>NC_084761.1:86824077-87433898 GCF_028858725.1 Colius striatus
ATGTGAGCTCACTCATATCTCTGCACACAATACACGTGTCCCCTATAACAAACTCAGTACTCCAGAAAAATACAACATTCTCAAACTCTAGGAAGATGAACAGGTAATCAAACTGAAGCACCTCTTACCAGATTGGACATAGATAAGTAAGCAGACTAGTTACTATAGCTACAGCTGTCATTGTCTTGTTGCTAAACCTTATTCTTAGTTGAACCAGAGGTAAACTTGACACTATTACAGGTAAAGCATCAAACTTGGAAGCATATCAGGGCTAAACTCCTCTTAGGGTTCATGTAATCTTTCTGTAGATTGTCTTGGCATCTAAGTAAATTAAATACTTAAAATGAATTAATTGTATAAGATAACTTTATAATCACATGTTCTTTCTAATGAAATTAAAAGAGGATAATAAAATTAATATCAGTATTTCTCCACTAAAAGTGATACAAAACAAAATAGTAAATAAGAAAAAATCATCAAAAAAAAAAAAGTAATGTACCATCATCTCACAAAATCTCTTTCCAAACAGAAGTACCAAGATACTAAAAATGAGAGTGAAATAATACAGTTTAACAGTTGGTAAATTCCATTTTAGAGGGTATCAGCCACTAACAAATTTAATGGTGTGTTGTTCTAAGAAGCTAAGTAGTTTGTGCCACTCTTGTTTTATAATTGATTCTCACTATATCTGTCAAAAGTAGAGTTGTAAGAAAAAGCTAATAGCAAAAACCCCTGACTTTTCTGTTCACTCATATACTGCTGACTCATAAGAGATATGACTTTTTGCTTCAGTCTGCAAATAAGAAAAATTTCCAAGGCAACAACAGAAATTTTGTTGGCCATTGTATATTGAACCTATTGTATGAAACAAGAATTAAGGCTTTATTGGTTCTTTTTTCTCTGTAAGAAAGAACTTTTGAAGATTGCATTTGTAGGGTTTTCTTTGTTTGCTTTTTTAAATAAAATATGAAAAATAAGACCATCCAAAGCTCAGTATCACACAAGGCTGTTACAGAAAGTAGAACATACAGGAATATTATTATTCAGGTGTACCAAATTTTGCACTGATATAAAGAAACAAGACTAGAACAAAACTATGTTAAGTAAGCATGTTTCCACTGCATACTTGTTCCACTGCCAAGTCCTTGAGACTCTTACAACTACAGGATGACCAAACAAATACAGAAAAATCCATTTCCACATGGATTCATCTCCAAGATTGTCTTATGCAAAGTCAAATGCAATATTTGAGATTAAAAAAACTAACAGAATAGAAATAAGCTTATTAGCCTGTTCATATTTTACACTGCTACTAAGATATAGAAAAGTAAATTATAATCTTTATCAATGTATACTTCTTCATGAAAGGACAATTTTTCCATGGTGTTGTCCTGGTCACTTAAATAGCTTTTGAGCATGTGTAGATACTGATAGCAATGAGATGCATCAATGAACAGCTCTGAGCAATGGTGCTCAGAATCTCAGTAAATCAATTCAAGACTCCTTCAGAGATACTCTCCAGTTAATTTTCTTTCCTCATAGGCATTTTAAATAACATGCTTTGAATATGGTGCTGATGTCTGACTTTGAAGACACTTCTTTTTACAACATACTGTTTTCAGTTCTCAAATTAAATACAAAACTCATTTAATTGCCTTCAAGCCACAATAAGCTAGTGTGACTTCTATTCCTGTGACTCTAGACTTCAGGGACTGGATGACTGGAGACATTTACTTCCTTTCTCACATTATTTAAAACAGTCATCATCAATTTCAGTTCATTACTGCTGTTTTTCTTTAAGGCTAAGGTATTATAGTAGTGAATTAGTTTGAGATTCAAACTCTGCTGGTTTCTAATGGTGCTACTGTTAAGAAGAATCACCACCATACAAATACCTTGCTTTTTTCTTGCTGAAATTCTATCTGGATGTTGGTTAGTTTAGCTCGTAGCTCCTCATTAGCAGCTTGTAGGGCTTCAATCTCCATGTCGGACTTCTCTCCCTTGGGACGACTTTTCTTTGACATAATGATTTTTTAAGTTTAAAATAACTTTTTTTTGCTCTACACTGAGCTATCCACTCGTCCCTTCTACTTTTAGCATTTAAGAGTCATGGAGCATTCAACAAAATCTTTCACATAAATTTCTGCCATTGTGGGAGCAGTCTCTCATTTCCTGGAAAAAAAAGGAAAGAGTAGAAAGAGAATTAGGCTACAGGATTGAGCAAAATCAAACATTAGACTTTATATCCAGTTTTAAAGCACACTGAACTTACTCATAGTAAATATTCTATTGGACAGTGTACTAGAATTGGAAAGAAATATATCAGAAAATAAGTTACACAGTATTTCATCATCTTATCAAAGTCATATCCACTGTAATCTGATGTCTACAGAAAAAAACCTCTATGGTTATGATGAATACAGCATATAAACAGAAATTAATTGAGGCTGGATGTGTTTTAGTGGGATTAGTTTATTTCCTGTAGCATGGAAAAAGCACTTCTCACATTAATGTATCATAGAATCATACAATGGTAGGGGTTGGAAGGATCAGTTATCATTCCTATTATTAATAATTTTCTTCAACTATCACAGCATTTGGATATATAGAAAAAACATTCTAAAATTACTCTTTAAAAATATCATATATAAAATTTGGTCACTTCCAGGTTGATAGTTTGATATGCTCTAATAAAAACTTGATATTTAACTTAATTTTCATTCCTCAGAATGCCTCTAAGCTTAAAAAAATATTCAATTAGTTAAATCTGCTTTATGTAATAGTAAAGGAGAATATCAATAGCAGACAAAGAATTTTAATGACAATAATTAGGAAATCACATGATTAATTTTCTTAGATGGTAGTTACAGAAGCTTAATCTAGGGCTTTTTTTTTTCCTCTCTGCTCTCCTCTACAAATTAACTTGATGTTTTACAAGAACAAACTGAGCAACAAGTGCTATTAATGATGAGTTTCTAAACTCACATACTCTGCTCATTTTAAATATCCACATAATTTTCATCACCAAATTCACAACAGAGGTTCATACTTTCATATTAAATTACATTCCAGGAATATTTTATTTCAAGTAAAATTGCTTTCAAATTTCAAAAGAATAAATTCCTCTTTACAAACTACTTCTGCATAGAAGTTATTTTAGAAATTGTATTAAAATGAAAATCCCAGGCATTCTTCAGCACATACTTTCTACAGGGTTAATAACTAATACCTCAGGTATGCACAGATAAACATCATTTCACAAGTTCAACTAATTACCTAAGTTTTATTCTCTTCTTTATGGACTGGTAAACACAAAACAAGGAGTTAGATACCTTGCTCAAAATTACAAGTCAAATCAGTTTGAAAATGAATAGAACTCAGGACAGCAAGTCTCAGCCTATTTTGCAATATTCCTGTGGAGTTATTTCATCTATAAAGAGTGAATGAAATAAGACCAACTATATCAATGATATCGTAAAGTAACTTAAGTGAAATCATTGTTTTGCATTGTAATATCAGATGTCTTTCCTTTGAAACTTGATAATCTATCAATTTATTATATAGAATAAAATCTACTCTGTTCCTTAAATTCTTATAATGAAAATGTAAAAAGTATAATGTGTGAAAAAAGAAGAAACCAAATAATATTTTATTTGTGCATTGAGTTTACCTTAAAAAAGAAATAAACACCAGTGCTATTGTGATTTAACATATAATTGCTGATTAAAAAAATAAATCAGCAAAATACTTACAGTAACTTGAAACAAAGAATCCTTCATTCAGTAGAAGAAACTTGAAGAATTATTTTTCTTAATAAAAGAATTTCATGCTTTTAATCTACAGAGCTTCTGTGATGCTAAAGACCATTTAATCAGTATATTTCATCCAAAATCCTTAACCATGTGGAAAATTTGAATTCAAAATCAGTTGCTAGTGTTATTTTCCTGGTCAATTTGTAAAGAAAACATGAGATACAGACACATTATATATAATTTAATTCAGCTAAAGAAACCAAAAGGATCCCTCATTGGCCTGGCTATATGATTTTTAACCTCATTATAACCTCCACTGCTCCCATCTTGATTACAGTTTGGAACAAAGAACATTTAAGCTATACCTATGTTCGCTTCTCCATCAGTAAAATGAGAAAGTAGGGTAACTGTGCTTGATATGGATATACATGACATTCAGGAGGTTGGCACATCTCTTTTTTCTATTGTAGCTAGCAACAGGACAAGGGATGAAGCTAGAACACAAAAAGTTCCATTTAAGTGTAAGAAAAAACTATTTCACTGTGAGAGTGAGGGAGCCCTGGCACAGGCTGCTCAGAGGGGTTGTGCAGTATCCTTCCTTGGAGGTCTTCAAGACCCTTCTGGACAAGTTCCTATGTGACTTGATCTAGGTTGACCTGTTTCTGCAGGGAAGTTGGACTAGACAATCTCTAAAGGTCCCTTCCAACCCTACTATTCTATGCTTCTATGATTCCATGATCCAGAGAAGAGAAAAAGAGATTTTAAATGTGAAGTGTTTTGAAATTACCACTTACATTTTGATCTCTCCTAACCATATCATGTTCCCAAGCATATTGTGAAGATACTATACCATTCAGTATGAACATCTAAACTTCTGAATATGTTCTTCAGAGGATGGCTTGTCTCTGAAGTCCTGGTCATGCAAAACTCTCAATGACTGCAGAGTTCATATTCTACCACAAAGTCACTATCATTCAAAGCCTTTAACAAATAAGGTCGTTTGATCAGATATCAGAATCATGCTCTTGTCTACTTTGTCTAAAAGCTGTTTAAATTACACTTATATTAGTCTTTAAAAGCAGAGTTCATCACTAGTCTTTGTAGTATTTTTTAGAATTTAAAAAAAAATAATCTCAAAACATTTTACTTTTTCTTCCTGCAACTCACAGCAGTTAAAAATTGTATCTTTCAGGTAAAATAGCAGCTTAGACCCAGAATCTGAAGAAAATCACCCTCTTCGCTTACGGGCATTAAGAAAAAAAAGAGAAAAAAAAATCACTAGAAAATCCAAAACAAACAAAAAATCCCCATTAACCTGCACTGGTGGGCATAGGAATGTTTCCATTTCTACTCTTCCCTAAATACACCTTCCAGTGTATCTATTTCAAAAGCAGGAACTATAGCAACACAAAGTCGCTCTATACACTCAGAGCGGCACAAAGCCCAGACACACAAGGGCTACAGCAGAAGAGCACACATCTTGGTTCCCAAACAACCAGCAAGTGCCTAGTTTCTCTTTTAGGTGACTACTCACATTTATTGCGTGGATAAACGTAGGATACACAACAAAAGACAAAAGAAACCCTCAACTAGTAAACACAGTGAGAAGAAGGAAAAAAATAGTCTGATGTGACAAAATCTGGCTTTACTGACTTAGAAGCTTCAATTTATTAACTCACCATACATCAGTTGAGAGGCAAGTTTATGAAGGCAGCACAAGACAGTCCCACAGTCGCTCCATGAATAAAAATAGCCACTTCCTGAACTGTGAGTTCTACACACTTACTGCAAATCTTAAGATTATTTTAATATATTTTATATTTAAAAAAATTAGGGAAGACTACTGGATTCTAAATCAAAAGTCAGCTTTTCAGCAATCTCTGGAACATACCAAATGTCTCACTTTGCTGGATCAGTATAGGTGCATTTGTAACTCAAGAAAAAGGTCAACAACAAAAGAAATAAACTTGATTGCCAACTGTTCAACCTTTTGGGAGACTAGGATATGAGAGATCAAAATATTTAACATGATGAACAAATTATCCCTCGATTGGTGTTATATGTTTTGGGAAATGCATTAAATCTATAAGGTAAATCAATCAGATGGAAAACCTGTAAAATCAATTAGCTGACCAGTGTTCCAATTGTAACCTCTACTTTCTCTTCTGTTTGCTTTAGAGTTTGAAAGGATGTACTTTAGCACTACAATCTCTTCCCTGGTTTTAGTAAGAAAGTCATAGAATAAAGTAATGATGCTGCTATATATTAAATAGCAAGAAATTATAACAGTAAAAAAAAAATCCTAAATGAAAATGAAGGTATATAAAAGAATTTTGATTACTTAAGAGTAAGAAAAGAAAAAAACTTAATAGTTCTTGGTGAAAAATAAGTATTTAAAGAAATGCAAGTCTTTAAACATGATTCTGTACTGAATTCAAAAAATAACTGGAAGGTTATATCTCTAAAGAGTGAGTCTTACAGAATTAAATAATCATCAACAGGAATATTAAGTACATCTATAAACTTAAGTAATAAATTCAGATAAAATAATATGGTAACAATAAAAATTTACTAAATGGTGTCATTCAAAATTCAGCATTCCAGTCTTGAACAACATTATTCAGCTTCAACACGATTTTTGGAAGGTGAAGTTGTTACTGAGTCATCTCAGCTGAATAGCAAACAAAAACACAGGTGCAGGGGGAAAAAAAAAAATGCTGCTTGTTCTAGACACTTTGTCTACAAAAAAAACAGTGTTCTTTATTTTAGTTCAACTTTTCTCCTATAATACTGCATAGTCTATGAGGCGCTACCCATTATACTATAATAAAATGTATTACTCTATCATCTGACAGTAGTAAATGCAGTGGACGCAAGCACTATGTTAACTTGGGAAGTAACTGCCAGTTCACCTACGTTATAGTTTAAAAATATAATCAACCAGTGACTGTATGAGAAAGACAACAATCATAGCTCCCAATGCTCAAGATGAATTTTTCACAAGGTTCAGATGACGTGTATTTCCTGCTTCAATTCTTGGCTCTGTATAATAAAACATGATTGACTGGATAAAAGCAAAAGCATCTCTACAGGATGTAAAATAATACTTTTATCAGTCATAAAATATAAATACAAATGAGAATAATTTTCCAAGTACATTGTAGACTAGTCACATTTTAGGTACTCATTCATGAGCTAACTAAAGAGACAGATCTACTTCCATAAGAGCTTTTGAGGGTTATTCTAAACAGTATCCCACTTTGGGAAATGCAGCTCCCTTACACTGGAACACTTTTCTAAGTGTCAGGTCCAAGGGAAAGTTTGTGATTTCTTTGGTGGGTAAAACCAAAAGCATCTTTATTGTTAATTAACAGTTCCACATTCATTTTTGCAGATGCCTAGACTACAGTCCTGAGACAATCTTACTTTAACAGAAAAACTCCTGTAGTTCAAAACTATATGGAAAGCAATCACCAGGAAGCTCTAAGTATTTTTAAATGTTATTTTACAGAAAGAGCTCATAATATCAGAAGCCTGTTGAGCACAGTTAGTGGTAACTTCTTTGCTCTGTAGAGATTCCAGAGTAACATGAGTTAGACTTTTGTGACACTTCACTCAGAGTCATGGAATCATATAATTGTTTCGGTTGAAAAAGATCTTTAAGATCAAGTCCAACCAATAACCTAACACTGCCAAGCCCATCACTAAACTATGTCTACCTATCTCTGTTATTTTTTTAATTGTAAAGGGCTGTAAGAGTTAAATCCTGAAACTGGAAGAATGAAAAATTCAGGGATGATAGCTGTGTAGAAAATATACAAGACAACTGACAGGCTGCGGGAGAAAGGTTCAGATTCCCAATTTGATGACTTATGAGAGAGGCGTAACCTTGCTGGGAGAAAAACTGGGGTAGTCCAACACTTTCCTGAATGCTGAATATTTACTTTATTATTTTGTAAATCAATATGATAGGCTTGAGATGGCAAGTAGGTGTAAAGAGAAGAAAAGGCATTTCTGTATGTGTAGTTTCCACATTTCAATAATTATTGTTTGCCATTAATCACTTTTATTAAGCCTGCAAGCTACGTCATATTGTGCCAGGCTGGCCTGCGTTCCCACTGTACTGCTCCGTCACAGAAGAATTACATAGCCATGTGCACAGCACAATGAGCATATCAGTCATCACAATAAAGTTACAGCACTGCATAGGTTGAGGACAGAACTTCTTCATCTACCAAGGAGCAGCTCAACTTCAACCAAACTCATTAAAATCATGACTCTTAGCCAAAATGAAGGTGACAGCCTATTCAAGTAATACAAGATGACTGATTAAAGAACATGCTTATTTTTTTCCAAAGATGCCATCACTTTCCACTTTTAAAGCCAAATACCTTGGTTCCTGAGATCAAAATAAATATATACACTACAGAGTTGGCAGCGCTATTGCTTTAAGTTACAGAACCCCCACAGAGTATCTACCTGCCCTGAGGAATTTAGGACCTCAAAATCATGTTTAATTAATTTATCAAAGACTCCTGCTCAACTTCAATATTTTTCAAGTAAGATACCGTATATTCAAATTTAATTGCAAATCTAACTCGACAATGATAACAATATTAATAATAATAGATTATTTTATGGACAACGCACAGGCTAAGGCTTGATGAATTTTGGTTTCTTCTATAGTTCTGTTACAGATTCCTTGTACAACCTTGAACAAATCATTTAATTTAAAACAGGTATTATGCTTGCCTAAGTCAAAGATATTCTGAGGACAGTACTAAATTATGAGATTGAATAGAGGTTATAAGAAACGAGGCTCATGAGAACCTAGCAATTTTTAGTTAGGAGGAATCATCAAGTTTAGTGTCTCACAAAACTTCAATTTCTTTACAAGATTTGTTAACTTTCTCGTAGCAGTGCTCTGATAATGAGACAGCTAATGTTGTCTCTTCAAGTATTGACATTTGAGTGAATTTTCTTTGAAATGAATAGAGCTTAAATCACTCTGGTCATTAGCTGATGCAATAGCATCACCTGGGATAAAATATTTAAACTGGATGTTTCATCCAGACAATAGCTTCTTTCCCCTCTCAACTCTCTACATTCCAAAAGGGAGCAGTGTAGCAGCTTAAAACTACAGCCAGTAAAAACACAGCTAGATGCTAACACAGCAAGAGCCTGGAGGCAAACTTTTATATCTTTCTCAGCTTAAACAGGACAAAGACAAGCATCACAAAGCACAAGAAAATCACACAGGGGAAACTGTGAACTGAAGACTTCCTTTGTGTAAACATCCTCCAATATCACAAGATGAAACTGCTTCACCTTCGTGAGAAGACTACCAATAAACTACCCTTCTGGTAACTGCCAGTAAATTTGATTCAAACTGTGCCAGGCTTGTTGGAATGGTTGTTGGCAACTAGATCACCAGAAGCAAAAATGTTCTTTTTGAAGATGCTTTAAGTTGAATGTGATGGCCACAAAGACTATTTAAAAAATAGTTTTAAGGATAGCATCTCTCGCAGTGTTAAAAAACCAGACACATTCAGTCATAATTCAGCTTAAAAACTGCAAAATGTGCAATTATATATAAATAACAAAACTCTTGAATTACTCTGTGACAAGCTACTGTAGAACATGAGACTGACTGCTACCCAGATTAGACTGTCCAAAAGTATTTTGAAGTTCAGAAATTAATCAATGCACACAAATGTATGTACACGAGGAAAGAGCTACCAGAAAGAAAGCTTAAGAAAGCTCTAATGAAACAAGAGATAATCTTCTCTGTGATGTAGTCCACTTCTTATCATTAGCCTAAATAAGAGATCTATCCACTGTTTCTCTGCTCTTTCCTCATAATCAAGTCTCAAAGGCAGAAGACACGTGCATATGAGAAAAGAAAGCAGAAAAAATAAGGGTGATACTAAAGGTGAAAGTTACACACAAATCTAATGACTTAAGTCATTACCTGTGTCCACTGTCCTTGTACAGGAAAAGGAAAATAATGAAATGCTACCTGTTTCAGCGAACAATGTGAATAAAGTGAAGATCTTCACTAACACTTCCCAACTGTTGCAAGAGTTTAAGGTTATGAAATTACTAGACGTTTCTTTCTTCTCAAGAAAATGTAATGGGTTTTCTTTCACTGTTCTGACTAAAGAGCCCACTTTGAAATCTTAGATTAATCACTGGAAGTTAATTGAAATGCCCAAATTCTCTTCAGTGCCCTTCTACTACCAAATTTCTCATTTTTTTTCTTGGGTTATAATAGCATCCAGCACACTTGGAAACTGCTCTCCACCAGTAATATAACCCCTTATCACTGATGCTCCTCTTTCATTTACTTTTATTAACTTTAAAAGACTGTTGACATTTAGATGACTAAATGTAAGGCAGGGAAAACATAAAATTATGCTTGTACAGGAAATCATTACAACTGCACTCTTGCAAGCAGTTCAGCACAAGTTCTTTCAGTTGAGAAAAATAGGAAGTCATCTTTTCACAGTTTCCTGAAAAGCACAGAAATAATAAGCTGCCACTATTGAATGGATGGAATAAAGGGCAAGTGATCTAAAAGGCAAAACAGTATAAAGTCTCAGAAACACAGGAAGGTACTACAATTCTCTGCATCCCTTTCCACCTCTTGTCCCACCTCTTTTCTGAAACAACCAGAAGGTAATACAGTATTTCTGTAATACGGAAATGCAAGCTTCTTAGTGAAGCAATAGGAACGTTTCTGCTACAGACTGGACACTTGTCATTTACATCTCAGTATATTTCCTTCATCTGATTCCCCTTTGCATTTCTTAATTTCAAGCTACATTTCAAATAAAGCAAACAGAATTTATCTCTCTCTTTATTAGTTTTAATAGCAAGAAGTAGTGCACAGTCTAGCAGGGTTGTGGCAAAGATGCTACAGCATCAAGCCTGCACAGCATTGTGTTCAGCAGTTGCTAACTAACCAAGTTTAAAGTTTTCTCCAACTCAGATTGTTTAATTAATTCTGATCTCCTCCACCCTCAATATTTTCCATCTTGATCATCTTCAGGATGCCTTCTTAATGTTCCTGACTTCAGAGCACATCTACAAAACCATTCATTCTGTCTACACAGAAATCACTCTCAGACATACTAAGCTATCACACTTTTTAACAAACCTGAATTGTCAGCTTCTCTTATTCTCCTTCCTAAGGTGTAAAGAGAGAGAATTCTTCCTGGATCATGAACCAATACTGTCCCCAGATCAGGACACTGTAATTATAAATATGTGATAAAATTTCAATAGGTGATAAAGTTTCTGGGTTTGATAATACAGTGCTTTTTCCACACAATAAATCCTTAATTCATGTGCTTGTTAGCTTGGATACAACCTCTAAACAGTGGCTCAACATCTAAAAATAATTCAAGTAAAGAGAATCACATAAAACAATTCATTTAAAGAGATTCAATGAGTGAAATAATTTCTGACTTCATAGCTGACAAAATGTGTTTCATCAAGATCAAAGTACTTACAGAAGGTGACTAACACAGAACTCAGGAGTATACCTGAGAATGACACCATCTAGCACCCTATGCTAATGCTGTATCTTCAAATTACCATCTCTGAAGACTAAGCAATTTTTCAGACCAAAAAGGGTGTATTCCCTCATTGTGGTAGGCTGTATTTGCTAACTGGCATTGCTGGGCTGATGCTCTATTTTATTAAATTCAGTTTCTAAACTCACACATGTGGTCCTATGAAATGTAATTCGTTCCCATATTTTGCTTTCCTCATTTTTTTTCCTGCAATAATCAACATACAAAAGAGTTACTAACACATTTTTAATAGCACATGTTAATAAATACGATTCTACTAAATATATTCCCAGCTGAAGTAACTTTTTCAAACAAATTTGAGGTAGACTCTCTGGTTCATGTTAAAGTTTAGGTTTTGATACAAAGAGAACAGAGTCCACACTAAATAAAAAGTGAATACAGATGAGAGAAGGAGTGTTTCAGCGTGTAACGTTTTTCAGGCATACTGACTCCTAATTTTATGTAAAATATAGGATGTGCAAAAAGATCACACAAAGCAAAAAAGGAGCAGAAAAGTCTTCATGAATTAGAAGTCTGTTAGAAAGCAGTTTCCTCCAAATAATATATAGAGTACTTGATTGAAGAACTGCTGTACTGTGGTACTCAGCCACATCTTGAAATTGATTGAAGAGAGACATGATATATATAAAAATAAGTTTGTGCTTAAGACTACTTGTAATACAAAGATCTTCATAACATACTTAACATAAATATGAATAAATGGAGTAGGCATTTACGGGTGCAGGATGCAGGAAGGGTTTCCTTCAGAAAGGAAAAGTTTCAAATGTTGAGATAACTAGTGCACTTCAAAACTATTCTCCTGGAAATCAGGATTTCTACAATGCTACAACATAAAACATGCCTTCCTTCTCCCCCATTGCCACAATAAAATCACATTTTCAAAGGTATTTAATATTCATAATGCATTGTTCAGGTCTATTGAATTTACAAGTTAATTGAATGCATGAGCTGAGAAAAGCAAAGAAAAGGCCATAAAGAGAACCATAACCATGAGAGAGCCTATTTATCAAGAAAAAACCTAGGTATTACAAGGACAGCTTATCCTAAAGAATTGTAAACACTGCCACCTTCATGGTCTCTCACTCTTTATCGAATGCACACCATATAGGCCATAGGTTTCTCCCAGTTCATACCTTCTTTTTTCACTCAGTCATTTATGAATATACAAAGAGCTTCATAACAGACGGAAGAACTGTTACGCTTAATAACGGACAGCAAGGCATACATATATGAGAGAAGGTGTCAGAAAATTTGGCTTAGTTTTCTTTTTAACACTTCTTATAAACATTCAACATATACAGTACTTTTAGATGACTACATGAAGCATTACCTTATCTTAGCATGACCAGCATGACTTATCTAACAGGAAAACATGTGTGGGAATCTTGCCAGCAGCTGTACAGCTGTCAGCTACGCAAATGTACTACTTTATTATATTTACTAAGATTAGGAAAAACTATTCAGACACAAGTATGTTGTAGTACTTATTTTCTGTGTTTGAAGAGTAATGGATCTGTAATTGCATGGCTGAAATACTAAGTAATATTTGTACAGAGGACTAGTCAGCATAGATAGATTGTTCAAAGGATGTTAATTAAAAAATGGAAATATGAGAGCAACATACCAAAGTGTATCCGAATTTTATTTCCATCAATAAAGAGAGGGGGAAAAAATATCAATTCTGTCAGACTTCACAATCAGTCAGCAAAACAAAGAGTCATTTTTTTAAAATAAGCTTGACCCTATACACAACACTTTCCAGCAATCCTAATTTTTCACAGATGCAGACAATTTTTCTCTAAAGTGAAGTGCCTGCACACAGCTGCATGATGCAAAGCACTGTTCCTTCATGAATCTATCTGTTTGCACTGCCATGCTGAGGAGACAGCTTAGAGGTATCAGTCTAGTCAAATAATTAAGACATTTAAATGCAAGAAATGTGACTAAGCAAATAAGACAGAGATCAGATAGGGAGGGGTTTTTTTTCCTGCAGCACTGGGCAAATGTGCATAAGCAATCCAGAGAATGAAATCTCTCTGCTCAAATTTTCATCAGCTAGAGTCAGGTAAATAGGAAATCTCCTTCCTATAGGTAATTTACATGTGATAAAATCATTTGTCAAAACACATTAGTTGTTGAAGACTCTCATGTTTTAAGGATTGTTTTTTCATTATGCTGAGTCAGCTAAATAACATAATAAGTCTAAATTGACTTCTTGATCTATGTTAAATGCTTTGGATGTACAAGAATAGGACAGACTGAAGGACAACAGGGGAAAAAAATATCCTTTTTTTTTTTTTTTGCTTTGTAATGACTACAGTACAATGAAAGTTTCTGAAGCATTAAAATCAAACATACTGACGAACTATTAGATGTACTCGAGTGTTGTAGAACACAAGCAAATATATCCAGATAGGTCCTACGGCATGTTCTACATCCTACATTTTTACCTGACCCTTTCCTTCTCAATGAATTGTTCAGTAATGATCATGCACTCTACAGCTGTCATTTCCCTTACCACTTGCCTTACTTAGGGTCATTCAGAAATTGTTCACTATGCACTGTATCAAATATAACAGTACAGTCCATGAGCAGCAAAGAGGTGACAATTTCAATATATAAACTGCAAAATATCTACAACAAAAGGGTATGTCCTGAGTTACTCTTGCTTTCCGTGTCTTTCTAGATTGCAGTTTCTTGACAAATCTTGTTTATACTCACAACATATTTCTAGAGAAAAAAAAAATCATTTCTAGGGGTTCATGGCATTTTCCTGCAGTAAGGACAGTTACACAGAGTTAAGAGTTACACAGAGTCTCCTAATATTTCTAATCTTAATAACTGCATCAGCACTGCAGTTCCATTGCAGAGATATCTCAAAATGAAAAAGCCAGGAATTAGGTGCTGTGTAAACTGTCATCCTTACCATACTTCTCCAATAAAAGGAAAGCGCTATATTTCCCCATATATTACTCTGTCCTTGAAGCAAATAGAATATTGTGGTGGTTTTTTATGCACAGTATATATAGTATCCTTCTGAATACCCAGATATGCACACTATAAAAACATAAAAGTTAACAGAAGGTTAGGAAAATCTGTTGAAGAAGCTTTTCATCCAACTGAGATCAAAGCAATAAAAGCCTTTCTTCTTTTATAATGGTGACACGTATAGTAAAGTATGACAGTGGTCAAGTTAGCAAGCATATGATAAACAGAAAATACTGAGCAACATTCTGTACTGTCTAGTTTAGATGCCTTGGGTGGGGAGAAAATTAATAATGAAAAATCTTGACAAAGAAAACATTCATATCATCAAAAAATTTATTCACTGAACACAGAAAGTCTCTATGTAAAGGGAATCATACTCAAGCAAAGGCAAAAAAATATTACAGATTTGGTTTATTTTATAGCCTGCAAAATCTGGTTGGGTTTAAAGTCTCTTAGTATAGAAAAAAATCAAACTTGAAGTTTCAAATTATATTGTCTCTAATCAGTTGATAACATCATATCTGTATTGTAGACTTATTTTCTTCCTATCCAATGAACATGCTTGCAATGCACGATACCTTTCTCTTGTCCACAAGTTTCAGAGGGAGCTGTGTTCAATTTTAACTTTAAGAAGTGAAGACTGAAAAGCACCAGTAGCTGAGTCACTAGGTATGTTTGCACTGGGAATTTCCACACCACAACTCTTAGTCCTGTTGGTATGTTCGCTCCTTCATCAGCAAGGAGGGATTTCTGATCAATATTAGTGACATCATCTGTTAAGCAAAAGAAAAGAGATTTAATCCAAATCAGATTTAACAGCTTTGATCGTAGTAATGCAATTAAAAAAAAACTTACAAAGAGTAACAAGATGCAGTAGAATAAGGCATGCAGAATTTTAAGTGTGATATCTTCTATTAAGAACAAATATGCACTAATTCATGGTCTTTGCTAGATGGTCTTCAATGAAAGCAGGATGAAAGCTACTTGACAGTTAGATCAGGTCAATCCAGACTGTTGACTTGGCTTAGCTAACACTAAATTTGAATTCCATTTCAACACATTTCAATTGGCATGATGGCCACTTATGGATTGTCACATACAGTCTGGCCATTACTATGGATCTTTATAAGAATACACCAATTTAAGGAAGTCATAATGTGTCTTGTTAGACAGAATGAATATCAGAAAACCTGAATACTATTTTTCTGTCTATGTATAACCTTCCAGTGCAGTGCAGGTAATGATAATTGACAACAATTTCCTCTCTGGAAAAAAAACCCCCACACATAATAGAGAGATGCACAAAGTTTTGATTTTGTTTCACTTCACATTTCTTGATAATATTTCAACATATTTTGGTCACAAGGGGAAACAACAGAAACATTCAAAATTTTGTTGATATGCACTGCATGTTAGTTTGGATTGCCATTTCCCATGCACAGGAAAACCCATTACAGAAATAATATTATCTTTGGGGTGATAACTTTATGGAAAATGGCACTCTGAAAACTTAGTATCTAAAAGAAATTATCTACTTCAATTTTCCCAGAGTCTCTAAACACCTATGACAGCAGTTTTATTTACACTATGGTATACAGAAAAGAGTCAAGTCTTCTCAGTAATAAATCTCAATACCCTTTGTATTAAAGTGTTAATGAGGAAATGTGATTCAGACAAAGTAAACAAATTTCATCAACATCTAGTGCAGACACAGCCATACTGAGGTCTCCAAAGCAGAGAGCTGGCAGACATGACACAGAACCAAGCAAACTCCCTGACTTTTGAGCAAGAGAACTGGCAGACAGACCAGATACCCCATCTCAATGTTACTGAAACATGACGGATATATCTATTACCACATACACAGTTCAGATCTTCACAAAAAATTATCCTTCATATTAAAAATATCAGGCTTGCATCCAACAGTACCAGTCTCAAAAATGTAACTCCTAAATTATTTCCATTGTTGTGAAATATTGTACTCATTTCCAGTGGTTTTTTTAAGGTCATCAAGTCAATCTGTTGTTAGTGGCTTAAAAACTAAACCCTCAGGGAATAAAGTACTAGCTTATTTGTTCAATAAAGACAGTCATCTAGGCAGTATTTGATGTAGAAAGTAAATAAAAATCTTTATATTCATTTCCTTAGGGCCAAACTCACTGCTGTGAGAGAATATATATTAGAGGAGGATGAAAGTAATATCATGTCAGGAGATCCAAGTGCTGAAATAGCTTAGTCAGCATGCTTAAGTAGCACACAAGGTTGGAAAAGAGGAATTAAATTTATTTATGTAGTAACAAACCTCCATAGGGAGAGAGTGAGGCCAAAAGCCTCCATTTTTTTATGATATCACATATGTCTGACTTTACCCTATCTTCATCACACTTTTTGAGTTGCCCCATTTGTAATTATTTCAATAGTATTATTCCACAGAAAACAATGTTTTGTTGCTTTCTTCTGTTCTTCAGGAGGAAATCTAAATACATTTGAGCAAAATGGAATTAGAAAAAAAATCCAAGTTAAAATATAAATCCAGAAACGCCTAAGAGAAGGCAAGATTTCTCTTGTCAAAGGCAAGGCAACACAGCAATCAGGTCAATAGGATGATAACAAAACAGAACAATACCCACAAGACTCAGAAGAAAAAAAACTCCATGACTTCAAATTCACAAGTTGTCCAGGTAAGTTATCTGCATTTAAAAATGTACTTTCTATCAGATCTATTTGTTCTGCAATATCAATTCTTCTAAAGAAGTTCCTAGATTCTGGAAAACTCATGATTAAGCTACCTTTAAATACTCTAGTAAATTTGAAAATAAAAAGTATCTTAATAATACCTTCCTTCTCTATAAAGTGAACAGTGTTTACAAAAGTTTTGAGGGAATAATGAAACATCAGTGTAGAACCTGCAATTTCAAGTTGCAGTAATAATAGTACATATAACAAAAATACAGTACAGCAATGTGACAATATCTACTTTTTACAGTGAATGTCTCAATGGCACAGCACACCAGTGAAATTTGAAAAGCAGAATAATTAGCAGTAAGTCTTGCAGAAACTATGGTCAATTTGAAACATCTAATTATGCCAGTCACTAGAAGTTGTTAATGCTATTCACAATGAATTACCAGCAACTGCTGGAAGCCTACAACCCAATAATCCTTCAGTAATCTTCCTATAGCTTCTTAAAACATATGGTAATACAAAAATAACTTAAAATAATTGGATACTTAATTTCTCATTTCCAGTCGCTGCTAAGCTACATCTACTTCTAATGGTGGGGTGGTGGGGGAAGGACAAACACAGGAAGCTGGTGCTGTGGAAGCCTATCTGTTAATCTACAAACAGAGCATAAACTGCACTTGTTCAAATTCATTCACAATTTAATGTCTATTATGCTCATCAAAAACTTGTTAAAGAATCAAAACTATTGTAAAAATAATTTGACAAATGAGCTGATGTTTGATAAATTCATTCACTAACTTCATTCAGTGTAATAAAGTCACCAGCATATTCATATCCTGTAGTACATGCTAAATAAAGACTGTTGATTCAATTAAGTCCTTTATTATATAATGACTCTCTTGAGAAAAGTTCACTTACCAAAATGAAGGTTTTATTTCTGTTTACATGGCAATGACCTGCCACACTTGTCAACACTTCACAGATAGCTAGGAAAGGCCAGAAAGCACACCCAAGTATGTCCTTTCAGGGTTTTTATTTATAAAGACATTGAATTTTTGTTGAAAATTTTGTTTTCTCATACATTATTCCATCATTTCAGGTAACTTGGTATATTGAGAGTAACATAAATTTAAAGGTAAGAGAGAAAACACTGATGCAAATTTTCACCCTTTCCTTTAGAGTCCCAGAATAGACAATGCTCTCAGAGTCTCTCCGTGATTCTGTGTGTGACTTTAGCCAGATCTACTCATATGAGACACCTTAGTTCATTTTAACTCTTAAACAGAGTACATTACTTGCAGAACATTTACAATTCCTCCGACAAATAGCATCACTTCATGTAGAGTCCACACATGCAGAGTGTGTGGACTATAGGGTAGAGAATCTCAAAAGAATTCATTTTCCTGTAGAAAAGAAGTAGTAACCCTTCCTCTTGTCCTTCATACCTCAAACAGCAATGCTTTGTAATGGGAATGTACTTAATGATTGGCTTTTGGTCAGAAGTTTTTCTAATGAAGAGTCAGAGGAAGAAGGGAAGGGGTTCCTTCTTACCACCATATGTTGAAGTATGGAAAAAGCATATTTCTTTCTAAAAAAACCCCATGACATTTTACTACAATATCTTGTTTTATTCTCTAAAGCTTTATATTCATGATAGTAATTTAATTTATATATTTGTCAGTAAGACAGCTATTTGTCAGGCATAAAAATTACATGCAAGAAGACTGCATCTTACCATTCTTGCCTCCAGTCTTTTTTTCTATTGTGATATTTGCTTTGGTGCCACATTCCCTGGGATTTCGAGCCAAGTAAAGAATTTAATTACACCTGAATAAAAGTAGCACAGATGCAGCCTTTCATGAATGGAACTTGATGTGTCAGCAGCTAGAACACGTCAGCAAAGAACACTTGTACCCAATATACATCACTTGTTCTCTCCTTTACCCATTCAGTCTCCACTTAATACATCATATTACAACCTGAAAATGTGAGGTTTTCTGCTGTGGCTGAACCAAAAGCAGATAGAAAAATAAAAACAAAATAAACAAAAATTATTTTTGAAAGGATCACCAGAAAACAAAGACATTCTAAACATAAGTTTCAAGGTAAGTTATTGTGAATGCATTGTGGCCCAAGATAGAAAAAACCCCCAGAGGCATCCCCATTTAATACAAAGACTTATCAGCAAGAAAATATCATGGCATGATATTTATGAACCACTCTACATATCCTCAACAACATAAACAGCAAAATGTGCAACAACCTTCTCCATCCTCTACACAGGGAACAAACTTTAAGAGGATAGAATGACTTGCGGAACTCTTTCCTACTGAAATAGCAGAAATCAAAGACATAGTAAGCAGTAAGTTCATGCCTACAAATATTTCTTTGATGACTACCAGAAATAATGACATAAACTTTCCTGATCTGCAGTAATCTGTTGTTTCAATTGCAAAATACGTCTTCAGTGAACGAAACACAGAATTTTTATTTAGATACTATAAATACTGACAGACATAAAAGTAGTTACTCACTTTCCTGCCTCCTCTATATTACAGCTTTCCAGTTTGGCGTCCCTATAACAAGACACACATTGGGATTCATTTAAGCTCCTGTCAGCAACAGTGGACTATAAAAATAGGTCAACAATTGAAGTTCGTTTCTGTGTTGTTCCATACTGCCTTGCTGTAGATTACTAGGGCACAACTCCCAGATGGAGGGCTTACAAGTGGATTGTAGACAGTGCCTCATGCAACTGAGCTTTCATAGGAATTGATATCATTCCTGACACCTTGTTGTTTTAATTGGATTGTCAATGCAAACAAAAATCTTCCTATTGTTTATTTTTTTTCTGAAGCAGGAAGCAATAGGAAATCTTGAGGGAGTGTTTCAGAAGAATGTGAGCATGACTCGCATAAACAGTTGATTTAACACTGTAAAACGCACTTGAAAAATAAGTTAATTACAGTTTTTACTATATTTCATATGATAAATACATTGTGTAAATTGCAGGACATAGTTGTTTTGTGTGCAAAATAGGCAAATCTATATTCTCTATGTTACATAGTGCTTTTATATATTAAAGACATACAAAAACTTTCTTGGTAGTTAAGATGTCTGTGATGAAGTAGCAGCTTGGTAGGGGAGAGTTAGATGACTGCAGTGAAGCAGTAATTGGCCAGGGGAAGAGTTATCTGTGTGAAATTATCTCCTTAAAGACTTCCAATAATTAACTAATAAAGTTATCTGCAAGACTTACTTTTCCCCACTACTCCCACACACAGTGTTCAGGCCTGCATTATCAATATGACCAAAATTGCTGATGTAAGATCACCAATTAGACTTGTCCACAAAGGGAATATAAACTTACCCATGGACTTTCTTCCTCCTATTTCAGATATTAGAGATTTTGCAGTGTGCTAGCCTGAACAAGGATTCTTCCTACATCTGTAACACATAAGGCAATTGTATGTAGTTCAGTGTCCAAAGTCTTTCCGATGATGGAAAAGCAAAGGTTTCAGCTTCCAAAAAGAACTCCTATCTTTTCATTGGTGCTCCTCAAAACTCAGTATTTATTAAACTTGTCTAATGCAAGATTTATTATGTTATTCATGCCTTTAGCTTCGCTCACATATGGCTTGTTTATTTGTTATTTTGCCTCAGTAGTTCATAGAGTATATAAATATCTATGACATTCATTTAGCATTTAGATGGATATAAGCAAATACATACGGGGGGCTCTGTTCCAAAACAACTCATAAAGCCTGTTTCTTATATCTTAACCCTGAAAAACCCTTATGCAAAGGCTAGCATTTACTCATTTAGCTTAACTGACTTCTATATGCTTAATTAAAAAGAAATTTGCACATCAGCATTCACCATGAGTTTGGAAACTGCCACATGTGACTATTGCTACAAATAATAGAATTTATTTTAAATTCTATTGTGGACTCATAAGAAATCTGCATGATTACAACAGTGAATCTTCACGGTATGTGTTTTATTTTTCAGAGGTTTTGACAAACTAGTCACTAAACTTTTCCTGCAGCTCTGTGCCAGTCCTTCTCTTTAAAAAAAAAAAAAATATCCTTACAGGTACTAGTAGTCTCGAAATATGTCATTTAATACGAGAAAATTTCAAATTAGTACATTTAAAATTCCAGCCAAAAGAAGAGCCAAGTGCTATGCTGAGGATCTTTGCCAGCTGGAAGTTGGCATCATATGAACAATTGGAAAGATAAAAGCTTTTGTGTCATAATGTGACAAAGATTTTGCAGGATCACATAGCATTTCCTTTAAACTTTTCCACTAATTTGAGACAAATCCCTGGCTTTAGGTTCTGTTCTGTTTACAAACTCTTCTAACTGAATAATTTTTTTGACAATTAGTTTTAAAAAAGAAAGGGAAGAACAGCCACTATCTGAAAAAGGTCAACAATTTGGAAAGATAGAATATACTCTGTCCAAACGGGATAAAATTATCTGTCAAGAGGGAGTAGATATCAAAGATCCATTACAGAGACAGCCCACTATAATGCTACTGTCTCTTCTGTAAGACATTTATGCCTAAGCACGGACATCTATGTGCACAAAAAGGCATACCCAGGTAAATTAGAAGTAACATAAAGTTGGGAGAAAACTGATTTTTAAATTTCAGCACTCACTTTTCTTTTTCTTATTTTTGCTTTTTAAAACACAACTCTTAATAACTTTTAAATCGGTGTTCTGGGATTAACTAGCATATATTCTGAAATCAAGGAAGTCAAAGATACAGTTATTTAACATTCCATCTACAAACTAGTTATCAACTTTCCACTGCAGCACCGTCCTCTCTGTCCCTCGACACATACACCCCATCTTCCTTTCTAATACCAACACAAATTGCCTATTGTAAGGCAATAAAACATGAAGCTACCACAACAAAAAATTTTTACATCAGATCTGAAGTTTCACAGGATTTTTCATCCAAGAATAACTACATAGGTCATGACTGGTTCTTCTCCCTTGCAGGCAGTATGTGCCAAAGGAAGAGGTTTACTCAAGGTCACCCAGTGAGTCAGCAACAAATTGTGAAAAAGACTCAGGGCAATCAAGTCATATGTGCTTAAGCTGCAGCTCAGCAGTTAATTCTGCCTCAGAAGAAAACTTACACTTTCTATACATAACAGCATCACTTAGCTCCATTAAATTTGGAGATGTTTATAAGTCACGTAGATGAGGTGCTGAGGGAGATGGTGTAGTGGCTGGCTTGGCAGTATGAGGTTAGTGGTTGGACTTGATGACCTTAAAAGCCTTTTTGAATGAAATAATTTTATGATTCTATGACATCATTAGTAAGCACTCGAATTTTAACTCCAAAGTTGCAAATATCTGTTTCTAAGAGTAGCTCTGAAGTGCACAGATCCTGCGTGCTCAATAAAGACTTCATAATGATGGTAAAAATGACACATGTACATACATCTGCAATCTCTGTGCTTTTCAGTGCTCCCTTCCACATTTCAACAAGGACTTAACATTTAACAAATATCAGTATCCAGCCAGCATATTATTTCACCTATTCATAAAAAAGGTATCTTTCTGCTCAGAGACAGCATGTTAAAGTGATTCACAGGGGGAGATGATAGAAGTTTCATTCTCCTGGAAACTTCAGCAAGTCCAATTAAACAAAGTGTAACAGTTTGAAACAGGCATTGTTTGATACAAAGACATCACTATCAGTAAAGGACTTCACACTAGTTTCCACAAACAAAGAGCTGCTTCCAATTAAAATCATAGTAATGGGGGATGAGAGAAAAAAAAATACTCCAAACACTCTTCAGGTACTTGCCTTTACAAAACAACTACCCTGCAATGGGCAGTCATTTCACCAAGAGCACTGAAAGGGAACACTGTAGAGGTGCAGTTATGTGTAAGCATGCTGGCTGTTGAATTCTAGTTCTTTGTTAGTTACAGTCTAGTTATTTACAAATTCAATTCTTCAGATGTCCCTGCCATGAGGATTTCATGTCTGATAGTGGCACGCTTCACAACAGATCATATTGATTTTTACAATTGTTACTGAAAATACTTCTAGCAGTCTAAAAGGATGTAGGTATCCAGAGATACACAGATACAGTGGTATTTCTTAAAATAGGTGATCAATCTGTGTTGATAGGTGCAACTTATCTACAATAGATTTTTCAATCCCTAAGATGGAACACTAGAAGCCCCGTTTCAGTTACTGCTATGCACAGAAAGAGCACAGGCTATGACTTTTTTTGGATCTTCTTTAATTCAATGATAGTAAAGCCATACATCACATCTATAGAAAAGTCAAAAGACTACTGGACACCAAAACTACAAACTCAATACAGTGGAGTTTTTTAATATACCAGATTATATTCTCCCTTTGTCCTACCTCCTTTCCTATCTTCATATTCTACAGGGAATTAATTCTCTTTGCTATTAGAGACAAATACCTCATCACTTAGAATCCTGGAATAGTTTGAGTTGGAAGGGATCTTAAAGATCATGTAGTTCCAAGCTCCCTGGTATGGGCATGGACATCTTCCACTAGACCAGGTTGCTCAAAGCCCCATCAAGCCTGATCTCAAACACTTCCAGGAATCGAGCAGCTACAACCTCTCTGGGAAACCTATTCCAGCACCTCACCACTCTCACAGGGTATAACATTATGTTCTTCATTACATCTTATCTAAATATTCTCTCTTTCAGTTTTCATCTATCACCACTTGTCCTATCACTACACACCCTTGTAAAAAGTCCTTCTTCATCTTTCTTGTAAGGTCCTTTTTTAGGTAATGAAATGCTGCTCTAAGATCTCCCTGGAGTCTTCTCCAGGCTTAACAAACCCAACTTTCTCAATTTGTCTTCACAGGAGAAGTGCTCCAGCCCTCTAATCATCTTCATGGCCCTCCTCTGGATCTGCTCCAATAGCTCCATGTCTTTATGCTGGGAGCCTCAGAGCTGCAGGTGAGGCTCATCAGAGAGGAGCAGAGGGAGAGAATCAATTGAGGGCCAGGCTACTTTTGATGCAGTCCAGGGTACATTTGGCCTTTTTCCTATCCTCATCACATTAATGTCCTTTGTGTGCCATGAATAGTAAATAACTTTTCCTCTAGAGATGTTCTTGCTGATATATATCTAATTAAAGTCAGAACAAGTCTTCTTAGCTCAGCGTAAGCTGGCCTTTAAAGATTATTTCTTGTGTTTCAGATCTGATTAAAAGACAGCATGCGCAAGACCTTGTCTAACTCTTCCACTGAAACCAAACGGATTTAACAAAAGCTAGGTAAGTGCCTATGCCATCTAACACTGCCTTGCCAGTATAAAGAGTCACTCTCCTTGAGGAGAAAACAAATATAAACGGGGATTGAAGAAAACATGTTAGAGTGATTTAGGTTGTTAAGGAATAGAAAAGTAGGAATCAACTGAGTTATATTTTAACAGAGCTTTGCCTTAACTTTTACATGATGGAATTCAGCTTTTAGTCTGTCTAGCAGGTGCTGGAATAACAGCTGTGAAAATCCAAGTGTCCTAAAAATATGGCTGCCATGGCCTCCTCAAGATACATTAGAAAAAATAATCTTGTTCCACAAAGTAAATAAATTAAAAGGATAAACACACCTCGTAATGCCTGGTGTCTGAAATCCCTTTTCCTTCCTCTCCTCACACATTTTAAACTCATACGTATATATTTATAGACACACACACACATTTAAATTACATGTACATAGTAATGCATATGCTATACATTAAAGTAAGATGTTTTCATTAAATGCTGTTCAGAAATGATAACAGATTTGGCAGGAAAAGTCAATTTCTGGAATACCAAAGCTCCTGTCCCTCAGCTCCAGACACAATGATCCCACCAAAGCATTACATTGGTGTTCACAAAGGCCAGGAGGAACTTGAGTTGGAACGTGCAATGTCCCGGTAGAAGAGCCATACTCCATAGTCATGACATGGGGAGGAGCTAGTCTAAGGAGAATAGTGCTTAGCAGAGTGGGCTGGGTTTCCTGCATTTGTTATACTCCCTTTGGTGTTTCTGGGATCTCTTTATACAAATGTACAAAATATCCACCCTTCAGGAACATGAGCGTGGGGAAACAAGCCTGCTTCTAACATTTCCACAAACCAGTTCCTCACAGCTCTTTTCATTGTGACACATGCTGAGCTTAAAGTTCTCACTGCCCTGTCAACAGTAGCATAATTCCGCTTACTTATCCTGCCAGTCCATAAAGTCCAGGCTTAGCATCCCTACCTGCAGCTCCCTGCTCTTATTTTTACACCTGTGCAGAGGTGCAGAGTGTACTAACACCTTTCTTTTACTGGTTCATTCTCAAACACGTGGTTTTCTTTTTTTTTTTCTTCCTCAATGTCCTGTTGCACTACTAAATTTAGGAAAAAAAAAAATGTAAACCCAGTTCCAGAAGTGGAAACTTGCTTTAAATATGATTAATCTTCAACAACTTAATTTTGTAACTACTATTCTTCTAACATTGTGCCAGGAAAGGTCAAATTCTTTGTAATACCAAACACATCACACCAAATATTTTTTATTCACAATTCAGTTAAGGTGATTTATCTCAAATATAATATTATATGCAATACTAAATATGATCTAATTGTTTTCCCTACAAAGTATTATTTTTCAATTTCTTTATACCACCTTTAATATAAAGCATAAAATAACAAAGTATTCTTTAAAAAAGTTATATATTCTGCATTGCATTACTATCTCTAACTTGAATGCTGAACAGACATGTTTTGACAAATCCTTTGGTTTCAGATTCATTTATTGGGTTTTTATGTTTGATTTTCTCACATTTGATAAATCACTTGGCTTTATACCATCCTTTTTTTAACTGTGTATTTATATAAACACCTCCCCATAAAGAAAGTTTCAGATTAAACGGACTGCTGCTTGAGTCAGCAAAGATATACTAGAAAAAGTGAACCAACATATGCACGCTGGTGCATCAAAGTATCCATATTTATTAGGGACGATAGAACAATAAAGTCAAGGAAAGTGCAAACATCAGCAGAAGTGAACATGTCCCTGATAAAATATATTGAAGAAGCTATGTAAAAGGAATGCAATCTTTAGATACAATTCAGATGGCTTGTACTTAATCATTTTCTACACAGTCATAGTTGATATAGATGTATATATGTGTATATATATTTTATATTAAAAAACCATAAATGTACATATATGTCAAATATACATATACACAAATCCAAGATAATTTTTTGACCAACATAGCATTTCTTGTGCAACTTTTCTCTAGACCAGCAAAACATAATATTTTTAATATTGTGTCATTTAAAAGTCCTTAAAGGGGTTAAAAGGGATAGATGTGTACTTTGAAGTTTTATTTCTGGCACGGATTTTCTTTCCTTAAAAGGTAAGTCTATAGAGGACTAATGTTGTGAAAATTATAATTGACGTGATAGTGAGGGCATTAGAGTGCTAATTACCAACCTGTATGCCTACCACCTAATAGGTCACAGTGCTCAGCATGGCCCAAAGGCTTTTAAGTTGTCGCTAGGTTGCATGGAGCAACCATCATTTAAAATCTAGCAGACATTACAACTTTTCACTTCCACACGTACCATCTTGAGCAAATCTGCTCTAAATTTCTTTTATCATCATACATCCAAAGTTCACCTAAAAGCTTTCTAAAATCCTCGTGGGATTCTTCACAATATTCTTTAACTATGGCTGAAAGCATAACAGCTGTCGTAAAACAAACAAAACTCAATTAAACTTCAGGCTGCAACATTGCTAAGTATGAAATGTTATTGTATTTCAAATTTGATGGATTCAAAGTTAATTAATTTCAGATCACTGAACACTTACCACTTGAAGGAGAAATTGTTTTTACAATTTTTACAATAACTTAATTAAGATTTACTGGATACAATATGTGTGACTTTGGCACCTAATTATCATCAATTTTTAAATACCAAGCCAAGCGGTAACATTCAGGGAGAAAACAGAATTTACTCATCAGATAACTGATATTTATTGAGTTTATTTCATCTAGAAGGTAACAAAGTCATCACTTCTTTCCACAAGATCCTCTAGCTGCCGTCTTGCAATAGGATATATTATCCCTTCCTTTTGTTTTTGACATTTATAAAATATGACTTAGTTCTGCTACAAGCCAGAGAGAGGAAAACGTGATTTATGCACGTGAAATTAGATTCTCCTATGCATACACTACTTGTTTACTCTAAGTTCCTTATAACTTGGCAATTATACTTCGAGATTTTAGTTCAATCTGCTCAAATTCGAAAGGATGGAGGCCTGGAATAAAAGGGAAGCTTCCTTAAATTGCTCTTTGGAAAAATGTTGTACTTGAAGAATATCTCCAAACAATCTTTGTAATTAGCAGAACTATTAACAAAAAAAAAAAAAAAGTGTAAATACTACCACATCATTCCAATAAGAAATTATTCAAATTGAGAAACTTGATGATTAAACTTTCAGAACTGAGATCCTGGTTCAAGACATTTCTAAGACAGAAATAGCCACATAATTAATAATATGAATGCATTGATCAGGTAAAATTGATACATAATATTTTATTCTTACATAGCACTCCAAATATTTATGTAACATACTTTTAAAAAAAATAGTTGATGGTCTTCAAAATGAAGTCAGGATTAAAACATGAACAAGTAATTCTGTTTTGACAAAAACCTAAGCAGATACAAGGGCTTTGCTTCAACCCAGATGTTGTCTAAACTACAAAGGCAAGATAACAATTGTCTTGTCACTGGGCACTGCAGAAAAAAGGCTCACCCTATCCTCTTGACATCTGCCTTTTAGGTACTTAGGTGCTCTCTCAGTCTTCTCTAGGCTAAGCAGCCCCTAGTCTCACAGCCATTCCTCATAAGAGGTCTATCTAGAAGGACCCAAGTAGCACATATCCAGAAATGCCTCTAGGAACTTAACAGCATACTGTCAATCTGTCTCAAAAAGTAGATAAACAAGTGTATAAAGCATATCACATCTTCAAATAGGCAAAATACAGACAGTATGTTCAACAAAAAGCCTTGCATTTGAGGTGATGCCCTTCATTACCTCCAGTCTAGAGTACTGCATTCAATTTTTGCAGACATGGGCCATTTAAACAGTCTTGATGGACACCACGAGAAACACCTAAAAGACACGGCTGAAAAGAATTGGGATTGTTGACTTTGAATAAAAGAAGATAGAGAAGTGATAAGAGTGTTCATAACCTTGAAAGACTGTTGCTAAGAGAAATAAAACCCTCACTGCGTAGACTGGGAAGCAGATGAAAAAGAATAAGGCTTAGGAAAGATACTGCAAAGCAAAGGGAAGATCCAGTAAGATTGACTAACTAGAGAGATAGATGACTTAGAAGAAACCTAGAAAGAGCTATCAAATCTGAGAAGTCACCTCAATCAGGCTGGCAATTAAAAACAAGGTGAACAAGTGTATGTCAGTAGTCCTTTATCTGCCAATGCTACTCTTAAGAAGGACAATGGACCAAGTAATCCAATCTCTGCATTTCATGCCAGTTTTGTAAGAGCATTCTCAAATGTCTCTCCACTAACGTAAGGGTCATTTAAATGCCAGGCTAAGAAAATTTGATTGTTTAGAGGAGTGCCAAGGCATCTTGAAAGTGCAATAATCTAATGTTCACTGCATTTGCTTTACCAATCACCATACTTGCAGTATTTTGTTTGCATGCTTTAAAATCAGCACTGCACAGTCAGGTTTTTGAGGAGAGAAATCAGACAAGATACCAAACTACCATCTAAACCACACATTGTCTCCTCAGAGGTTTTAACCAACTAGTTTAAAGCCAAATGGCTTTAATCACTTGTTTCCATATAAGCAAACATCACATAGGCTCCACATCTACAAAAGAAATAAAATCATGGTTCTACAAAACAAGCAACCCAGAAAATATTCATTGAATTCAGAGTGTTAAGAATCTCTCAAAACCTAAACAACTCAAACAACTAAAAATCGTTATCTTTCCCAGAGGTGTTTTTAATAGTTTCTGATTGAAACCTCATATTAAAGAATTACAAAGAAAATGAAAGTCATTCTGTATCTCACATCTACAGAACTAAATTTTAAGTCAGAATTTACATTTACCTCCTAAAGCGATGATCAAATGAGGAGGAAAATCCACTGTTTTCCTACCCTTGCATATGTTTTTGTAAATTTTATTAACGTATAAATGACAGAAATCCAGAACAATCAGGAACCACTTATTTATAGTTTAATGAAGTGCAAATCAAGATGCAAACAGCATGGACAGCACACCACCAAAGATTTGTTAATACATACTGAAAACAGCTGTACATGACATACAAAACACATGCAAATATGTGTGCTCACAGATGCTGGCAGTTTTAAGAAACCACTGAGTAAGAGCAATCAGTTTGGTGTTGGGGATTTTTTTTCAGGCTAGCTCTGATACAGGGCATCAGTAGGTGCTAGGACTACTGCATTCATTTTTCTTTTCCAGGATCACTCTGGCAAGGCTGAGACTTCCTATTATGACAGGTAATCAACTCAAAGTTCATAGCTAGTGGCAAGTAGGTTGGTGTTAACTCCTAAAATTATCAGGATCATCAAATGAAATTCCAGCCATACTACATGAAACATTAGAACGTGACTGGAAGCGCCTCAAAGAAGTCAGATCTCTCATACACAACTTGATGTTCAGCTGCCAAACAAATCTTGAGCATATCTAATATGACAGTCAAATAGCACAGCTGGATTTTCACACTAAATATTTAGACTATATAGTAATGATTTTATTTTTTTTAATAGGTAATTAATTTTAACAAATGGTGGGTTTTTTTCACAACTATAATCTTCACCTAAGGAAGATTTTTTTTTTTACCTGAAGCTGTAAGTTAAATTTCAGTTTTCAAATTATGAGATAGAAATTAATTTTAAGGGAGAAATGTTCATTAAGACCTACCTCACAACTTCCATAGTAATGTTAATGAATGAAAACCAAAAATGTGACACTTACAGGATCTGCAATGCCAAACCAAAACAACAAAACCAGTTTTGAGGTGCTTCAGAAGGCAAAGTACATAGAATCTAAGAGATTGCCTTTCTTCCACTAGCCTTGGCCAAAGAAAACATTATACCTTCACTACAGACAAAAGCTAAAAAGACATGTAAAGGAATAGAAAAACCTCAAAGGTAATCTTAAATATTCTTTTTCAGATATGAACAGACTGTGAGACTTTGCTGTCTATATATAACCTGCCAGAAGTCTTGTTGCATTACTTTCACTTAGTTCTAAACAGAAAGGATAGAAAGAAGTGACTAGCATTCACTGCAAGTCATCACACAAGTAAAACCCCCTAGAATTTCTCTGTCATAAGAGATGAGTCAGATGAATTCAAGTCAGGATAATATATCTTTAAAATTCTAGCAAAATCTCTGTAATATCTGAGCAGCAGTCTAGTCAATCACACTGCTGTCTCAAACATGAGCATTTAATGAACATGTGAGGATTTCATGTTAAATATAAAGCTAAACTTTACTTTAGGTGGGAGAACAAGACTTCTTTCTTCATGTATTTTTCAAAATTACTCACAGATTCACCATCTGTATTGTTTACACAATATTCAACACTACACAACAGTACAGGCTGTTGAAGAACTGGAGCACAACCATGCAGGCTCAGACCAAGATCATCTAGTCTACCACACTCTCTGACACTAACCGGGTACTAATCCAACAGTAGATGTCTGGGGACATACACATGTATGTGCATTACATGTAGAGCTCTTCAGCTAAGAAGAGAGGCAGTTTGAAGGAGCATATATATAAAAATGAAGATAATGGTTAGTTATCAACTGGTCACTTTTCTAGAACAAAAACAAAGTAAGATGTGGATTTAGGAAAAAAATACAGAAGGTGGATCTTCAAGGAGCAGGGAGCAAGCTAATGAATATAATTGAAATGATCTCTTACTCTAGAAATTCACATAGGTTGAGGAGGAGACTTAAAAAATTTCTGGGGAAAATATAATCCAGTGATGGTGGCTAAATACAAAGAAATGACATTAGCATAGAAAAATCACTGAGTTGCAAACAGCTGGAGCATGGAAAAGTAAATGGGAAGGGTCTCATATTCTTACTCTGCTCTTACTCTTACCATACTAAGTGCAGGTAAAATGCAGTATGACACAGTGTAACTTCCCCTCAAATATTAGAAAAGCATGTAAAAATGGGTCAGCTCAAGATGACAATGAGTTCTGTACTTAATTTTCTGACCCTTCTTCTGAAACATTATGATACTGGTCCAAATAGACTGTAGTAAAGGCAGAAGTAGGTCTCTTCTCCCAAGTAACAAGTGATAGCACAAGAGGAAATGGTCTCAAGTTGCACCAGGCGAGTTTTAGATTGGAGATCAGAAAAGAACTTCTTCACTGAGAGGGTTGTAAACCCTGGCAGAGGATGCCCAGGGAGGCAGTGGTATCACCATCCCTGGTTATATTTATCAGACACATAGATGACGTGCTGAATAACACGGTTTAGTGGCAGGCTTGGCAGTGTTAGATTAGTGGTTGGACTTGATGATCTTAAAGATCTTTTCCAACATAAATGATTCTATGATTATCTGAAATGAATTATTACACTAAGGATCCATGCATTATAGCCAGAACTACAAGAGTAGGCTTCCAGTGATTTAGCTGGTAACATCAAATATTTTGCCTGGAAGGTAAAAAAAGAAGCCAAAACTTAATTTATGTCTTGTCCTCCATAAATCTGGTTATTTTAATTAGATACAAGTCATTGAATGACACAGACATTAGCAGAAGACCATATTATGATTTTTTTTGCTTCGAACACCTCATGATTTTTGCCAAGTTTTAATTAAGTCCTCTTTAAAATGAAAAAGACTATGCCATTATTTTCTTGCTATATCGAACAAAATCTTCAGGTTTTTATTGGATAAGAATAGTGAACAAGGCAATTTCTAGTTTCAAAAAATTAATCATTGACATTAAACCACAGTTTGGGAAGAGGGATGAAATAACTACCTAAAGACTGGTTACAAACTTCACCCTATATTATCATGTCAAGTCGTCATATTAAAATGCAGAGAGAAAAACACAAAAGAAAAAAGAAAAAGCAATCTGACAGTAATTTATACAGTAGATTTCCTAAAGCTGTAGGAAAAACAAGTCCTGTTTGATACACCTTTGTTTTTTTCACTCATATCTTGAAGGCTTTTCCTCAACATCAATGGAACTACTTCTTAATGAAAGCTTAGGAAAAAAACTAAGGCATGGAATTATTTCTCTCACTCCATGACATTTATCACGGCTGTTCAGCGTTCTGAAAATTCCTGAAGGTTTAAAACTCATATTGCCACAGCTGATGGGGAAAAAAAAAAAATGAAACTAGTTAGGCAAGTACAAGTTCACATACCTCAATAATTAAAATCAGCAAAATTACCATTGATCGCATCCTCTTTCACTGAAAATTACAAGGTTTTATATAGACCATTTTTATGCTACCTTTAAATAAGCACAAATCCTCAAAAGCACACTAATAAAAAAAATTTATAATTATTATACTATAATCAGCAATTCTTCTTTACAAATCACTGAAATTAGTGTTCTCATTTACACTTTCTTCTGCAGTTCACCTGGCATCCAATACATTTCAGTCTGGAAGAACTAATGACAAGCGAAGATTTGTTCTTTCATTTGGCTGCAGTAGCAAGTACATGGAAAAAAGACTCATCACATGAGGACGTTATATACATGTGAAGCCACAGCATACAGTTCACACAACACTTGCAGTAACACAGAGCTGGTATTCATATTATATATGATATTTCCCTTTATATTGCTGATATTAACACTATAGTAACACATGGTTGGAAAAAATCTGTAAATACTTTTGCTTATTTTAAAGAGGAAACAACAAACTAGATGATATTGAAATTACATAACAACGACACAAATGTTCCAAAGTTTCAATTATTTCAGCATTTTTCCATATATATCAGTAATGCTCCGTGCAAGATGTTCAAAGTTCTGTATACCTGTAACATTACTAAAGGCTAGCTAAATTCTGTCCGTAAACTAATTCCATGCAGCTCCTTTAAAGCAGTAAGTATTAGCAGAAATTGCATTTCAAATGATACACACAGAATATAAAAAAAAGTGAAGCTAATTAAACAGATTATTGCAGTTCTGTGATTCTGTGATGTAGGAAATTTTTTGGTTTAGATGATTAGGTAGGCATCAATCATGAAAAAGCATGTCCTCAGAGAATTATCTCAAGAAGTTTTAGGAGATTGTTATGTCTAAACACATCCTGCATGATACACTGACATTATTTAAGTTTTCTGCTCTACTCTCAGATTTATTAAAATAAGTTAAATGACATTCTTTGCAACATTCTCTTTCCTTCTAAACACACTAAATTGATACAAATCACACTAAATCTGCAATTAGAAACTAGTCTGTAGGTTCTATTAAGAGCATGTTTACTTCATATAAAACTCATAATTTCATTATTAAAAAGGAAATACAGAAGTCTATATCTAAGAAGGATAGTTCAGGCTCTTTTCATTGTTATCATCTACACAATACCTGTGTCTGTTAACCAAACAGGGAAGGAACAGTACACTGGTGCAGATCAGTCCATATTAACTGGGCTCTAACTTCCCCATTCCACGTGAACCACACCGTTGTTTCACATCCAGAAGACTATTAAAGCTGAATTCGCTTCTGACAATACTGAAGTTTTTAAAAAGTGCTCTTTACCTCACTCTATATCAGGACCAGGAAGAAGTCTTACAGCATTTTCTACTGAAAACAGCTTCATAGATCTAACATGGATGTGTGCATTATGCACAGGAAGGAAAACACTTAAGCATTTAGGCAGTATGGCTAATGGTAATTTGGTTTGGATTTTTTTCACTTCAGATAAAATGAATTCTGCAGAAAATTACTCTTTCATAGCTTCAGTCCCTCTATTTCTACTGAAAGTATGAGCCGTAAGAGCTTGAAGCTTCCATAGAAGAGAAATAAAGAAATAAAAGCTCTGAAATGGTAGTGTTTGGAGGTTTTAAATATATATATATACTTACATATCTCTTTGATTTAAAAAAAAAAAAAGAAAAGAAAAGAAAGAAGAAATTGTTTTTATTTTCCACAAGGAATCCATGAAGTACAGAACTGTGGCAAAAAAATTTTCAAATCTGCCAAAGATTACACAAGCAGTCTGTGAAAGAACAAACTAGGACAGTCCTTTTAAATTTCATCATTACCAATCTTGTTACAAAAGTCTTACTTTTGCTTGAGGTAAGGCATGAATTTCTTAATTGTCTCAGCTTTCCTCTCTTAATTTCTCATTAGACTCTATAATAAACAATATATAGTATTAAGAATCCTTTTTCAAAAGGCTGTAATATTTAGGGGTTTTTGTCAAAGGGTATCAATGTTGTATTTCTAACTACTTTTTCACATTATGGATAAATTTATCCAATAACTATACATTCTGTCTTTGAGACCAGAGGAAAATCCTAAGGCATACGTTGGGATGTAGTATAACTTCCTATCAAAAGTAAACAAGAGTACTTTTAGCTCACAAACCATATTCAAGCAAAACAATTCTAAATTCAGAGTTCATTTTATGCTTAATCTATTCCACCCTAATTTATAGAAATTAATTATAAATATTTAATTTTCTTTATAGAGCAGGATTATAGGCTACTGATCACAACCCAAATTACTTGTATTTTCAACTTCCTAGCTGCTGGCATATCATTCTATTACTCCTTTGTAAAACAGTATTGCTACATCCTTGCTAAACATTTTGCTTGCAGTGTTGGCTTTTTACTTTTTGACAAAGACAGGCCTGGAAGAACAGAAATACAGTATCTCTGCTAAGTTGCCATTTCAGTTTTGGATACACTGATTTACAGGTCTTGTATCTCCCACTACATAAAAGATTCTCAAAATAGCCAAGAAAATGGATCCCAGCATGGGAGAGCATGAAGGCAAGGAAATAAGATATCTGCTTCTTAGAAATGTGAGGAAAAAGAAGAGGAATGAAAGACTTTTCCAGGGTAATCCTGTGAGAGCCAGCATATTCACAGCCAGTATTTGCAGCTACTGGTATTTTCCAGGAAACTTCATTTACCATCATACATTCCCTACAGCATATTTAACTTACTGTTTTCATCCAGATCTGCAATATTATATTAAGCTTTCATCTTCATGTCTAGCAAAATATAAAAGCACGGCTGTTTTGAATTTAGCTGGCTGCAGAAAGAGTTAGGAGATTCCACTATTCCCTACAAGACCGTAGGTAGGACGTAAGAGTAGTCATAAACATTGCTAAAGAGCAAAGCAAAGCAATGGTATCTTCCATTTTCAAAGGAGTTTTAGGCAGTTAAACATTCCCCCAAACAAGAGGAATATACACACTATCTCACTTCAAAGTTCCTCAAATGACCACCTCCAGTTATTATACAGGAGGTTTCTTGTGTAGGATGTTCAATTTAGAGCACTAGAATTGCATGACTGAAGGATAATGCAGATCACAATTACTCTAGAGAACAATATTTTGATACTTCAATCATTTGCAATGAAAATGTAAATCGTAATCCTAGCCTTTGATACAAAAGGCTTATAGATTTGTGGATTATACTAACACACATATATACCTACCCCAACCCCAAATTTTAGGTTCCCACAGGACTTTTAAAGTTGTAGTATTTACAAATACAATTTCACTTTTCATTAGATGCCAGAAACCTTTTTTCCTCAATAATTTGACCTATCTCCCCTTACACACACAGCATACATCTTGATCTCCTAATCTCCCTAACTAGCTGCCAGCCCTGAAATCTAATCCCATTTAGAGACAGAAACTGGGGACCACTTCTCTCTTTCTAAAACCAGAAATGTGCATTTTTATCTGTGCACACAAAGATATTTTGTAGATATAGAAAACCTTCTCTGGGATGGATTTTTTTTATAGAAATAACAGAAAGCAAAGTGTCAGTGTCTCACACTGGTGGATCATTTACTGCCAAGGATCTCAGCAATTGAGCAACTGGGTTTTCTTTGAGATGCAACTGATTCCTGAATTTCCACAGTATTTCCAATATGAGTCTCTTGGAGGAACAAAGGTACCTAGAGAGGACATTTTTTGTTGGTTTGTTTTAGGAGAGGACAGCCTGCCACAGGGAACATGAAGATTTTTGTAACCGTGAATACTCATAGCCCAAAGACAAAAAAAACTCAAAACAAATCAAAAACACCACAATAACCAAGCATTCAGGACAAATCTTTTCTTTAAAAAAATACTCAAAAAGTGGTAGAACAAGTGCTGATGATTTTGGTTAATGAGATAATTTTTAGCCTGCTTTTTCTTTGGCAGGCTGTCCACTGACATGGTGGGGTTTGGTTTTAATTATCTCTTTATTGAATAGCAACACCATTAAAAAAAAAAAAAAAATCAACCCACATTTTAGGATCTTCCCCTCTGGAGTCTTTCTTGCATTCATATCACAACATTTCAGAAACTCTGCTTTAGTAATTTTCAATTATGTTTTTGTATTGCTGCACAGAATGGTACAGGATGGAAGGGACCTCTAAAGTCCAACCCCCTGCTAACACTTTTGTTTACCATCTTATTTAGTTTTAGTTTATTGCAAGATAAGAAAGGGGATTCTATTAAACATATTAGAATACTTTGCCTAATTATTACCTCTTTTTCATTAGCTGCATAGATTTATTCCTACTTTTCCTATAACCATCTTTATGTAGAGTTGTTGTGTTATGAGTATTCTTAATGAGAAATTCTTTTATGATGGTTTTCTGCAGGTAAACCACCTCTGTTGGTAATGATAGATAAATAACAACCTATATAAAACCCTATTTCTCTATATAAGTTATCGCTTCTGACAACTTCATTTGGCTTGACTCAGTATGGCATCTTCTTATTTGCTATTTTCCAACATTATTAAGATGTTTTATCTGATGATATTAGGTCTTGCTGCAGAAACTACAGAAAATATATCCAAATGTTAATAAGTACAAAAGCTTTTTTAACCTTTCTTAAAATCTGTCAAGATCTGGGGAGTATTCTCATCTCTGAAAAAAACCCCAAAAAACAAACACAAAAAACCAACCCTGCCCTGGAACCAAACACTTATATTTGCTAACTAGAGGTTAAAAACAACAAAAGCACCTAAGGGGAAAAAAAATGCGAGTTTCCAAAGATGAGTGGAATAATGGATGTTCCTAACAAAAGAAAGAAAATCACACTAATGTTAGGATGAATTTTTACATTATTGAAGATTATTTATGGCAGAGCTAATTATTTTCAGTGTTGTTCTAGCTCTGCTCTTGCCAACTTTTCCTTCAATTTGATTGCATAATCAAACAGTCCGTGTACGACAGGATAAGCTTCCTGTAACTGAATTAATCTGATGAAACCTTGAGAAGCATCCTGGGTTAATATCAGACATCCTCTGTCCAAACAAATTAAGAATGCTACACATAGTGGAAACAGTAGTTCTCTCAGGCAAGGAGAGGCAGGAGCAGCTCTGCAGTCTGGTATTTTCAGTGTACCAACATGAAAGGTGCATTTGACTGACCTTAGCATTACCAACACCACATCCATCCAGCATTTCTTAATCCTCTTGAAAATCAACTGACATCACTAGAATAAAATTCTATCAATGCCTCAGTATTAGAAAATATATACACACTTTTATAGCCAGTTACTCTTTAACAGCACATACAAGTTGAGATGCAGAGTGGACTATTGCCGCACACTACAACCTTCCCCCACCAAAAAGCCTTCACCAATATCACAATAGGACATAGTTGATAGTAATACCTTTAAAGTGTGGGATGAGTTAAAAATTAAGTACTCCTGAGAAATATCTTGACTGTTAAAAATAAAACACTTAAATGGTAATAGGTTGTAAAAGCAGAATTACAAGAGAGCATTTTTGTAAAGTGATTTTTTTTTTCTTTATCAAATGTACCCTTTAAGAAGAAAAATAAATGCTTTCAAACTAAAGAGTTTCAAATGGAAGTAAAACACGGTCCTTTGGCACATAAAAATCACACTGGCAATTATAAAAAGTAACTGAATTCCTATAGCAAATTATGTTTAAATCCAGACACTTGCTTCCCAATGCTTTTTATTTCAAAATTTTCTTGCAGCTACTCAAACTCCAAATAGAAAGGAAAGACTACTGAAGACACTCTTTTCTATTGAGGCTATGCTGCTGCCTTTAAATAACATATAGACCCACAATTTGAAAAATTTTGTTAACCTCTTGGCTCAATCAAGAACATTGGAAACCTTGCTATTGACTTTTACTCCGTAAATAACAAAATAAGTGTCATTGTAGAACTCTAATAATTCACAGAGGAAATTCAGAGCAGCTGGGTTTTGATATTTTTCAACAGAGCTAGACTTTCATCTGCAGCACTCTTTAACAAAGACAGACCAATCTTTCTGCATTTCTAGAAAGCAGTTACTTTAGATCTAGCTGAAAGAGGACTACCTTAGGGATCTGTCAGCAAACCCTGATCAAGTTGTGAAGTTGTCTGAACTATTAGGATACTTCAAGGACACTACATTTGGAGGAAAAAAAACCAAAACATATTTGGAACAGGTTCTTTGCTTTGAATCATCTTTAAAACAAGAAATGAGCACTTTTTGGCAGAAGAGTGAATTGCCTTTTATTCATCTAACAGATGTAAAGACATGAGACAGTTAATTGGGAAACACCAGGAGGAGATAAAGCACTCAAAGGGACTAAATTTGGGTTTCCTTCTTTCATTTTGGTTATTACTGTGTATTGTTAAATACAGAGAGGAGTATATGTGGGAGACTGACACAACACATCATAGAATCATATAATGGTTTGTGTTGGAAAGGACCTTTAAAGGCCGTCAAAGTGCAACCCTCTTGCAATGAGCAGGGACATCTTCAACTAAATCATGTTGTTCAGAGCCCCATCCAACCTGACCTTGAATGTTTCCAGGGATAGTGCATCTACCACCTTTCTAGACAATCTGTTCCACTGTTTTATCACCATCTCACTAAAAAAAATTCCTTCCTTATATCTGAATCTACAGTCTTTTAGTTTAAAACCATTACTCTTTGTATAAAATGGCTTAATACATTCACATGTATATTTACTTCTTACAATGGAAAATGAAAATATTTCATTGTCTTTCTAAAGCCAAATTGTAAAATCACAATAAAGTTTTTATTTTATAAAATAGATGTGTTATATGGTTTACCTAAAATGCTTCATTATCACAAAATATATTATCAATATATTTGCACAAACTGTCCTTCAAACTGAAGGACAAAACAAAATACATTCTCATTTTCCTGCTTCTTCCTTGTAAACTACAGTCTTCATCACTGTTCTAATAGTTCACAAGAATAATCAGAGGATGGTGTTCTTTGGTAATTTTTTAAATGCCAAACTGTTCATAAGGCCCAAGACCTTACTGCTCTGGCAGAATGTCATCACAGCAGAAGATAGTCTCTCCTGCTTGAATTTAGGTGTAGGAGACTAAAGTTAAAGATTTATATGTGCACACACAACCCCACAGGCAAGAACTCACCCTTTGGCAAATGCTTCAAATTGAAATAACAATCTTCCAATCAGATGAGTAGTGTAAAAACTTACATAATTCAATCTTTCATGTCTAAATGAAGTCCTGCTTCACAATAAACTGCTTTTGAATTAAGAAAAACATAAGAATAATTATTTCCTTTCCTTCAGCAGAGTTAATGCAGCTGTGTCAAACAGCATTAAAAATCTATCCTTTATCATCCCACAGAAAGTCTTTGCTGTAGTACATTGACAGAAATAAAACAATTTTTGCCTTCCTGACAACACAAAGTATCAGGAGAGCCTTGCATAACTAGATGTGCTTATTTATAAGAGATATTCTGACTTTGTAAGGGATTCCCAGCTACATGCATTAACTTGCCAGTTCTGGCTTGCTCTCAGTTGCCTGCACCACACTAGAACTGCATCACAGCACCACTTCTACCTACTCTACATGCTACTTGGCTACTGGAAGATAAATTCATGATGAGGAAAAAGAATTGTTCTAACAACAATCACTAAATAATGCCATTTTATTTTATCTTACATCAGAGTAAGATGGGAAAACTATGTAATGATATGACATTATGCCAACAGTGAAAATAAAAATATTTGTTAAATTCAAATTAAGCAGTACAATAATGATGCACTTATTGCACAGTTATTTGGGAGTCTATTTATACCATTTCTCCTTACAGTAAACAACAAAGTTTAATGTCAGCATCATCGTTAGGATACCTAATGATTGTAAACCCTTACTACTGACAATTGAATATTTATGTAACGGATAGTTCTTAATCTGCCTCCTTTGGAAAGAGATTACAGAATGAGCAGAATTTCTGACCAGCTATTACAAAATTTCTTCACTTGAATCAATATTTTTTTGAAAATAAAAATGAATGTTATTTCACTATACAAAACCTCTCAGAAGAGGTGACTCACATTACTTATACAAAACTGAAAATGAAAACTTAGTCATCTTGTCTGCCCTTCTAGTAAATCAAAGAACCTTAAGGGTTGGACGGGACCTTGAAAGATCATCTAGTCCAACCCCCTGTCAGAGCAGGACCAGAGTAGGTCACACAGGAACTCATCCAGGCAGGTTTTTAATGTCTCCAGAGAAGGAGATTCCACAATCCACGGTCTTATAATATTTGCAGAAAATACAATGAGAGAATGATTATGTCAGGATAAAAGTGGAGTGAGTACAGGGCTTCAAAGCAGAAATGTTAGAATACCAGAAATTGTCACATTTATAGGCACAGACAATCTATTTAGGTGTTGTTTTTTAAAGAGCTGGAAAGAATTACGTTTACTGTTTGTTTTCTGCATTTCAGAAAGCTGACTGAAATCAGATAGTTTACATGGGGCAATCAGCTTTGCAGGTAAAAAGGGGAGATGTTCTCAACTAGAGGGGAAAAAAAATCTCTCCAAAACAGTCATAAAACAGATATATTTACAGAGAGAAAATACATGTACATAGGTCTTATCTGCATTAATTTAAAATTAGGTAAATTAGGTAAAACTAGATAAAAGTAAAACCAAATTACACATTAATCAATTTACTTCTAGAGCTAATAAGAAAATTTTACAATATATGACAACGTCAAGTCCTCTTGTTGTACTGTTTTACTTGCTGGGGTTCTGCTGCAGTTGAGAACCGTCACAAACTGCTGACACCTAATACAGTCTTTTTAAATATTATTAATATGAAACAATGAACACATGAACAAAGAATTAATGAATGAACTAGGGGTATTCAATAAAGAAGTTGTCAATAAATTTTTCACTATTTATTACTCATGATGCTTTGTGATAATTGTGGCCCTGCTATTCCAGCTGCTCAGTGCATTAAAGTCAGCTGAAGGTGAACATCTTAGGTCATCAGTCTTCCCAGCATTCCACAAGTTACTGTCAATTAAGCTGATTTCAGAGGTATGTAGTAAGTGTTTCCAACTCTGTACAGAAGCTGCTACTGAGAAGAAAGAAAAGTAGACATGGCTTCTAAGTTTCAAAGTTATTCTGAGTATTTGAGATGGAAGCACATTGACCCACACACACGGTAAAAGTGATTGTGATACACCGTTTTTACTTAATGATTTTGGAGTAGATCTGCAGAAGGGTTTGGTAATTGTAGCATCTCAAAATGCACAATTTAGATGCTAATCACTTAAGCAAAGTGGAAAACCCAGCCATCATCCCTTCCTTTTCCCTCTCTACACAATACTCTGCAGAAAAGAGGCAATAAGCTATATTTCTGTAATTACGATTGCCTAAAAGGGCATCTCCACTTACTACAGCTCTAAATCCTCTTTTGTAGCTCAGTTCTGTATTTAAAGAATTCAAATAAAAGTTCTTTTTCATTAAAAAAATGAAGCAGGTGTCTTTTTAGGATGCAACTGGAAGAATGTGTTGTTACACAGTTATAAAGTTTGCAACACTTGCCCAACAAATGACTGATTCATTATTCTCCGGTAAGGGCTCCCAACATTAGTTGAGACATCTAGGTCCTTCCCTAAGGACCAATAAATCTTTAATTATTTCATACAAAGTGACCTAGTTTCAATAGGTAACTGGCATTCTATGATGTTTTATATGAGGATTATTTCTGATTTGAACAAAGGACTGCTACAGCCACAGAAAAGGACCCTACCTCTTCCTGTGATTGTACTTCTGAGCAAAAATTTCAGTAATGGCATTTCTAAAGGCAGCCAATTAAGCAGCCTATGTTAGCATGACACACATATTGATTTGGTCCCCTTTAGAGACACAGATTGGGTTAAATGCAGGTGAACAGTGACCAGTTTAGCAATGAAAAATCCATAATAACTTGGAAAAATATAAAACCTGAGCTACAGACACATAAACTTGGACATTTGCAGATAGGAAGTTACTGGGCAGATATTTTAAGAATCACACCTCCGGATTTGGGCAATGCAACATCTTTGTGAATACAGCCTTTCCCTACAGCTTCACTAAACTAGCACCTCCTGGTGGTCATAAAAGTATGACCTGTTGCTGTTGCTTCAGTTTGCAAACACCTAGTCAGTCCATCACCTTGCCACTGATCTCAGCTTTGCAGCAGCACATACTGCCAGAGCTGTGCAGGACCCAGCATAGAAGCAGTGAAAACAAACTTCAGCAAGGGCTGCTGTAAATCATCAATGACTAAGTCAGTTATCAACCTGTTGCTCTTGTGGAAAGTGGTCATGAAGAACACAAGAAGCAAGCAGAGGAATAGGATACAAGAGACGAATATGTACCTGAAGAAAATATAATCTTGGCAGAAATTTCTAGTCAGTGATATCTGAGGCAATCCCTAGAAGGATGCACAGGGAGAGTGCTCATTCCGTCCCTGCAGTATGCCACAATTAAGGCTATAGTTTCACTAATACTTTATGCCAATGTAAATCTTAAAATTAAAGAATTCTGTCCCTACCTTGAGCCAGCACAGCTGTGGTAAGCCAAAAGAAAGAATCAATCCAAGCTAAAACTGAGACATTTTCATTTCTCCATACCCTTTATTGCTCACTCTGAGACAATTCATCTCATAATCTGAAAAATGCTGGAGCTGGCACAAAGGAGAGGTTGGCAGAGAAAAAGCGTCTGGGCTTTGGCAACAGAGTTGGAAAACCTCTTTCAATCACAGTGCTGGTTTCCAAAACTTTTAAGAAATTAAGGCCTAAATTGTACTGAAAGACCACTTCCACCTTCTTCATCTACTTCTGCCTACTGAACACAAGATTTTAATGTCCTACAGCTCACCTGATTTTTTGAAATTTAAAATTTAAAAACATATAGTCAAATAGATGTGATCATTTTATCCCAGCTATTTAGAGATACTCAGTGATGTCTGACAATATAAAAATTAGACATAGCTATAAGAAAATAAACTTTACATCCAATGACTGATATTGATAATATTTTGATTTTACATGGAGTTCCTCCCTCTATGCAAAAGAGACATTGTCTATTCATTTTTATTTAAAGGAAGAAATTAAGACCATTTAAACTACTCTCAGCTCCAAAATAATACTAACATGTGCATCATCTTCCTTTTACAGCCACAATAAATAGGTGCATTTGACAAATAATGGCTTTTTAAATCATCTAAAGTGGTACAGACAGTTCCCAAGAATTCCCATTGTTATCAGACCTTGAACTGTTTATTAGAAATGCTGCAGAGATTTCTAGAAAGAGGAAAGACTAAAGAAAAAGAACAAATCTAATTTGTTTGGACACTGGACAATATTCTGCACATTGTGTTGGCTTTCCAATACCTGCAATATCTTTATAGAATAACATAAAGCAAAACTAAAGGGATATTTGAAAAAGTTGATATGACTTGACATGACGCAATAATGATAGAAATGGGCAGATGCTGGAGATAAGTAAGACAGGGCAGAGACAGACAAGTTCTGTCTCAGAAATAGACCTTTAAATAATTAAACTTTATTGATTTAATATCCTTCTGAAAAGATAAACTGAAAAAGATTCTAATCAGAACATTACTATGGGATGGTCCCCTTCTCTGGCAACAGCAAGCAAATGGGAAGCTATTGCTTTGAGAGAACAGGGCAGGGAATGGAAGCCAACAGTTGGACCTATGAAATACTGAATGTCATTTATGAACAAACTTTTAGTTCTTCTATTGGAAGAAGAATTTGGGTTAGTAACAAATAATTTTAAAACTGCCTTGTAACAGTGCATATATGTTTAGATACTAAGTAAAATTCCTTATGAATTGGGTTTTTTGTAGATCTTTCTGGAAACTATCGGGAAAAACATTGTGAAGTAAAGCATTATTATAAAAATAAGGCTGTAGTTGTTCACGAAAAGTGGTTATTTACCTTTGCATTCTTACTGGGAAATTTAATATATATTCAATTAAAGAAATATGGCATCAATAAAATAATTTTTATTACTCTTCTGAAAATAGAATCAAAGATAAAGGATTATTACCAATGTCTATTCACTTTCACTTATTCGGCATTAATCAGTTTCCAAAGTTATTCTTAAGCAAGAAACATTTAAAGCAAGAAAGCTGAGAGAGGCTAGATGTCAGATGCAAATACTGTCAGATAGTAAAAACACCTTGGTCGTCACAATTAAGCCAGTACAGAAGGATAGCTTAGTAAACAAAATGCAAAACCAAGTTACACAACAGTACCCTGGCTTTAAATATTGACATGTGGCTGTCTGCTGTGTCAGGAGAAGGCAAAATTAAAAAGTGAAAATTATAAGTCTTTATTTAAAATCTCAAAGTGTAAACCTTCAAATTTAGCTATTTGGAAATTACAGGCCTATGCTGTCATTCCTATCATCTGTTCTGGTTAACTCAAAAAAAATGCATTCATCTCCTTAGGCCAGCCCAGATCACATCAGTACTGCCAAATGTCTGTGTCATACACAGTAACTAAATTGCCATGCTCATTAATATGGATCTAATTCAGTATCATTTTTGCGTGTATACAAAGAAAATTCTTTCACCTCATTGGAGTACTTCCTTATGAAAAATAAAAATCATTCTTTCCTTTGTGCTCTTCTTGTTTGTAGGTCTTCCTCCTCCATCATCTTTCTTTTTTAAGTTTACTATTATTATTATTCTTTGACTTGTTCTCTCCCTTTTCACCTGGTAACTGCAGTTTCATTTATCTCATTTACGTCTCTAGTTATACGACTTCACTAAAATCAACTATTAATTTGAGTAACAACTATAGCGAAGATTTACAGATGCTCTCTCCTAATCACTACACTAAGACCGAAAATTCATGTGCTGCTAGGAACCACCACATCAATTCAGATGGGTTCAGCCCCATATAGCAAAGTGTCCTGCCTCCAACGATGGCCACAGCTGCCAACTCAGAGACAGTCAAGAACAGAGCATACATTTATAATAGCATTTCTCATAACCTAAATCATTATATATACATGATGCACAGTGAGTAAGCCAAGACTTCTAACATGGAAGTTACCATCCAGTAAACGTAAAGCATTTAGTAACCAACTAGGGCATGCAATAGCAAATCGATGCATTACATCTGCACATTCTTCTGTCTGGGAAATTCCAGATGAAAATTCAGCTGCTCTATCGCTGGTGGCCTTACAAACCACTCTCTTACAGTACCTCTATGCATTTTCTAAGTTAAATATAAAGTTTGTGAATTTGCACTCCATTTGTATCACATTTCTAACAAATCTTGTAGAGTAAATAATTTAAAAGATAAAATAGATACAGTGACTTCTGACAGAAGTTATTTTATAAGAACACCTGCAAAATATCTTGTTCACAAGAGAGATGCTGAATTCCTTACACATTACAGAAGGCAATTTGAGTTCATTCACATACTACAAAATAAAAATCATTTTTTTATGTGAAAATCACTATTACAATACTTATCTCTGGGGGGTCTACCGAAGTATTAAACACATACCCAAATACACTAAAGGGAGCATCAGTTACTGTATGGGTTGAAAAGCAATCAATTTCATGGTTAATCTGGTCAAAGTAGTTTACTAAAAGTTTTAACTACTATTATTACTTGGAATTCCAGAAATGCTCAGAGAAGCTAGCAGAAAATGGGAGTGCTCATCACATAAATACGCTGTCTTCATCTAGGGATAAAAATCACAGCTGTTAGAATACTACAAGGGATGCATCCATATGAAAAAAAACACAGCCATTATCTATAAAATCACCTAAGCTGGTATAGATAAAAAGCTCAAAGAGAGACAGGCTCAAACTAGCAAAGCTACATCTTGTTAAAGCATATGTTGCCTGCCTACAACACTTTTAACACATGCTAGAACATACTGGATGCATTATCACATTTATTGCCTTGACAACAAAGCTAGAACTAATAATACAGGGTAGTCCTTGTTTGAAAGAACTAAGATTCAAGGGGAAGCAAAGGAAGTATTACCTGTATTTTCAGATGTGATATGAGGCATTTTTCTGAGAAGCAAACAAAAAGCCAAGATTGTTTAAAATTTGCTAGTTAACTAGGAGAATAGGTGATTCTTCATGAGTCCTTCACAATTGCTGTTCTGTGCTGCTTCACAGATTTTGCCAAAGGAAAAGTAAGGAAATCTATTTTAAATAAAAATAGATAAAAATAGATAAAAAGCCAGTTTGAAGTCAATGGAAATAGAACGTTGCAATAACTAAGTCTATTTGTCCCCTATAAGTTTTAAAATAAATATTTTCTCTGGTTCTGATCTTGGACTCTCTATTTAGGAAAGGTCTATTGAAAACATCTTCTAGTTAAGATGTATTTGGTGTCAAGTACTAAATTATTATTGTTATTTAGCAAAAAAAGTGTATTTGATTATTATTGTTCCAAGGTACTTTAGCTTCCTTCCATCAGAAAATCCTGAAGTGCTCTGAAAAAATTTATCAGTCAAAAATTTGTCCCACAAAATATGGGGAAGATTGTGGAAAACTGCAACATTGACCATTTTACAAGAGATATTTAAGCTAACAAGAAGCAGTCTTACTATTGGCTTCTATTCCTATTACTGACATTTTGGGAACTGAGCCCTTGCTTTTTACATTTCTGAACCATGACATAAGAACAACTTTATTTCCATCTTTAGAAGAGTTATAAAAACAGTGAGGTGTTTCTAACAGAAATACTCCAGTGTTGAACTGGGTTTGTTCTTTATATATCAAATACAACTTCCTCAGCTCCAAGTCTTTAAAATTAAGACTTATGGTCAATAAATAATTTCCTTTTCCTTAGTAAAGTGAGGAGTGCAAAATTAATTCTTTGTATGTCCTCACCACCTTGCTAATGTAAACCCTCCGTTTAGAACGCAAGAATGTACGAAAACCAGCAAATTTACTGCATGCAATGAATTAATAGAAGGACTTTGATTCCCATCTACCTTTTTAAAAAACAAAACAAAAAACCAAAACACAAGTTGAGTGCTTGAACATATAACTGGACAGTACTTGGTGCACATGGCATGACCTTATCATACTTGTACAAGTTTATCTGAGAAAAAAAAATAAGTGGCATTATGAATACATAACATGCTTTTCATGCCTAGATAAGGCTTTCAGTCAGGCCAAACCATGCTCATTTCTCAACGTGCACATGCACCTCTGGCAGATGTGACACTGACTTCATATTTGGAACTGAACATAACTTTACCTCTGGTGTATCCCCACATGTTCACAGATGAAAAGGAATGCTACACTAAGAAACACAACTCAGATGGTGTAACAGACAGAAGTTGAAGACTTCAGCACTGTCAAATGTGTTGCTGCTTACCCAACAGCCAATTGATACTGATGCTGTCAGAATGGACTGCTCAGTGCTACACCAGGCTTTTTAGGACCAGCAAATTAAATGAAGGCACTGACAAGAATTTTTTCAATCTATATGACTGATGTGTGTAACCAGTGATATGTACCAGTCCACACAAACACACACACATTCATCCTGCCAACTATAAGAAAAAAATGAGGCCTTACAGAGAAATTGTAAAGACAGTTTGTCTAAAAACTAAACTCTCATGTTAGAAAAGGTATTTGTGGGTCTTGGTTTGTTTGAGGTTTCTCCAGTCTTTTGAGCAGAAATGAGAAACTGATAGATAATGTCCCTAAAAAAAGGTGTTTATAAATAATGATACAATAAGTTATTATAAAGTAGTAATACAAAATAATATTCAACATCTTGCTACGGAATACTGAACATTGCCTCTAGAAGCCTATTGATCATTTTAATGGAAACACATCAGTTCTAGAAAAGAGGCCAAGGGAATCTATCAAGGAAAACATGTCCCTTTCTCTCTTTGTGACTGTAATATATTCCAAAAGCCTATATTTTAATTGCTAGATTTTTATAGCTAGCATTACCTATACTTTTACTGAAGTAGCCTTCAAGATTATAGCCTAAAGCAGAAAAAGGAAGAAATTCTTTTTATAAGTTGACTAAACAAAAAAATACATTGATGTAAAGTGTGTTATATATATTTATATATATTTCAAGGTTTTTTTTCCAATCTGTCTAGTTAATTAACATTTCAACTCATTAAAAAATCCCACCCTAAATAACACCAATTAACTCACAATATATTCCATGAATTTTATTTATGTTTCCAATGTCTTGTTTTTAAGCATAGCACTGAAAAGCCAAACAAATCAGATTATTACTGTCAGTCAATACAGGCTGACTTTATGGTAGTCACAGATTAAACTACAGAACTATATTTAACCTGAGAAGATAGGGTCTCATTTATGTAATCCTGCTTTAGGAGCTTCTAATGAGTTACTGCATCCTAACCCAGATATGCCTGCCAGCAAGTTCCCTGATTTTTCATGCCAACACAATGATGAGAGTACAATTTTGTTGTAAAAATTACTGCACAGAACAAAGAACACTCTTGTTAAATGTTTTGATTGTCAATATAATCAGTAACCTAAAAATAAACCTGCCTAATTTAATTCATCCTTATAACACAGCTTTATTTTGATTTATATCATATTTGCTATATAGCCATGCTCATAGTGTTACTGAGAGGTTCCTGAGGGAAGGTATAAGTAGTCAATGGAATTAGGTAAGCAAAGAAATTGATAAGCTCTTCCCCATTAGGGCATTCACAGAGAGTGCAGATGCCTACGTTTACAAGTTAATGAACACATGCAGAAATTACTCAAAGATGCTTGGGATCTCAAATTATATATTGAGTTATTATCACAGTGGCAAGAATGCTCATCCATCCTGGAGACATCTTCATCTTTCAGAGCACCCACTGGGAGCTGAGCTTCCCTAGCTGAGAATCCTGGCCACCTGTCCTGCAGACACATATGGCACTTGGGGATCAGCAGCGGCCATGGTGAGTGTCGGTCACTTCTAACATCTGCCAACTGATCAAAAGTGGCATTAATGAAATTCTAAAAGGAGCTAAGTTCACTCCTGCATGCTGAAAAACAGCTGTAGTGACAAAAGGTCTGCATAAAAAGCAAGACATGAAGATTATAGATTACAAAATGGAGCAGGGAAAAGGATGAAGCTTTTCAGAACATGGTTTTTGACCCAAGTCACCTACTGTAAACACCTTGCCAAATACAATCATCGTGTTGTTTGAAATCAAGTACAACATGAAATGTAGAACAGAAATATAAGAAACAACAACAGGAATAATAAAACAGCCAAATACAAACAGAAGATAAAATTATGAATTCATCATTATGAATTGTCATTGCATTACATGCTTCAGTGCCTGTTGTTTCTAGACTTGGCCATATTTAAATGGTTGTTGGCTTAAAGAGCATATCAATAAATGATCAAAATGCAAAAATAATGTACAGAAATAGTTTGATTTTCAGTGGCACTAGTTGCTTTTTCTTTTTTTTTTTCATTTTACACTGTGTTTGCTAATACAGTATACACAGGAAAAGCACTAAAAATACTGTCCAAAGATATATAGTTTCAGATCATCACATTTTCTCTGGAGCACTGAGATGCTTTTCTCTGTTGCCATGTCAAGTCCACAGATTTCAAAATTCAGAGAACAGTAAGTATACCAGGAATTAAAACATGGCATTCCCAATGTCAAATGAGGTCAATAGACCATAAACATAGCATCTTGTCTTTAAACCCTAATCATTTCCCTGCAAAGCTAAGGCTATAGTCCAGTGAAAAGTTCTTGCACTAATTTAACTCTTAAAAAAAGAAACAATGAGATCCCTCAAATAAAAATAGTTTCCTTTTATTTCACTTAAACATGTTACAAAAAAAAAAAAAAAAAAAGTGTGATGAGAAGAAAAAAAACCCAAATAATGGCTTCATTTTAGTGAAAAAAGAACAAAATGCAAAGCTTAAAGGACAAAGGGAAGAGAAAGGGAGATTTGATGACTGGAAATATGAGCCCTTATTCCATACAAATAGATCAGATGATTTGTTCTGTGATGCGAATGCAATAGAATATGAGCATTTCTTCCACCATATAGTGCCCCTATCATTTAGAGGCTGTTTCTGCACCATGAGAATGCAATGAAAACACTTTGTATAATGCAACCTGCCTCGTATCCAAGCTTTTTGTGAAGACTTTTGATGCCAGGATTTCTTCCCTTAAGCTACCATCCAAAACAGGGAAACCTGCCCTTTACAGAAGTGCAAAAGCAGTGTGAAAAGTAAGTAGAAGATAATTCTTTTCTCATTCCACATTCAGTAAGTCAACTGTTACTTTCTAGCCTTCCAATTTAAACAAAAAGTAGTAGTTAAATGTATCTCAAAAGTTACAATATTGTATACTGCCTTGGATCTATGGTAATTTCAGTATTATGTTGGTTGTTCATGGGAAACACTAACTTTAATGTAGCTCAGTCAGGGAGAGAGGGAAACATGAATCCTATTTCATACTTGGTCATTGAGATGGATTTTACCTTAAGGGCCAGATGCTGAACTATCTCACAAGCCCCATTCAGCTAGGGCTTTCTGTATATCATATGTTGCACAATGAGGTGAAAGGTTGAGAAGGAAAATCTAAAGATATTTTATAAATGTTCCTCTGATAAATTCCAAGACTAATTTTTATCATTCTTCCCAAGCTCATGAAAATCAATCTATATGGCCAAGAAGCAAATAATAGAATTACCAAAAAACCTGACATTAAACAACTTGGCACATAGACTGAGCCTCAAACTCTGAATAAAAAATTTCTAACATGTTTAGAATGGTGATTATACTTATCCAAAGAGAAAAAAAGAAAAATAAAAAAGTAAGCTAACTAAAAGCAAACTCAGAAATTAGAAAATAAGTAGCTTGCTATTAACAAGATAGAAAAAAATGGTCACTTTTCTTAGTGGAATTAGAATTCAGGAAAAGATAATTAAACAAAAACCCTGTAAATTCTCTCCAAATTTGAATTCATCCAACACGACACAATCTTCAAGTAGAAGGCTGATGTTGAATTTGGAAAGATAAATATCACGTTTAGCAGCAGCAACAATTATTATAAAAAGTATTTATTTGGCATTATACAGGTAAATTTAATGGCATTATAACATTTATAAATAAAATGCATATGAAGACATAATATTGATAAAAGTGTACTACACAAATGCATGTGCAGATGGTCAGTACAGACTGAAATATGTATTCCATCCTACAGAGACAGATAATCTCAATGGTAGAAAAGAAGTAATTATGGGAAAAGGAAAAGCTGAAATTCAAGTTACATAGAAGGCTTGGTGCTTCATGACTAGAGAAGGAAGAAACCTTCAATAACAGAAATTATGGTATGAAAGAAGAAGTATAAACTAATTATAAAATAATATGTAGATTATTGTATGGAGACATGAAACATCTGAATTTAAATTCTACTTATCAAAGCTAGAATGAGTTTTAGCCATGTTAGAAAACACAAAGCTGAGCTCCAACATACATACAGATCAATATTTTGAACATGGTATTTTGCTTCTGGCTCAGTATCTCATGTAGATAAGTGACAAAAGCCATTTATTCCTTTTCTGATATGTAGATAGGCAGAAGGATAACTAAACAACTACCGGTTTTGAGAACTCTGCTTTCTGCATTATCAAGAACAGGATGATAGTTTTGTCTCCTTGACACACTTCCACAGAGCATTCCAAACACAGAAGCTGCAGATCAAACTCCCCTGACATTAAAAGTTGAAACAAACTTATATACAGAGACTATTACTCCCCACCTATATATTCAGGAATGGAAGCAGAGAAATTCTGACCCAACTTGCAGATTGTCTGTTAGTTGCAGTGACGTAGGCATCAGTTCTGAAATGCATTGCACAGCTTCACTGCAGGCATACACAAGGCAAAATGAGGCAAACACAAGTCTGGCCACATAATGCAGGTCAAAGCTCCCGTGCAACCCATTGTCATTGAAATGTTTTGGTTTGGCTTTTTTTTCTTGCAATAAAAAAATGTTTACATGTTTTTGAACACAAACACCATGGCATTTGCCCATCTACTCCAGCATTACAAAACCTGAATAAGATAGGCAAAATTTCATTGAACTGCTTAAGTAACAAAGCTCTGATATTTAATGTATTTGCTTAAAACTGTAAATTGCCAAAATCAAAACATTATTTTAATCTGACAGTCCCACTGAGATTTTTCACTGCACTGCAAGCTTATTCTAAGCTGTTTATGAGCACAAATACTACTAACAGCATGCAGGAAAAAAAAATGTCTCAGATTGAGACCCAGCTTTGAAAGTCAGCTTTGCCATTGTTATAGGTCAAAGCTTCATTTTCACATCTCCACAAGTACTACCTAATCCAGCTTGAAGCCCAAACAACAGAACCAAGGGCTGACAGTCTTCAGTGCCACTCTACGGCCCTGTAACCTAGTATTTTCTGTAATTCCTCTCCCATATTTCTCTTGGGCTCAGATATTTATTAATTTATATGAATTCATATGGTATTTAAGTCCTCAGCCACATAGTTGGCACCATTTTTCCAACATCCTGCTTATCTGTGTCAAAAAAAACTTGATACTGCAATGCAGAATGATATTAGCTAATCAGAGAATCACAGTGCATATTGCTCCAATGTGATCTATAAGCTTTGATACAGCACAGAAGATGATGCTGGGATGTGCTTTAAAAATCTCAAAAGTGATAAAAACTCAGTAATGGATGGGATAAAGTCTCTGTAAAGAGATGTCAAGCCAGAGAGCATGGGGACAGAAGTGGCACTAGAAGAGACCTTGTTGGCAAGGAAAGAAGGAGAAAGGGAATAAACCAGGGAATCTGCGGTCAGAGAACTGTGAGTGGGTAATGCAGGACGGTATTTCAAAGAGAACCAGTTTTGCTGTCAGGTAGCAAATAGCATCTCAGCTGACCATACTGAAAATATTTACCTGGAAAAAACAAGGGGTGAAAACAAAAATCAGGAACTATCGGACTATTTTTAATAGAGGGGAAGCTACTAATGGTCACTGGATGCTTGTCCAAGAATTTCAACACATGGTTTAGAAGCCACATCTCTGCTCTTGATGTTTTGTTTAATCAGTCTGTAATACAATTTTTTTGTGCTACCCCAGAAAAGTCACAACACGGCAAGCTCCAGCATATTAAAGGTCTCTAATGTGGTTAAAGATTAACAGTTTAAAAGTTGAAGTTAAATCAGATTAAAGCCTATATTAAGAAGAGGCCTGCAGTTTGCTTCAAATGATTCAGAATCCAGTGAGGTAAACTTCCGCCTCCTCAACATTTGTTTTGAGATTAAATGTTTAGCATCTTTCCAACAGTGGCTTCTACAAATTTAGATGTTTGTTGTTTATTTTCCCCTGGAGCGGCATATGTGCTATTTGTGAGTTACAATGAGGACAGCAATGGCCATGATCACATTCCAATGATGTTTATATGCAGCACCTTCAGACAGATAAATGCACATGGCATACAGCGTTTTCTCCAGCCACTTTGGAACCAAGTAGAGTTTCACAAGCCACAGCAAAAATAACTAAGATGTTCTCAACGCGTGAAGAACAATCTAATAGAAGTTAAATCCTGCTTGCCAAAAACAGATAAGAAAGACCTCATCCAACATCTGAGGAAAAAAAAAATAATCAATTTTTAGACTTTACTCCAGATTAAAGAAGGATATATTTGTATTCAAGACCCCAAAACTATAGCAACTCTTCCCACGAGGAGACATAAAGCTGCTGCTCACAGTTGCAACGAGTGTAACTACTACTGTCAACATCTCTGCCTAGGCTAGTTCTAATGTCCAGTATAAACCAAGAACACAAGCAATGAAGTTAATGGTCGTATGGGTGAGGGTGCCATGTTACACAGATTGTGGTTGAGATCAGAATCAAACTAGTCAGTACCAAGATGGTTCTTATTTTTCTATTTAGAAACCTACAGCCCTTGCAAGAGAGAACACATGACAACATTTATATCACCTGTAGGGTAGGGTCTCCCTCAGGCAATATAAAACAGGAAAAAGAAGAAATGGATTTGTGTAATTCAAGAACTTTCAAAAAAAAAAAAAAAAAGAGTTTCCCATTGAACAGTTTCATTCCTAAAGAATATACCTAGGCCTTAATGATTCCTTCCACATATGAAGAAAAAAGTAAATAAAAATCACAAATCACTGAATGGTAGGAGTCAGAAGGGACCTCTAAAGATCATCTAGTCCAACCCCAAATGTTATAGAAAATGTTACAGAAATGAAAGAATATAGAGAACATTATAGAAAATTTATAGAAACCAAAAATATTATAGAAGAAAACAGACATGATTTCAACTGTGCAGAACATCCATTCCTCCATTATGAAAAAGCACACAGCAAAATAAGAACATGTAGCATTTTACCATCAACAAAGCTGCCTACATAGACGCCCACTCTTTCTTATTTTCTGTGTCACATTCTTTCAACTCATCTCCTTCTGCATCTTGCTCGCAATTATTGACTCAACTACTTTCCATACAGCTTCTTCAGACTTGTTTCCACAGGAAAACTCACCATAGAAAGTTATTCTCTTACATTATCCATTTTAATTTTTCCCTCTCCCAATATATTTATATACCAATAAAAATAATTTCCTTGGAAAATGGAGAGGTTATTCCAGGGTATCCAAAATCTGAAATAACTAGAGCAGGATAGCATTCAACAGATCTAAGCTTCACGCTGTGATGGATTCACACATTCGGTCCCATCTCCCAGTAAGGAGCTGTCAATTACTGCATTCCAGTGCATGACCATGGACTTTTTCCAGCTTCCTTAATCCACATGCCAGTTGCAGCTGATTGTAGCAGCTGAACCACTCATGCTTTTTTGCATCCGATGCACAGGAAATAGAAATACTAGACATGAAAAAGCAAATCTGCAGTATATTTTGCATTTTCTCCAGATAAGAATTACTGTTCTTGACATGATATTTAAGGCTCTGATTTACCAGTATCCAACAGGATTTTAGATTTACAGATCTAAATCTGTAAGAAATGCATGGTATTTATAACCTACAGTGATATGGAGATATCTCCCTCAATTTTTTAGATATCTCTCTGCTTTGTGTGAGGAAACAGCAAATAATTAGAATCTTATGTTGCTTTTGTGCTTGTTGAAGGATTCGCCTCTCTCAGTTCCTGGACAATCTATATTAATCTATATATTAAGTCCACTAAGTACTCTGATTAGAGCTTAGATACTGTTTAAATCAGACACATCTCCAATATAATGCCTCTTAAAGCTTAACCTGGAATTATGATGACATTATTTTATAGTGCAGGAATCTTCTGCTTCATCCAGTTATTCAGATATATTGTCTCCACAAACACATCTATCTATCTTTATGTTAATCCTTGAAGTATTTTCTGAGTGTATATTTGCAAATGCATACAAAAATTCTCTGCATTGATGATTTTTACTCTTAGAAACTACTGCTTCACTACCCAATAGCTGAATTCCTAAATAGCTAGCTAAACATACCAATTAAATCTAGCTCTGATTTATCTAACAATGGCTGTGGTCATGGTTCCTCACTGTGGTGCAGAAATAGCCATCTATGTTCTAGCCTAGAAGTCATCTAGGAAAGGCTAAGGTGAAAAGATGGGAAAAACAGAGAAAAGAAAAAAAGGTATTTCAGGCTTTCCTACATAGTGGATAATACCAAAACACAAAGTCTGCAAAAAAAACCTATATATACACAGAATCTTTTTCATTAACATAAAGACAAAGTCGGTAAAATAAACATATAGCTGAGTGACAGACAGCTTTGTATTTTACTGCAAGAAGTAGTAATGGTCCTGACTTCCTGATTGGTAGAATGCAGAATCTAAAAAACTCTCCAGCAATAGTAGCATATAATGACAATCCACTAAAAACAACCAACCAAATCTTACAAAAAAAACGAAACAAAAGCAAAAACAGCACCATAACAGAAGAAAGCATATAACGCGATGTTAGGACAAAAAGGAAATAGCCAGAAAATATCCACTTTTCAACTTCAACAATAACACTGGTTTAAAAATTGAAGAAGAAGGGTCCACCTAACCTTCCCAGTGAAGTACATACATCTTGAGTTCAGGAGCAGGAGCATCATCTTTAAGACTTCAACTCTTCTTAAAAATGCCATTTGAAATTGGTCAACAGATGCAAAAATTAGTCATAGTGGACCAAGATAGCAGAAGTTGTCTGTAGGAAGCCAGGCTACAGTAAATATAATTAAATTTATTTAGCAAGAGTTTGCCATTTCACTAAAAGTCTCAAAATCACCAGAAGATCCACTAACTGTTGGGGCACAGTATCCCATCCTCCTTCTCCACCCTTTGTGATAGTAGCCAAAGTCTCATGCCAAATCTAACGGGAAGCTGAAGTCTGCCTTCGTAATAACTTCCATCATTTTTATTAGTCAGCTGAATTATTTTCTTTTGCCATAGTGCAGATGGGTTTTCATTCTTATCTTAAAATGAGTAAATCTCAAAGAACATTGATGTAAGAAGCTGTAATAAAATGCATTTGCAAATCATTCTTTTTCATTTAAGAAATAGGAAGGAAAATATATGAGAGGAAAAATTACTGAATTCTTCTTTATGAAATAAAGGTCTGCTACAGTAAAGTTACAAGAGTATCATTATAATATAGTCTGTACTATAGTCTATAATATAGTCTATATTAACAAGTTTAGTGATAAATGATTAAGACACAATGTATTCTACAGGGAAAGGCCAGTGTGACTCAAAGCAGATCAACCTAGGGTAAAAACATTGTAAAAGTAGTGCTCTAGACCTTGATAGAGAAAAAGGTATATTCTTGGAGTTCCATCTCTCATTTCTAAGCAGTACTTGCAGTTTACACACTCAAATAGAATGAAAATCACAGTCTCACAAAGCAAAATCTCCACCCTAGAAATGTGTCCTGATTACTCTCAGGATACAAGTGCATCACATCGTCACAAGTATTTATTAACATGGAGAACAAGCCATGTCACCACAAGTATTTATTAACTTGGAGAACAAGCTTGTTCAGAGAATTAGGAGTTCACAGGAAAATAAAGCTTGTACCTTTGGATAGCAGTTCAAATGCAAGCTAGTGAGAAGAAATGCAAAATATTTGACACTTTCTTAGCATAAATAAAAGCAGTATGGTGCAGTAAATAAAGAGTTACAAGATGCTGGATATTGTTTTAGACAGCAAAGAGACGAAAAAGCAGCTGAAATAGCCTCACAATCACTGACATTTTGGAAAGTCTTATTAAAATGAAAATATGAAATGAAAATAGGTCTACTATTCTACTTCTATGAAAATAGGTCTACTTTAGATAGATATTCTTCATCCTTATCATTAAAGAAGGTATTTTTGGAAGAACCCAAGGAAGATTGCTCTGTAGTGGCTCACTGTTATTCTTACCATACAAATAATAACAATGATAATACTTCAGTTTCAATTACACCAACATGCCATGGCTTGCTTCATCTTAAAATATGCCAGCATTAAACTGGAGCGCATTATACCCATAGAGGAAAAAGAATTAAAATTCACCTCCTCACCTACACAGCGAAGTCAAAGCAACCAGATATGCAGACAGAGCCCATAACGAAGGCTGACAATCATATTTACCTTAGATAAAAAGACACCATTTATTGAGATTAAACCCCAGAAGTCACGAGTTTCATCTGCAGCACATGTTTAACATCGGTGCTAAATCAAAAGTGAAACTGCAAAATACAGCCGGGTGACACTAATGACACTTCCGTACTGAAGGGAAAGGTAAGAGCCGTGATAAGAGCAACTCAATAGGTTGTCAAAGACAACTGAAATGGAGGACAACTCTCAGTCGTCCATGAGGATGACAGTTAAGTCAAAATGGCACTGAGAAACACAAAAAATATGCTTTCTGAAACAGCTCCCATTTTCCTTAATTGAAAGTAGGGAGCTAGAGAACAGGCACAATACTGTTAAGGTGAACTGAAAACAAGAAAACTCTTTGAGGTTCCCTGCTCTGTTATGACAGATCCTGCTACAGTGGTGGCTACATCCAGCATCTAAAAGGGAACAAGTAAGCAACACATTAACAAATACACATTGAATTAGTAATATAAATAGCTCTTCTCTTAATTCTACGCTGATTACAGAACGTCAGGTCGTGGACTAAATATATAGGGTTTAAGACAACTGCAAAAAACAAGTAATATTTATATCAAAGATCTCTTGTCATCAGCAAAACAAACCAGAGATGCTCTTCAACCATCTTCCACTGAAAACAAAGCAAACCTGAAGCAAACCAAACCTGTATGGACTGTGCTTTTTGAGGAGGATATAACCAATACAAAAAAAGTCTATTGGCTTTTTCTAAGCATCTCACCATTTAAGTGATTTTTCCTTAACTTTAGACTTTAACTGCAAATAGTTTGTAGAAGTGAATCAGGTTATTTACCGTGTTATTAGGGCAGCACTAAAACAATTACATGTGACTATACGCTTATATGTTTTTATGTCATATGTATTAGGCATACCTCTCTTAAAACCAGAGGCTAGACAGAGATAAGAAATTAACACACTATATCTTTTATTGACATATAATTCCCATTGTGAACTGCTCACAAGATACACAGTGACTACAAGTTTTTCTGTCTAAAAAAACCAGGAAAAATAACAGCAAAAACAGTCTTTCACGTGGTATTCCTCATTACACCAATACCTCACCCACTCCTGTCAAACAGTTGTAGATGTGAGCATCACAAATACATGTGGCTCTTCATTTGCAGTTGTGCATGTGTTTGAGAGACTGTATGGTAAAGAAAGTATGCATCAAATTCAAAGTTAGCTGGGGAATTAAATCCCAGATCTATAAGCCTGGTATTGTCTTGGGAGGAAAAGGGGAAGACCTTACTTATCACAGCATGTAGCAGAGGCTTCTCTTAAGCTGACAATCTTAATAGGGGAATGAAGACATGGAATATTCCAAGTAAGGAAGTAAGCAACTGGCAGTTTTAGTGACCTCAAAGAAAGGCCTAAGCATTCCAAATGCTAAAAAACAGTTTTGTGAGTTATGATAGTGTGCAACTATGGAAGTGTCATTGAAAAAGAATGAGTTAAAAATCAGTTGAAACTACTACTGCCGCTCCATCTAGCCTCATTGAGAGTGAGTCTATACCATTTCATTGAACAACTATAACTATTTTAAAAGTTAGAGCTGGTAGTTTCTCATTTTAGAAAATCCTGTCAGAAGTTACACAGAAGTTACAAGTTGGAATACAGACAGAAGCCTTTCCGAGGTGGAGAAAACTCTCTTTTTTAGATCTTGAACTCACTATGTTACATTTTAACACATAAATATGACTGTGAAACTGATTTTCCAGTAACATTGGAATAAGTACCATAAACCAGTAACTGTTCTAAATCTGGTACTATTTTTTGATGAAAAACAAAAGAGATAGAATGTGTTTGTACATATAAATACACAAAGCTGTAATTAGGGCTGCATATTGTCCCATCAAAATAAAGCAGAATAGAATTAAAGTTGAGAGAAAAAAAGAAGAGTCAGGATTACAGACCAGAACATGAGTAAAGATTTAATGTTTCCTTGATGGCAGAGCAACCTTAGTTGAAAATGAATAAGTGGATAAATTGAGACACAGTAATCAGTGGTACATGTCCATATATCCTCTTAGAGGGAAGCAGTATGCAACCAACATTGCTTCTATACGAAGAGGCAATCCAACCTCACATTCTTCATTACTTTCTGTTCCCTGACATTTATTTAACAGTCAGCTCCATCTGGCCTTACACTGTCCATAAATGTAGGCCAGGCTCATTTATGTCCTCAATATACTTGCTACTCCTACATATCCTGTTTTCTATTGTAATCTAATCACAGTGCTCAACAGAAAAATAAAAATCTATACATGAAAATAACTGTAAACATTTAAATGCTGACATTTAAATAAGTACATTTAAAAGCAGAAACTGATACCAGAGCTGAGATAAACTGTAACAAAGATGGTGCTGGGCATGCAAATATACTATGGCAAATAAAAAGAGGGCTTGAACAAGATGAACCTCTAAGAGAAAAATCACTATGAGGAACCTCTATTCTATCACTGTATACTGAGATTAACATCTTAACAGAGCACATCTTTTCCAACTCAAGCCTCATTCTTACCTCCCGTTCAACCCATAGCCTCTTTTGAGGTTATTTCCAACTCCTGCGTTCCCATAACAACAATCTAAGACACTAAAGGAACATACATTTCAGTAGAGAGTATTTCCATAAAGAAAAAGAAAATAAGTCTTTATCTACATGAAGAAGAAGTTAAACAGATTGGGCAAATCTCTATACTAATGGCCTCTTACAGGACTAGTATCTCAGTCCATGGCTGACTTAAGCCCCAGTGCTTCAGTGAAGAAATTCAAGGGAGTAGTCTCCTTAAACTTGAAGAGCACCTCTCCAAACAGTCTCTCCACCCACTAGGAGAATCACCTCTTCTAGAAGATCCAAGATTCTCAGTAATTCTGTTGAAAACTCTTTCAAACGTATCTGTTCACTTCATAATAATATCCTCACTACCTGCATTCATCCAAAACCAAAAACACAAAACCCAGAAATACCCCACACTACCTCAAGTGCAAGAAACAAAGTCATCCCAATGGACCAAGAAATATAAACAGAGCAGAGAGAGAAAACAAATGTTCTAAACCCTACAGAGTATCACAATTGTATCAGTATTGTATTACGATAACTAATTTCGATGTTATTAACAGTAAGGCATTCACATTTTCAATGAATAAGAAAAGCACTCACTCAAAAGATAATTAAGCAGAATTTAAAAGTCTTCATAAAAACCTTCCTGCCTAAATGCACCATGAATAAATGTGTCCTACAGTCAGAAAACATTTTCAGTAGGCTTTGGAAGCCAACACAAAGCATAGTCACCCCTAGCCATATAAAACCTGAAACAAAAACTGACATCTCATGGAGATGAAACACAGCAGACCCTAATTAGCATTACAGAATCCCATTCCCACATAAGTACCTAGGCACAGCATGTTTACTGTCAGTGAGAGCAACCATGGAAGAAAAGATATTACTGTGTACGCACGATGGGTCCTAAGGGTAGGGCACAGATCTCAGGGAGCAAAAAGCATCTCAAAATTAAGTAAGAATTATATTCTTCCCCCTTAGAAAATTTGCTAGGATTTCCTCTGAATAACACTATTATTTTTAAAATAAATAAAAAATAGAAATAAATGCCATCTGTTTAAATTAACATGTTCTCTTAGTATTGGTTAATTAGACAGTATGGTACACGGAAGTCACCAGTCAGGTTAATTATCTATGACTGATAATCTGTAAATACCTCAGAAAAACAATTCTTGCCTGTTTGTTAATCCTGAATCCGTTCCATCCTCTCTCTAAACACGGATCCCACAAACCTGCAGTGATTCACGGGCTTTACCTGCTGAGGTAAAGAACTTTCCCCAAAATCCCACCCATTTACTAGGACAAACCAGTCTTAATGGGCAACCAATAAACCAAAATTACACTATGTGCAGATACTCCTCTCATCCAACCCCCTGGAGTGATCTCTTTTGTAGTGTTGCCATAGAAAATGGAAAGGAAGCCTCCAATTAGGGAAGAGGTCACTCTTAAGCAGAGATATTATGTAAATATCAGCCAGCCCGCACCCTGCAAAAAAAAATATAAAGGCCTCATCCTGCAAGCCCCTGAAGGGTGGGTCTCAGACCTGCTCTTAAGAGGCCCACGCCGGCAGGACTCGGGTTGTAAGAGCTTGTCAAAGCCCCGCTGACGGCCAGAGCTGCCCGCCCGAACGCAGGTAACGCCCGGGCAGAGAGAGAGAGGCGGAGCCCCGGCCGAGGCGGGTGCGGGATGTGCCGCACCGGGATTCCCCGCCACACTCCCCCCGCAGGCACCGGCGGTGGGGGTGGGGGAATGAGCGTGGGCAGCCCCCTAGGGCTCGGAGAGCTCTGGGACTCTCCCCACCGCTGATAGCTGGCGGGGGCTCGCGGGAGAGCCGGGGCCGGGAGCCCGGCCGAGCTGTCCCCTCGCTGGCAGGATCCGCCTCTGCCTCTCCCCGCCGGGGGACAGACATCGCCCAGCCCCGCCAAGGACCGGCCGCCCTTCCCGGGGCTTCTTTGCCCGTCAGGTCACTGGCACGGAGACGGGCACGGCCTCGCCCCACCGCGCGATGCACTTTTTCCCCCTGGGCACCTCGCACGATCAAAGTCTCCGAGAGCGGCGGCATCCTCCATCTATCTCTCTATCTTCCCATCTATCCTCCCTCCCTCCCCCACCCCATCCTCCGCGCCGCCTCCGCATCACCCACTCGTGCCTCCGGCCGCCGCTACTCACCCGCGCCGCTGCCGGCAACGGCGGTAGGGCCCCGCCAAGCACTCTGCCCCGCTCCTTCCCCGGAGCGACCCACTGGCGCGATGCGGACGGAGCGGCGAAGCACCGCCCGGCAGCCGCACCGCACCGTTCCGCACCTCCCTGCCGGCGCCGGGCTCCCTCCCCGGCTGTCACCGGCGGACCGCCCTCGGGAGGCGGTGGCCCCGCGCCGCGCCCCGCCGCCGCCCCGCCCCGAGCGGCGGCAAGGGAACGGGAAGGGATGGGGAAGAGGGGACCAGGGGTGTGGCAGGGGCAAATTGGGTCTTGGAGCATTCACCGTCATCGGTTTCCCCGGGACTCTGTTCCCGCTCCTGGAAAGTCGCACTGAGGCAAGCGGTGGGCGCAGAAGTCACTCCATCTCGAGTGAGATGAGTGTAACATCCCTTTACGCGGCGCGATGGCGCGACCGGTACGGACCCGTGCAAGTCAAGAATAGAGTGCTGAGAAGGATTAATCGATTTCATGTTTTATGGTACACCGTACCGTAGCACACAGGAATTAGACACGGGGCTGTCAGATTAGCTCAACTGCTAGCACTCCCTAGCCGTGCCAGACGGTTGTAAACCCTAATACCATTTAAAACCTCATTATTTTGTTAGAGTGGAACAGAATAGCTGCTTGAGGCTTCCAAGCCCAGGCTTTGCGGGTTTCAAACCAGGCTGCCTCTTCTGTGGTGCCATACATTGGCTTCGAACGTGCCTTTGTTAAAATGCAGTTTGCAAGTATCTTTCTGATGATCTAGATTCAGTGAATTTGGCCCTGTGAATGCAGCAGAAATTTATTTCTGTTAGCTAAATACTAACACCTCAGGGAGTGAGAATGGTCATAATCATTGGCTTGATGTTAAGTTGCTGACTAATGCAGTATTTGTGTATAGAGGCCCAGGATGACACGGAAAATAAAAAGTTTTACCATTCTATTTGTGATTTTTGGTTGTTGCTGCTGGGGTGTCTGGTCTCTCCTTAGTTTAATTTTACAAGATAGATATAGGAAAATAAATAGATAGATTTGAAAGAATTGCAAATACAAGAAATACATGTCTGTCACGAAACATGCTCAAAGAAAAAGGTTGATGGGGGTCAACAGAAAGACAGCTCTGGGCTGCAACACAGAAATTTGATATGAAGGTGCCAGTCTAGTGGATAAAACCATGATGCTATTGATGGCCAAATCAAATGTTTCTCATACAAATTTGAAGTGGAACACAAAGTTCAACACTATAGGCAATTACATAGTCAGAACCACCTTTTGAGACCCAAAGGAAACATGCATTGCTGGGCAGTGTAAAGCAATGTTTAAACAAATATTCCCGAAGGGAATCATTTCAAACAGGAGCTAAAGTAGTTCTTGTACCCAGAATAACTCTTCTATAGAGAAAATACTGCTTTTGATTTCAAAACCAATAAGAATCAAATGTCTTGGCTGGTGTTAATTACTTCATTTAGTTTGTTTGTTCCGTTTGCCAAGGCAATTTCAGGTATAAATGTTTGTAGCTGTTTGACCTTACAAAATGTCAACACATTTATTAGTGGCTATGTTCCAAGTCTGGATTTACAGAACCAGAATAAGCAGCTTGTTATTCTTTAGCTGCTATCTAACTGTTCTTTACAGGAATAGAAATTTTGGGCCTTAGTTCAGTCCCTGGTCAGGGAGAGAGGAAACTAGAGCTCTTAAATAATATATATGACCTTACATTAGTGTTGTCCCTTGTGCAAGGATGCAGTGGTGTATTCTGAAGAAAGGCAGGATATTCTGTTTAGGATTTGCTTACAATGGGCTGGTGAATAGGGTTGTTGTACCTAAACTATTTTCTTACCTTATTAAATATTTTTTGCTTGAAAGCACTTTATAAATAAGAAGGTGAAATGTACAAATTGGCCAGCCCAGTGTTTTTCAATACTTTTCATTAATAAACAGTTTACATATGTTGGGTTTTGTTTAAACATTTGATTGGGTCATCATTTTCTTGTCTGCACAAAGTAAAACAGATTAGCTTCCTATCAGACATGGTTTTATAACCTACTATTCCCTTCAGCTGGAGAGAAACTGTCACTTTGTGAACCCTGGAGCATGCTTTGGAGAGCATGTGGCTCCACTGATGTTTAGATGCTGAGAGACCCATTGCGCTGTCTACACTGCACAAATGTGCTGTAAAGATGATCCTATCCCCAAAGAACTGATGCTATTAGCACACATGGAATATCCAAGAGGTTGGAATATTGAATGAAAGTAAAGATTTAAAGTCTGACCTGTCTGTTTGTTCACATCACTATTGTATCTTGCTGTAAGAAAAGAGGGTCCTGCAAGACTTGCCTAAGTTCACACAGGAATCCTGTGGGTCAGCCAGATATTAATCCTGATATATCCTAGTAACTGTGTTGTTCCTGATAACGTTCTGAAAACACACACAAGAGTGTGTAGCTGTGAAATACAGAAGACGTCTGCAAAGGAAAAGAAACATTTTGCCCAAGTAGTGGCTAATATATTATTACTGTTTATTTGGCTATTGCATTAACACCTTTCTAACTTTGCTTTTAGGGATTGGTAAAGCCAATCGAACTCCTGAGTCTGAAAAGTGCTGTGTGAGACATCAGCAACAAAATATTCATCTCTGCTCTGAATCCCTCAAAATCAATACAAATTCTTCATTTAGTTCAGGAGGAATAGAACTGGGCCTTAAAACTAACACTTTAAGAATACATTAAAAACCTTTTGGTAACTTTACAGCTATGCAGATTAGAATTAGAAACATTTGAACTTTATTATATTCATAGTGAATTAACTACAATAAATAGAAAGCAAAATAAAATTTCAAGGACAGGACATAATTTAAAAGTGAATCAATTTTTAGTATTTTTATACTCATTGTAAAGAGCTTTAAGCCTGCAGAGTAGCAGAAGTATGTCAGAATCCTTGCTCTAAATTTGCACTAACATTTTAATCATAATAAAAATCTCTTGTGAACAGTGGTCATCCTCCTACTCACTTAAAACAATGTGTGAGAGGTTTTTACAACTTCATCTCTGAATAATTGTGATGCTTCAAGCTCTTACATTCTTCTATGTAAAAAAAAAAAAAAACTAGAGCACTTTGGAAACATTCACACACAGAGGGACAGATTTTCTGCTGCTGTAAACGTGCAAGGGTTGCGTTGTTTGGTTTTTATTCTTGCTGCTGTTATTATTATTTAGAAACCAGAAATACACATCTAAGGGCAGACTTTATTTTTTTACAGTTATGGTTTTTTCCCATTGAAATGCAGCCATCTGCAGGCAATGATATAATAGTGCATAGCAACACTGCAACAATTCTGTAGAATATATGACTGTATTTAAAATTTCTCAATGCTCACTACTGATTATTATTCATGCTAATACTGCTCAGGACAGCAAAGGAAAAATGAACTACTGAGAGAGAACTTTAAGAAGACTGATTGTGAATATCCACTTTAAAGGGTTTGGGTGTGATCTTTCACTGGAATGATTTTTCTAGAAAAGTTGGATTTCAGAAAACCTGGGAGATTCAGAGTCATTAAAATGGAATGAGGTGTATTCTTCAAAGTTACTCCAGCATTGTGAAACTTGCAGTGGATTTTCATTTAAAACAGTACTGTTTTCATATTATGTTAATTTTCTTTCAATAGAATCATAAAATGGTAGGAGTTGGAAGGGACCTCTATTACGGTTCAAGATTGCAGGGAAGAGCTGTCCTGATTTTCTGTAGTAGTTGAGATATGTTTTGCTCAGAGAGCTGATGTGTATGGGATACTGGGGCTCCCTCTCCACATTGTGGGTGCATCTCTGACAAGGTTACCTTGGCCCCAGAGTGAAGGTGCTGTTCACATAACCCTAGAGCATCTGTCTTTCTGTGCAGTCATGTATAAAATTAAGTGGTGTTAACACACACACACACATGAACACAAAAATCATTTACCATGCTGTTGATTTTCAAAACACAGAATTTATATCTGCTAAACCAAAAATGAAACTGGTTCTGGTGTGTGCAGCTCATAAGGTGATACTGTAACTGATGGGAGATGCCAGTCAGTTTGGCCAAGGGCAAAAACTGCTTACACCTGCCTACAGCCTCATATGCATCCAACAAATGATTTCTATAACATGTATTTTGTCAGAATCAAATCTTCTTTTACAAATGGTAGAAACACTGATGTGACAAGTTGTGGTATATCTTCCTCATGATATTGTTTCCTTTCTCTCACCCTATGGATAGGTTCTGCCATAGATGGATGTTGGTAGAAATATCCAGAAATAGCATGCATTACAAACATGTGCTCCTAATAGGAAATCCTTGCCTTTCACAGACATCAATAGCAGCCAAAGAAATCAGACTGCAATTAACAGCTGAAACATGTAGCTTTAACAATAATGTTACATTTTCTTTTGAGTGTTAGAATGCTTCTGAGCAGGTATGTACACACTTTTAATAATTTCTTGCACCTGTTTTCAAGAAGTCACTTTTTCCTGAATAGAGGGGGAAGAGTCTTCTGGGAATATAAACTCTGAAATTAGAATTTATTATAGGCTTTATGTACAGCTGACTTGGTTAAAAGCTTGCTGTGCTGTCTTGCTGTGCAGTCACATATCAAATTAAAAATGACAATATAAATAGATGAAGTTAATGACTATGCAGTGGAATATGGGAATAAAGTATTTGATTCTCTGTTAAAACAAAGGGGGAAACTGAAGATTTACAGTATATTGACCTGTGTTTGGTCAAAATGCTGATACAGAAGTAAGCACTGAGCCTTTGGATGCCAATTGATTTCAGGTGCTACCTGCATAGTTCTCCTTAATGCCTGTGTTGAGATGATTAGTTGTAATAAGGAGAGGCTAGGGATTAAAAGGGTAAAAATAACAGCTATTATGCTTCTTAGAAGGGGTTCTCTGAGGATGTGTGCCTGTGGTTCAGTCATGCTTGCTTTAGTACATAATGCACTCAGCTATTCAGAGCTTTTTTGGAGAAAGGCTGTTAAGAACATGCAATTTTGGTGGACTTTTTCTTCTCTTCACAGTTCTTATTGCTTTCAATGATGAGTTATTTAATGTCCAGCTCAACTATCTAAAGACAAGATCTTGCTATAATATTGTCTATTATATTTATATTGATAATATATATTTATCAATTCTAATTGTAGCATTCTGTGATAGAAACTTTAAGTACAATGGAAAAAAGAGAATAAAATATGCTGTATTAATCATCCAACAATATCAAAATTTAATCATATGGAAGATTTTACTGTATTTCTACAGCAGTTAATGTGTTTAGAAAGTAGAAACACTCAATACTGCAGGCTCAGGACATTATGCAAGGTTATGCGTGATTTGAAAGGGTAGCAGCTAGTTGGAAATCCTCATTAAGAAATACCACAGCTTCTATTATGCCCACTGAGGTAAATCCTCAATTAGTAATACAAAAGTGAGAAATATTTTACTGCTGTTGTGCAGGTAACTGCAAGGCTTGTTTTGGGGAATATTGAGGGATTCCTCTGTATGTATCTTTCTTAGAGGATGAAAAAAGATTGCTGTCATTAAGCTCATCGTTGTGAGGAAAAAAAAGGGTGATGGGAAAATGAAGAGATAGCCTCATAAATTCCTTCCCTTTTCCCTATTAAAAGAGAAGAGGATCCAAGTATTTGTATATCTCTTTGGAAACTAGGGTGTAACTCAGCATAACAGATCTGCAAGCTTTGCTGTTTCTCACTAGAAAGCAGCTCTTTTTAAAGTCAGAGTAGGACTTTGAATCTTGAACGTGGATGTGCCTTTAGAGGTAGAAATTGTATAGGACCAACTGCTAACCAAAGGAGAAGATACTGGGCATCAGTGAGTTATACCCTGTGGAAAATGAAATAAGCACTGCATTACTCATCTCAGTAGTGCACTAGCATGATATTTGTCAGTGAAGACACAAAAATTGCCCCTATATGATTGTATTCATTTAAATACTCAAAGGCAAAATAACTGATTTTTTTCCTAGCTGCCTGTAGATTCCTGGTGTTGCAGAATTTGGAATGCTTTTGTACTTAATAAAGCTGTATTTAATCTCTGTTAAGTGACAGGTTCATGTGCAACAGAGGAAAATAAAAATATTTCTCAAGTTTAAAAATTAATCATATCCAATACAATTAATTCCATGGTTATAATAAAATAATTTATTAACTGTCCATATAGTTCTGCTCTCCTTAGGCTACTTTAAAAACAATTTCACATATATTTGATAAAATAGGCTACAATAAGCAGAAAGTTTAGATAGAGTTAATTATTATAGCTCTATCTTTACAATGTTTTTCCTTAGGAAAAGGTACAAAATAAATTAAGGTCTTAAAGTGCACTGCCTAGAGTTCAGTAACAACTTGAGCAATTAAGATTGTGTAAACACAGACTTCTGTCCAAGTAACATGCAGTGCTCTTATTTTTTCTTATGGCCTCAGACAAGTTATAGTGAGCTTTCTCTGTCTTCTTTTCTCCCCTTTGTTTTTTTTTGATGGCTTCAGGAAAATGCCTTCCAGTACTCAGATATTTGAAGACTATCCCAGTAGTTCACTCTCCCGGCCACTTCAACATATTGTAGTGGCAGCATAACCAGAATTGAGAAAAATAAGACTGATCAAAATTTGATATGACAAATTTTGTATTTGATATGAAAAAAGAAGAATGAATATAGTGTATGCAATTAAATTATACAGAAGAGAACAGAGTAGAATAGTTTAGTTCAGTTAGAAGAGATCTACAATAGTCATCTAGTCCAATTGTAATATATGTGGGTGGAGATTGTCATTATCATTTTATAGTGGAGGAAGGAATCACATTGCAAATAAAGAATAAGAAACAACATAGATGCATGTCAAACAAAATTTAATTAAATAGTATATTTGGAAGCCGAGTTATTAAGAATAATAATACAAAAACATGGTGAGGACTCCCATGAGACAGTATTATGTATACCACAGTTTGAAAAAGGTTCAGTCAGCTGTTGTCTAGCCATGGTAACGTAGTAGTGGGGTCAAACAGATCAAGTGGGAACATAATAGTAGAAGGTATATGTAAATTTGGCTATGAGAAGACACAAAGAATATATAATTGAGGAAAGAGTAATGATAGAGATGATCAAACTGCTGAGATTCCTGTGATAGCACTGTTTATGAGCTCATTAGTTCACAGCCTGGTGGGCTAATGACTGTGCTGCTTCTGAAGGCAGCTTGCTTAGTCTTCATCCAGGCATCAAGAGCTGGCTTCAGCCACAGTACTTCAGTGCTACACAGTACACAAAGACACTACTGTGGTCTTTGTCCTCTGTGCCTCTTCCTTTGGTTATGTTTCATGATTCACTTCAAAAAGAGAGGGCTGCTGAGATGACAAATTTATGCTGCAGGGAGTATGTGTGCACCTAGTACATATTATACTATGCATTGGTGAGACTGCACCTCAAATACTGTGCCCAGTTTTGGGCCCCTCTCTACAAGGACACTGAGGTGCTGGAGAGGATACAGAGGCAGGGTGCCAAGCTAGGAAAGGATTTGGAGCACTTCACCTGTGAGGAACAACTGAGGGGTCTTAGGGCTGTTTAGTCTGGAGAAAAGAAGGCTCAGGGGAGACCTTATTGTTCTCTGCAACTACCTGAAAGGAAGCTGTAGCAATGTGGAGGTCGGTCTGTTCTCCCTAGTAACAAGCAATAGAACAAGAGGAAATGGCCCTGACTTGCATCAGGAGAGGTTCAGGCTGGATATGAGGACGAATTTCTTTCCTGAAAGGCTTGTCAGGCATTGGAATGGGCTGCTCAGGGAGGTGGTGAAGTCCCTGTCCCTGGAGATGTTTAAGAGAAAGTTGGATGTTGCACTTAGGGAAACAGTCATGTGGTTGGTAGAGTGGGAAAAAGGCTGGACTCAATGATCTTGAAAGTCTTATCCAGCTGAAACGATTCTATGATCCTAAAAAGTGATTCATTCTCTGAGCAGTCTTTTCCAATACCCCAAAGCCCATCTAAGGAGATTGCAGGGAAAAAATAAACAAATAGCACAGTTTGTCAATGCTCACTGTATGAAACAGGTTTAATCTGGAGCTCAGAATTTCTACATCATTTCCCTGACTTAAAAACAAAAAAAAATTATTTAAGATGTCTGTACAACTGCATTTGGAATTTAGCTTGCCTACCCCCCACAGAAGCCACTCCTGCTCAAATGGAATGAGCCAGGCATAGTGTATATAAAACACTTTGTGGTGCCAGATGTGAGGCAGTGTAGCACAAAGTATTTCCCTGCTTCAGAAAAGCAATGGTCTCTGGCATAAAGGGAAGATGAAATAGATGAAATGAAACCTCGAAAGAAATCTCCATTTCCTTGGGCACCTATCAAAGGGTATGACAGTATCGAATTATTTAGGTAACTCGCCCTACTAGACTGTGCTCTGTTATGAATCATTTCAAGTGGCTTGGGCCCTAACCATAAAAAATCTTAGCGTATTCTAAAGGCTTTAAGAATGGCCAAGAGGAAAAATTAGGGGAGTTAAAAATTTAGAGCCTAGAAAATTTTGTGAACCTCAGATTGCATGTTAATGAAGTAATCTTTTCAGTCTTGATAGACAACTTAAAAAAATTTAAAATGGCTACACTCTTCCCTGCCCCGTTTCAGTCCACCAAAGAAATTCAGAGTGAGATTAAGATAACTTAAGAACTTAAAATAAATTAAGAATTAAATTGGTCCTTCCTTTTTTTAGCCTGTGCCCCAAGAGTTTCTTCAAGATTTGTTTCTCCTTCCCACTCTGCTATTGAAAGTTTTATCTTAAAACCAAATGTCACTGAACGTGTGTTACAAGCAGATGTCTTATTGTATGAAGATTAATTAATGCAATAGTTCACATAGGTATGTTAACAAAGGCACAAAAGTAAAACAAATGTATTAATGTCTTTTAAATTTCTGACTGTGAATATTTTCAACCATTGTGTTAGCTAAACAATGTTTTGAGCAAGCAAAGCTTTATGCTGATCAGATATCCAAATATGGCTCTTACTAAAACAAATAAGACTGGCTCATCGGTGATCTCAGCTGTGTCCACCAGAAAAACCTTAGGTTAACTTAGTGAGATTAACAGAGGGAAGGGAACAATAACAATAAAGGTACAACAGGGAATGCTCTAAATATCATATCTTTTGAAAGTGATCTGTTGCAAAATTCAGATCGATTTGAACACATACCAACATTCTGAGTCTTCTAAAACTTTAAAGAAGAGCAGTTCACAAACTGAATACTCTTTGTGGTAAGCAGAGAAACTATCTACATTTGAAGTACAAAAGGACGTTGATAAAAATCTCAGAGCTGGATGAAATTCTGAAATATATTCTGAACTGTCTTGTTCTCCAAGGCATTACTTCTAATACCTCAATATTCCTTTTGAAAGTTTGTATCTCTTTGTTTTAAAAAACCCTCTGACAACCATGCACAAATGGTCTGTTTCAGTGTTCTTGTGGAGTTTTAATGGCTTATCTGAATGTACTTGGCGGCAAATTATTACTACCTGTCCTAACTCCCTTGAACGCTGAAAGGATTTTCTTTGCAGAAGACTTTGCATATTTTGAAATATTTTCTTTGCAAAAGCTGAAAGGCTAATTTTTCCACCTTTTCCTGAAATCCCATCTAGGTTTTCACTCACTCACTGCTCTCCTCTAGACTTTGTCCACATGATTCACCTCTTTCCCAAGTATGGACCTGGGTTTTGAAGTACAGCTTTGATGTCAGCTATGGCCTTACAATCCTGAGTAGTGAAAGGATTACCTCCTGTATGCCTTGCATCCCACAATGACACTTGCCTTTATCTGAAATAAAATGTCATTTTTGATTTATCGCTTTTTAAATCTAATGTAATCCTCAACGTACTGCAACCCAGCCTGTTATTTTTCATCCTGTGTTGGCTTCTTGATCCATACTGTTATTGACTTATCCTAGATCATAGAGTAGTTGTATAAAATGTAACATTCTGTATCTTTTCTTCTGAAATTCCTTCTTGTATTGTTTTGCAATCTATTGGAATCATTTCTATGGTAAACTAAGTGAAGAACTGTAGCAGATTGTCTTTGAAAGTGAGGAGTCATTTCATTTATTCTTTCCTGGATAAATTCCAGAAGAGAAATGGATCCAGCATTAGAATAAGGGGAGACGTTTTGGTGATTTTGTAATCATATAGTGGGATTTTTCAATAAAATTTTTTGTAGCTAACAAAGTCACCAGGAGACTGACTGAGGACAATCATCAGTAGTGAGCTGTGAAAGATGTTGTATTTTCTTTGTTTTAAACTATGTTGGTAAATTCTAATTCCATTGAGGAAGCTAGCTAATCTCCTTTCATGAAATGATTATGCATCCACTACAGAACACAATCACAGAATCACAGAATCTCAAGGGCTGGAAGGGACCTTGAAAGATCATCCAGTCCAACCCCCATGCCAGAGCAGGACCACCTACACACAGGAACTCGTCCAGGTGGGTCTTGGATGTCCACAGAGAAGGAGATTCAACAGCCCATCTGGGCAGCCTGTTCGAGTGCTCCCTCACCCTCACAGTGAATAAATTCTTTCTTGTACTTTTTTGAAACCTCTTATGTTCCAGCTTATACCCATTGCTCCTTGTCCTATCATTGGACATCATTGAGAAGAGTCTGTAATGTAATGGTATCTTCTGATTAATATATTGGGGAAAAACAGGGATATGCAAACAGGGAACTGCAGTCTGTCTTGTATTAATACAGGCATTCTTTTTCTTGTTATGAAAGTCAGAATTACATTACTTATTTGTTCAGCAGAAGCAGCATTTCTAGGAAGTATTTCTCAGAAGTGGAACTCTTCCTATACCTGTGCCTGATGCAAGTGCATTATTACTGTATTTTAGCACTGGATAGAAATAGATGGCACATGTTAAAAGCCAGATAGCTGATATTAGCTTGATGGCATGGACATAAGATAAAGGATATTATGAATACAAAGGTAAGTCCAATATTAGGAAAGACCACAATTATACTACTCCTGTCCTTTTAGGTAAATTTACCTTGGATTTTGCTTTTACTCATATCCTAATTTCTTTGTATTTGGAGTTTTGACCTTATTAAGCTCTTTGTGAAGGACTCTCTGTTCTGTATACCTGTTTGATTTGGGGTTTTTTTGGTGGGGAGCGAGCTACAAAAAATCTAAAGTCACTATTGTAGCCTTCAATATATGAAGAATTTAAATTAGGACAGACATAAGTACAGTCAAGTGCTTAACTAAAATCATGGTATTAATTCTTAAATTAGTTTTTTGCTCATGTTTAATATCTTGCAAATATTGTAATGTTTCATAATACCTGGAGTGTTTGTGTGTCCATGAGCTGGGGTGGCTTTTTCTCCAAGTATATCACTTTACCTAATAAACAACAAAAACTTTATCCAAATCTTTGCCTTATTTAACAGGTCCTTCAAGAAGGCAGACAGTGAAACAGAGCTATAGAAAATGGCAAATGTGAAGACTGAGGCAAGGCAGCAGTTCCATCCTGATGCCAGTCTCTACCAAGAAACTTGGTGCCTTCTCATATATAGGATGCAGTTATTGTGGCTTTCTGAGCTTACTCTCTCCCACTTAATGGATTTCCTGACTGAAATGGTAGATTCATTTTTCACACAAATTGTTCTCCATTTATATGTCTCAGCTATGAGCCTGCACTATACATTCAGGTAACAGCCAGGGTTTCCTGCATCATTGAGGAAGCATTCCATTCAAGATCTGTATGTCTTCCGATGACCCACCTTCTCTTCTTAGCTCATTCTAACCTCAGTTAGTGTCTTTGTATTCATTTTAGAGGCATTACGTACAACTCTTGGCAGATAAGACAAGCCTGGTCCTCTCATTATGAAGAAAGAGATATTACTGAAGATAAACTGGCCTCAAATTGCATCAGTGTAGACTGGATATTAGGAAAAATTTCTTCACTAAGAGTTGTCAAGCGTTGGACCAGGCTGCCCAGGGAAGTGGTAGAATCACCTTCCCTGGAGATATTTAAAGGAAGCATAGATGAGGTGCTCAGGGACATGGTTTAGTGGTGGCCTTGACAGTGCTGGGTTAAGGGTTAGACTAAATGATCTTAAAGGTCTCTCCCAACCAAAACGATTCTATGATACTGAAATTCCAAGATTATAACTACTTTTGGTCTTCTCTGTTGGGATGGATTTTTTTCATCAAAGCAAGGGAATGAAATGACTTATTTTGTTGAACACATAAATGGTGGAGAGATTTGTGGGTTTGAGGTTTTTTCCCTCATAGCAAAAAAGTGTCTATAGGAAAATAGTACTTTACAGAACTCTTTTAACATTTAAGTGAGGGGGTGGTTAACCTAATGCAGGCTTAGAAACCCAGTTTGGCAGTGCATTCCATACAATCACATACATCTTGTGTCCTATAGATCACATCTATCATGTACATCAAATAGCTGGCATTTAGACCCCATTGTTTTTAGCAGAATGAATGAATATTCATCAGCTACAATGAATAACGGAAAACAAGGGAGTTGAGAAACCTCCAGGGAGAAACTCCTGTGTTTCAGTTTATGCTCATTGACGCTTGGACACCACTGAACAGAGTCTGAGTTCTTTACATCCTTCCATCAGATGTTTTTAAACATTGGCAAGATCCCTCTGAACTTTCTTTTCTCCAAACTAAATAGCTCAAGCTCTCTGCCTCTTCTGATAGGAGAGATGCTCTGGTCCTATCTTTGTAATGATTCACTGGAGAGCTTAGAGTTGGACACAGAACTCCAGGTGTGGCCTCACCAGAGCAAGGAAAGGATAACCTTACTCAGTTTGCTGGCAACGCTTCTCCTAATGCACCCCAGGACGTCAGTGACCTTCTTTGCCACAGTGGCACGTTGCTGGCTCGTGGTCATCTTGTCCACCACAACCCCCTGGCCTTATTCTGTGAAGCTGCTTCTCAGCTGGCTGGCCCCTAGACTGTATTTGTTAGTGGTTATTCCTTTCCAAGTGCAAGATTTGTCTCTTCTTTAGTAACACTTGAGTTTTTAGGCTTTGTTTATTATTACCATGTTTTGTTTCAATGCTGGCATTTTTGCAACTATGTTTATGGACACTGACATGGTTCATTTAAAACATACAAATTTATTTCTGTTCAGTGCTAAAAGAAACCATGTTAGTACAATACTGATTCCATCACTGCTGGATGCATATAAAATCTTCAGTATTGATCTATGTCTTCAAAGACAGAAAAATGTAACTTTATGAGTAGAAATTTAATAAATAAATGATTAAAGGAAGGATGTTAAAAAAAACAAAAGAATTTAAATGGTAATGCATGCCTTCCTAGGTTCTGGGTTTCTTAAGAGTAGAGAAGTGGTTTTGCAGGTTTTTTATTACAACTTTGCAGTATGGGCTACCAAACCTGATGTGTAGTTTTCTATTCTGATGCTGAATCTGTCTGGGAAAGTATGATTTGAGAACTATTGGACACATTCTAAAAACTATGCAAAAGGCAAATTATTGCCTATACAACAAAATGTGTAATCACGAATCTTTTTAGTTGTAGAGAAGAATTTGTTAAGTGTAAAGACTGGTATATTAGAAATAACACTCCCATTCAAGAGGGAAAGAAAATGAAGGATTAGAAGCTGGGTAATAGTGTTGAGGGGTATGGATTAAAGGCATCCGTCATAAAGATCTAGGGAAGCTTACTAATTCAATAACCAATAGCTCTTTCTTCAGATGAAATACAAATCCTTGAAATCCTGTGCCAGAACAGGAACATTCATGCATGGATTTCTGCCTGGAGAATTTAGAACCAAAGACTCCAAAGGTCCCTTCCAATCCCTACCATTCTGTGATTCTGTAAAAAAACCTACTTTTTGTATTTAGCATTTGAGGCAATGTTTGAAAGAGCTTTCTGAGGTTTGAAAGAGACATTCTCTGGAATATATTTTTTGAGAACAACTAAATACATGATTTTGTCAGCAATTAGAGTAAAATATTTCATCTGTCCCATGGCAGCAGGTCTAAAGAATATCCTGTGGTTGCAGAATTATTCTGCCGACTCTACGCTCGACATAAAAACGAAGAGAGTATTACTTCCTTGGTCTTCATAGAAGACTTCTACAAAAAATTGGACTGTATGGATATCTTGTTGATAGCTAACCAGTGTACTATGGTTGTGCAGTACTTTTTTCATTTCATGCTGTAAAATAGCCTCCAATTGTGTCAGCCTCAGCTCTGACATAGGTAGTTATAGCCAACCCAGTCTTCGCTGTTCTGAACCCAACATTTTTGCTATTGCTAGTCTTACTGCTTCCATTGTCATGTTGATCTTGATGATTCTGTCTTTATGCATTGAAGTCCTTAATGAATAAAATATTGAAGTCTCTTTTCCTCCAACTTCTGCTAATATCCAGAGTTCACAGTTGTTCTGAAGAAGTTACCCAGTTACTGACATAACACTTTTAACAGAAGCAACGAACTAATGACTTTTTTTGTATTTATTAAACTGTTTGTTTTCAGGTTTGAACTATTGTGAAAGAATCAAAGTAGGAGCCAACAATTAAAGTAGTATTATTTTTCTTGTACCATCATCCATGACCTCAAGCTAAGCAGCTTTTATTCAGTTTTAGAAATCAACATCTTGAGGTAGAAATAGGTTATAATCTCAAGTTACTTTTTCTTTTTAAAGGGTCTGAAATTCAGACATGATTCTTGTGCTCTTTCAGCTTCATCTGCAAATACTGAATGATAGTAAGTAATGTTTCTGTGATAGGTCTTCTCTTTTATTATTACTAAATCATATTTAAGATTATGAAAGATTTTAATACTTCTTGTGAATTAAAGCCAGGCTGTTCAGAACAAGCAGAAAAGAATCTTGAGGTCATTTAGAAGATTTCACATATTTAACATAAACTTATGTCTGTTTAAAGTATCAGAACTCTTGTCTCAGGCTGAGTGATTTTTCATAGTTCAGTCGTTTAGAACTGTGATCTCAAATAGTGTATCTCCATCAAGATAATTTGTTTTTCCTGCTTTCATAATTGGACTCAAGATGCAAGCTGTAGAAGTAGCTGTAAACCTCACCAAATCTACACTTTCTTTCTTCTGGGGCAATTAAATTTGCAAGCAGTTATCAAATATTCTCCTGTGTTCTGAAACAATAAAACACAGACATCTCTCCTACCAGCTGTGTCTCCATCTTCAAATCTAGGGCAGTCTACCTAGGTCCCTGCCAATTCTTCTCACTGGCTTCTCTATCCAGATTTCTCATCCCACCAAATATTGTTTGATATGTAGCAACTTATTTTGGTCAAGAAATACAATTTCTGAAGAAATCAAGAATCAAGACCAGCTAAAAATGATCTATTTCTAAAATTATTCAGTTCTTTCAAACTTCCAACTGTTTTAACAGTAGCTATTTGAGCCTGCAAGCTGAAATCTGCCTGCTATTTATTTGTTCATGATGCTTATTTACAAGACTTTTCATCTGAGTTCTGAGACTATTGCTGAATCCTTGTCTTCTTTATGCAGCCCTAACTTAAGCCAGCTCAACACATTAATACTGGAAAAAATTAACATCTTGACAAGACCAGGCCGTGTAATATAGAGAGGGATTCATAGCAGCCACATGTCACACTGACTCCCTGTGTGCACCCTATAATGAACACAGCCAGGGTGCACTGCCACCCTGAATACGCCACCTCCCAGATTCCAGAATGTTTTTTAGATGTATGACAGTATTCATCTCTTTCTCAAAATCTTGCAATACTTTTCATTTACCAAGGATTTTATTGCACAACATTTTATTGTTCATTTCTAATCAAAACAGATAGAAAAATGGGATATAAAAGAAATGGTAAAAGAAATCACAAAAGGCTGTGGGAACTGGGGCTGTTTAGCCTAGAGGAGACTGAGGGGGGATCTTATTAGTCAAATATCTAAATGGTGGGTGTCAGAAGGTTGGGGCACCCCTTTTTACTACTGTATCTAGCAATGGGACAAGGGGTGATGGGATGAAGCTCGAACAGAAAAAGTTCCATTTAAATATAAGAAAAAACTATTTCACTGTTGAGGTGAGGGAGCCCTGGCACAGGCTGCCCAGGGAGCGTGTGGAGTCTCCTTCCTTGGAGGCCTTCGAGACCCACCTGGACATATTCCTATGTGGACCTGCTTCTGCAGGGGGTTGGACTAGATGACCTCTAAAGGTCTCTTCCAACCCTACCATTCTATGATTCTATGGTAAGTGTCTATCGCTGCCTTAGTCCCATCTAAGCCTTATCTAAGCTTTATTTAAAAGAGACATCCAGGCCAATTCTAGGGACAAATCAGGAATGCAGACACATCAAGAGGATAGAAGTGCAGAAAACTCAAAGAAGATGAAAAAGTATGATGAAAGATTAATCTCAGAAATACTAATCTACCTGGGGGAAAAAGCAGTCTCAGTCATGTATCTTTAATGAGAACCTGGGCAAGTAGTTATGCTAGAATGACCTAGAGCATACAGCAGAACATCTATGACCTTACTATATAGTGAGAGAAAAAAAAAAATCTTGTGTATCCTGTGGCAAATCAAAGAATTTGCTAGTGTCTGACTCAGCACTAATGGTAAGTATTTTTTCTTCAGATTGGACAGCCCAAAATTCTCATTCTGTGAGAATCTAGAAGAAGCTTCCCCTGTGTCCAATAGAGCCAATGCCAGATGACTCCAAGATCGGCCCACTGCTGGCCAAGGCCAAGTCCATCAGTGATATACCTTTAGGATAAGAGATTTAAGAAGGGGAGGGTGGGTAGAAACAATTGCAGCCAGAGAGAGCAGTGAGAATGTGAGAGAGAAACAGCTTTGCGTACACTGGTCAGTGAAGAAGGAGGGGACGAGGTTTCCAGGCACTGGAGGAGAGATTCCACTGAGCCTGTGATTCAGCCCATGGTGAGGTGCTGCCCCTTGCAGTCATGGAGGCCATGGGGGAGCAGAGATCCACCCACAGCTGGGGAGGACCCCACACTGCAGCAAGGGAATGGCTGAAGCGGGCTGTGACCCTCTGTGAAGCCCACGCTGGAGTAGGCTTCTGGCAGAACCCATGGCCTCGTGGACAGAGTGGGGCCCACAGCAGATCAGGTTTGCTCTCAGGACTTGTGACTCTGTGAGGGACTCAAGCTGGAGCAGTCTGTTCCTGAAGGACTGCATCCTGTGGAAGGGATCCACGCTGGAGCAGTTCAGGAAAGGCTGCAGCCCATGGGAAGGATTCACATTGGCGAAATCTGTGTAGTGTCTCCCAGGAGTTGAACACCACACTGGAACAGGAGAGGAATGTGAGTCCTCCTCCTTTGAGGAGGAAGGAACAGGAGAGACCATTTGTGATTAACTGATTGTAACCCCCATTTCGTTCCCCCTTGTGCTGCTGAAAGGGAGGAGGTAGAGAAACTGGGAGTGAAATTGAGCCCAGGAAGAAGGCAAGGAGGGGAGTGGGTGTGAAGAGTATTTTAAGACTTGGTTTTATTTCTCATTGCCTGACTCTGATTTGATTGGTATAATTTCAGGCACCAACTGCACCAGTGTACTACTAAACACACTAGTCTGCTTAGATCCAGAAATTATGTAAACAGAGTCATATTAGGAATACATTTTAGTTTAGTTTAGTTTAGTGATGGGCCTGGCAGTGTGAGATTAGTGGTTGAACTTGATGATCTTAAAGGTCTTTTCCAGCCATAACAATGCCATATTTCTACATGCATGATTCTGTTGGAAGTGGAACAGGTAAACTGAAGGATGATGTTATACATAAAGTAGAAAATATCGTTAGAGTTATGTTGTACGTAAAGTAGAAAATATCATTAGCAAAACAGTGGACAAGAAGTTTTTGCAGTGAGTTAGGATGAACAGGGCAAGAAATGTATGCAAGAAGTTACTGGAGAAAAGTATGAGGAACATCAGTGCATCCCCATGCAGTTTTTGCTACTGACACTTGACCACTAGTGACATTCAACTATGGCTGCCTCCTGTGTTTTGGCCACCATTCCTGAGGAAGGATGGTGGTAGAAAAAATACTTTATTGGCATTGGAGTAGATGTCTGAATAGTGTGAAAGAAGGATAAAATTCAAGTATATATGTAGAATTTGACTGTCTTCTATGTTTTACAGATGTCATGTATTAAAATACCTCAATATAGTCATATGCAAGAGTGGAGGATAGCATGGCCTTGAGAGTGCAGTTGCACAGACTTTATTTTTGAAAAACAATTTCAAGTTCTTTGTCACTTCTTCTTTCTGTTGTAGGATTATTTCATGATGAAAATCGTGTAGCTTTAGTGGAGAACAATTCTGTCACAAAGAACAACAGTATTTTTAAAAGGAAACAGCAGCTGCTATTTATGACCTGAACTCTTTCATGGCTCTTGGTATCCTAAGGGTTACATGGACCCTAATCCAAAATTTCACTGAAGATGATTTTTTTACTTTTATCCTTAATTGTTTTGCACCATAAATGGTATTTCAAAAGCAGGATAAGAAAAATATTCCATGTGTAAGAAAAGTAAGCACATTAATGCAGTATTAGGTCTATCATAATATATATCTGACTTCAATAGTTTGGGGTTATTTTTTATTCATTTCAGTGAATGAATTACATTGTTATCAGACATTCCTAGTGAAGCCTATTTATACATCGTTAAGAATGTGTCTTAGATATTGAACTGTGTTGTTGTATAGGATGGTTTGAAGTTGCAGTGAGCTTCTGCACCTGGAATCTTCCTATACTTGGATGATTCCCTCTATTGAAACAGAATGTGTCTTCATATTACTAGACTATTCAAGGATATAGAAGGCAGTAAACTTTTTAGTTCTGCATGAAATTTTCCCTATTCAAATAACATATTAGACTTCTGTTGTTTAAAATGAACTGAAAAAGGAAAACCCAACTCAATTGCTCTTTCAAGAATAATTTCTGCAGCCTCAGGTATTTGTGTTCAAAGTGTTTTCGTCCAATAAGCTATAAGAAACATGTGAAAAACTAAAACTGCGTGTTAAATTTAATTTTTCAGATTTATGGGTGCTTCTTGATTTGCTCAGATAAAAACACCAGTTATGTTTCATAGGCTGTTATATGAAAGGCAATAACTTGCACAATCACCTTGTATTTTCCTTGACCCAAACCAAATACAATATCCCTGTTTAAACCAATGTTATAAATTACTTTACAATGTTATAAATTACTTTACTCTGCAGTTTGACTTTCTACATAACTATAGAAGAAAAAATAATGCTTATGTAGATCTCATCTCTTCCTAGAGCAGCTTTTTCTTTATGCCAAGTGTAAGCATTTGAGGGAAAAATGAAAAGAAAATGGGCAGTTTATGTGATCATACAAGTTGCAATAGATTAAAAAATGAGAAAGGATTCTGAGCAATTCTGGTTTCTTAGGTTACAGTGAAATGGCTTGGAAATATGTATGAAATTTTAAGCAGGTATACCTCTACGTGAAGGAGTGAGAAAAAATTATTTTACTTGAGTAGGATTTGTGGAAGTTTTTAAAAGATGGGTATATTGCTGGTACATAGAGTTCTGCTGAGAGAAAACGTACATAAGAACTGCTTGTAAAGTATAAAAGATTACCTCAGTTCTTAAAAATGACAGTAGGTTGTGTTGTATGAGCAGAAACAGGCTTTTCTTCTGTACTCTGTACTGTTTCCTGTGGGAGAAAGTTTGTAGTATTTATCCCCACCTCCTTCCTTAGGACTTTCTACTTGATAAAAAAGATGATGTCCTCTTCATTTCTTGTGAGGACCATTTTAGGCACTTACTTCTCACATATTATCAAAGAAATCAAGAAAATAACTGACCACATTGCATGCTTGTGCATGACAAGACACTGAAGAGTCAGACCATTACCAGTGTTGAGATACCACAACTGTTACATCTTTTGGTTTCCCCAGACATGTCCTCTTTTTCTTCCTGGAAACTTTCCTAAGGGAAATTTGAGGATTTTTCTCACAGGTTGAGGACTTTCTTCATGCTGTCAGACCAGTAACTCTAACTGGGCTGCAATATATCTGGAAACACTGACGACGTGGAATTCATACTGCTGGTCTAAGCAGGTGCACAGCTCTGCAGGTAGAGCACATTTGTAATGTGTTGTACAGAGATTGCTGACCAGGTGCAGAGCATCTTAAAAGTGGCTGCACAGTACGTCCACCACTTATGGCAAATAGGAGTCTTTGTCCTCCAGAAACAGTAGGAATGTAGCAGTTGTACAGCACTTAATACATCTAGATTAGGAGTCTAAAAAGAGCATTTAATTTGTAGCTGAAGATGTGAATTTGATAATCTTAAATTTGAGCTAAGACTGTGAAACCTCTGTGAGGTTTAAGCTCCCACTAGTAAATTAGCACTCCATGCTGCCTGCTCTCTGCAGTTTCATCAAAAGGCAAATTTAAACAATTCCGGCTTCTCAGGAACCACGTGGAATATGCTACCTGTATTTATATAGAAATAGATGTTGAAAACCTAACAATGGATATTGCCCAGTGTGCTACAGTCTATTCCCACTCACAAATGACTTTTCAGAAGTGCTTGTACCTTGAGAGTTTAGGAAAATAATTTCCTATCACCTTCACACTATTAGAAATCACCTCTTCTTTTTTTTTTTTCTTTCTAATAGTACATAACATACCTTTCCACGATCCAGAAACAGCAAATGCTTTTAAAAATGTGGAGTGTTATTGCCACCTGGTGGGAGCCTTGTGTGTGTAATGATAGGATCGTGAATATGTCGAAACTGCTCAATCTGACCAACAGCATTCTGTGAGAATAAAGATGAACTAGCTTTGGCATCCCAAGAATAATTAGATGACTGCATTTGCTATGACAAACAGCATTATCAAAAAGCTGCTACCTGTCCCCATGCTCCTTTTAATGTCAGGTAAAGTCACTATTAAAGTTAGTAAATTCCACTGCTGTTGATGTTAATCAACAGGATTGGAGTTCTGACAAATAAATAAACCTGAACAAGCACAGTAAAATATACATTAGAAAAAAAAATGTAAGTAAAAGGCTTTGGGAAGATAAGAGCCTAACAGTCAAAGAATGGGGGTTTAAATCTGCATTTCAAATTGACTGAACCCTTTCTCTTGGTTAGTAACTGACAATGAAAAATGTGAACTTTGCAGATAATAATTCTTAAATTTTCTTTCAGTTTCTTAACACTTCACATTTCTGTGAGTGCACTTATGTTCAAAGCTTTGAGATTAGTGGCCAGGTTTTTTTGGCAGGAAGCAGCAAGATTTGTAGATAGCAATATTGACACAAATATGACTTGAAAATTTAATAACTAATATGAATCTACAAAGGTTTCCTAACTAAGACACTGAAAGCCACATTATGATGGAATTTGATTTGACATGTATAGGACTAATAGCATATATTTCCTAACAGAAATTTAATTTTCAATGTTTTGTACATTTTTAAAACCTTGATTCAATTCTGTGCAGTCTCTATTACAGAATCCTTTACTTTGAACATGCCTGAAACGGAGATGTAGCAACTAAATTTTTCAGACAGCAGTTTATATGTAATATTGTGTGGCTAGAGAACATGTCTGTGAGTGCTGCTGTGTAGCAGATGGAATCCAGGAAAGGACAGAACGTAGTTTACAGGAAATTTTTTGTAATATCCTTTGAAAATTATTAACACTTTGTATTTCAAGCCATGGGAACTTGTTTCCTTAACAAAGAATTACCATCTCTATTTGTACACAGCGAGACAGAGATTTCCTCCTTCTGAAATGTTGGAAGACGCTTAAAGTTTTAATTCATAATTGTCAGGATTGAATTAGCTAATTCCAGAGCTAAATTCCCTTTAACCATCAAATTCCAGATGTAACACTGCCAGCCATGAGGAATATGGTTAGTCCTTGCTGTATTACTTTCTATAATGATCTGCTCCTCTTTCTTCTTTTCTCCTGCAACTGGGGAGAAACAGAACAGAAAAATCTTTGCTTTAGAGATTCTTTTTTTTCTAATTAATTCAAATTGTTCTGCAAAAGAGAGGGGGAAATGATTTCTACAACACACTTAGATGAAGAAAGTATATAGAATATATTGAGGTCAATTCATAACTATATTGGGGTCGAGGTTTGGAGAATCTGTACATTTTTTACTGCAGTCATAGAATCATAGAATGGTAGGGGTTGGAAGGGACCTTTAGAGATCATCTAGTCCAACCCCCCTGCAGAAACAGGTTCACCTAGATCAGGTTGCACATGAACAGTCCTTGTAGAAATTCTTGCATCACTACCTTCCAATTTTGCTCTCTCATTCAAAGTCCAGTACAAAGCTGTACTCCAGAAAGAAAAAACCCTCTCTTGCTTTTGGGAACACTAGAAATTATTTGACTTGTGCAGGATACACAAAAGTCTAAACAAAATTACACAGAAATCATGCAAGACCTTTAAATTCTTTATTTGAGTGAAGGAATATGTTTGGTTTTACAGTTTCCTGTTCATGTTTTGCATGCTTGTTTAATCTTTAAAGCTCTCTGTCATACAGTCTAACAGATGGTAGACTTATGTGACCCATTCAACAGGCATAGTGTTCTAGCTGCCCTAGCTGGGATTGCAGAGAATTGTTTAATTTGTTCATTCACACTAGAGGTCACTGTGAGCAAAGATTATGCTCAATTTGCAAAAGTAAAAACACTGATGACTCAATTTATGGAACAAAATTTGTGTCACACTTTCCCATTTGAAAAATTTATGTAAACTCATATGTGTTAAATATGTTGTTTGAGGGGAACTATGGTACCTCTTAAACCTCAATTATTTACAAACTATTTACAAACTGTACTGTAAGAAACTATCCCTATCAAAAAATCCTCAGTGTTTTAATATGTCCAGTTTAATTTTATACCAAGTTTCATCTCTGGCAACATCAAACTGATTCAAGATAAGAGTTCCAGCCTTTAGTGATGCTTGTTGCTGGGTGTATAAATATTAGAGGTAATATTCCTTCCCTCTAGGAAAATTGTCCCATTTTTCTAGGCTGTAGCAGAACAGAACAAGCACAACATTCATCCAGGTGCAGCTTCAGGCACTACAGAGCCAAGTCTTAGATTGTTGGATTATGAGTAAATCAGTAGCTGCCTCAGAGTAAAGCTGTGACAAGAACATTCAAGGAAATCCAAGGAAATGAAAGAGGTGCATGCTCCCCTGTACCTGCTCCATGGAATGCATCCAACCCAGGACTGCTGTGTAAGTAAAACCTTTGCAGACTTACTTATTATCTGCATGAATATGGTTGTATCTGTGCCAAATTGTATAACCTTTCCCTCTTTCATACTATAAGTCCATGATTAGAAATGACAGCTGAGAAATAAGTGCAAAGCTGAACATCTGATGCCACATAAGTCACCTATAGTGTAGGTATTCATGAAAATGTTGACCCTTTCCTCACAGCTGAGATGGCTAATGGGAAAGAGACAGTGCTGCTTTTTTGGATAAGGTGATGATGATGAATGCTATTCACATGCTGCCAGCCAAAGAGTATTTGACATAGGACAGTGGAATAGAATACCATACATTCTTTAGCACAGGAAAACAGGTGATTATGCAAAAGCTACTCCAAGCCTGAGGTGACAGAGGTGTATTTAAGGGAAGAAGAGTCTTCCTCACCATGTTCACAAAACTCAGTTCCTGTATTTGCCTCTTTCTGTGCCCACTTTCTTGTGGTTTTCCTTGCGTTTCCTCCCACCCTAGCCCTCTTTCTCCCATACGTCCATCCCAAATGGCACTTACATCTTAGTTGCTGACACCATATTGTTGATTCTCCAGATTCTTTGTCTATGGTCTCAGCATACTCAATGTATTATGCTCTATCATCTCAGCATGCTTAATGTATTATGCTCTTTCAGAAAATACCTGCTGCTTTTGATTTACAGAATGAATTACAGAAAGGTCCTTAGTCTAATAAAACAATGGTACCCAGCTGCTCCTGAAGTATGCTGGAGCTTTTATTGCACTAATTTCATGCTGATGTAATGCTTCCATCAGTTAAATTATACTGTCAAAATGGGTGTGACAGAGTAAACAACAAAGCCTATTACTTTTAAATAACAGCTGTTCTCTTAATTGGTAAGGTGGGGCAAAAAAAGAGATCATCTTTGAGACAGCTTTTAGTACAGGTTCTTTAGCATCACTCATATTTCATTTCCATAATGTACTTCCTCTCATAACTACTGAAGTTGCACATGGCATTCATTTCTTTCTCTATGAATTTTTCAGATCTTCTTACAAGAGCACTGCTGACAGTATTTTTGCTGGTATTAACATATTCCAGAAACATCCAAAGAAATTACATCCAATCTGTTTCTGAGTGCACCATGGATAAAGAAATGGACTCTTATTCAGAGGTGTTGCTGTAAATATCCAGAGTTTAAGGAATCATTGGAATGACTCATACTTCATGCAGGTCTGTTTTCTTGGATGACTGATGCTTTCTCTCTTTGTTTTAGGAAGAGTTTGATTAAACATTTTTTTCCTCTGGACTGCTGAGTAACTAGTAATTAGTAACTAGCAATGTTACAAAAGTGATTTCCCTTCAGTAATAGGATAGGTAAGTCAGTTTCCACTGATCGATTTAATAACAAAATGTTGTACTTAGATGTTGCTTGATACTATCTTTTATTGTTATACATTAAATTTTCTAAGAGATAGACTTTTCTAAAACATCCTAACACCACATGCATGCCTAGATGCTGAAATACAAATTTCACAACAGAATGTGAAAATGTCCGTTTGTATCACACACAGTTGAACAGAGATGACATGAGTTGCTTAGATCATTAGACGTCCCTGTTCAAGTATATTCCTATAATTCATTGTTGATTTTACGGAAAAGCAGATGATTTCAACCTGTATCTCAGATGTCTGTACCTCAGACGTTCAGGCAAATATTCCTGCTACATGTTATCAACTCTCAAGTAAGCAACATTTATGTAAAACATGCTAGTAAAAAAATATCACTCTGTAAACTTACAAAATATTTGTAAAAGCACCATTGATTCTCTACTACAAAAGAAACTGGCTGAACTGCAACCTTTCTTACTTTGTTCTTGTTACAATGGGATTTTTTTTTAATCTGGCTTGACAGGAAACTCAGGCAGTTCACAAAGGGGAAGTGCAAAGTCCTGTACCTGGGGAGGAATAACTCCAGGCAACAGCATATGCAGGTGGTCACACAGCTGGAAAGCAGCTTGGCAAGAAAGGTGAACATCAAGTTGAACGTGAGCCAGTAATGCACCCTTTCCACAAAGAAGGTGACTGGTAGCCTGGGCTGCATTAGGCAAAGCATTGCCAGCAGTTGGAGGGATGTGATCCTTCCCTCTGGTCTGCACTGGTGAGGCCACACCTGCAGTGTTGGGTCCAGTGCTGGGCTCCCCAGTCCAAGAGACACATGGAGATACTGGTGAGAGTCCAATAAAAGGCCGTGAAAATGGAACTGGAATGATGGACTGAACACCTTTCCTATGAGGAAAGACAGAAAGATGGGGCTGTGCAGCCTGGAGCAGAGAAGGCTCACGGACGTCCTCTCAATGTCTACAAACAGCTGAAGGGAGAGTGCAGAGGGTGAAGCCAGGCTCTTTTAACTGCTGCCCAGTGACAGGACCAGAGGCAATGGGCACACATTGAAATACAGGAGGCTCTGTCTGAGCATCAGGAAAAGCCTTTTTTCCTGTGAGGGTGAACAAGCACTGGCACAGGTTGTCCTGAGAGGTTGTGGAATGTCTGTCCTTGGAGATACTCAGAAGTGAACTGGACCCAGTCCTGGGCAACCAGATGTAGGTGGTCCTGAATGAGCAGGGGGGCTGAAGCAGATGACCTCCAGAGGACCCTTCCAACCTCAGCCATTCTGTTGATACTTAGAGTCATAGTACATAACTGAAATAAAAAAAAAGGTTTTGTGACGACTTACTCCAGTACTTCCATGTTTCTCCTACGTAGTTGTAACAATGGGGACTGAGATAACGCCAAATGGGAACTAATTATTTACAGTAAAGTGTAAGCCAAAATGAAATTAGTGGAGTTGATAATGGAAGCTTCCATGACGTTTGAGCTTGGTTTACTCTCAGTAATGTCATATGTATTTCTGTTATGTGGATATAAGGTGTGTATCCGTTTACTTCAAAGGTTTAATTGGCCTTTCCATAGGTGAGGACCTAATCCATGGCACTAATGTGCACCTTCAGTGCAAGATGGGCCATAAGCAATCACAAAATATATTTTACATTAAGTCTCACTTAAGTTAGTTGTCAGTGTGACAGTTTTGATCTTGAACTGAGCTCCTCTAGAATGGCTTATGCCACATGTGGCTGTGCCTTGTGTTGGAAAGGAGACAAGCAGCAGGGGAGGCTTTATTTTCCATTCTCTTTTCAGTTACTTTTCTAGCTACCACCCTCATTTCCACCTCTTCTCTAATCAAGTTACATTCACTAAACACAACCTCTAAATATCAAATCAATTGTATAAAATATCTTGAAGCAAATGTAAATAGCAGGGAGAGCAGAATGCAGCAGTTTGTCACACCTAAGTCATGCTGTCAATCTAAAGAAACAGCAGATAACACAAGGTAAGCTTGTATGTTCTCGATAAAACCATATTACATTTAGATTGAAAATGATCTTCTTAAAAATAAGTGGGGTTTTTTTTCAGATTTTACTTTCATTTGAACTAAACAGAAGCTTAACCTCACGTTTGTTCAAATTTATTTTAGGTAAAAGGAAGAATTGTCTTATGACTTCCAAAGCAAAGAAATACTAAGGATGCTGGGGACCACATTTTTGTCTGGAGATTTAAAAAAACTCATCAAGCAGTGACATCAACAAGTAGGATTTAACTGACATTTCAAAAATAAAACACTTTGTTACTCCCCATGATCTGCTGCAAACTTGGAACTTGTGAAAATCAACATAAGTGACTAAATTACTCACATGAATTGCTGAAGTTTAAATTAAATCTCATATTTTGAGTTTGTGAGGTTGGGGGGGGAGGCAATTAGAAGTTATTTATAGTACTGTGTAGGGACCTTGACTTACTGTTTACATTAAAGTAGCTCAAAAGTAAGTAATGTATTTATTACTAAAAAGAAGTTTACAGCAGCAACACTGGCAGGTTTATAGCTCACTACCTGTCCAGGAGCTTTCCACGTATGTGGCAGAACTACGAGTGTCCCAGAAAATATGTAGGAATAACCAGTAACTTGGTTTTCTTCCTCTTCTCTTCACTCCTTTTGCTCTCTAAGGAGAACCACTGCGTCAGGGGAAGGTGCTGCTCTCAGGCTTGGGGAAGGCTGGTGGGTTCCACTCCGGCCGAGGGCACACCAAGCCCTGCCCACCTCCATGTTCACTACCATGGGGCACTTCGGTCAGGCCGAACTCGCCCTTCGCCTCTCCAGAGGAAGTTAAGGGCCCTCGTTGAGGAGTCTGACTGCCTCCGCACCTCCGGGCAGATGGCGAGGGAAGCTGTCAGGGCCCTCCTCCTGACAGGCGGGTCCTCCTCAGCGCCGGCTGCCCGGTGGGGCCCACCACCCGGCTCCGCAGCTTCCAGGCTGCCCTCACCTCGGGGCCCACGAGCAGCTATCTCACGGGGGCGGTTGCACGGACCCTCTCCCGAGGGCGGGAACCCCCGCTGCCGCTACCCCACGCTGCCATTTTGGAGCTACCCAAGCCCGCCCCAGCCGCCTCCGACCTGACACCTCCTAATCTCCCCCGGCAGGCCGCTGCCCCCCACCTGCTGCCGCGGCACGGACAGAGGCCTCACGCAACACACACACCTGCCGGCCCGGCAGCGCCCGCTTCCCCTGTCACTACTCAGCCACCCGCCCCGGCACCGCCTCCTCCCGCCCCGGCACCGCCTCCTCCCGCCAGCCCCGCCTGGCCGCGGCGGAGCCTTGCCGCGGAGCGGCGGGTAGTGAGTGGCGGCGGTGCTGCTCAGTCACACGGCGCGGCGCGGAGTGGGGGCCGGTCGGTGGGCGGGCCGGAGCCGGAGCCGCCCCGTAGGGCTGCGGGATCCCGGCGGGGCCCCAGTTGGCGCGCAGCCGCTACTGGAGGTGGAGAGAAACTTGACGCCGGGAGTCCGCGCTGGTGACTTCGCCGTGCCAGGCTCGGTGAGCGTCTGGGGCGAGGAGCCTGGGAAGGACGCCTTGAGCAGCCTCTGTCTCACCCCCCTCCGTTTTATAGCTGCGCGCCGCGGCTTCCCGGCCTTCCGGGCTGGCAGCCGCCGCCCGGGCACCCTCCGGCCTCGCCGGGAACGAGGCCGAGCAAAGGCCGGCGTTCCCGGCCCGTGGCGTCCCGCACGCCAAGAGCGGCTGTGTGGCGGCAGCTGCAGAGTCACCGCCAGCAGCGCGGCTTGGGAGGGCGGGCAGCCCTCGCTTCCCCACGCAGCGCCGACTGGCTTCTAAACAAGCCCGGGCTCCCCTAAAGTCTTCCTCTGCCTCCCATTCCTAGGCTTCTAGAGGAAATCCTAAAATCACATCTAAAGACCGGCTTGTGTTCACGTCTCAGCCTGCAGTAGGGAAAGTTGGGGATGTCTTTTGTAGGAAAAGTGCAGAGTGACTTTTGGGAAGGGAGTGTTTTTGCTAGCTAACTACCACCGAGGTAAGTGTTCTCCTGTTCATCGAACGTGTACTGGGGAGATGCCCTTGTGACCTGGTTCCCTTTTCTGGAAGAGATCTGCCCCAAGGAGCTGGAGCCGCACCATGCAGTGCATCCCCTGCCGCTGCTTCTCTTGTGTCTCTTTTCAAAGTGCTAAGGTCAAATTTAAAACCAGAGGCAAAGTAACTTTTGTGGTTTTACAATGGTTAAAAATACTCATGCTGCTTTACTGGGAAAGTATTTTAATCTCAGTGTTTTCCTAGGACTGTGTGAAGGTTGAACTGAACTGAGTTGGTTTATTTATAACTTAATGTAGAAATGTAATACAGAAATGCCTTTACTTAAATCAGTAAAATATTTTTTGGTTTAGGTAAGCTTAGTTTTGGCAAGCAAGTTGTCTAAGTTTCAAAGAACATGTTTTACAGTGGTAATCTTGCTGGAACTTCTAGCATCCTGTTGTGATTTTTTTTGTGTCCTTTAAGTGGAAGAAGTTGTTAGCTGAGTTGAGTAGTGTGTCTTTGGCTGTACTACTGTCATCTTTACAAAGACATCTGTAGGTCAGTGTTCTGAAGACACAGATTTAAAAAATACAGTTTGTAGCGAGACACCTTCAAAAATGTTCCTTGCAAATTGTTTCACTTCAGGGAAGTTGCTCTTAAGCAGGAGGAGTTACTAAGTGTTACCCCGTGGTAGTATATGCCTGCTTTTCTACTTGCTGTCTTGGAAAAGCTTATTCAGTAAGCACTTCTGTAAAAGCTTACTGATTTAAGGAACCTTTTATTGTAGAGCAGAGTTCTCCTCCTTTTAGGAGAAGACTTTCAGTGGACATCAGAAAGTGTTCTCTTGTAAGGAATTATAAGGCCTTTCCCTCTCTGCCTTGGTGGCATTTGTTTTGTAGAAATATTGGGTTTTTATAAAATTGTATAGTAACTTAGTAGTAAATAAAGTCAGCTTATTTTGAATTGTGTATGTTTCACTTGGAAGTATCTATAAAGAGCATCTTTGGTGATGTCCTTCTATTTCCAGAGGCAGAATTCTCCAGCTCCTCCTTTGCCTTCTTACCTATCTTGTCTTTCTCTGTTGCCTGTTTAGGTGATGGCAGTTAACCAGACCTGTGATACAAAATTATTTTTCTGTCATTATAAATACGGCAAAACTGTTGTGAAAAAAGTTAGGGGCTAGTCTTCTTGTCTTCTGTGTGTTACTAGAATATTAGATTCGTAGAAGTTATTTCTATGCAATATTTACGGGACCGAGTCACTAATTTTAGCACTTATCTACACTTGAAAATCAATTCTTATTTAGCTAGGAAAAAAGACAGTCGCTATTCTGGCACAAGACTGTATATGGTCAGCCTTACTCAACAATAACTGCTCGTGCTTAGGATGATTGAAGAATGTATAAATACAGCTTGAAGTTGCTGTCAGCCTTCTTACTGTTTTCTAGCCTTTTATTCAGTTATACAAATACGTTCAGATTTACCATTTTTACCTTTGATTGTATGTTGTAAACCTGCTGTGATAATTAATCCTTATTCTCTTCCTTTGCAGCTAAAATGAATTCAGAGCCTGATCCTCCCTCAAGTCCCTCTCACCCACAGGTGAGTCTGGGAAGGTCCCAGCTAAATGCTGCTGCTGTGGACCACAGTGAGAACAGCCAGAAACCTGGACCGTCTTCAGGAGGTACTGCAAGTTTTTCTTCTTCAGTTCCTAGCTACTCCCATAGCAGGGAGAAAGCTGAAAAAAAAGGTAAGTATGAATGCAATTTTGATGAAAAACTGGCTTATGTTAAACACGGGGAGATTGTGTGTGTACATGTGTTCTAAACTCTGTTTACAGAGACACTGTAAAGTAGGAAAATACCTTTCTCTAATTTCTTTTAACCCATTGCTGAAGAAATCTTACTTTGGGCATATTTTGCGCCTTCGCATCCAATTTTTCTTATGTATACAGAGCAACAGGAAAGAAATTTGTTGGAAAAGCTGGCAGGAAGAATGAAATGTAATTTAGCATAGTGTTATGGTTTGATTTAATTTCTTTGGCTGGCTAGATTGCATGCTAACTATAGCTTTAATTTGAATTCTAATATGGATGAACGTATACTACTGTAATGCAGACTGAGGGATTAATAAGCTGATATACGAAACCAGAGAGAAATAAATGGAGATTAGCAGGCAAATAAGAAGTTGATTAAGAATCATGATACTCTTTGAAAGGCGGAATGAAATTTCCCCTCCCTCCACTGTGAAACCATTGAGTTTCAAAGATTGTGAAGAGTGATGGGGTGAGAAAAACTTCTTGTGCAAAAATATCTGACCCCAGTATTCAACTGCTGAGTTCCAGTTTCAAATTCAATTTGTAATCTAGCACTTGTGCAAGAAGATCTTGTTGTCTAGGGCTAGCAAAATTGCTGCTATTAAACATTCTTTCAAATGAGACTTTTGATTCTGAAACTGCTTATGTGCACACCCTTGCATTCTTAAATGAGTCTCCGTATTGAAGGTAATAGTGTTATCCAAGAGTGTAAAAACTATTAAATATCTACATGACACATATTGGAGGCAGCTGAGCTTTGCACATAGTTAAGCCAATGTTGTGCTTGTGTTAGCACATCTACTGTTTGCATCGAATTCCAGACTGGCTCTTGGAACCTTCTGGATTCTTTGTTATCAAAAGGCACATTCCAGATGGAGGGGAATTTTTGAATACACTGAGGCATGTTAGAAATGCAGGTAAAACTACCAACTTTGTATCTCTCCTACCGCAAGAAAAATTCAGAGATGTTGAACTGACACGTCTGAGATTAATTATGTCATTGTTAATTTAGGAACAGTGCTAACAGGTGTGTTTTCCTTGTTTCATTCTCCAGTTTCTTAGTATGCTTCAACAGGGAAAGAATAGCAACAATATTAGGAATATGGTATGGGGTTATCTCAGGCTTCGTTATAATATGATGTGAAAGAGAAAAAGGTTTCTGTTGGTGGTGCCCACAATGACACAAGATACTGAAAATGAAGACAAGCTATCAATCTAGTGATGTTTTACACAGACTGTGTCAGGTGTTCTCTAAGTTGGATGTCTTCTATGTAAATATTGGACTCTTCAAATCATACTGAATTTTCTCTTGTTTTTTTTCACAGGCCTGTGTATTTACTTATAATTCCTGTTTAGCTTTGTATTATAGATGCTTTCACTTGTGCCCCTATAAAGAACTTTAAATCATTCATGTATTTCTCTGTTGCAGTTTTGACTCATCCCTGATTACTTTAAATCTGTTCTCGTGAAAAGCTTCTCCATGTCTTGTTCCACTATCATTGCCCTTTCCATCCCCATCTTAATATACGCAGGTTTTAATGCTGCAGAGTGAGCTATTATTGCCATTGTGTCATGCCAGAGCGTCTTAACAACTGAGCTTTTAGTGGATTTGGGTAGCAGAGATGTTTGATAAGATCATGTTCAATAAGATCTTCATCTAGTATTTTCTTCTACGGTTATTTTCTATGTTGTCATAATGCTAGCAGCTTCTATAACTAAAAAAAAAAAAAGGAAGCAGAGAATTTTTCTTCCACTCACCGTGGCACTGATCATCAGAACTTAAACCCAGGGGTTTTAGTGGGGCTTCTGATAGAAGTACAAATAGAAGTACAAATTCACACATGTGTATGTGTATATGGAAATAAATATGGAAACAGTCACGTCTCAAACAGAAAATTAAGCAATTTTCAAAATATTTAAACTGACAGAGAAGATATTCCCTGGAATCACTAGAGCCTTTACTGATAAATAACATTCAAATTGCTGATAGATCTAGAAAGAGTAAAGGATCTGGTCAGTTAGCCATGGGACATTGTGGTCTGATTGCATGAAAGGACATGCGCTAGACCAGATGTTCTGGGAAGGGTTGTTTCAACTTATTGCTTGGAAGATTAAGTCATTTGCTTTGAATAGTCACTGTGATGGTGACTGTAAGCCTGAATGATGTCAAAGGGGACAGAGAAGACCAGCATATTGCTGTGCAGAAAGCTATCTCAAATATTATTAAATATATGCAACACTTATTATTGACTTAAATATCTTGCACAAAATTCTACAAACTTCAATTTGTAATGAAAGTAATTTAACTTTTAATAAATCATCTATGATATTTCTGTTGGAGAAGGGGAGACGTATAAAGTCCACCTCAAATACTGTCTTGAATTGCAATTTTACCTCAAGCCTATCTACGGCATGCCCATGCTCTCTTCCCATAAAGAAGGTGACTGGTATCCAGGGATGCATTAGACAAAGTTTTGACCAGCAGTTGGAGAGACGTGGTCCTTCCCTCTGGTCAGCACTGGTGAGGCCACACCTGCAGTGTTGGGTCCAGTGCTGGGCTCCCCAGTCCAAGAGACACATGGAGATACTGGTGAGAGTCCAATGAAAAGCCATGAAAATGGAACTAGAATGATGGACTGGAACACCTTTCCTATGAGGAAAGACAGAAAGATGGGGCTGTGCAGCCTGGAGCAGAGAAAGCTCATGAGGGTCTTCTCAATGTCTATAAACAGCTGAAGGGGGAGTGCAGAGAATGGAACCAGACTCTTTTAACTGCTGCCCAGTGACAGGACCAGAGGCAATGGGCACACATTGAAATACAGGAGGCTCTGTCTGAGCATCAGGAAAAGCTTTTTTTCCTGTGAGGGTGACCAAGCACTGGCACAGATGGCCCAGAGAGGTTGTGGAATCTCTGTCCTTGGAGATACTCAGAATTGGACTGGACCCAGTCCCGGGCAACCAGCTGTAAGTGGCCCTATATGATCAGGGATTTTGGACCAGATGACCTCCAGAGGTCTCTTCCAACCTAAACCATTTGATGATTCTTGAAATATTCCTGTAATATATCTGTGTTTACGATTAGTGCTTTTTCTTGCAGTATCTACTTATCTATGCTGTGTCTAAGGCTGTAACATCAACATGAATGTTAAGCAATTTATTGCCTGGAAACACCCATCTTCTACTTCTGCAGCATTATCTTTGTCTTGCAACATAGTCCAGCAAATTAATGAATGTCCTGGCTCTGACTCAGTAAAGCACTTAAGCATACAAACATCCTCAACTGCACAGGTACTTCATTTGGCTTCAACTCCTATACAACAGTTTTTTCTAAGCAATTTTTCAGTCTATCTTTTGCTGTATCATTATGTATCATTAGGTAGTGTTTCTGTTACTCCTCATGGAATTCATTTCACAATGGGAGGTAACAGAGCTTGGAGAACGTATTGTGCAAATAAAATCTGGATTAAATCAATGAACAATATCGAATTGTGAAGCTTGAAATGATTTGTAGATGGCACTTTTGTTGCTATAAAACAAAAATAAGGTATTGTTATTTCTACCCAAAGCTGTTGCATTCTCTAGAAAACTTCTGCCTATGTAAGTTACTGGGTTTTGTTGTATGTGTTAAGAACAGTATGAATGTCACTTCTCATGTTTAAAAATTAAACTGTAAAAAATAAAGAATTGTTACTCTTTCAAGGATGTTCTTGGACAAGAAGTTTATTAGTGAGCAAAGCGTATACACTACTAATTAGGGCTTCTGAAGTTTCAAAACCATTGAGTCATCAGTATTCATTTAAACAAATTACAGGACAGTTGCCAGTTCCCCAAACAAAAAATTTCTGCCATTATTTTAGTAGTTTGTGTGAAGAGGAACATGGTGTTTAGCAAGGAAGGCCAGTGGTTGCTTGCTAGTGAAATTTGTTGAGACAGACTGAGACTCCAATCGAAGAGACTTTCATGCCTCTTAGGTGCCCAGACCCCTCAGGTTCTGTCCAACTGCTGCATACCTCTTTTTGGCATCTGTATTTCTTCCACTCTGTACATCTTCCTTCCTTCAGATACTGCCCTGAAGTGAAAAGAAATAGCTCAAATGAGAGCTGTGGAGGTTCCAAGGCCAGATTCTCCAAATTGGCTTAAAAACATCCATGTGTTAGTGCAACCGTTTCCTCTGTGTGTGTACACAGAGCAGAGCTGGGGGGAAAAAAAAGCACCTTCAGCATGCTCACCTTAGCATGTGAATATCTGAACAGTGCTGCTACTTATGTAATGTTTTTGGAAGAGACACCTGACTCCACACCCCAGCCAAGTGGTCAGTGTTGTTGAGCTAGAATGTACTTTTCTGTGGCCCAGTGGATGCTTCACTTTTGATTCAGATGAAAAGAAAGCAGAACTGAAACTTTTCTCAATGCAGTGGTGATCAGATACTTGTCTGTGATGTCTGCATTCACATAACTGCTTTAAGTTAGCCATGATGGTAACTTGAACCTCCCTGGCTTTCAGCCCAGTGGATATTTATTGTGCTGCAGGTTATCTGGAGGTGTTGCCCTTTCTTATAATGCCTAAGTACTTTCAAGCATGTAAAATGTCTGTCTTAAAAAGAGGACATCTTTGAATTATATGGAAGTCTGGGAGGTAGTGTGAAGATGATAAAACTTGTTTCATCTACATATAAAAAGATATTTGTTACGTTACTTGTGTGCATTTGTTAGCCAATAAAGTTGGAGAGGAGGAATTGGGTAGGAATTCAAAGGTGAGAGTTTGAGAAGTTTGAGATCATTACAAAGCTAAGTTGCAGTGCTTGAAGAAACATCCCTTCAGTTAAGAAACTAATTTTTGTGTTGTCCATGTTTTTACTGTTAAGGAAACACAAATCTCTTGCTCTAGAATTGAAAACATATGGAGAAGATCTTTGTACTGAGAGCTTTGCAGGCAGAAATCATTTTTATCCTTGTTGTTTTTAGATGTGCGGAGTTCTGCTTGCACTTAGGAAAGTTATGAGGTTTTTTTGTATGGCTTGGAGGAGAATTATTTTGTAAACTGCATGATTTAGAGTTTATAAATAGTATAAAAAAATATTCCAAACAATTTACAGGTGCATTGTAACAATGTGTAACAGTGCATCTCCAGCATATTGCTAAATGATAGCTAACAAGTAGGGAACCTCTTTAATTTACAAATATTTTCTGAGTGTTAGCCTCTTCCACTTAAGCTTTGAAGCAAAGTTTATTCATAACCTTGACTAGCACTTCTGCATCTTCATTTTCTGGCAGTTTGCTTATACAGATAACTCTGAAGGCAAAGGGAAACGTTTTGTGCAAAGCTTGAAGAAATCTAAGAAAGATCTGTGATTGTTAGACAGGATGAATTACACCTTGAAACATTAATTACTTAGCAATTTATCTGTCAGTTTATTAATGCCCCTTCAAACTTTACCTGTAATTACTGGGGCTTCTGGAAAGCTCATTTGCCAAGCATTGCTGTGAGTGAGAAAGGATTCTATCCAAACAATTTAATGACTGTACTTTCAGTTAAAATTCCGGGACATTGTCATAGGTGGTGCAGAACACTGGGAATTGGCTCTTTCAGGTCTGCTGCTATTGTTGTCAATAACATGCTGGTGTTTTTACCGTATGTGAAACTAGTATTGAACACCTATTTATTTGAGGAAGGAGTCTCAATCTTTGCCTCTTTCAGCATTTGAAGTATGTAAATGTTTTCTTTGGCTGATAACAATATTATTACTGACAATTGGTGTGCTCACACAATGAGTCAAGCTAAGAAAGTGTCATAGCTCAGAACTCCTCCATTGTTTTTCAGGTGGATCAATTTCCCAATCTGTCTTAGTTTGAGAACAAAATGTTTGTTCTAGCATAGTACTGGCGTGTTGGAAGGATGGAAGTGAGCATCTGAAAGCTATGTTGGCATTAGTAAGTTATGTAATGAAGTAGGAGTCGCTCTGTAAATCATTTGGTGCTAAAGACTCGAGGTTCATATTGTACATATTTTAAAAATTTAATCTAGTGGTTGGAATACAGTCTTTCAATTCAGTTTCCTCTGAAAGGAATCCAGTGTATATGTTCCACTGTGCAAACAAAATGCATTAAAAGGTCACAGCTGGAAAGTTAAAAGCAGATTCGTCACCTGAACCAATGCTCTAATATAATGCATCTGCATTGATCAGCAACAAGAGCTGCTACCTTCAGGAGATATTTTGCAGTGGCTTTGTAGGAAAAGAATAGGAAGTATCCAATACCTGTACATTCATCTTCAAATACAACTCTAACAAATCCCCGTTACGCTACAGTAATGGAGGAGAGCTGTGAAACTTTTGCTACTAGAGAGCCCTTTGCAGTGACAGAAGGCCCCTTTGTTGTGAAAGTTAGAAGATAAGACTAGAAACAGTAAATTGGGAAATAAAACCAACCCTTTGCAAAGTCAGTTAATTATTAGAAGTGCTTACTAAAGCAAAGCAATAAAGCAGTATAGAATTGGAGTGGGCCCTTTTTAAGGGCCCTTGTATTTTCAGGGTAAGCTAATAAACTGCTAGAGTGTCTGTGTGGTGAAAAGACTAAACTGCAAAATTGCTGATATTCTGTTGAGCATTGTCCAAGTTGTTAGAATAACTTTTTTTTTTTTTTGCCAACAAAAAATATGTTTATGATCTCAGCTCTTTCTTACATTGCTTTACTATATGTTGATTTTTCTTTCTCCTTTGATTTTTTGGTTGCTTTGGTTTTTTTGTGAGGAGGTTTAACAGTAGTGATTATCAACTGAGAAATGATAAAAAGCTTATTTATTTTTAGTGCTCTGGTTTTGGAACATGTTAGATTTATCCCAGCTCATCCATAAAGAATTTTAACAGAGATGCCTGCACAGAAAAAGCAGCCGAGCTTTCTCATTAGTTGTGTGTAAAATTATTTTAATGACTTTAAATGATCATTGTACAATAACAGCTATGCTAGGAGCTTTTAAGAATATTTTTCCCTCCACTTTTATAATATATAGTCTTTATGGTATCTTCACTTTTAGTCTTCCACCTACGTGCTTTTTATTTTTTTCATTGCCCTCCTGACAATTTGCCTGCCTTTTGTGAGGGTGCAGAAGTTGTTCCCTTTTCAATTTAATGCTGTTTGATGACTTGCAATTGTGGTATGTATAAGATTATTATCATACCTACAAATGCATTACTGCTCCCAAAGAAAGTAGAGTTGAGTCTCAGACTTCAACACTTCTGTAGACAAATGTTATTCCCTTCTCTCCCATCCCTGTTATCACTGTAAAAACAGAATGCCTGCCAATGTATGCTAATACAAATATTTTTTATTGTTCTTGAGACAAGTAGGACCATTTTCAGATTTAACCATAGAAGTTGAAGTGCATGGAAGAAGAGCATGCAGTGCATTCTTAATTGTATCAAGCCCTTACTTTGCAATTAAGATAAGAATCCACAAGGTTCTGAATGGATGAGAGGATTCAACACTAATGGATGAGCAAATAAACATCTAAAGTTAAGAAAAACACTTATCAGAACAGTGACTTTTGTTTTACAAAATGTTTCTCCCTCTCCAGTCAGCTCCTCTGTTTGTGTCGTTGTATTCTATATATACAAATTCTGTTTATGATGTGATGCTTAATGTCTGCTGTTAAGTGGCATGTTAGTCTTTCCAGAAACTTGACTCCTACATAGGTACTGCACACAATACAACTAAACTTTTGGAGCTTGTGGAAAGTGAGTAGGAGGATTTCTCTAGAGATTCAGGCTGGCTCCACTGGAAGTTGAAAGCTCAACAGTACAATGCAGTGACACCTTAAAGCAATTAAAACCTAGATTTTTGTTACAAAATGTGCAGATCAACTTCTAAAAGCATGTTGGGTAATAGACAATCTACCTGTGGATGAACAGATTGAATCTCTTTTTCCTGAAAGAAAGAAATGTCACCTTTTACTTTGGAGACACGCTTACATAGCATCTTCTAGCAAATTTATTCTGTCATTAACATGTATATGCCTTTGCTCCTGAGGGCATCTGAGATTCTAGAAAGCTTGTTTCGTAGTTGGAGGTTGGACTAGATGATCTCTAAAGGTCCCTTCCAACCTTACCATTCTATGATAGTTAAAAAAAAATCTGAATGAAAAAGATGTGCATGGAAACGTTGAATTTGATGAATTTTAATTAGCTTACCAGATTTGTGCTTACACAAGGGACTTTTCCTGAGAAAAAGTCCTGTGTGACTCTGTATCAGGATTACCACCGTAACTTCCAAAAGAGACTGGAGGTATTGTGTACGATGTGACTCCAAAGGAAAGGCCTTTTAAGGAGATTTTGCACAAAATGTGTTCTGCTGAGTCTGTTTTGATTGATAACCATAGTTAGGCATGTCCTTAAGCTTTAATTTGCCTTCTTTGGCTATTTATTGCTGGAACCAATATGCTTGCATTATTTACTTCATACTTGCATTATTTTCTTCATACTTGCAAATGACTTATTGCTGAGAATGTGCAAGAAAATTAGTTTCTATAGCTACTATATTTTGTGAACTTCTTAAAGCAAATTCATCTTCAAACATAAATTGTCTCATGTTTGTGACAGACTGCTTTTTTCCTCCTGTTTCAGTCATGTTTGCTTTTTTTTTCCCTAGTAGCCCTGAAACACCAGATGATTACAATACGGTCTTATTGTATTTTTGAACCATGTAGTAAGATCTCTACTGAGTTTATAGGAAGCTCTAGCAACTTCTCTTGCTGACTACTCTAGCAAAGGTAAATATTAAAGAAATAGAGAATAAGACCAATGAAACCTGAGGAGTAGGAGACAGAATTCCTTTGCAACTGTGGTTTGGGAGTCCTATTCCATTGGCCAGGGCTTCAAAGCAGTCTGCAAATACAGAGGTTTTTATGGGTGGTTTGTCTTCAGCAGCTGAATGCTGGATTTTGAAGAAGCTGAACAATGTGGGGTTTTTTCTCTTTTAGTTATTTTGGCTTTATTCTACAGAAGGCATTGAAATACAGGGGAGAACATGTTTTTGGGGCCCTTAAATCCTAACTATGGATGAAAACTTAATGTTATATAAATAGTGGCTCCCAGCAAGCTGGTAATAATTAAGGTGAAACACATTTTTTCAGTGCACCACCTGAACTTTCTTTGGGACAGAATTTATAGCATGATTTTGAGTTGTTATTGACTGTTTCTTTCTCAAGCTAATTCAGTGCTGGACTGGAAAGCTATAATTTAATTTGATGTAAAATCTAGTTTTGCTGATGAAACTTATGTCTCAGACTCTATCTGCAATTACTACTTAGGCACACTTATTGATATGGATAAGCTTTATATGTTGCACTTCAGAGGTGTATTTTTTCAGAAAAAAGTTCAGCTTCAAGTTCATCATAATGAAAGTCACAGAAGAGGCTTGTTCAAACACAGTAACTAATCCTGTATTTGCCTTTTCTGTGTCCTTTCTGTCTCCACTTACACATTTATTGTTCAACTTTCCTTGAAGCATGGTAGGAGGGGTAAAGTCGAGCAGCAAATATAGATTATTCATACTAGTGTCCTCTCAAAGTAAAAGCAAGTAATTTTCTTTCACTCAAATGGTCCTGCCTTTCAGATTCAATTACAGTAGGGCTTTCTTGTTAAAGCAGTAAAATGATGTATGCCTGAAGCTTCAAGTAAAGCACTGTGCAATGCAACAAAGATCAGTTGAGACATCAGTACACTTCATGGTGTATGGAGAATTTGTGCACATGTGGGAAAAGATTTAATGTCAAAGAAGACGTTTTTCCCTCCCCACTCCCACCCCAGTGATTTAGGTGGCAGAAAGACCTGTGAGTGAAAGCTTGTTCCATGCTGCTATTCATCAAACATGTAAATTACTCTTGTCAGTTAATAACAAGGAGCTGAAAGGCTTGACATACTGTGGCTTCTTGTAAGTACAAAACTCACTTAAGTACCTAGCTTACTGGATAGAGGTAATGAAAATACAAAGTACAGGTTTTCTTCCTCTGGATGCCATCCAGCTTTTTCTTCTCTCCTGCCTGAACTAACACTGGAGCTTTACAGTTTGTGAACTCCATCTGAGGGTTCATGGAAGTTGCCATCAATTCTTGATATTAATATTGGAGAAAACCTGGATGATGAACCCTTTGGGTTCAAGATTCTTGTTATCCTTTCTCAGGAGAATCCTTTACACTATTATTTACAGCATGTCTGTGAGAGTCAGGGAGCTTGTAGTAGATGCAGTGCTACCACTGTCTACTTGAGTTCACTCACATTTACCTGAGATGTTAAAGATGTTCAAAAGCAGATGTTTCCTTCTCAGAATATTCTTTGTCCCCTTGCAATCTGGAGACTTCCTTGCTCAATGGTGAGGTATTTCTGTTTGATAGTGCTTTCTGGGTTGGTTTTTTACTCTTGAATTGTCCATATTTTAAGGTAAACAATCATGACATTCTTTTGCAGGTTTTGGTTGAGTTTGTATTGGGTAGGTTTGTTGGGGTGTTTTTTGCAGTGATTGCTTCTGAGGTGGTGGTATTTTTGACTTGAATAACACAGAATTGTCAACAGATTGTCACCACTGTGTTAGCCCTGCCTCTTTTTTTCCACTCACTGATAAATGCGTTGCATAATATAGGCCTTTTTGTATATCTCTGTGTGTCTAAACTGATAGTCTTTCCCCTGAGAAAATAAGAGCTGTGGTTTTTTTCTGTTATTTGGGGTTTGTTTTGTAATCTCCTATCACAGAATCTCAAGGACTGGAAGAGACTTCGAAAGATCATCTAGTCCAACCCCACTGCCAGAGTAGGACCACCTAGATAGGTCACACAGGAACTCGTCCAGGGGTTTTTTGAATGTCTCCAGAGAAGGGGGCTCCACAACCTATCTGGGCAGCCCTTTCCAGTGCTCCCTCACAGTGAAGAAGTTTTTCCTTCTGTTTCTTTGGAACCTCTTATGTTCCAGCTTGTACCGATTGCCCCTTGTCCTATTATTGCCCATCGTTGAAAAGAGCCTGGCTCCATCCTCCTTACCGATGTAGCACCTTCCATTCCAATTTATTTAGAGGGCTTCTGTGAGAAGCCTTACTTGCTAACTTTGAAGACAGAAATATGAGCTGAACCCACTTGTCCACTAAGCTTTTAAGTCCTTCAAGGACTTCTTATTTCAGAGCTTTCTACCCAAGATCACCTGATTTTTACCCAGTATATCTTTTATGCCCTTTCCATAGGCTTAAGATGATGGGTTTTTTTCTTCTACATATTTGCCTTATAGATATATAGCAGATTTAATGGTCTCTGTTATCATGGATCTCTCTGGTATCATTCTTACTGCTTTCCATTTCTCAGTTTTAAATGAGAGGCTACACACTGGCATATATAGTTTAATAGAACATTTGGGTAAACAATTAAGAGACACGACAGTTCTAAACACAATTAAAAGAAACCATAACTTCTTTATTTAAGTTTGAGATTCCAACACAAGAGCTTCTCAATGCGTTCCTTGTCAGGTAAAAAAAAATCCATACCAATAAAGTAGTCAAACAGCTTTTAGTAGATCTTTTACTGCACCTTTCCTAACGTGAAATACTCAGTTGTCTTTAAATTGTCCATAGGCTATATATTCTACCTGCTAAGCTTGCTGTTCCTTGCGATCTAGAAAATGGCTAACAAAGTAGCTGCAGGTTCTGCATCAAATTCTTCTCCAGATGTTTTGATCTGTTGTTGTAAATGTTTTTAATTCATTGTTTTTTTCTATTTTTCTCTGTTTTTTGGCATGACTGTAGCTTTACAATAATGCGTTCTTATTTCTAAGAGCTTGTGTTCTTTTTGGGTTTTTTTCAATCTGCCTTGGCTTTTAAATGACTGTAGCAGATTTTTTGCTTTTGACACTCCCATGTAGATACTAAATGTAACTTGCTGTTTCAAGAGTCACTCATTAATCTGTTAAACTAAGTTCTATGCATTGTGCAATTAGAAGAAAAAATTGGTTTCTGTCTTTTGGTTTCTCCAACTAGATGCCTCATGAAGTTATTTATTAAATTTCTTAGATTGCTACTTTCTAGGAGGTAATTGAGTTCATTATTAATGCTTTTTGGCCTTTTTGCTGCTCTATTTTTTTTCAGTGTCACTTACTCATGTTTATTCAAACAAAAGATCAAAGGAACTGCATTTAAAATCCTGTATTTAAAAAACCCTCAGATTTGCAAGATCAGTTGTGAATCACTACTTGCAATTACATGTCTCGATTTACTGGGCCACCTAAATAGCAGTTTTCACCTGCAGCAGCTGTCAGATCTTCTCTTGAAATGATAAAAATGTTTATGCACTTTTCTAGGTGTGTATTTGATGAGTTTGGAAGTGTGTTAACACTGACTGGGGCTGAACGTATCAGATGTATTGTGCACTTTCAGTCACTTCAGGACACTTGCTGTACTAATCAAATGGGAAGACCAATCCAGAAATCTTCTTTAGTGTATCTTGTGATGACAGATCCTTTATTCTGCCCACATGGGTAGAGGTTTTTCCTCCTCTTCCTGCAAGTCTTTCACCTTTTTTTTTTCTAAGCCCAAATGAATGTTTGTAGTCATGATCATGTAAAGTGTATGTGCCATAGAGGAGTCTTTTGTACACTTAGTGTGGGTGTTGCTTAACGCATTAATCTTTTTTTTTCAATAGAGTTTCCATGCAGCTTTAATATTCAGTTGTAAAACCTGTAATTTCTTTTAAACTTACATATTTGTAATGAATCCTTTGTCTTCATTATTGCTTCCTGTCTGCACAACTGCTTTCAGTGTTTCCTTTTATCCTGTTCTCAGTAGGTTACCACCGTTCAAAGCATCTGCAAGTGCCAACCTTGTGTTTGTTTAAAAGGTGATTTATTGTGCATGACAACATAACTGTCTTGGGGCTGGTCCCCAATAACTACATGAACAAAGAAGATCTTAGCCTCAAAAGGCTTAAGAGATTGATCCTTTAAAATTCCAGGTTTTTGCTTTGTTCATGGTCTTTCTCCACTTGTTTTATCTGGAACTAAGGTGCTATAGCTGTGACCAAAAAAGAAAAAGCTGCATGCACCTTGCCAGGGGATGCTAAAGGCAAGGTGCTAAAACTCCTATGTTTGGATGAACCCACTCTTCTGAGACCTTTAATATGTTGGTAGGAAAGTAAATCAACAAACACATTTCAGCATCAACATCATCTATTCAACATCATCTATTTTAATTGTCATAAAATATACGTGGAGAACTGTAAGATAAACGTTCCTCTCTTCTGGAATATTTATATTCAAGACAGTAAAATTTTACATTGAAAAGGCATAAGTTTTTAGCAAAGGTGGAAAATAAAAGCTTCTACTGACATTTCCATTGCAGTTCTCTTATGTGGGAGGAATACACATCAAGACATTTTGTGACTAAAAGCATAAGAACAAGGGTGATAAGTCACAGATCACCACTTTTAATGATATTTTTATGATGATTACACTTACTCATGTTTAGTATTTTTTCTAGTGTTGAGCTGAATTGACAGAAAATGTGTGTTGTCTATCCTTGTTCCAAAACACATTTCCCCTTCAGAGACAGACCTAAATAGTTTGACAAATTAAATTGATATGGTAGCCACAAAGTGTGAATTGTTCATTTTTATTTTACTTAGCTTATTGCTTGTCCTTTAAGCAAAGGAAAAAAAAATATTGATAGTTATGGGAACACTATGATACTAAGTTTTGCTGCATTTGATCTCCAAAACACTCCACAACCTGCTCTTCCAACCCTTGCCCTACAACTACAGAACCAGCCCACAGACAAAATTTTAATTAACTACCTTTTATTTATAGGTCACATGTGAGAGTACATAGAAGTGATAACTGGGCAGGAGGGATTAGGCAGTAGGTTGAAAATAACAGCAGAAAGCATTTCTTTGCCCCTGGCACTCAGCTCCGTTAGAACAAACATTTCAACATGTTTGCTGCAGTAGCAGTACATTTTATTTTCTTTTCTCAGTGAAGGTGATAGTTGGACCATAAGGCTGTACATGCAGGCTTAGCTTTTTTTGATATCTTTGTGTGGGACGTTATTTACACATTAATCTGCAATATAATTACCATAAAATAACTATAGCTTGGTGTTGAAGAAAGAAAAGGAGAAAGCTTTACAGTTTTCGTTTGTAGTAAGTGCTTTTATCTAACAAGCATTCCTCTGAGCAAGAAGAGATGGAATGCTTCAGAGCTGTGCCATGATCCTCTGTGTCGCAAGTGGTTCAAGAGGGAAAGGAAGTCTCTTTGTATAAGCTGCCACCTTTCTTGTGAGGACTGATACCAGTTTAGCAAACTGCTTTCTATAGCTCGCTTTTTTGTGTGTGTTTAAATTCCACTTAATTAGCAAACACTAACTTCTGAGTGGTGCCAATATTTGTTTATCCAGAATATGACCAAAATATGACAGAATTACAGAATGATTGGGGCTAGAGGGGACCTCTAAACATCATCTAATCCAACCCCCCTGTTACAGCAGGTTCACCTAGATCAGGTCCCACAGGAACGCATCCAGGCGGATTTTAAAACCTCCAGAGAAAGAAACTCCACACCCACCCTGGGCAGCCTGTGCCAGGGCTCCCTCACCCTTACACTAAAAGTTTTCCTTAAACATAAGTGGAACTTTTTGTGTTCCAGCTTTTGTCCATTACCCCTTCCTTGTCCTATCACTGGACACTGCAGAAAAAAGTGTTGCCCTGTCCTCTTGACATACACCTTTCAGATACTTGTAAGTATTACTGAAATCTCCCCTCAGTCTCCTCCAGACTGAACAGCCCCAGTTCCCGCAGCCTCTCCTCATAAGGAAGATGCGTCCCCTAATCATCTTGGTGGCCCTGTGCTAGACTCTCTCCAGAAGTTTCTTGTCTCTCTTGAGCTGAAGAGGCCAGAACTGGACACAGTACTCCAGATGAGGCTTCACCAGGACAGAGTAGAGGTGTGGGAGAATGTTCTCTTCTCAAAGTATGGAAAAACTTGAACAGAAAAAAATGCATTGCCCGGACAATTGCTGCCAAAATTTTGATGCAGAAGAAGTTAATAAATGTGAAAGCACGGGAAGAAACAGAAAAGTACTGTCTTGCCTAGGTTTTTTTCATTAGAGTGAGGTAGATGAATGAATAGTGTGTTCCTTTCAAGCAATATGTTCTTTCCTGTAATGTGGTGTTTATTGTTAGCAGAGAGCCCCTGAATGATGACTGCTGGTGTGAATGGTGCCATCTGGAAAACAGGCTTCTGACTTGTTTAGAGTTCAATCCTGTTGGTTATATATCAGAACAAGAGAATTAAGTGCTTGATTTTGCTGGGATGCTGTTTGCCTATTTTAGAATAATATTTTTGCAGCTTTCCGAAAAGACCCAAGAGCTAAATGAAAAATATTTTTCATTCTGTGCCTTGTTTAGCCAGACAACATGTTAGAATCTGGCATTAGTGTTTTTCCAAGTGAGCCTGACAGACAAAATTGTGGCATAGTGAAGGAGAAAACTTACTTCATGGTTTGCTTTTGTTAAAATACATCGGTTTTAATGAAATCATTGGCTTGTAGCCTGGTCTTGTTTGGAAATAGTCCCAGTACCAGGGATGTTAAAGAATGTAAGTAACCCTTTTCTTTGAGAGGTTATTTGGAATGGGGTTTATTTCTTCCTTTCTCCCATCTTTTGAAAAAGAGCTGATACTGAATGGCACCTCGGTTAGCAAGGCTGCTTAGCAGCTTCTCACATTATTATTGCCCAAATTGAGCAGAGGCTGAAATCTGTAACTTTGAGTGGATACCAGAAAGCTTCTCTCAGTCTTTTTTCTACATTTGGAAACTCTGCTCCCTAACCCCACTTTCTCATGCTGTCTATGTCTTTTCAATATGTAGCTACCAAGTGTCACAGTGTGTTTGGTGACCTTGCAGGGTAATGTGGTATGTAAATTGGCACTTTAGCTTAGCTGGTAAAGATGTTATACTGAATTGGTGATCTATTATCCTTTCTTATGCTTGCCCAACTTAAAGTGTACACATTGTATTGATATTTTTCTCATTCAGATTTGTCTAAACTAGTTTATGAGAACTTATAAAAAGTAGAAGTTTCAGGCTGTGTCGGCTCTTCCATTAAACTTACTCTTTCTTCATTCTTAAAGTAGCATGCAGCATGGTGGTGTTTAGAAACATAGGATGTCAGAAAAAGCTCTTGATACCTTATGATTGGTGGAGCAATATGTTGCTTTTGAAGAAAAGAATTGTGTACAGTAGATAGGGAAGGATTAAAAATTAGATACGAGTGTGAAGCTGAATTCAAAATAGGTTTATAACAGTGTAATCGTTGTTTGTTTCTGTGTAGTCCAGAGGCTGGGAGCTGAGCTTTCAGATATACTGTATGTGTTTTAAAGGCTGATTAATTTTCCAAAACTCTTGAAAAGACTTCACTACTAGGTAATGAGGCTACTAGGTGAAAGACTCAAGTGCTCTTTATAGTAAAAATACTCATAGTACAAAAGCTGATCCATACTGCTTGTTCAAGATTGGTGCTCATATTTGTTAAGTAGTCTCCTATTGAGAAATGAATCCTTTCAAAGCAAATAAGGAACTTTAAACTGTACCTATCGTTCTCTGACTGGTACCAAATAACAAGTAATGGTAAATATGCTGAAGTGCAACTCCAAGATGGAATGTAAATTTTGTAATGAATTAATTTCCCCTGTTCTTGTAAAAGAACAGACATAGTATAGATAAAATAAAATAAATATACATAGAAACCTTTAATTTTTCATCCACATATAACAATGATTTATAAAATACTTTCAAATAATGCTAATAAACAGTTTTCTTTATTGCTTTAATTTATAGAGGGCATGAAGGAAGAGCCTGAAGTGCTCTTTGAGGAACTGCTTGAGAGGGCCAAAGCTGGAGAACCAAAAGCACAAACGGAGGTAACTTTATATGTTCTTTGTCCAGTCTTGTTTGCTCTTAGTTCCAAAAATAGCAGTGCTGTCGAACTGGTATCTCTTTAGTTGAACTGTATCTGGTTTGATCTTAAACTATTCAAAGAAAGATGATGCCAGATGGTTTCTCTCTCTTGAAAAATGCTGCTTGCTTGAGAGTGTTTCTGGTTTCGGATCCAACTCTTGAGTAAGCAGGGAGAATAGTCTGGGAGCATAAAGAAGGTACAGAACTGCTTTTATCCCTTTTTTTAAAAAAAGAATGTGACAAAGAGTTAGTTGTGGAGGTGTACTACTGTGGAGGGACTACTAAATGCTATTGGTTCAGCACTGCTGCACTCCATGCAAAGAGAAGACCAGGCCTCTTAGGCTGAACTCTGCAAGAAACTGCTGTTGTGGTGATTTATCAGGAGCAGAGGCTGGCTGATATTTTGCTCTTAGACAATTTCTCTGTTGAATTTGCACATTTTAGAAAAGAATCCATCCTTGTTTGTTGAAATTAGATGTGTTTAATTGTGTAATACATATCTAGTTGAATTAATAATGGCAGTTCTATCCCTGTATGTGTTAGCACTTTAGGTATCCCTTAAGTTTAAAAAAAAAAAATTGTACCAGTTTTCTGCATCATTCCACTGTCTGGTGTATTGGTCATAAATAGTTCATAATTGTTTAGAAGAGTTTTAATTTGTGTCTGTCTTGGTTGGGTTAATATTTTACTTGGGCATTCTTTTTCAACTTCAGCTTTGATGGCAAAAGGGAGTGGTTATGGTCTTTTACATGCTCCTTGATTGTTTGGGTTTTTCCCAAGCATTACTATTCTGTTTAAGAATAAAAATAAAAGATGGAGGTTGAAATCCTTTTAAAGCTGGTAAAAAAAAAAAAATCGAAAGAAAAATAATGCCAGGTTTTCATCTCACTCCATCTCTGTTTGAGGGGCAGACTGTCCTTGGGAGTTGTAACTTGAGACAGTAACAAAATCCTCACCTTTGAAACAGCTGCTGACTTTGCAGAGGATGAAGCTTTACCCTTGAGAGGATCACTGTCATAAAGTCCACATTTTGGCTCTGTTTCTCCATACAAGAGAAAAAAACCCATAAATATTATTTCAGGATATAACTTTAGTTGAGTAAGCAGTACCTTTTGTAATCTAAGCCCATGATGTGTGCTTGTGTATGTGTATAAGTAATAATTTTTTTCTCCTTTTCAATTCATTCCACTTCCACTGTTTTCCTTTAGCTTTTTATCTGTGTACACTTTCTATTTCCACACAATAATAGGATTTTTGTTGTAAAGAGACCAGCATACAATTTTGCTTCAGTGTGTGCTCAGGATGAATTGACTGCCTGAAAGAGAACCCCAAATACAGCTGTTTCTTTTCTGTGCAATCGAATTTCTCATGACTTGTGGAGAGGAAACTAATTTTTAGTTTTAAAAACCTTAAAAATAATCTATTTTTTTCTCTATTGTTGAATAGGTCCCTTTAGAGTCAGTTAGAAAAATCTGGGTTTATTTCTTACCTTTGTAGGAGTGTGAGTGAGAAGCTGACACGACATTGTTGTGCTGTCTGATAATAATTATGAAATCAAACACAAGAAATCATGCAGTTCATTGGCTATAAATTCATAGTAATATGAGTTTATTCAAAAATAGCCCTTCAATGACTATGGAAATAAATGCACTCTGAGTGGCTGTCAACCTGTATTACTGTAGCTTTTTGTATCTTCTTTATTGAGAAATAACTGAACAGCAATTACATAAATAAGACACCCACAGATGGAATTCTATAATGGAGAAAAGGCTGCTCTGTGTCTTCAGCTGTAGAATCTCTGCAAGGGGGCTGCTTGAGATAACCACCTCTGTTAGCGAAGCCCACAGGTGAGAACAAGCTTTGGAGATGTACGGCATGAATCATAGAGTAATTTCAGTTAGAAAAGACCTTTAAGATCATCAACTCCAACCACTAACTTAATACTGCCAAGCCCACCACTAAACCATGGCCCTCAGCACTTCATCTACATATCTTTTAAATATCAGCAGGGATGGTGACTCCTCACCACCGCCCTGGGCAGCCTGTTCCAGTGTCTAACAACACCCTCAGTTAAAAAGTTCTTCCTTATCTCCAAGCTAAACATCCCCTGGTGCAACTTAGAACAAGAGGAAATGGCCTCATAATTTGTTACATGGGAGAAGAGACCAAGACCTACCTTCCAAAACTTCCTTTCAGATAGTGGTAGAGAAAGATAAGGTCTCCTCTCAGAAGATCTGCCTTAAGCCATTAACACCTGCGACTTCTCATGGGGAAGAGAGAAGCCCTGTCTTGCTTGCATGACAAGCCTGAGGTTAACACCTTTTCCTGCCAGTTCTTCCTCCTTTGTTTGCTGTGGGACAAAGCTTTGCAGCCATCTTCAGATGGGTCCTTGTAGGAGCTTTTCTATGACAGTGAATGGTGACTGCTGCACAGGACTTGTTCAGAGAGAACTGGTAGACTGTCCAGTAGTACTTCATGGAAAAACTTGATATTTGTTATGGGACTTTGAGGTGGCATTTTTTTGCTACCAAAAAACCTTCAACATACACAAGAGCTTATAGTTTTAATAATCAAAATGAAGGGAAAATACTTCCTAATTGCTCAGATCTTGAAGGTGGATTCTGTAGGGCTTTTTGGAGAGGATAGGTGATTAAATCCTAACATTGAGCTATTAATAAAGAAATAAATCCTCCTCCCAAACACTAAACCTCCTCTCCAAAAAAACCCCAAACCCAAATATCTTTCCCCCAAACCCCCAACCAAACCTCAAATAATAAGAAACAAGTCCACAAGCAGGCCAAAAAAACACTTCTATGAGAAAACAGGTGTTACACTATTGTTTGCTTCTGTGGCAGCCTTGTGCAATATGACTAATGCAAAAAATCTACTTATTTCTGTTGCAATATGAGTTTCTGTGTCCAAGAGATCGTTATAAACTTAAATGGTACTACTCATGAAGCTTTACTCAAAATCTCAATAGCTATAAATATCAACATGCTCAAGAAACAGCTGTTTGTCAGGATGTTATTTATCATGTTCCAAAAATTCCTTTCTGAAGTAAATAGCTGAAGGTACCTCTGCAGTTGGATGTTAAACTACCAGGCGATTGCTGTAATCTCCTCATATCCTCTTTTCTTGGTCTGACACTACACGTGTGCACTGCCTGTTGAACTTCAGCATGACTTTGTAATCAGTGTTTAGTTCTGACTTTTTGGTTACTTACTCCATTTTTTTGTGTTTGTGTTTCTGGATAGCTTCACTGTATGTACTCTGGGTTTAGTCACTGCAATATTTGTTCAATAACTATCTCTGTAGAAGGCTGGAGACCTAACCTTTACTGGAAGAAAAAGATCTTTTTTATTAATGTGTTTAACATGTATGGGAATAATGTTTAAAAAGTATTTCTTTAGTCACCTTAAGTTGTAATACTAAAGGCCAAGTTTCAGAGAAACTGTCAAACAGGTGTTTTTCAGCAGATAATAGTGTGGACTTATGGAGCTATATTCTTAAGGTATTGCGTTAATTACCTCTAGAACATTCCTGAAGTAACAGTAGAGAGAGAGGGAGGGCAGTTAGCCAAGCAAAAGCTTCTCACAGATTCTCCTTGCGTGCAGATAAAATGTCCAACAGTTTTGGCACTTTCAGACATTTAGTGTTTTGTTACCTTGTTGTATGATAAGCAGAAATGTTTCATGTTATTGCATAAATACATAGAATGGTAGTATGTTATAATACAGTTTGGTTTTAGCAAAGGAAGGGAAAAGGTGTTTTTTTAATCTGGAAAACAGGCAACTGCTTCATAATTTCTGTAATTCTTGAATAGGAGGATTTTTTTCAGGCTGTTTCCCTGTGTTTACTTGATGCTTAGGCAGTATTAGTTTTATTTCCTTCACTAATTAATTATGATTTTGCTTTGACCTTCAGTGGCTAAACTGCTCAGGAATTTCACTGCTGAAGCCTCCTTCCGTATCAAGGCCATTTGTCAATAATTTCATCTGAATTTCTCAGTCTTACTGTCACCATATTACTACACCTCATTTTCGTGCCTCTAAAATGAGGCTAGCAGTGTTGTCTGACCGTTGTTACAGGAAGAAAAGAATTCAAGAGAACTTTTAGCACCGTGAGCTTTACCTGATCCTGCTTTAGATGGCTGAAGACTAATGGCAGCTAATTCATTGACATAGCCAAATGGTTGCAGTTTCTTCTTGCTTCGACTTCTGGAAACTGATCTTTCTCTGCAGAAGCTCAACTTACAGCTATGTTCTTTAGTGCTAGGAGCAAATGTTTTGACCTTTTGTTGAGAGATAGTTTATTTTAGCTGAGTTCTAGGGGGTGAGAAGAGAGAGACAGAGAGCAGAGACTGTTTCAGTAAACGAAAGATTTCTGTTCCCTGCATTTTTTAGGTGGGGAAACACTTCTTAAGATTAGCAGAAGAGGAGGATGAAGAACTTAACAATTGTAGTGCTGTTGACTGGTTCATCCTCGCTGCTAAGCAAGGTCGAAGAGAAGCTGTTAAACTGTTGCGTAGATGCCTGGCAGACAGAAGAGGTATGGATTCTCTGAGACTTTTTCCTTGCACTTCCCACTTCATCTGAAATTATACTCTATTCATTTTAACAATGATAAGAGGGGTTAAAATGTGATGGGAATGTTCATGGAAAAATTATGTGAATAGTTGCTGACAGCCTCTTCAAAAAAGTGATTTTAAAAGCATTAATTACTGATACTGCTCATAAAAGCATTTATATTAATTATTTACTTGAATTCCTTCACAGAATTCATGCTGAATCTTCCCTTCTACACCTTTCATTGAAGCTTCTTCTCTTTCACCATGAAAGTCATATGCAACCACACACCACCTACATATCTGCTGTTGTTTCATTCTTTTGCTCCTCTCCAACCTCCCTCCTAATTGATCTTTTCCACTGTCTTCTTTCATTTTAAGATTTACCTCTTTCTTCATGCAACTTCCCACACTTGGAATAGTCTCCTCTCCTTTGCCAAATATCTGAACTCTTAAATACAAGAAAAAAACCCCAAAATATTCAACGACTTTCATAAAATTCTTGCTGCCTTTTATGTGTCACTCATGCATATCTGCTCCACCTGTTGCCTCAATTGCTGTACTTCAAAAGTTGAAGCAAGACATAAGGATAATGCATGTACTGAACAGTCATTGAAGTACAGTTTAAACTTAAGCAATGTGATTGTGTAAACTTAAGCCATGGGCACAGAAGGGCATTTGAGTAATTTACTTAGGTGGTCAAGATGTGGATGAAGTTTCAGACTAAGAAGAATAGTGGGCATATCTGTTGTTTCTGCATGTATGTGATAATAGTATATAATGTATTTTTCTTGAGGCATCACTTCTGAGAATGAGCAAGAAGTGAAAAAGTTGTCATCTGAGACTGACTTGGAGAGAGCTGTGAGGAAAGCTGCCTTAGTCATGTATTGGAAATTAAACCCCAAAAAGAAGAAGCAATTAGCAGTTTCTGAACTACTGGAAAACGTTGGGCAAGTTGATAATGAAGGTTTGTTTGTGAACTGATTTATTGTATTCATAAAATACAAACCTACAGGCAGAAACGTAAAAGGCTTTGTAAACAATCAGGCATGAGGTAACAGTAAATGCATCATCTATTTAATGAAGAATAACTAACTCTTTCAATAACTATGCTCTCTGGACCAATAAAGTTAGTTCATAAAGGCCTCCTGACTCTTGCTGTAGGTTGTGACTTTCCTGTGTTTGACTTATTCTCACTGAGCCCACCCCCAGCCCCTTAACAGTCATCCTGATAGTATCTTACTAGATATTTCAATTTAGAAACCCAATCTTCCAGACACCTGGCTCTCTCTGCCACTACAGCAGTGTATGTTAGCTATGTCTATGCTGTTCCCCTTTTTAACACAGTAATAGGAAAATAGAAAGCTCTATAGCCACTTCTTACCCATTTGTATGTATGTTTGACTTATCTTGACTTTGAGGAAATACTTTTCTCCAGATATTGCATCTTGAAGAACACTGCACTTATTGTTTGATCACTTTAACTGACTGCTTTGTCTTGCTGTACACTTCTGTTACTGAACCAGATGGTGAGAAGAAGCCTGGCCCGGTCCCAAAGTCGGTGCAGAAGCAGAGAAGGATGCTGGAGCGATTAGTGAGCAGTGAATGTGAGTGCATGCTGCTGCTTTCAATATTTACCTGTGGGTTTGGTTTCTGATTTGTTTTGCTAAGCAATTTTGTGCTGCCTTAGTAAGAATGCACAGTGAGTTTGGATTACTATAAACTGAGAGTGTCAATTATCTGATCTGCATGCGAAGTCACAGAAGACATCACTATTACAGTCAGTTTGTCAGTGATTGGTGTACCAAGAGGAGTTGACATGCTATTTGTTATTTTTATATTCTTGCCTCTTCAGCACTTACAAGTCTATTCAGAAAAAAAAAAATGTCACTTTCAGTATTTTCTTTTTTTAGTTCTAAATTGCAGTAAGCTTTGTGATTACAATAAGGGAATTAACTATGCAACTATTTAATGCAAACAGAGCTCTCATTCTGTTTGCCATTCCCGTATAATTAATGTTGGTCTTTTCATATTTGTTCAAGAATTGATATAGGAAAGATGCACCAAGGTATTTCTTTCCTAACTTAGAAGAAGCTTAGTTCATCTGGTGGGGAGAACTCTACCATTCGACAAACACAGGGTCAGATTTGTAGACCTAAGTCTGTGAGTTTTTTAAGGTATGATGTGATGGGGAATTGGAACTGAAATAAAGTTCTCTCTAGCTTTGCATACCTAAGAAATGCTGATATGCTCCTGGACCTCTGGGATGAAAATGAAGTTGTTAAGGAAATGATTTTTAAACAATGCAGCACATACTTTTCCAAGAACATTTTTCTAACATAAGGTTTGATTAAACATTGTTAGGAAAATTTCACTTTCTTGAAACACGGTAGGTCATGAAATAGTTTTGGTGCAATGTAGATCAGTTCTTGATGAGCACTTTCAAATGTCACAAAGTATATTAATTACTAATACATCTGTAGTTGAGAATACATGTAACTAAAGCATCACATGGATTAGTGAACCAAATCTAGAGGTTGCAGATTTAAACTCCTTGAAAGATTAGATTTACATTTCATTAGGTCAGTTTGACCAGTTCCAGGATTGTGTTCATTACATAGGTGAATTCTGAAAATAACATTCCCAAGAAGAGTGAAGTATTTCAGTTTTATGTTAACTTTCAGATCAGTGGAAGAGGAGAGGTGACAGGTGCCTGTGTATGTAAGGTACTAGATGATGGGAGAAATAGTATTTTGGACATCACACTTCTGTTCCTATCAAAACTTCCATGAGAGTAAGTCAGCTGTTCTTGTGGTTTATTTGCCACTAGTAGAAAGCTCAAAACAGTCCTTCAAGGATAAAGCTGTTGTGTTTCACCATCCGGTCATTGTGCAGCTCTGTCTGGGCTGATTGAAGCTACAGTGCATTGGTGCTTAGTGGATGTTCCTTCTGTCCCTTAGCTGAACTGGCACGTGGTGCTGGAGCGTGAATGCAAAGCAAGTCATTTTGTTCTGGATTCTTCAGTAATTCAAAGAATGTCAGAAAAGGAACTGGCAAATTTTTAATTTATTTTTTTAATGACTTAAATGGCAGATTAAATAACAGGAGAGTAAATGAACCTACACGTTAGCGTGGGCAGAAATTGATGTGCATATTTTTCTTTTTCTACGGTGGATGGGGGAGGCAGTGGAATTTGTCACATCCAAATTGAAGAAGAAGAAAAAAAATCTGTGAATAATGAAGTAGAATCTACAACATATGCTTTTTGTATCAATTGAAGAGACACTCGGGTGACAAAATACTAACAACATTTAAAAAACGAAAAGTTTTCATCAAACACTTAAAGTAGGAGTTAAGCTGTTACCTTTTCTCTGGAGAGCTTTTATCCTTTCATGGATGAACAAGACAGCTGTTTCTCTCCATCATTTACTTCTCTCATCCACTGAGTTTCTTCATTTATCTTGCCAGCAGGAGATGTTTCCTTCAGTTTTAATACATTACCGATACTTGGAAGATGATTTTTAAGCCAGGAATGTGTTTGTAGACATCTCATCTGGGCTGTCCTTAATGAAGTTCTAAGTAGAAGATTAGAGCTGACAGTGCCCCTGGACGGCTGCTGTGTGCCTGAGAGTATATATGCCATTGCATTTGATAGGCCATGTATACATAGTAAGTTAGTAACTCCCTCTGAGGCCATCCCACAGTCCTCTGAAAGTGCCCTTAGGGAATTTTCGTGGTGTTCTAAACACACCTGCTTGTTGATTCTACACCAAAAAGACTGTCTTACCACTGTAGATTTTTTCTCAAAGGGATAATAAATTTAGATTACATAGTTGATATTAGGCTTGATCTGAACCCCTCAGTACAGACAAGGAGTCTCACTGATTTCTTTGTGCAAGTGATGTCACCTTACATCCTGTGAATGATAAGGATAGTTAACAAGAAGAGAAATCCTTGTTTCTTGAGAGGCATGCTAGATGGTATTTTTTGGGATATACAGATTTGAGCAATGAGGAACAAAAGAAGAAAGGTTAAAGTCTGAGCAAAAGCAACATCCATGTTGGGAGATTCATAGAATCAAAGAATGGTAGGATTGGAAGAGACCTTTAGAGATGATCTAGTCTAACCCCCCTGCAAAAGCAGGTTCACCTAGATCAGGTCACATAGGAACATGTCCAGGCAGGTCTTGAAGTTCTCCAAGGAAGGAGATTCCACACCCTCTCTGGGCAGCCTGTGCCAGGGCTCCCACACAGTAGTTTTTTCTTATATTTAAGTGGAATTTTTTGTGTTCCAGCTTCATCCCATTACCCCTTGTCCTGTTGCTAGCTACTATAGAAAAAAGGGATGTCCCAGCCTACTGGCACCCACCATTTAGATATTTGTAAATATTAATGAGATCCCCCCTCACTCTCCTCTTTTGTAGACTAAACAGCCCCAGTTCCCACAGCCTTTCCTCATATGAAAGGTGTTCCAGTCGCCTGATCATCTTGGTGGCCCTGCTCTGGAATCTTTCCAGAAGTTCTCTGTCCCTCTTGAGCTGAGGAGCACAGAACTGCACACAGGGCTCCAGATGAGGCCTCACCAGGGCAGAGTAGAGGGGGAGAAGAACCTCCCTTGATCTGCTGGCTACACTCTTGATGATGACTAAAGCAATAGATTGTAAATTGCTGGTCTTCTGTTGAACTTCTTTAATATCCCTCTTCCTGTAGCAGATATCTTGACACACATACTTTATTTTGTTCTGTATAAACAGTGTTTTCAGTATTAAGTACTTGTAGAAGTTATATGTATAGCAGTTCTTTAAATTAAAAACTGAATAGGCTCAAACCCACTAATCCTCTGATGTTAAAGTTAGTGAAGTTAGTTCAGTTTTCTGTCTATCTAATATCTCTAACAAGTACTAGGTAAGACAGCTTTCATATCTCTATATCAGCTGACTGGCTAAACTTACTGTGTAGGAGGTGTGTTACAGATTTTTGTCATTCAAAAGTCTTTCATATCTATAGCAGTGTCATTTGCATCAGCGTATGGATAAAGGTTGCTGTTAATTATCTGTCTTTACAAAACAGCATGAAGCTTGTCTACCATAGAAACCAACTAACCCATGCGAATGAGAAGAGTTTGAAGCAGTGTATAAATCATCCTCTGTCTTGCAGCATGCCTAGACATTTCGGAAGTAGCCTCTTGCCTCCCTTCTACTCACAGGAGTGGATGAGGATCTTCCAGGGCAGAGTGATACATTTTGTCTCTGTGGACAACTGAGCAAAGTATATTTTCTTGCTATTTGCTTTAGATCATAGTTGCTGTAGTTTAGGGCAGGGCCTTTGTATAGCCACATAGCATATTAAATTAATACACTGTACATGTTCTGTGTTTAGTCTTGTAGATATGAGTAATTGGACATTTCCCATAATGACATGTCTGCAACTTCTGAACTCAGAAAAATGGTTGTTAAATGCCAAATCAAAAGTCAGTTTTTCAGTTAATAACAGAAGGATAATTCATTACTGTTCCTGTACAGTTCTGTCTTTTCAATGTCAGTTGGTTAAAGGTTTTTCTCAAGCAGTTACCAAAAATATAATAATTTATGGTTTAAAAGTGCGTGACCTAATGCAGTAAGGTTTTTTTTCCCTTGGAATACCTGCAGTTAAGCTGCATTCAGTCACTCGTTCTCCTGCTTACTGGTATAATAAACTTATTTGCGGTCTGCCAAGATTTAGAGTAGTCACACATTGTTGGCACAAGCAGCTTGTTTTCAGCACAGGTCTCAGAACAAGGTGCAAGGTAAGCCTGTGTTATTGGTAGTTCAGTTCCTGAAGCCCAGAGTAAATCTGTTTTAATACCAGGAAAGAAAGTCAATATTCCAACTCATAATCGGTAGGATGTTACAGTGATACAATTTATAGTCTTCATTTTATCTTTTAGCTAAAAAATTTATTGCTTTGGATGACTTTGTTGAAATTACCAAGAAGTATGCAAAGGGGATCATCCCATCTAACCTGATTATGCATGAAGAGGAAGATGATGAATTGGCAGGGAAGACTCCTGAAGAGTTACCCCTGCGACTCAAGGTACGAAGGCAGTACTGAACAGGTTATGTTGAAGGGCTCTTAAGCATGTTAGACAAGACAGAGGTGACTCGCACTTGACTCTCAAAACTGATCTTCAGTCTATATAGGTCAGTACAACAATTGGTGCTATAAGTTCTTTTTGGACTTGACTTCATGTATATGTTTACAGTTTCATATATACGAGTCATATATTTCAGTGAAAGGGGTAATGGTCTTCCCTGGAAAAGGGCAATCTACCTTCATTGCATCTCACTGAGGATTTAAGTGTCCCTGACATAGCTGCCATATTTTTGTTACAGGTATTATATGCTTCATATCTTTCTTGTTTAAACAGGAGCAAGCAGGCATGAAAAACTGACTGTAGCCTGGAGGTGTGAAAAATGTCTTTTATGAAGGAATTAAAGAATGGTGGAACTTGCTGATGGTGGTTTTCTATAATGACACTTCTCTAGTTAGTGAAAGGAGAAGGGAAAATTGAAGTGCATGCATTCAGTCAAAGGTATAAATTTCAAGGAAGTAGGAGGGTTTCTAGCTTCTCATGTGAGAGGTTTTGTTGTAATTGCCATTTTGTTTTCCATTATTATATGGTAGGGGAAGGATTAGAAGGGAAGGATGAGATAACTAATATTTCGAAAGAGATGTCTTTACAAAGAACAGGGATACTTTTGCTAATAGGCTAAAATAAGTCATTGCTTGTGTTGCTCCAGCTCATCACAATACATGGATTTTTGGAGCATTCTTAGCCTTTCCCTTGAACTAATTAAAATTAAAGCAAAAGTTCTGGGAAAACATAAAAGCTTACTATTTATGAGGGAAGGAGGATTATTTGCAGCACATGATGTGCAGTATTTGAATATATCTTTGAAGAAATCCTGTACCTTTTCATTGATCCTATGTAAGGTGTGTGACTGGTCATAGGAAGTGGGTTCCATCCCATAATTTGATCCAGGATTCTGTTGTCTGGTGACTGTGGTGGAAAATGCCATGGGAGATAGTGTCATGGTTTAACCTCAGCCAGGAACTAGGCACCATGCAACTGCTCACTTTGCTTTCCTCCCTAGTGGGATGGGGAGGAGAACTGAGGTGGAAAAAAATAAGTAAAACTCCGGTTAAGATAAGAATGGTTTAATAACTAGGATGAAAGCAGATGTAATAACAGCAATAATGATAATATAGTAATTGTAATGAAAGGATATATTAGGAGAAGAGAGACAGAGATAAAACCCAAGGGAAGAAAAAAGAAAAAGCCAAATGATGCCCAATGCAATTGCTTACACCTCCTTGGCCAGTGCCCGAGCAGCCCACTGCCTCACCAAGTCCCCACACTTTATATACTGGGCATGATATTCCATGGTATGGAATAACCCTATGGCTAGTTGGAGTCAGCTGTCCTGGCCGTGCTCTCTCCCAGTTTCTTACGCTCCCTAGCCCACTCTCTGGCAGGGCAGGGAGAGAGGCAAAACAGGCTGTGATGCTGTGTAAGCACTGTTGGCAATAACCAAAACATGCCTGTGTTATCAGCACTGTTTTCAGCACAAAACCAAAACACAGCCCTGAACTAGCTACTAGGAAGAAAATTAACTCTGTCTCAGCCAAAACCAGGACAGAAAGATACCATTTTAAGATCCTGTACTAGTACAGTTGTGAGGTTAAAAGAATCCGTAAACACGTAGTAATTCTATCTGTTGACATTATTTCTGCTGCTTGCAAAGCAGAATTTGACAGCTACATCCCTAGATGCTTGGGAAAAATTGATAAACCACGACTGTAAAGACTTCCTGTAATTGCATGTGAATCACATGCCCTGCTTCCTGTGGTGTATATGCTATCAGAATGTACAACAGACCTCTGCTGCTGTTCTGTGTGGATTAAGTGCTTTAAAGCTACAGAACTTACAGCTCAAGCAATGACTTAAGCTAGTGCAGGACTGCAGCTGTGTAGTTTATCTTCTGTATGAAGTTAGCAGAGCAGAATATTTGACTGGGAAGCCATTTAATTATATGTGTCAAAGGTAGTGAAATACATCGTTCCTGAAATCAAGATCGCCTCTGAGCTTCATCTGACTGAATTAATCAAAATAGAGCTAATAATCTCAGACAAAGTAATCTCATTTTATTGGCAACATTTGTCAGAAATATCAATTTCTTCACGTCAGCTTAGAGGTGAGGCAAGTGACTGCCACCGCCTCAACTAAGAATATCAGTGATGTACAAAACTGCTCATAAATAAAATGCCTCTCTCTCTCTTTCCAGGTTGTAAAATATCCTCTTCATGCCATCATGGAAATTAAAGAATACCTTATAGATATTGCATCAAAGGCAGGAATGCACTGGCTGTCTACCATTGTTCCAACACACCATATCAATGCTCTCATCTTTTTCTTCATCATCAGTAATCTGACCATTGATTTTTTTGCCTTCATTATTCCGTTAGTCATATTCTATTTGTCCTTCATTTCGATGGTGATTTGCACACTGAAGGTTTTTCAGGACAGTAAGGCTTGGGAAAACTTCCGTGCTTTGACTGACTTACTGCTCCGCTTCGAACCAAACCTCGATGTGGAGCAAGCCGAGGTCAACTTCGGATGGAATCACTTAGAGCCATACGTGTATTTTTTACTCTCGGTGTTCTTTGTCATTTTTTCCTTCCCTATAGCGAGCAAAGACTGCATCCCATGCTCAGAGTTAGCCACCATCTCGGTGTTCTTCACAGTGACAAGTTACATGAGTTTAAGCACGTGTGCAGAACCTTACACGCGGAGAGCGTTAATGACTGAGATGGCAGCGGGTTGCTTATCCCTATTGCAGGTGTTACCTGGGAACCTTGGCTACTTGAAATTCCTAGGCAAAACCTTCTTTACTGTTCCTGTCGGCCATTTCCTTGTGATAAACGTAAGCATCCCATGCCTTCTGTTTTTGTACTTGTTCTATCTTTTCTTCAGAATGGCACAGCTGCGGAATTTTAAAGGCACCTACTGCTACCTGGTCCCGTATCTGGTGTGCTTTATGTGGTGCGAGCTCTCCGTGGTCATTCTGCGGGAGTCCTCGGGCATTGGGCTCGTTCGAGCCTCCATCGGTTACTTTCTGTTCCTCTTTGCCCTGCCAGTGCTGGGCGTGGGCGTCGCCCTGATGTGTCTCATCCATTTCATTAAGTGGTTTGTGTCTCTGGAGCTCATGAAAATCATAGTGACTCTGGTTTTGTGTGCCGTCCCTCTGCTCTTCCGGTGGTGGACGAAAGTTAACTTCTCTGTAGTGGAAATGGTGAAATCCCTGACGCGCAGCTCCATTGTGAAACTCATCCTGGTGTGGATTACGGCCGTGGTGCTCTTCTGTTGGTTCTACGTGTATCGCTCAGAGGGGATGAAAGTTTACAACTCCACCTTGACGTGGAATCAGTATGCCTTCCTCTGCGGGCCCCGGGCCTGGAAGGACACTAACATGGCCCGGACTCAGATTCTCTGCAGCCACCTGGAAGGCCACAGGGTGACCTGGACCGGGCGGTTCAAGTACGTGCGCGTGACAGAAATCGACAACAGCGCGGAATCCGCAATAAATATGCTCCCGCTTTTTGTTGGTGATTGGATGAGGTGCTTGTACGGTGAAACCTATCCTCTTTGTGACCCCAAAAATGTTACCGTGGAGGAGGAAGAGTTGTGTCGACTCAAGTACTTGACCAAGCATAACTGCCACATGAAAATGTTCGACCGGTACAAGTTTGAAATAACCGTGGGCATGCCTTTCAGTAGCAAGAATGGAAGCAAGCCTATAGAGGAGGATGATATAACCAAAGATATTGTGCTGAAGGCAAGCAATGAGTTTAAAAAAGTGTTGTTGAACTTGAGGCAAGGAAGTATAATTGAATTCAGCACAATTCTGGAGGGTCGTCTTGGCAGTAAGTGGCCTGTCTTTGAACTGAAAGCAATCACTTGCTTGAATTGCATGTCGAAACTCTTACCTGCAGGGAGACACGTGAAAATAGAGCATGACTGGAGGAGCACAGTGCATAAAGCCATTAAATTCGCTTTTGATTTTTTCTTCTTCCCATTCCTGTCAGCTGCATAATGAGCTCTGGTATTGGTTCAGTGGTATCTTCAGTGTACGCTGCATTTACATTACCAAAGGTTTGGCTTTTAAAAAGGAAAATCCCCCAACAAACCATCGTCTTGTAGCAATGCTCCAAATGTGTGCTAGTGTAGAGCCTTGGTTGAGTTTTCAAAGTGTACACACTGTATCCTGACTTTAAACCCTGTATGACTGAAGTGATGTGTACTAGTTTAATATTATCAATGGATGCAGGGGATTGCTGCTGACTAATTGCATGGAGAGTACTTTGTCCAAAACAGAGATATATTTGCCTGTGGTACAACACTAGATGCATTCACTTGCTCAATATTGAAAGCACTTTACTCTTTAAATATTCACAACGTGCCCCTTTGTATTTTCACAGGTATGATTTAGATAGGTAGCTGACAACAGCTTACGTTGCATATATTGCTTGTATTTATTTGGTGTTTTCTAGGAAAAAGTGATCTTACGGTCAGTAGCTGATAGCGGTATCTGTGTACAGAACTCGTTTCACTATTTAGCCAGAAGATAGCGGCTTCAATGGGTTTTTTTGAAAGGACACACCGTTTCATACCCCAGCAAGGTTGTAAAAAGTCCTCAAGCTTCCATTTTGCTTTAAATATTCTGTATAAAATGCAGTCCTTGTTCTGATTGGTTATGATAGCTACACCTGTGACACTATGGTATAATCCATGCTGCTGTGTGAAGGATAAACCACAGAGAGAGACTGGTATAGAGGTACTGCCAGTAATGGACAAGCCAAAGCAACAGAAAATACTACCTAAAAGTCTGCAGTGGAAACGGAAATAGAGTGTTTGTTATTTGTACTGTGCAAATAAACGAGATACAAACTTGAATTAAATGGGTACAACGTTTGTTCATTTCGGTTTGTGTGAGCAGTTGCACTCATAACAACTTTCACTGAAAAATACAGTTTGGAGTGTTTAAAATGTTCTGGTGTGAGATATTTGAAGATGTACTTCATGTTATTTAAAGCTGTCAGTAAAATCTGAATATGCCAGGTGAAGCTTCTGTAGCTGTGAAATCCCCACGTACTGCTTATCCCTGGCCTCTTTGTGACTTTTTGGTCACTGGATGTCACAGAATCACAGAATGGTAGGATTGGAAGGGACCTTTAGAGATCATCCAGTCCAACTCCCTGCTGAAGCAGCTCCACCTAGATCAGGTCACACAGGAACGTGTCCAGGCGGGTTTTGGAAACCTCCTGAGAAGGAGACTCCACACCCTCCCTGGGCAGCCTGTGCCAGGGCTCCCTCACAGCAAAGTTTATCCCCACGTTCAAGTGGAACTTCCCGTGTTCTAACTTCTGCCTGTTACCCCTTGTCTTGTCACTGTGACATAGAAAAAAAGATTCACCCCATCCTCTCCACATTTGCCTTTTAGGTATTTGTAAGCATTGATGAGGTTCCCCCCTCAGCTGTCTCTTTTCCAGGTCCATCACAATGTGGCTACTCCACAGATCCTGCACTAGGTTCTTTTTTGCCTTTGCATGTTGGTTGTCAGTAACAGTGGGGAGAAGTGTTATCAGTGAAAACTCTGGAAACATTGGGGAAAGGGAGGCAGTTGGCTGCACTCCAGCTAAAAGCACACTCTTGAATATCACCTTGGGCTGCACTTTGGAAGATGCTACAGGTACAGACAAGTCCTGCCCAGTGCCCCCCCACTCTGTGCCCAGGCAGAGCTGAGCCTAAGGATGCAGAACAGAACAGAAAGCTGCCACCTGCCAAAGCTAACGAGTTGGTGTTTGAGCACATCAGAAAATTCTCACAATTCAAGTTCAGCCTTTCCTGAGGAAATTATATGGTATATTGGCATGTAACTGTTATTAACTTGCAGACCTAGAACTACTAGCTAAAACTCTGGTTCCTTGGAGATGGGGAGCTCCGTCAAGGATATTAATACTGATACTGGTCAGATTCCAAGTTATACAATTCTCCTTTATGCACTTAAGTGAGAAACATCTCCTGAATTATCTAGATCTGGGAAAAAAATAATTAGGTTGATGGTATCAGTTGGATTTATCAGATGTCTGTGGCCAATAGAGGTTAAAAGTTTTGAACACTAGCACACAGAAGGTCAGTTTCCAGATGTTTTTAGCTCTTCTGTGTATCCAGAAGAGGAGGAGGAGCTAAGTTTGTCTTCAGGACCTTTAAAGAATGCCCTTCAATACTAGTTCTCAAGTGTTCACAGAATCTCAAGGGCTGGAAGGGACCTTGAAAAATCATCTAGTCTATCCCCCCTGCCAGAGCAGGACCACCTAGAGTAGGTCACACAGGAACTCATCAAGGTGGGTTTTGAATGTCTCCAGAGAAGGAGACTCCATAACCCATCTGGGCAGCCTGTGCCAGTGCTTCCTCACCCTCACAGTGAAGAAATTCATCCTTGTGTTTCTTTGGAACCTCTTATGGTCCAGCTTGTACCCATTGCCCCTTGTCCTGTCATTGGACATGACTGAGAAGAGCCTGGCTCCATCCTCCTGACACCCACCCTTTATGTATTTGTAAACATTAATGAGATCACCCCTCAGTCTCCTCGAAACTAAAGAGCTCCAGCTCCCTCAGCCTTTCATCATCTTAATCATTGTGGCCCTGCATATTCCCTCTTGATGCTTGTATATTTTCCTGGCAAAAGAGGATAGGTAAATGGTAACATGATGGATAGGTACTCTGTTTTCCTGTCTGTCTAGTGTTCAGTGTTCCGAAGCCTTTGGCAAATAAATCTTTTCATTCTAAATTGTATCTTAGCTGACAGGCACAAAATCACTGATATTTAATAAGCAATTGCAATTCCAGGCAAGATGGTTTTGTCTCTTTCACATCTTGCAAGCAAACTGAGCACAAAATAACTTTGTTCCACTCATGTGTGCTACAGCTTTGTATTCCACAGCAGTCCATCATCTAGACTGGAAAGGAGAAACAGAATGTGGCAGCTGCTGTTAATTATTCCATTAATCCCGCATTTATGAATTTCTGACTCAATTTTTAGATATGATGAATTATAACCAGTTCCAAAGATAGGTGCCCTTTCTTTAGGCTTATAATTCAATCTTTTGAATTAGTATTAATTAACTGAAGAGGAGGAGAGGCTATTACACGGCTATTGACACATCCAAATTAGGTTCAGCTGTTCTGAAAGCTCAGCTTTAGCGTTTAGAATGTACAGAATTTAGAGTAAATATTCATTATTTGAATTCCATCCTCAAAGTCACATGGAAGTACTGCGTGTTCTCCAAACCGGTACATTCTTCCACAAGCACAGAAAAACAACACAACGCATAGAAATTCTGAATCATTTAAGAGCCTGCTCTGAAAATGACTTGGAGTCTCTTGCTCTATGCAAGAATGCAGAGTCTATACTTTGTGTTTTGCCCTTCCAGAGAAAGCAATCAGTGTGTCTGTAGGAATTATGTGTGGTTTTACTTCCTATAAATTAACTGATCTTCTAAGTGCCATAAAGAGTTATTATTGATTGTAAACTTACTTGCCATTTTTTGTAGCTCGGGGTAATAAGAATGTGAGCCTTTGAATCATAGAATCATAGAATGGTAGGGGTTGGAAGGGACCTTTAGAGATCATCTAGTCCAACCCCGCTGCAGAAGCAGGTTCACCTAGATCAGGTCGCATAGGAACATGTCCAGGTGGGTCTTGAAGACCTCCAAGGAAGGAGACTCCACAACCCCTCTGGGCACCCTGTGCCACTGCTCCCTCACCCTTAGCATAAAATAATATGCCACCTTCCACAGCACACCCCTGTCTGTTTGCCTTTTGACTTCTCTGTTTCCCCTGAAAAAGGCAAAAGAAGTTTCAAGACTGCGAATACTTTCTTGATATTATGGAATCCCTTGCAGGCTGCCAAGGTAAGAGTTGATTTAACAGAGGAGGTTAATGGAGGCAGTGTTCTTCACATTTCCAAGTGTTTGAACTGCAGAGAGGTTTGAGGGGAAAGCAGCTACTCGACCAGTACATTAGAAAAATATTAATCAGGTGGAACTCACCAGCTTGCAGAGACATATACCTGCTGTAGCAACTTCCTCCCTACATGTAAATATTACTGAAATGTAAATAAGATGCCTAGAAACCAAACAACCAAATCACATTGTTGTTTAGATGCATGAAGTCAGATGGTTCATTTGTTTTCATATTATTACTCAAAAGATTAGATTAACCTTTATTGCGGGGGAAAAAAAAACATTAGCATCCTGCAACTTCCCCTTATAAATTATAACCTGATGTGGGAAAGATGAGTCACCTTCTCATTAAGGAGGAATGTTCAGCGCTGAGAAAACAACCATTTTCATCACTTCTAATAAACTTGAACTTCAGGTTCTGAAGCAGAACAGGAATGTAGCTGCACTGCCTGTAACCTTCCTTTCCAAAATACATAGGTATAGAAGGAAAGGTCTAAGACTTTTATCTTCTCACTGCCAGCTACAGGAAGATACATAAGATTTCAGAATATTCATTTCAGCATTTTCATATGACAAAAATTTTCACTGAAATTCATGCAGTGAGTGATGTGTTTTACTGCACCGTCTGATTTGGGTACTGAGTTACTTGGGGTGTTTCCTCTGAGGGGCTGCAACTGCTGCTGCTGAAACTGGGGATCTTTGCAATCCTATTGAGTAAGTGTCCATGTATATACAGTCATACTTCCCAAAATACTGTGAACACAAAAAAGCAGGAGGTTGTTGGTAATCAGCTTTTAGGCCAAGCAGCAGTTGCATGCCTGATGTGTGGAACATCTGTGTATGCTACATGTTTTAGCACTAGAGCCACCTGACACTTCAGTTTGTCCACATCCAAGTAACTGTGCCCCCAGAGCTCTCCTGCCAAAACAGCATGTTCCCAAAGCCAGGGAGCAATGCTTTTGTGTAAAGACCAGCAAATTGCCCCGAGTGGAAACAAGTCACACTATGAGCTCTTCCTGGGCGGACTCTGGGGTCCCTTCTCTTACTACAAAACACTTCCCTTGCACCCACTGTGGCTGAGGCACAGACCAGCTGCTCCACAGCTTGTGCCGCAGTGGCTGCCTTCCCAGTTGAGCTCCACTGGCATTGCCAGTGAGTCTGATTTTACTCTTGTGACAGGTGATATTTCTCTTAACCCTGTTCTCAAACCTTTACCTGTCAGTGTACATTTTAGAAAAACAATCTAGGTTTTAAGAGAACATGCTCCTTATGGGGTAAAAACTAAACTAGACTTTAAAATCTCTTCATTTTATAGCCAAGTTTGTACTTCATTTTGGTTGGCATTTCATCTGTTGTGGAGCTGGATTAGTCAGTGTTAGTGACATCTGCACTGGCTTTATGGAGACTCAGTGGATGATGTATAAAGGTGATTAACAATTAATATTTCTAGTCTTAATTATTTGCAGAGATTTAGTTCTCAGTGGCAATTTGATGTAGGGTGCCAAAAAGCATCATAGTACAAGTCAGCACACAAGTGTTGATGAGTTGTTATGCTTTGGTATGTTGTTTAACTGCAGTCCTGGGGACACCAACTAATGTCCTCACTTGGGGGAACTGGCCGGCAATTACACTCAGTTCATTACCCTCCAGAGAGAGCACACGTGTGTCTGGAAGCTCGGAGGACTTCTTTGCTTTATCTCTTCGGTTCCTCTTGCAGGAAACGGTACTGTCCCTTATGGCAAAGGGATGTGTGCCTTGTCTGGCGCTGTCCTCAGCGTGCTTTGCCTCCTGTGCCATCAGATGGCACTCCAGGCTCACGCTGCACTGCCTGCTCCTGGCTTCGGACTGCAGAGACGAGGAACAAAAGAATCGGGTTCTGAGTTTACTTCATTTCAGAGAGGAAATGCAGACAGGCAGAAAAATCTCTAAGGAAAAATAGACCACCACACGTTGTGTGAATTTCCCGCTGGTTACAAACAGCGTTACACAAAGCATTAGCAAAGTCATCATTGCAGAGCCGCTCTGCAATCCCAGACCTGGAAAATGAAGACAAATAATCTACTTTTCCTTGTAATAAAATACTGTGTCATGATAAACCAACAGTTTGTGAAACAGTGCATGGCAAACTGGTGACACATGCAGTCTGGCTGCCTGGCAGCTCAGCAGCTTTTTGAGATGGCTCCTGCCTCTAAGATCTTTTAACACTAATCTGGCAGTGGCGATCTGCAGTTTGCTTCTGTTGTAGCATGAGTAGCAATAGCCTGGAGACCTGATATCTCTTCTGGTAGAAACTGTTTTCTCCTGTGTCTTCATGGGCTAGGTGGAAAAAAAAAATAGGAAAAAAGAGGAAATTACATCTTATTAGAGCTTAAACCTTTTTATTAACTTTCTGTTACCCTAACAAGAAGAGGGAAAACCTGTGGCAGTTTAATTAAAACTTAGGTAAATGATGTGCTGCTTTTAAGGGAAATTGCATCTGTAACTCTTACTTGACATCTCCAGGCACTATAAATTAAAGCTTAGATTTGAGGAGAGCAGAAATGTTTTTGTCAAGATCATGCACCAATTAAAGACCAGAAGGAGAAACTCTGAGAGATTGAATTTTCATCTTTTACAAATCAAACAGAGAGATGGCAGCAGGTTGTTAGAGCATTTTTGTTCTGTTTTTGAAGATGGTGGTATTTTTTCCACAATAAGGGCAAGTTTGGCATCAGACAGGGCCTTGCAAATGTTGCTGTATAACCATGGGAGATGGCAGTGCTTTGTCAGCAGAAGCCGTGTCGCACTGAATTAGAAAGGGCTGGAGCCAAGCCCACCAAACCCCCTAATAGCTCAGAAATTGGTGTGTATTTTTCTCTTTATGCCTGTCTTTATCTGAAATAATTTCTTCACTTTAAAGAATGAGGCATTTCAACAAAACAACTCTTCTGTAGTTCTCCCTCCTGTTCCTCCATCCCTATTCTCCACTGGTGACAGCGGAGATGTTTCCAAGACAACAAGCCATGCTGTTGCCTCAGGTGACAAACTATAACTTCAATAATCATTGAAAATAGCTTCAAACAATTAATTAGGTAATGGAAATGTTATTTTAATAGGGCTTGGAAGTAGTCTACAGTCTGAATTCTGATCAAGAATCTGTCTACAATCAAAGCTGAAGCTGCCATCCAAAGGTCAGGGTGGATATCTCTGCCTGAATGGGTTTTCTTAAACTCCAAGTTCCAAACATATTCAATCAAAAAGATGCAATGAAAAGCAAGTTTATTTTCTTTTGGTGCTAGATTTTGTTCAAAGCACTTACTGGTAAGAAACATGTTCAAGGAATTTACCAGCTTCATCATCCAATGCAGTCCATGGCCAGCGCAGCTTGTGTGTGTTCCCCTGCACCAGCGTGAGAGGCAGATGATGAGCCCAGCAAATTGTTTTACAATAAATGGATTTTTCAGTCTTCTCTTTACAGAAGATGCTTTCCTAGAGTTATAAATGGATGATTCATAAATCTCTCCTAATGCTGCTTCTAGTAACAGTTCAATTGATCTTTAATCATTGTTTAAAAAGTGAATCTCCATGGGAGTGTTTCAGTCCTATAGCCTGAAGTTTCTCTAGCCCAGGGCAGCCCTTCTGCCTGGCAGCTTATAGAAGTAACACATAGAGCCTTTTAGCTCTGCTGGATACATTGAGTACATGCACATGCCTTATATCACAGTTCTCATGTACCATGGGTACTCTTTGGGAATGGTAGTTATCTTTTTTAACTTTAATTATTACATTGTTTCTCTGAAATAGTACACCTATGAAGCAAGGGCAAGGAAGACAATAGTTATCACCTTTCTTCATCCCATTAAGGCTTTTGCAACACCAGACCTGCTCCTTCATCCTTCAGAGTATGTCTACAGCTGATGTTTATAGTTTAAGACCTACTCTTCTGTGCAAAAAAACTTTGACTTGTGGATGAGGGACTCTGCATAGCTCCTGCTGAATTTCCTTCTGAAGCAGTTCCCTTTTGAGGGATTATTTACAGCCCTTTATTTTTAAAAAATAAAGGTGCCCCAACAGTTCCCTTTACAGTTCACTGGGGTGCATCATCCTGCTGTTGCAGCGTGTCATCGCATGATCAGGGAGTTAACAATAATGTCAAATGGAATATAATGTGTGCTATAGACTGGTGAGACTCCCTTTACTGAATGTTTGGGGCAGAAAATGGGGATTTGTCTAAACTAACTGTTGCAGAAGCTGTATATTTTTTGTTATAACTTTGTCAGGGGAAGGATATATTTCAGGTTTGCTGCAGGCACGGTAAGGAAACCTCACACAGCTGCTGTGGGAGTTGTTCATGTACAGCAGAGAGAGGCCTGGCACAGATCCATCACCTGGCCCAAATCTTTGGAAGAAGAGTGCTAAGGAGAAGGTGTATCTGAAGACTGATAATTGAGGTGTTACCCTGGAAGGGAAAAGATTGCATTTCTAAGTTGTACTAATTGGGGAATAGATACTGTATCACATCAGCCAACACAGGGTGATCCCAGCCCTGTGCCTATTTCACTCTCGGTTTTGACTGTGGAACGTCTTTATTTCCCCTTGGAAACTCTTGAAGATCCTGTTTTGGCTCCTACAGGGATAAGACTAATATGCAAAACCTCAGGGTTTATCTGAAAAAAACCTCATGCCTTTTCTCCATTTCCTGCAAGTGAACAAACAATGCAAGTGTGGTCCAGAACAGCACCCAGCTCATGTGTGTTGGGAAGGGGACAGATTGACATGGGGTCACTTTGGCAGGTGGATGTGCAGAAAGTGGTTGTGTCATTCTTGGAGGATCACTGAAAGGGCTTTTGTCTCTTACATGACAGTAGCTTCTTTGTGGTGGATTTTTTAATTGAAGGTTTAAACAGTCAAACTGCTTTTTTAATGCATTGGTGGTTGCTAAGATACAAGCTCTCTGATTCTGTAAATCTTCCACATAGTATATTGGCAAATAGGGCTTTCCTCTCTGACAGTTTGGAAGAGAGGAGGGTTATGGGGCATTTCCCATGATGCTGACATGAAACTGCCCCTGCAGCTTGCAGAGGTTGCTGTGGTTGGCCCAGTGGTGAGAGACAATGGGATTCTATTGGCTTCTGGCCACTGGATGTGGTGCAAGGAGGAAGAAGGTAATAGGAGAATGTGGTGAGACCTAGGATGAGATGAAAGGCAACACAGAGAGAATAAGCAGGTGGCACAACAGACTGGGATGAGTGTCTGATAGCACTGGGGACAGACTGTGTAAAGAGAACAAGGAAAATCTTTCCGTCCCCCACTTTGGAGAATTTCATGCAGCTTTGTCCTTCCTGAGCAAGAAGTGTCTTCACACTTTTGTAATGCAGGGTAGATCTCAGGAAAGTCTGGGTTTGCAACTGGTTTGATAGGACCTTGAGGATAAGCAGCGCAAGGACAGATTTCTTGCAGCTCTATAAAGTGATTAGGAGGCATCAGATTGAAAAGTAGAACTGGATTCCGAGACATTCATTAGCAATATTACTATAGCGGCTCAAAATTTGGCTAAAAAGAGCCAGACATTTTAAAAAGAAGACAAGTGGAGCCCTACTTGTTTGCAAAATACATGGAAGAAGGTGGTATAAAGTAGTGCAGGTTGTCTTTTATTTCATTCTAAGTCTTCACCTGCTAAGGCTTCAGAGAGTATTTTGAACATGTTGACAGAGAGCAATTGATGCAGCACCATCTACCTGGGTTTGCAGATCAATAGCTGTGAGAAATGGAGACTGCAGCTGTTCATCTCAGGTGTTAGCAGAGATGTCAGAGGATGATAATTAAACCAGCAACATTCTCCTCCTCACTTCTTCCACAAGACAATCTGAGACACAGAGAAATTTACTGTGGGCATCATCTCCTGTATAGCAAACAGATCACAAGGCCAATATCACAGAGTCGCAGAATGGTAGGGGTTGGAAGAGATCTTTAAAGATCACCTAGTCCAACCCTCCTGCTAAAGCAGATCCATCTAGATCAGGTCACACAGGAACACATCCAGGTGGCTTTTGAAAACCTCCAGAGAAGGAGACTCCACACCTTTCCTGGGCAGCCTGTGCCAGGGCTCCCTGACCCGCAATAGTTTTTCCTTATGTTTAAATGGAACTTTTTGTGTTCAAGCTTTTGCCCATGATCCCTTGTCCTGTAACTAGAAACATAGAAAGAAGTGATGTCTCAATCTCCTGATGTTTAGATATTTGTAAATATTGATGACACCCCTCCTCAGTCTCCTCTTCTCCAGACTAAACAGCCCCAGTTCCCGCAGCCTTTCCTCATATGAAAGATGTTCCATTCCCCTGATCATCTTGGTGGCCCCGTGCTGGACTCTCTCCAGCACTTCCCTGTCCCTCTTGAGCTGAGGAGCCCAGAACTGGACACAGGACTCCAGATGAGAACTCACCAGGGCAGAGTAGAGGGGGTGAAGAACCTCTCTCAACCTGCTGGCCACACTCTTCTTGATGCATCCCAGGATGCCATTGGTCTTCTTTGCCACGAGGGCACACTGCTGGCTCATGTTCAGTTTTTTATCAACCAACACTCCCAGGTCTGTCTCTGCAGAGCTGCTCTCCAGCAGGTCAATCCCCAGCCTGTACTGGTACATGGGGTTGTTCCTTCCCAGATGCAGGACTCTGCACGTGTCCTTGTTGAACCTCAGGAGGTTCCTCTGTGCCCAATTCTCAAGCCGGTCCAGATCCCGCTGAATGGCAGCACAGCCCTTGGGGAATCAGCCAGTCCTCCCAGCTTGGTGTCATCAGTGAAGTTGCTGAGGGTACACTCTGTCCCTTCATCCAGGTCGTTGATGAAGATGTTGAACAAGACTGGTCCCAGAACCGATCCCTGTGGAACTCCACTGGCCACAGGCCTCCAACTCGACTCTGTGCCATTGATCACCACCCTCTGGGCTCTGTCATTCAGCCAGCTCTTGATCCACCTCACTGTCCACTCATCCAAGCCACACTGCTTGAGCTTTCTGATGAGGATGTTATGGAAGTGTCAAAAGCGGCTGCTTAGTGGCTTAGAAACCATGTCAGCCAGCTCCTTCAGCTCTCTTGGATGCATCCCATTAGGTCCCATTGACTTATGAGTGTTAAGCTTGCCCAACAAATCTTTAATCTCTTCCTCATGAACGAAGGAAAGGTCCTCTGTTGTCCAGACCATCCTACTTGCTGGACTGGGCTTCCCGAGGGTTGGGCTTGGATGTAAAGACCAAAGCATCTTACCTATCTGAGGAAAACCTCTGCTTCCTTCTGCATCTTCCCACTAAAGTGAGAAGAAGCCTTGTCTAGGGCACAGAGCTGAACTGTTGGGAGCATTCAAGCCATGACAAGGAGAAATTAAAGTGAGCATCTGCTGAGGCTGCCGTGTTGGCACAAGTTATTGAGTCCCACTCAGGTGTCCTGCTTGGGCAGCATTGATTTAATTTATAGGTAGAACAAGGAAGAATAACAACGTCTTTGCTCCCCATCTGATAATCTAATTCCAGTTTCAAGTATTTATTATTTATAATTGACACTGAATTTTTCCCCAGAGTTATTCCTCTTACTGCAGAAATTATGAAGCCACAGAAGGTAGAGTGTCTGGAATTCTCTGTGCTCAGCACTCTTCTCACTGGAGCATAGTTGAAAAATTTAGTACTGTACTTAAACTGCTTGAGAATCTGTTGAGGTATCTTGGATCAGGCTGCTTCATGAGACGTGCCCCTGCAAATAGCACGATTAGTACTGGTTTTAAACAAGGAGTGACAGTCCAGGAAACTATGCTGCATCTTGGACAGAGTTGCTATTTTAGGTTTTATCCTTTTAGTGGCCACATTATAAAAAGAATACATAGCATCCCCAGGATAATTAAAATAATTGTTCAAGGGAATTGTTGGTTTAAGAATCTCGTCCTACTCATTGACTGTCTGCACTTGGCAAATAGCAAGACAAGTAATTATCTGTACCTTGCCTGGCTAATCTATATTCATGGCATCTTTTATAGCTTAGGGAACTGAGGGGTTTGCTCAGTCAGGTGCTTCACCTGAAATGCTTTGCATTGTGGCCCAGAGTTAGGATCTCTAACTGATCTCTAACAATTGGACTCACTTTCACGGGAATAAAAGTTTGATCCTCATCCATCTTCAGAGAGAATGGAGAAAAAATTCACTTCAAAGAAAAGCTTTGTTATGGTGTCCTCTGAAAGCAAACTTCTTTAGTGCATGGGGCAAAATGTCCTGCACAAAATACCCAGACCATTTCATGGCTTCACAGAACTAAAGAATCATACTCAATCTTATGAAATTAGGCCCAAGTTTTTGAATCTCACCCACTCCAGTAATCCTGTTGCCTTTTGAGTAAGATAAGTGAATTCATGCTCTAATTTTAGACTTAATGCAATTTGCTGAGAAGACTGCAAATGGAAAAGGATTACTATTGGGAGTGGGAGCAAATTGATGATAATAATGTTACTGAAAATTGGACATAGAAGGCAAACAATCCTTATACTTGCCCTCTCATCAGGGATTAATATCCACAACCTTGGAAGGCTCCAAAGGACTTAACTCCGCCTGAGAGAAAGACGACTGGCTGGCTGCAAACAGGAAAAGCAGATGGCTCTTGCCAATATCCCCCCCATCCCAAACTACAAAGGGTTAAATTGCTGTATTCGGCTACTAAGTATGCACGTGAAAATTTCAAAAGCATGAGTTAGCCATCTGGCTCCTGCTCCTGCTGGGTATTTAGGGATGAAAAGGGAAACTGGAAAGGTAAATAGTGTAATGCTTGATGTGTTGATTTTCAGCTGAGATTTCTGTCTTCAGTGCCTAGTCATATTTGTCCATCTAAATGAGTGGGATTGACTGTGTCTTCCCAAAAAGGAGGAAAGAAAAATTAAAATGTAAGCTCTGGGAGAGCTATGCAAAGCAACATATTGCCTAATCTAACATCTGAGGAAAATTTATTCTGGTCTGGAGCCAGAAAAAGGATTTAGCCTTTCAATGTCTGGCTGGGGTGTGCTGATGGCCAGGCGGCTCCTCACAGCCTGGGGCTCTGTGTAGAACATGAAGGCAGGGTCACCTGCCTCAGGCTGAGATTCAATAGAGCCCGAGATCTGGAACAAGCATTATGAAGACCAAAGAGGGTTGGATGAGTTTGGGCTGGGAAGTGAATGCTTTCACAGCTTTAAGTGTGTATGCCAAGCCACCTTTGTTTTTTCCTTTTTTTTCCCCCCATTTTTCCCTGGGTTAGAGGTAGAAAGACAGCAGTGTGGGGCAAGAGGGATGCTGCACTGCTGGTAGCCCTCTGGTTCGTCACCTGGGCCAATTTCTGTCTCATTTGGGAGGTCAGGCCTGGACGTGCCCTCATGCTCCACTGTGCTGGGAGGCCTCCAACCTGGCCAGTGAAGAGACTTTTAACCTTGTAGTTGTGACTGCTCCCTTCACAATACATACATCTCTCATTCCATCTGTAAAATATCTCCTAAAGCCTATCTTGGGCTATGAGCAGAGGAAAGAGCTGGACCAAGATGCAAACCAAAAACGTACCTCCAGCTCTGCTATAATATCTGAGCACACCCCTCATCATGCTGACCTTCAGGCCAGGCCCATCCATGGCACTCTGTGAGCAGTGTGCTCAGGTGGCCAAGAGGGCCAATAGCATCCTGGCTTATATCAGAAATAGTGTGGCCAGTAGGACCAGGGAAGGGATTGTCCCCCTGTACTCAGCACTGGTAAGGCTGCATTTTGAACACCGTGTTCAGTTTTCAGCCCGTTCACTACAAGAAGGACACTGAGGTGCTGGAGCGTGTCCAGAGATGGGCAATGAAGCTGGTGAAGGGTATGAAGAACAAGTCTGATGAGGAGCAGCTGAGGGAACTGGGGGCATTTAGTCTGTGGGAAAGGATGCTGAGGGGAGACATGATCACTCTCTACAACACTCTACTTTCTACCTGACAGCAGGTTGTAGCGAGGTAGGTGTTGGGTCTCTTCTCCGGAGAAACAAGTGATAGGACAAGAGGAAACGGCCTGAAGTTGCGCCAGGAGAGGTTTACGTTGGACATTAGGAAGAACTTTTTTCACCAAGAGGGTTATTAAGCATTGGGAAAAGCTGCCCAGGGAGGTGGAGTCATCATGCCTGGAGATATTTAAAAGCCATGTAGATGAGGTGCTGAGGGACATGGTTTAGTGGTGGGCTTCGCAGTATGACTCTGTGATCTTAAAGGTCTTTTCTAACTGAAATAATTCTATGATCCTACTTACCACAACACTTTGGGTTCACAAAGTAGCTTGCCTTGTGAGTCCTATTCCTTCTTTGTGAAAGAAGCTAAACAGCTCTTTCACTGCAAGCTTAAAAATAAGCTGTGTCTTGAAGTCATCTATTTATGCCTTTTTGGTTGTAGTTTTATTGAAAAAGCTGGTATTAACATATTTATATTTTTATTCAACAACAGTTAGCTAATTTGTGCAACACAAAGAATGCAGCCATGAACAACAGCTTTCAAAACAATCAGATTTACCAACTTTACCACCACTTACTCTACAGCACTGAAAGCTCAAACTAAAAAGAGAAAGAAAGTTGGAAACGTTCACAATGACGATGTTAACTTTCCATACATTCAAGAAACCAGGAAACTGATCTGGAGCCGTGACGTGAACGAGAGGAACAGAATACTGATCTTTGAAAGGTTTCTATTGATTTCCTCTATAATCACTTCATGGTATTTTGGGTGAGTATTCCATTAGTTTTATAAAGCTCCAGAGATATATATTTATTTCTTTAATTTTGACGTGTTCTTTTTGGTACCCAAAGCTGTAATAGAGTAAGGTACTTCAAATTAAAAAGAAGAAAAAAAACTTATTGTATTAGGATCTGCTTTATCATAAGTTATCTATAGAATCTTACTTGAGAATCTTAAAAGCTAAATATACGTGTTACTGTACTTCTAGCTGGAAATGCCAATATGAGCTGATAGCTTTTTTTCATTTGTTTTTTGAGCTGCAAAGATTAATGGAGAAGGCCAAAAGTCAAAGAAATTTTATGACACCCTTGAAGCAGTAGTTTGGCATTAACAAGTTTTCTATACAATTTACCACATTCTTAAACCTTTTTACAAAGGGGAGAGGGAAAAAAAAAAGGAAAAGCAATTTTGTTAAATCTCATTAGAATAAATATGTACATATACTGTCCATGCCTGCTACAGCACACAGTATTTTATAGACAAACATTCCTCATTCCCTTTTAAATTAACCTACACATTTCATACTGTACGTGTTTAGTGTGGCTGGAAACTGATGCACATGCGTCTGTGCTTCTGACACACAAAATATACAGCGTTCATCTAAAAAACCTGGAACATACAGATTTCATGGTTTGTGTGAAGACGTCATATAAAAGCTGTAGACTTTGTTTTTTTTAGTTCTTGTAAGCAGATTTTTCACCCACCCCTTCCCCTAAATTGAAATATAAAAGCATGCAGATCCCTTCACCAGTACATTCTCCACTTACCAAGAAATCAGTGCATAATGGCTTAGAGACTTTGTTTTTTCTGAGGAGTTTTACTACAGGCAGATTTACAGGCCATCTGAGTTGTGCTCTTGTATTCATGGTTTGAGGAGAAATCCTTTGGGATACTAATGTTTCTGCCAGAGCTATTAAGGATGCAGCAGAACTTTCTTTTCCTGGACTAAGAGGACTCCCTTGCACAGAGCATTGTTCCCTATAATCACTGCATGCACTACACCGATTGCCTGATACAGATTGCCTGCACTTTCCCATTTACATCACTATTTACTTTAAGCCAGAGATAGATCTAGTATTTATGTAGCTTTTATTTAGTTTGGAGTTTTTTATTTTTCTCCAGGAACAATTTTTGTCTCCCAGCAATGGACTCATTTAAAAGCCTCAAAATTCACTGAGCAGTGCTGCACCCTGCAGTACCATTCCTTTTACAATTGCAGATACCCTGGTGTCCCCTGCATTTCGCAAAGGCCACGATCGAGATAACCATGCTGCAACCAACAAACAAGTGACTTTCTGAAGTGTCTTAGCAGTGATGCAACTTTGTTCCCCCTGAAGTCAATCATTGCCTTCAAAGATAGTGTTTCTATCCAAGGTTTCCAGAACTCCAACCCCTAAATGGCAGGACAGGTTTGGCTGGTAATTGCCAGGCTGTCTGACCAGCCAGTACCTGTTGGAGTGGCAACACCAAGTTTTTTATTAGTCCTGCATGTGATGAAGATACTAGTTATTGTTATAAACAGAGCAAATGGAGAATGAACTTCTTAAAACAAGCTGGCTGAGTAACTATGCCAGTCTGCCACTTATTCACTTGGGATGTTGAAGCACAAAGTAATGTGACTAAATAAATAAATAAGAGGGTGTTGTAAAGAAGGGAAGGGAAGAGGTGACACCGTCCAGCTTTTCACCAGCTTTTCACTCTGCTTGCTGTGACAACTGTCAGGAGGCCCCTTCAACATGCCATGTACTCTAAAGGGATGCAGCTATTCACTCACTCAAACAGGCTGGGCTTAGTTGAAAAACGGGAAAATGTTACTGGAAAATAAAATTGATAAGAGATTGAGGCAAAAAGCTCTAACAATGTGGTAAATGCTGTGGACTGCAAAAGCAGGCAGGGCACCACAACAGCATAGTCCTGTCAACCACTGAGACCCTTGACAGGACTGATGGGAGGAGTCTCAACCCTCCTCTGAAACGCTCCCAAAGTGAATAGACATCCCTGTTTGTTTAAAGGAACCGATACAGACCACAGTACTGGATTTGCAGTCGTGCCTTTTACTCATACAGTTGCAGTGATGGAAAATAGTTGGCTTGCCACCAATAATGATACAGGCTGAGGGATGAAAGGATGCAACCTACAAATCCCACCACAGAAGCCACAATTTTTTGTGAGGATCACATCCTTCTACAACTCTCAAGAGGCTGGTTTGGAAATATAGAGGGATATTGACAAATCTAGTGCATTTCTGAGTTCACTTTATCCTGAAATATGTACAGATTGTTTGTCGCTGCTATAGCAATGATGTTCTCAGTTGGGTGCCACGCTGTGTGCAAGATCTTCTTAGTAAAGTCCAAACTGTCAACACTGATGTCATCTTTCCTCCGTTTGCCTCCGACACAGACTCTCCGGGGCTTCAGAATAGCTCGTGGTTTACTGCTCTCCCGGGACGCCTCCAAGGTCACATCTCGCTTGGTGTTTCGGTCAAACATTCGGAAAAAGTTGTTATATGCACCTGTCATTATCACACTGTGGAGAGAAAGAGAGGGAGAGGAAACAAAGACAGTTAAACAGCAGCTTGTGGGAAGTCTGGTGACGTAACTGGATGAGGACAGCTGAGCTTTACCCTCAGGATGTCTTCTGGTTTCAGCTGGGGAAGAACATCACCCAGGAATTTTCCCAGTACTCCCCAGAGTGAATCGTTTTCTTCTACCAATGTCTCCCCTATGAGAGTGTTCAATGGCAGTTACCCAAGAACCTGCATTCTGAAGCATCCACAAAATATCAGGACCCCTGACACGATGAGATTGACTTCACACGACAATAAAATATATTTTTAATAAGTTGCTTTTAAATGCCCTCCAGCTTCATAGGAGCATTTAAGCATCATATATTTCAGGCTTTTTCTTTCTCCAGAGCTTTACCTTTCCTGACAGATGTGCTTTAACACAATTCCAGAAACGGGCTTTAAAAAAATTTTCCAAGTATTCCAAACCTTTGGATACAATAGTTAGATTTGTGCATAATTAGATATTTTAATGAGTATTTTTGAGGAGAGGTGTTTCAAAAGGTTCTGAAGAACCACACTGAGTTTGCTTACGTAAATTATTTCCAGAATAAACCCTGAAGCCACAGACTTTGCAAGTCTAGACGCTTAAAATTTATACCTACAATACTTTTTAGAAAGAAAAATACTGATAAACTGGATTCTGTCACCTCTTGTATGAAGTCCAAATGAAGCTGCAAGTTAGGATCTATTTCTGGGTCTGGGAGAAAGGGACCGAAAACATACCTTGATCTGTGTAAAAATTACCCTATTAATCAGTTTGTAGTTTGAAATAATGGATTGCTAGTTGCTTCATTCCCCCAGTCCCTAGAGGAGGGTATTTTGTCACTAACTTTAATGAATTCAGGAATTCATCCATAGCCCTCAGGTTATTGGATTAGCATAATCATGAGTTTCAGAGCCTTGTTGGAAAGCTCATCCCCTGTGAACTTTTTCCCATATGTGAAGTCAGGGCCACACTCTATTCTCCTGTCTCAGCCCCAAATGGTGTATTTGTTCTGAATTTCCATTCTGCAAGGGGAATCCACTCCGAATGGTCAGGTCTCCACAGGAAAAGCTGTACAGTTCTAAGACTCAGGCAACTAGGAACTATTTGTCTTTCTAGTACAGCTCACACAGCACATTTCACATGTTTTGCATTTAATAAACTAACCTTCACCTCAAATGACAGTTGCTTTAGCACTTGGCTGTTGTCTCCCACTTGAAGGAAGCTGCATTAAGCATCATATTGTCCAGGAACCCATGGCACATGCACCCATGGCAAAATTCAAAGACACAAACTATCCCCTCCGGTGTACAGATGCTCACCAGTTGATTAGATTAGATACTCCTGGATTTGAGAGCTGTCTTAGACTGTGAACAGCCTCTAGTCAGTCTTGCCTTGATCTCGTCTGAGGCCATTAGGAGCTACTGTAATACAAACGAATGATATACTGAAAAACACACCAACGGGAGCTGTGAAGCTGATGGTTTTTGCACTGCAGCTTCTGACTGACAGCAGCTCTGCTTGCTTCAGAGCCACTGTAGGGGAACTAAAGGGGGTGAGCTGGATTTGTACACTGTGAATCACTAGCAAGACTGCCAGCTCCATCCTGCTTCCATGTTTGCTGATGGCATACTGGAGTCTGATGACAGCTGATGCTACACTGAGATTTTTGCAGCTTCTGAAGTGCTAAAGGAAACTTCTGCAAATCAGATGGAAGTAACACGGAGACACAGCATGCAGTGCCCTCAGCAACAGCTCACCTCTAGCCTTCACTCTGTCAGAGGCTGCTTCCCTGGGCTCTGCTCCTCAGCTTAGAGGTGGGCAACAGAAGCACTTGTGGGTGCACAGCCCTGGCAGGGAGCTGTCACATTGCTTTTCAGGAGCAGCACCAGCTCCTGTGCTGTATGCAGTCAGGTCACCCCTTCATTCCATCACCTGTAAAGGCCTGGCATGGTCCTGCTTGGTAAGGCACAGAATCACAGAACGGTTGGGGTTCGAAGGGACCTCTAGAGATCATCCAGTCCAACCTTCTGCTAAAGCAGGCTCACCTAGATCAGGTCACACAGGAACACATCCAGGTGGTTTTGAAAACCTCCAGAGAAGGAGACTCCACACCCTTCCTGGGCAGTCTGTGCCAGGGCTCCCTCACCTGTACAAGAAGGAAGTTTCTCCCCATGTCCAAGTGGAGCTTCCTGTGTTCTGGCTTGTGCCTGTTGCCCCTTGTCCTGTCACTGGGCAGTAGAAAAAGACTCCTGCCAACACTTGCCTTTTAGGTATTTATGAGGTCTCCTCTCAGTCTTCTCCAGGCTAAACAGCTCCAGGTCTCAGCCCTTCCTTGTAAGAGAGATGCTCTGGTCCCCTGATCACCTTGATAGCCCTCCTCTGGACTCTCACTAGAAATAACAACCTCACAAGCTAAAACACCCCAAGTGTGATAGCTTGATAAAACGTATCCCAAAAGCTGCAGAAAGTTTATTGATCAAGATTAGTTGTCCATTTCAGGAACTGAATCAACAGCAGTAAATCTAATGCTTTGCTCCTCCCGAATCACCGCATCTCATGCGTACGGCTCCTGCTGTAATGACTATTCACAAGATGAAAAGTCAAGGTTATTTCATATCTCACCACTAACAAACACAATTTGTGATGCAAACAGGCCAGCACAGTACTGAGGGGACTTTTTTGCCCCAGGCAAGATTTGGAACAGGTTCATAACACTGGGAGAGCTGCAGTTCCCACAGGAACAAGGAGCATCCCTCCCGATGAAGGCAAGAACTGTCAGGGGAGCAGTTTCCATGCAGGCAGAGTACCAGTGCACCAAATGCACAGAGCTGCTTGTCAAGATTCTTATTTTAGGAGGCTTTGCTTGCAGCAAAACTGCCTTTACAGTCCATTTGCTTTTTAATTTCTTGAACTCTTGCACATTTTTAAAAGTCTGCTTTCTGTGCTTGGATTTACTGCAGTTATTTTTTTTAACATATGTAGATGACTACTTTTCATGCTGGCCCTGGTTTTCTGCAGTTTAATGGCTCAGTAAAAAATAGCATTATGTAAATGAGAAAGTGCCCATTCTTGTTCAAGGTCACAAACACAGATGGATTATAACCTTACCTGCTGCTTAAAATAACAATAAAAGAGAGTAAGAATTAGATGTAAGGCTGCAATTTATTCCCTCTCAGGAAAATATAATGTACAATAATGGAATGTTTGTGATAAGGAGATTTTAATATATATATTTATTAGAATAAAAATTGTAGCTGGGTATAGGAAGAGCTTGTTCTGTATTTTCAGACTCTGCTCTGCACAGCAGTGTCATCATGAGTGTTTGCACAAAACCTTTGCAAGTGAGGCTGGTTCAGAAACAAAGCTCCTCAACCAAAACCCCTACACAAATTCAGAGTAGCCCCAAAAAGCTCTGCCTAAGCACATTGAGCACTCAGTGCTCCCTCCTTCAGCAGCCTGAAGGTTCCTGCAGCCCTTCAGGTATCCCTATTTGGAGTGACAATACAAAATGCTACTAATCCCTCCGGTTTGTGCAGGCACTGGGGCACTTCTGCTTATCGATGATGCAATCTGAGGCAACTCACTGTCAAATCTCAGCCTTTAGGTGGGGTTGTTATCCCCTAAAGTCTTATTCTCTTTATTTTCTTCTTTCTTTACAAACAGGACAAATGTGTTCCTACAGAAGGTAAAAGGGAAAGAGGAAAACCCTCACGCAGACCAATTCTACTTTTTCTTAATTGACTTTTCCTCTTACTCCCTCCCTAGTTGTTATTCTGTCTTTTCTTTCCTCTTTCTTCCACTCCAGTTCTGACTCTGGTCTTTACCACACTTACCAGCCAGGTTTTCCTTTCTCCACCCCGCACTCCCTCACCCCTTTTCTTCTCCTCTCCCATTTTTCTATTTCCCTGTATCCTGCTCTACAATTTTTAAAAACCTTATCTGCTTCTCTCTCCTGGCAGTGAAGTATCCTCCTGAGCTTCATCCTCTATTCCCTGTTCTGTTCTGTCTCTTTTGCTTCACTTTGTCATTTCCCTTTCTTTCTTCCTTTTTTCTCCCCTCTCATCTCTTTATTTTACTTTTGGAGGTATCACTGCTCATCCTTTCTTTGTGATCTCCCACTACCTCCAGTCTTGCTTACACTCACAGACAACTTGCTCAACTCTCAAGTATTTTGTGCTTCCATTCTTGCCTTCTCCTTTGGGCTGAAGCCTGGAGAAATGAGCTGGTGGTTGGGTTTCCTGTCTCACCACATGTAGTGATGAGTTCCTGTGCTTTTGAATCTGGCAGGAATTTGGTAGTGCAAGCTGTGGCACCAGAGATGTTGGGGTGCTGGAAGATCTGCAGGGCTGGGCTCACCATGGCATGCAGGGAAGGAAATGCACTGCTGGTGGTCTATTTTGCAGGAACTTTTATTCTTGCCATGGGCTGTAAAAAGTGTTTGCTTGCAACCTCTTGTGCAATCTTATTTTCAGCTAGGCAGTCACAACACAGATCTGGATGATCTGTCAGCAAACTCTCAGGAACTAAAGCCCGTTTGGGCAGGAGAGGCTGATTCCAAATCCGCAGAACATCAATTGCTCCTTCTGCACAGTACCCACTCAGTTCAGGTTTCTTCACCCTGTGCCATATTGACCTGATAGTCAGCAATGAAAGGTATTTTTTAAAAAAATCAATTTCAAATCTGTAAAATTGCCTGGAGCAAAGGATTCAAGAAGAAAAGTTTCTCTCGCTTGCACTGTAAGGAGAATACACAGAACTAAACCAGCAAACATTTCCCTAGGGATAACAACTTTACTTTGCGTGACACCAGTAGCTGAACCACTGACGTTTCAGCTTCAGTGTCTACAGAACCACTCTATGAACTACTGATGGCTTCAACATCTTTAAGCATCTTAATACTTTGAAAAATCTGTCTCTTAGTATTTTGCTTTTGGTAATGAGTCTTTGTTAAATGAAACACTCCAGTATGCAGCTTTCCCCTCTAAAAACTCCTGCTTCTGTTGGGAGGTAAGCAAACTCCCAGCTTCACCAGCCTCGAGGATATTTGAATAGAATTTCATCGTTTGTACTAAACTGCAATAGGATCTTTCACAACATCTTTTAGGCATTGAGATTTCATCAAACATGCCAGTCACTAAGAGCTGGTGAATCCCTGTCTTTCTTATATCTGTTATCTGCATCCTTCATTCAGATTTCTTTACTGTAAGCTAAGCTCTTGAATGCCATCCCTGTTATGGTCTTCCTTGCATGCAACAGTTCTTAGCAAAACTGCACCATTATGCTGCCTTCCTGGATGTCAGGGTTCAGCCTGAACCTCTGAGGATATCATCTAGAATCAAGGCTTGCTTAAAAACCAAACCATACTCGATTCACATTGGTTTATGTTGGTTTTGTTGTTGTTTGTTAAACTCTTTTATAATAATTTTTGGACTACCTCTGTCCCAGATTAGTCTTCCCAGATGCACAGAAATCTTTATTCACCTGCAGATTTCTATTGTCTGGAGAAATTCGTCTCATGTCATAGTTCCTTTCCTTCATTATTGTTCAAGAGACCTTGGAAGCAACGAGATGGTATTGCAGGTCTAACACTGTCAAGGATGGGTACACACTAGGCTTAAGGATGACAGTACAATTAAACCAGCCCACCTAACCTTCCCCTGACTGCAAATGTGGCAGCAGAACACTATTCCCTGTGGCAAGAGCGGCAAGACATCGAATCCAAGCAAGTGTGAGGAGAGAAGATGCAGAGAGCGGTTTCCCCCAGAGCCTGCCTCCAGACCTGCCAATCTGCAAAGGAATTCCATCAAGGCACCTAGTATGAAAAAAGATCATTTCTTTGACCTGAATCTGTCTTCCCAATTCCATTTTGAGCCCCTAACTTTGGAAACTTTGCCTACCATGTGTACCAGTGCAGGACAATACATCTACAGTCTCCTGACGTGCAAGATCCATCAGATCTGGCTTTATGATGAGCTGACCTCATGAGAAGAAAGGATTGGTTCCAGGAAAACTCTTCAAAAACATTTTTCACAGAATGAAAAGTAAGATTTATCACAACAAAGGAAAAGGAGAAAGCACTGATGCAAGCAGTGGGGGCCTGCTGGAATATTGGGGAATTTTCCTTCACTCTGCACTGTGTGAAAAAACTGACTCCCTGTCACAAAGGAACTTCTTTAAGCCTCCTAGGGAGAATGCTGATAGAAAAGCTTGAGATATTGGATTGAGGGTTGTGGCACTCCTGTTCAGCTGGCTGGGATAAGACTGGGAATAAGAATAGGGGATCTTTAGCTCCTTCCAAGTCAATACTTGATATGCTGAGCCTTGAGAACAAAATGATGTCCTCTAGCTCTCAAGCATGGCATATGCTGCCAGGCAGGAATAGACTGCTAACATCTCATCCACTGGGATGTGCCAATTCCGCCTGATTAGAGTGAAGGCGGATGGATAGTCAGTGGGATGAATGACAGTTCAGTAGGAAAGGACTGACTGAGCAGTTGTGAGTGACTTCACTCATCCGCGTACAGCACAACAGTTATCATGATGGTACTTCAGAAGTCTCTCTGGAAGGGTTCCCATGCACCCATTCATTTGCAATCTTAAAAAAAAAGAATAGTAATTGAGGTATTCACTTCCTACCATGTAGAATTACTGATTTCCTTTGTTTTCTTTTAATGGCTTAACTCATAAACAGCTGTAAAAGTGCTAAGTTTCGAGGTAAAACTGAAATGAAAAAATGAGTTTAGTTGGCAGTGGGAACAAAAAATGTGTCTTGTGGTTCATAACTAAATGACTTTGTAAGTGAATGGTAGAATAAATTAAAGGCTGTATAAACAGAGCTCACATATTCTACATAAAATACACAATATCATGTAATGATGTCTATACAATAAAGAAGGCATGATTTTAGTGTACTATACTCAGCTGCAGATAGTATGTGCTCATCTGGTTGAATTAGTGTAAGACCCCTGCTTGACTCCCTCCCCTGACCACTGTTGTTGCCAAAGTACACAGTGATTAATGTGCCCCTCAGCAAATGAGATCTGCTCTGTCTGATTGTATTAGTTCCTGTTCATTGGAGTAACCAAGCATCAATCACGTTCTAATCAGAGCTCACGTACATTGATTTCTTTTGTAAACGGCTTCACCATCAGGTTCTATAATAGCCCAGATGAACTCCTTAGTAATGACAGAAAATAAAAGTACTTGCACCTAAATCATAGACAAGCTTTCATTTTTAACTGAACAATTCTATCACTTTAAATTGTCATTGTAGCTTTAAAGTCTGCAAAAGATAAGAACACCATGTTTATAACTGCAGTTATTACTAGTGTGTATATGTACTGATAATATAAATACTGTACTGCTGCATCTCTTAAGGGTGACATTGTTAATAGGTATTGCTTACTGATAGTCCTTTAAAAAAAATGTATGCCAAAAAGACCAGATTAAGTGACCTCACTACTCAGATGAACTGTTCTTTAAGAGCTACTGGTATTCAAGCATGATTCCAGTTATGATCCACTAAAAAACCCCAAACCATAATCCCTGTAGTGTGTAGCAAAACAAATATTGTTGGACACAGAAGCAAGAAGCTTGGAAGAGTGAGTGTTCATCAGAAGATGAACATCAGTGTTGATAACACTGGACACTTAAAGAACTGAATTAAAGAGAACCCTTATCTTCTGTCAAATATTGCCAGCTACTCTGTTCAGCAGTTTCTTACAAACCAAAGCAGTGTACTGCACAATGCCTTGGTGTCTTGGCAGTACAGTAAATGAAGCCCTCACAAATTTAATGTTCCTACTTAATAATTACTCACTATATTGATCTTTCTGATTTGTCAAATACGAATCAAAATATTAGACTCACTTTAAATCCTGATATTCAATACTGTTTCTGTTATTATTAAGGAACTATTCAGGCAGTGGTCTTACCACTGATGAGGATGGCAGCCCTTCATTTGACTACAGCAGACAGACTCTGGGCCTGGGAGCAAGTGGCTGCTCATCCTGTACAATGCACTTGGAAAGGACCAGAAAAGCCCTGAACCTGTGTCAAAGCTTTACAATATCTAAATGTGCTGTCCTTCTGTGCCAGATTCAGGCAGGAGTCAGCACTGTCCAAGAAATGCTTTAATTTTTGTATTTCTAGTAGGAATAAATTCAGGCAGTAACCAGTCTGCTAAAACATCCATTCATGCGTGGGTCTGAGAGATTTAGAGAAAAGCCCCAAAACCTGAATCTTTCCCTAAAATTCCTATGTGTGCTTTCCATTTTCTGACTGTATCAAAACAATCTCCACAACAGCTGTTGCCCAAGTACAATCATAACAACTTGGGAAGTATTTTGCCCAGTGTAGTCCACCTGTCTTATTTCAAATAGCCAGTAGTTTGTATCACAGGGGATACCCAAAGCTGAGCTAACCTTGCATGCAGATAACAGAGACTGTGGAAGTATATAACTTCATTTGAATAATAAACAATACAAGTTAAAAGATTTATTTCTTAATAAATATCAAATTTGTCCATTGGGCAGGTATGGGAACAGAGCAAAGGAAAACAGTCCAAAGAAGAGATGCTCCTTGCACATCCTATGGCATTACACTTACCCGCATTTGTAAAAGACAGGACTGGAAGAGACCTTGTTATGCACTTCCAAGTTCAGATATTTGCCACTTTAGCCAATGTCTCATGTAACTGCTTTCACAAATTTCCAGTGCATCATCATCAAAACAGCTGGGCTTTTTACATCTCCACTACTCAGGATGGGAAGACTGCTCCACACTGTCACCAGCTAAGCAGGTAGGAACTAACTCTAATCTCCAGGCTATCAGTACCTGTTGTCACTCAACACTTATTTGTAGCTGTGTCATTATCATTCACATGTATCTCAGCTAGATCGTCTTCCTCCCTATGTGTTCCTTCTTGATATACTTACTGGAATCAAGTATAATCTTAACTTCTCTTTTGCTAAGTAAGTCGATCAAAACGAAACTCCTGCCCTCTCCACTCTTTAGAACACTTATCCATTTGCCTGATTAGTTCATTCACCTTGGGCATGAGGGACAAGAAACGTGTAACTGCAGACCAAAAGTCTTTGACTAAGCCACAAATATACTGTCATCATTACTCCTTTCTCTGCTGGATATCCCAGTCTTACCCATTCAAGGATCATATTTGCTTTTTCACAGCTGCTCCACAGTTTTACAGTCCTTGGCCCAGTCAGAGAGGCAGGTCTGCTTCAATACAATGAGACAGACCTTTTTCTCTTTCCCAAATGAGAGGCTACATGAGCTGAAGGCACAGTTCCAGGCTCTCAGCGTGTGCCAAACTTTTGCCTCTCGACTCCTAGCTCTGCTGAGCCAGAAGTCACCACGTGCCATTCAGAAATTGGCTTCTGTGCTCTGTTTCACATGCATCTTGTAGACTGCTAATCCCTTCCACAGTCACCTAGTATATGAATGCCCCTGTGAGTTGTTTCCAGCTGATAAGATGAAGGTTTGTGTTTTCTTTCAACTAAAATCCTCATCTTGCATTATACTCTTGTATTTCAGTCATGTTTATTATCCCAGTCCTCTCAACTACTCAGTTCCTCCTGTACAATATTCCTACTCCCCAAAGCACTGCCACCATTTGCTAAGATTATGGCATCAGCACATTGCGCCCTCGTTCACACTCTCTGACATGCTGGGGCAATATTTCTCATTAAAATATTCAACAAGATACTATATCCAAGATAAAAACAAGGACCTCTCCTTCAGTGCATAAGGAAAGTGGCTGCTCTAATGCAGGGAGGGATCAGAAGAATCAGTGCCCGTGACTGCCTTTCCTTTATCCCTGTATCCATCATTTCTTAGGTGGTCAGAGACATAGCTGAACGAATATCCAAACACCTTTTATCAGCCTGAACACTCGTGTGTGAAGATGTAAATTGATGTGGAAAATAACCATGTGTAACACTTTACTTTCTGATTGTTCCCAATCACAGTGGAGTTCTCTTGTTAAAAGACAGGGATGGAGACAAGGAAGGATTACCTGTCTGATCCATTCCACGCACATTCAAACTTGTCAAAGATGCAGTCATTTTCATATAGGGAACACAACTTGCTCCTAAGGTAATCATGGACCTGTTTCAAAGAAAATATCTTGTTATTTTTGAAATAAAACAAAGTCTAAAACTCCACAACCAGCCCCTCCAAGTCTCTGCTTTATCTCCCAGGTTCACTTTCAAAATATGCTGCACAGATTGGTAGCTATGCAGAAGATACTGTGTTTAAACTCTGAAGAAGCTATCTGTACTTTTCCACAGCCCAGTCAGCCAGGTGCTATAGAATAACTGTTGCAGGAAGGCATGAAGCATATACCTCGCTCAGCAGGCTGCAGACCACCCCTCTTCAACACATTTGTTTCCTGCTTGAATGAGTTTTTTCAGTGCTAGCCTAATTCCCAAAGACATTTCACCAGCTGATACCCTAGATGCTCTAATTAATGTGCAAGAAATCTAATCTAAAGAGTAACAAAAATGTTATATTCCAATATAAGTGGGCTCTCACTTGTAGCAGAAAGAACTTGGCTCTATTAAAAGAGACTGTGGTGTACAGCATTACACATATTTGGTTAAGCTATTTTGGATGCCAAATACAGTACAAGGTTGTAGTGTGCAGGCAGCAAATTAGAACACTAATTTAGCCCAAGGATCTCTCCTATTTGTCTGAGAAATAAAAATAACTTGTAATAAATAAATTGTCATTCATACAGTTGAAAAGTGGGACTAACCAGCAGAAGACCTAACCTCTGGGCCACACACCTCTGCTAACCAAGGGTTATCACACAGAGACAGATCTCATGTAACCTGTTCCAATCCTTTGCTGAATTTGGTACTAACCATTTCTTCTAGATGATTGTTTTCATTCTGCAAGGAAATAATGAGCTAGAAAACCCCTGCCTAGATGAATTTGCTAATGCACTTTCACTGATGTTTTCTTCCAGCTGTTCTAGAAACTGTAAAACAAAGATGTGTAGATGGCCTCTGGAGCACATATACCAGTCCAATAGCCGAGGGGCATAATTTAGCTCTGGTGTACAGAGGTTCTGGTTCTTGCAAGTCCAGGGAGACCATTCCTGCTCATGGATGCTCAGCATCCTCTTCTGGCCTGAGGGCAGAAACATTTCTTCTAGGAAGATAACTTATATCAAGACCAAACAAGGGAAAATGACCTTTCACTTGTCTTTTCTTTAACGCATTTTCAATAGCAAAATTGTACAGTATTCCTAAGAATATTTGTAATGTAAGCTTATTAAGGGCTACAAATTTTAATCATGGATCAATTTGCATTAATAGATGAGTGAACACTGAGCTGTACATCAACAGATAATGTCTTATACAGCAAATAACAGGGAAATGGTAGATGCAGATAAAACATTTCACAATTAAGTGCATTTACCCTCACAGTGACTAATAGGTCAGAACACTTCCAGTACTGATGCAGTTTCTTGCACCCTCTGTACATATATCTTTTGATTTTTTTCTTTATTTAAAGTCTTTTTATGTTAACAGTGCAATTTGTTACAGAATTGCAGCTCTTTACCATCTTTGTGAGCTCCTAACACTTAGAAGAAATAGAAAGGATAAGGCAGGGGAAGAAAGCAGATCACATTTGCCTCATTACTGTCACTTCTAGGTCTTTCTATTGTTACCATTTCCAGCAGCCATCTGTCATGGCCACTGTCACATATATGCCCTTTGCAAAGTGTGTTCAACTCCACAGCTTGGAGCTGATCTTTCTATCAGCTCTGTCAAAAAGCATTTTGCAGTTCCTCTCTCAGATTTCTTGCTGGTCTCTTCAAGGTCTTTGCTCCCATTTTTTGACCGACTGTCTGCAGACCTGCACTACTGCCTTGGACAACCAGCTTGCCCTTCATGTGGACCCTTTGATTACCACATTTGACAACATTTGGACCCTGAGAATGACTAACTGAAAAACTCACTTAAATTTTTACTCTGTCTGCATGTTCATCTGCCACTACCAACTGAGGGTAAAATCAGATTTGCCTTGTTTGTTACATATTGTTCCTTTCACATATCAATAGTATTTGAATCCAAATCAATTTTTTTCTAACTAATTACAAAAGGCATTCTCCTGTTTTAGGTCAGACCTTAATGGAATTACCTAGTAATTCTATGCTTCAGACTAACACAGCAACACAACTACATGGGGAGCTATTCCACTGGCACTGAACCTTCACAATCAGGAATTGCATTGGTAAGTGACACAGTAGTTCAAAACCCTATAGAACAGAACCTTTCAACAGTGGATCAAGCTATCATCAGCTATGAATGTACTCAATTGTGGCTGCTGTTGGTGTGGTCCTGCTGGGGTAATTCACCTGGCAGCCACAGAAGACTATTGTGTTAGGAAGGCCTGCCTTGCAACATTCCAGCACTGGCCATTTCCCTGTACTGCTCTTTTAGTGCTGCCCAGTGCACTACACTTTGCCCTTTTGTTTTTTATGTGAAGCATAAACAGGACAAAATCATGTTGAATCATTGTCAGCAGATAATGTGTTTCAGCAGGGCTCAGAGCAGTACAGTTATAGACTTGGCTCTTTCTTGCAACCCCGAGGGGAAATCCCCTGTTATGACTCTTCCTGAGTCTCATAGCTAGACAGTATCTAAATAGCTACCATGCAGCAGATGAAAACATAAACTCATTTTTTAAATGAATATCTTTTAATCTTTTGATGATAAACATGTCATCATAATAATGTGGATACATAACTGCAAATGTTAGGTTTATTTGTTGTCTTTGGGTGATCCACTACAAAAAATTGAGAGACTTTTACATTTATATATGAGATTTATGTACATAAGAGAGAGAGATACTTCTAAGACAAACCAGTAAAAGAGTAATTTAAACCAGTTTTTCTTAAGAACAGAATTCTCTGCTCTGCAACTAAAAGATGTGGCAGGTTGCCAGGAACAGCTGGACCACGTGAACCTTATGGAGTCCTGTGCTACTGACTTCCCAAGGTCCCTGGGCTCCAGGTTCTCCTTTAGTCATCTGCAATGCTCAGCAATGCATCTGTACATTCTTTACAAAGCTCTGGACAAATATTTGAAAATAAAAGGCAAAGGTTAAAGTAAGGCAACGAGAACACTGCTATATTTGCAGAGATTGTGTTGTCATGGGTCTCTCTTTTCTTTTTTTTCTATAAGCTTCTGATTGCCATAACCAGTACTGAAAATTCTACATTACACTTATTTTTCCCATCTTAGCATGGAAAAATATAACTTTTTTAATGGCCCCACTGTGAGGTGTCAGACTGATTTAAAGGCGGCCAGCAGCTGCCTACATGAGGGAATAAAAGCAGATGTCAAAGTCAAGACAAACAGGTTGGCTTGATCAGCTATTCCTCTCCAGGGACAAGGTTGCCTGCTCCATTACCATAAGTACAAAATAACATATTACCCAAGTTCCCAAAATCTGAGATACCATTCTGTTACATAAAACACAGTCTCGCCCTTACCCTCCCACTCCATTTTCACAGCATATCAACATTTCCAACACATTTAGCATTACAAGTACTGCCATTTTTAGAGCAAAACCAAGTCTGCATTTTTAAAGGCATACAGGCTCAGACTTCCCAATACTAACAGGAGCCACACTGAAAAGTATCCACCAAAATGTAACGGGTGCATTGGAAAACACTGGGGCCCATTTTGTCTACTAAAAACTAGCTAATAAAAACATCCAACATTATTAATGTACAGTTTTGGTTGTTCTGACAAGACACACTAGCAAACTCTCATCACAAGTTATTTTCAAATGCATCTTAATTATATTGTGAACTACTGTACCCTACTTGACATTATATAGAGACAGAAAACAAGTGCTTGTTCCAGCGCTGCTGCAGGACTGTGTCTAAGTAAGCCCTACAAGCCAGATGAATGACTTTCTTCCTAGATTGCATACTCTAGGTAGCTTCATAGTCTTTTCTCATTGCATTTTCATAATAAGCAGTTTCTGTGTCACAGACATACTCTCCTTCTTCAAGGCAGAGTCAAAAAATTGAAGTATAGCCCTCTATTGCCAAACAGAACAGATGTCAGAGTACAAACTCAATGCTGGCTGGAGCCACTGGCATTTTGTCTGGATAATATCGCAATGATTTCAGGCAACCAGATGTGTCTGTCTGGCATTCACAAACTGCTGTGTCAGTGGTGATGTCAGGGTTTAACACTGCTTGCTTCTAAAACTAGGCACAAGGGAGAAAAGCATAGATTAAGTTTTTAAAAAGAGTTCTGAAATGACAAAGGGGTAAACTCTCAGCAGTCCCAGTAGGAGCAGAATGCTAAACACACAAAATCCTTTCCTCAGTTTCATTTAAATGTTTATATGGAAACACATCACTTAAAAACAGATGCCAAAGTGAAGAGATTATTTTCCTTGTTATAAAGAAGCATTGTTTCTTTCAAGAGATCAATCTACACCGAGTGTTACCCTGACTCCTCAGGCCTTTAATTTCTTTATTAATGGTGAAACCACCCTTTTCCAACTCCAAGGATGCCACTGTGAGGATGTTAGCCCCTTTGATTAGCATCTCTCTTAGCTAGCTGCTTCTCAGACGAAGCAATGAGAAGTTTAGGAAAACATCCAGGGTTTGAAGATGCTTTTACATCATTGCATTTCAAGATGTTGGACTTACCTGGTACGTTTCTACAGGCTTTGTCTCCATGTTCAGATCCCAAACCTTGACAGTGAGGTAATCTCTTGTTAGCATGTATCTACCACTGTGACTGAACTTGACATCTGACACTGAAGAGATAATTTCCGAGAAAAATGATCTGTTACTGGGGTCTTCTGGTTCTTCATAAACTGTTCAAAGAAAAAGAATCAAGAAAGAAATTAGAATTCTAGGAAAAAGTGCTCTATTTTATAATGTAAACTGTGTATTTCTTGTGAAACGTGTAGTTCTATGTACCAAGGAACATAAAATTGATTATATGCTCAGCACTTAATTTATTCCTTTATTTTCATTTATAAAAATACAAACTGTAAGTTTTAAATACTACAATAATTAAACTTATAGTTATGGGCCCAAAGCATCACTCCAGGAAACTCTGTAAATACAGCAGTTAGTTGACTTCAGCTACCTAGAACAAGGCAGTTCATTTATGGCCATACTTTCTGGGGTTCACACATCCTGTTTTCTGACATGACCACAATTCAGGTGTCCCTGTCACACGAAAGGTGTACATGTGCTCTCACAACAGTCTTGGCATTCCCAGGAAAGGTGGTTACTCAGTGACTGCTCTGGTTGCTGGAACCAGGTGGTCAGTCTGCAAGGCTACTCACTGGTCATGCCTGAAGGCATCTGAGACTAATCATGGGTCTTACCTGCCATTACCTCTTCCTGAGAGGTAAGCACAAAATAGACAGATTTACCATGTGAATGCATGAACTACTTAGTTGATGTGCAATTGCTGACAGTTCTGGAAAGTGTCAAATTCACTGTATGTGCTGGTTAGCTGTTTCATGTACTGCGCAATCATCCAGCAAGGCAGGTGAGCATGAGATATTGCTTTCCCTCCATACAGGGAAATCAAAACATTATTTTTGTTGTAAAAGACCAAACCAGCACCGCCAAGCCCACCACAAACCATGTGCTTCAGGACCTCATCCACATGACTTTTAAATATCTCCAGGGATGGTGACTCCAGCACCTCCCTGGGCAGCCTGTGCCAGTGTCTAACAACCTTCTCAGTGAAAAATTTCTTCCTGATCTCCAATTGAAACCTCTCCTGGAGCAACTCAAATCCAGCTCTTGTGGCCTGTAAATTGGTCATCCCTGTTCAACTGTACATAATGATGATGCTAGATGACTTAAAGGTCTTTTTGAAATGAGTTGATTCTATGACTCACAGAACTGCAGGAACTTGAAACAACTGGTATTAGTGAAGCTCTGCTTCATCTGTTAGAAGTCCACTAATCACCAAGGTCTCTGCATCCCAAAAAGCTTGCACTAACTCTAGCCCTGCTTACCAGGTGCCTAGAGCAACCCTGTTGACTTTCTGCAGGTATCTGTGGCACTGTGATCAAAATGACTTCAATACAGTGAACTTCAGTAGAAAGTCAGGCTTCGAGGTTGTCAGTGAAATCAGAGGATTTGGCATATATGTCTAGAGTATTCTTTTAAAATTGGCAATTTGGTGTCATTTTCCAGTTTCAAAAGCAAGTGAAGAAAAGTCATGTGATGAGACATGAAAGTGTGCTGAAAGTAGAAAAACTTTTTACTGTCAGTCAAAACAGAGGTTTTTGTGTAGTCCACTGGAATGTTTCTCTTTCAATTAATTTATCTATGACTATGATTCAGACTGTTAAAAGCAACAAGGTTACAGTTTCCATCAGGTGAAATAATGCTCTGCTGATAGTTAAGGGTGAGTATGTGGGCGAAGTATGTGGGGTAATGCCAGAAATTATGGGCAATTTTCTTTGGAGGTGGGCAGTGGAATGCAGCCAGGCGTGCACATGAGAATAAGGTCTATATTTGAACATGTATCACACATCTAAATGATAATTAACTACTTCAAAAAGGGAGAACAAAGTTTTCTTTTCAGACAGATTGTAAACGAACAACTTTAAATAGCTCTTTTAAAATTTGCCTAGACATTCTGCAAAGCAGGTATTTTGTAATTATCTTGTCAGATTTTCAATAGAAGTCTGACGAGCACAAAGCAATTATCATTTCTCATACCTCTTCCATTTAATCTGCCCAAACTCTGTACTTGGCTGGCAGGAATTTCATCCTTCTAATTGTGATATGAAGTTGCTATTAAAACCAGGAAAGAAAAAAACCCCAAACCCACACTAACTGAACTACACCTTCATTTATGGCTCAGTTAGACTTTCTTGGCTCTATGATGAGATTCAAATCCCAACGATTAGGAGTGGTATTGGTACCTGGATACTCTGTAGTTTGTTAATTAATGTGATTAAACCATTTCATCCTTTATCTGCATTGTTTATTGCTTTTCTATCATTACTACAGTAAGTATTAGAACGCCTTAGATTAATTAACTGCAGAAACTAATGCAGGCATGAAAGCTTCCTGTTGCTACTGAAAGAAAGATAGTGGTAGAAATTTTAGTAGTAGCAATTCTTTGCAGATAGTTCCTATAGTCAGCTTAGCCAGGCCCAGAAAATTGTTACAGAAAACTTAACAGCAGCTCCCAGTGTCACAGAGAAATCTTAGCAGCAGCAACATATGCCTGAGCAATTAGAACAAGGTATTGGCCTCAGAAAATGAAGGTGAGATACAGTGTTTCAGAGCATGAGTTGTTTCTGATTTAGCCTCAACATAAGGTTATGCATACGCTGCAAAAAAAAAAAGCATAGTCTTCATTCAGATTGGCTAATACAAGTTGAGTAATTGGACTCAGAACAGCAGTGACAGCTATGTGAGCTGGACCTCAGTTCAGGCAAGCAATTCAAATTCAACCCCTGTCTCTTCAAGCTGATAGGGGAAAGCACAGTTCTAGCTTGCTGTCTGTAAAACCAGGATTGCCAGTCTGCACTGGAAACACATTTGCTGTTCACTACTTTAGACTTATCCTTTGGAGGCTGCTCCTCCGCTGGGTGCAATCCACACTCAAAACAGGAGACTTCAAATCCAGTTATTTTTCTACATCTAAATAAACCTTTTCAGATCAGGACTTGGAATCAGAACTTTCTATTATACTGTTTGATTAATTTCTTGATTAACTTAATAACTAACTTTTTTCATGAAAAGGAGTATTTAACTATCATTAATACTGTTCTCAATAACTTTCCCAGTGCTAATTATATGAAAGACAGAAAGCTACCTGTCTAGTTGCAAACTAATGGACACAGGAATCACAGCCGGGAACTTATGATAGGATTGTGGACTAGAGAAAAGAATTTAAAGAGATGCTGAGCGTATCTCAGAGTAAAGCCAGTGTTGGAGAGAGGCCTCCAAGTAAGATGTCATTCCTGACTCATACTCCACAGGCAGATACATGGGTCTGCTTAGGAAAATAAAAATGCTCAATCCCTTTCTTCACTGGTTCGTGCTCACAAGTTATAAAACCAGAATAGCTTTTCACACAAGTAACTCCAGACTTTGGAGAGAAGGTTGGGTTGGATGAAGGATACTTGCCAAAGCACTGTTTTTCTGAACACTGAAGAAAATCTGCAGCATAAAAATATGTTGCATCTTTCTCAGAAGGAATGGCCATCTGCTGAAAAACAAACACTCATCTCTCCTAAAAAAAAATATCTTAGTGTTGCCTGAATTTCCACAATCCACCATGGACATGGAGACTCTCCTTAGAATCAGTGCATAGAAAGGCATCTCTAAGGTATGTATTTATCATCCAGAAATACGGGGGTATTTCAGAGTGGGTGAGAAGGTCAATTTCACTCAGCTTCCCTTTCAGACACTGGCCAAAGGAAAGCACAGGCTTCAGGCAGTAGTTAAAAAGAGAATGGTACATGCACTTCCCACTGACACTCTGTAGTTCTGCTCCTCCCTTGGCTCCCCCAGCCCTTCCACCCTGGGTGTCATAGGTGCTGCCTACTGTAGCCTCCCACTTATTTTAACATGGGCCTGATGCCAAAAATTTGAAAGCTACACATTTTGGACAAAACACAAACAATAAAGAAAAAAACTTCAAACCAACCGAAACTAATCTTCAATTCTAAACAAGAACTAATGTCTGGCACAAGTTAGGGCTACACACGGGAATGGAAACTTTCTTACACATCTTGTTTCTTAGTTTTACATTAATTGCCTGATTCCATCTGATAGTGTGTAGAGTAGAATGTCTTCCTCCACTCAACACACACCATTCATGCTGCAAGGGCCACGAGGTGAGAGTGCACGCTTTGAAATCCCACGATGATGGTCTGATGACCTGGTAGTCACTGATATTACTTTCCTCTCCAGCTTCACAAGCTAGCTTTTGCTGCAGTTTGTTCCAGCTTCACAAATATGTAATTGTGAAAGAGAGATACCAAACAACACTACTGTGTGCACTCTGCTGAAAAACAATGAGTAGATTCTAACTATTATCCCAATAATAGTAAAAAATAACTCAGCTTTAGAAAACATAAAACTCCATGTTCTCATAAATTGCTTTTCTCTTTGTTTGTCTCATTTCCAGAGAAACATTTTTTTTTGTGGTATTCTCTAGACTCCAGCACCACTGAAAACTGATTTTTGTTTGCTGGGCAGAGCTTTAATCCTTGCAGGGTGTAAATCCTGGCATATGTGAACTTTAAAAAACAATAAGAATGCTAAAAATGTCTCCTATGGTGGGTGCAGTGTCACAAGGCAATACAGCACATAAAATCCTGTGCTGCTACCAAAATCATTGCAACAAGGAGCATGCAGGATTCTCTACATTATACTATGGGACCTTAGGTAATGCTTAGGCTGGATTTTCAACATTTCTAGCACTTCTCTTTTTCCTCTTATTTCACTCTTTTGCCTGTATGAAATAAAAACACAAGCACAACAAGCACTGTCGCAAGGCAGATGGTTCCAAAATACAAATACTGACAATGTTTTTAAAAATACAAAGAAGAATGATGCATTTAAAGGGAAGGCAATAACAGTAGCTAAGACAATCTGGGGCAGGGGTTAGGAAAGCTATCTATTTTAAATAATGAATGTTTATCTGGAGCTACTTTTTTCTTTTTGACCTGACTTTATAAATGTAGGACAAGCTGATGTGATAAAAAAAAGTCAACTGTATTCAGGTAAACAAATCTTTCATTGCTTTTAGAGGACAGAACCACAAAGCTGCCAAAACATAAAGAAATAGAAGTGCTGGCAATATTTTGTTATTGTGGCCTGAGCACTTGATAAGAATTGCAAAGATTTACTGTGAAATATCTGTAAAAAACCCAAAGAGAGACAAAGAAGTAGCAGAGGAGATGACCCTTGACGATAATGCTGTGTACTCCTCAAGGCACAAAGATATGAACCTTGAAAATCTCTTTTACTGCACTACATGCTATTACAAAGCCAAATACATTTAAAAAGCAAATATGATTTACACTTACAAATATTGCAGATTACCTGAGTAGGGGGAACAAAAACAAAACCAGGAAAAACTTGAAGCTTATCAGGTTCACAGATTTGGTAAGAAATTCCATCATTTATGGGTTAAAATTATAGGCAGCCTTAACTCTTTCTTTCTAGCAAAGAAACTATTTTCTTCCTACTTATGGACAAAGACTAATGTACTTGAGCTTTTGCTTTCTAGAAGATACCGTTTAGAGTTTGTATCCTGTCCTGTAAGCTTCTGATTTTACAGCATTTAAGTGTTGTTACTTAGATTTAAATCCTTGGGAATACTGCACCATGAAATAACTCTCTCTCTCCTTCCACATACAGTTAGTATGTTGAAAATTGTCCAGTTCCTGTTTAAGAGTCACAGCTACAAATGAGTGAAGACAGTTTTGCACAACACTGCAAAAGAGGTACTGGGGAGGAGTGGCCCACAGAGGCCAGAGCCAGAGAAGATGCTGGAACAAGAGAGGGAGAGTAAGTTTCTGTTTTGTTACCCAACCATGCAAACAGCCTACAGTTAGGCTGAATTAAGGACTTATTACAGACAACCTCTATGTTACATGGGTACACATACAACACGTGTGTTTCAACTGGACCTGGAAATACTGGTGGTGGATCTGGTAATCTCTCAGTGGGCTTTAAGTTTCATAAACACAGAAAACAGATGCAGTCCCAGGCCAAACAATTTATCATCTAAATTAAGTCTCTCGTTCATTTCAGATGACAAATGAAAATGGCTGCGATACTTGATTTAAATGTATTAGAAAACAGTCCTTTGGAATGTATGGAATTTCACCCATCTTGACAGACTAAGCCACAGCAACTTGCAAAACGAACAAGAAACAACGTGGTCTCTTGAGAGCTGAAAAAGAAACACTTTTCAACATTCTTCTTTTTTTTTCAGGGATACATGGTTACACTAATTAAATGTTTTGCATAAAACATGATCCTAAGCTAAAAATCTTACAAATTATGTAACTATTCTGGTGAGGTCTCATCTAGAGTACTATGTCCAGTTCTGGGCTCCCCAGCTCAAGAGGGACAGGGCCACCAAAATGATCAGGGGACTGGAACATCTTTCATACGAGGAAAGGCTGCAGGAACTGGAGCTGTTTAGTCTGGAGAAGAGGAGATTGAGGGGGAATCTTATTAACGTTTACAAATATCTAAAGGATGGGTGTCAGGAGGTTGGGACATCCCTTTTTTCTATAGTAGATATTAACAGGACAAGGGGTAATGGGATGAAGCTGGAACACAAAAAGTTCCACTTAAACATAAGAAAAAACTATTTCACTGTGAGGGAGCCCTGGCACAGGCTGCCCAGAGGGGTTGTGGAGTCTCCTTCCTTGGAGATCTTCAAGACCCACCTGGACATGTTCCTATGCGACCTGATCTAGGTGACCCTGCTTCTGCAGGGGGGTTGGACTAGATGATCTCTAAAGGTCCCTTCCAACCCCTACCATTCTATGATTCTCTGACTTGTTTAAATGGCAAATCTGCACAATTCTCCAGGAGAGCTACAATTTGCTCCACTATATATATCTCTTATAAAGTTTAGTATAAAATAAACTAAATAAGATAAGCTAAATTTAACTAAATTTATATAAACATTCTAGTCACATTCATTGTTTTAAGCCCATGACACTTGTTACTATCCTTCAACACAGCATTATTTCTTTTTATATGCTCACATCTTGAGCTATATGTCGTTCTGGTGTTATCTCAAATGCAGTAGAGATCCCAAGAAGACACAAAAATGGGCAGGACCAGAAGTATCAAATTATTTCCATGCAGGGAGTGACTAAATAGACTGGGATTCCTCAGCCTAGGAAAGACTGATTGTAACTAAGAGTGTCATGGAAAGAATTGCTAGGGAATGACAGTTCACTTTGTACACTGTCTTTTCCAATCAACAAGTAGAGGCCACCAAGTGAAACAAGGGAAGGGTAAGTAGAGAGCACATAGTTAAGCTACTAAAGATTTTACTGAAAGACACTGTGAATGATAAAAATTACACAGAAGTTCAAAAGTAACTGCACATATTCAAGGAAAACACCCCCAAAGTCCATTTGAGTATTGTTAAATGCAGTGAGTTCACCCTCATTAAAGTCCCTGAATCCCAAGTTTCCAACCGCAAATTGCTGAGACTAAAGATTATATACTTACTCTGTTCTTAACATTTTCTGTTCAAATTCTATTGCCCAACACCAGAGACAGAATACTGGGCTAGAAGGACCTTTGGTCTGTCTAGTTATAGTCACGATCATGAACTGTTTAAAATTTCTGAGTTCATTCTACATGAATCAAAACCAACTGCAAAGCTCCCTGTGAAATTCATGGTCTCCTTATGCCTTTCGGGTTCATTGTTTATGATAATAGTTGGATTTACCATTATTACTTTATCTTTCACTCACTAAATGTTTTGCTTCGTATTCAGCCAGCATACATTCACCTCCTTCAGAAATTCTCTTGCAAGATCAAGATGTTCTGCTAATGCTTCAGTCTTGCCTTCACGTTCTACATTGATTAATATGGTTATACATGTGGGGGAATTTTTGAGTCCACCTTCATAAGCAATCTAAAATACAATTATTTTATAAGACATAAATTATAACCAACCAACCACAATTATTTAACATTTTATATTATCATACCTCTAGGTGCTTATCCTGTTTCAAACTGAAAAAGTAGTATTTGTTTACATTTCAATTTCCTATTTGTTTTCAAAAGGCACCCCTTTGTGTCCTGGTCACTTAAACATTATTTTCCTTCTTTGAGTAAAAGCAAGTTTCTGAAGCTATCTTCACACTACAAGACTGAAAGTTTACCTACTGTAAAGCATTCCTTTATCCAATGACCAATATTAAAACTGGGCTTCTCATCAATACCTCTAGAGAGTATGGCTTTTAGAAGGGGAGCCTCAAATCAATACTGAAGAATCTGTTTTACCATCTGCAGTGAGCTGCTGCAGCTTGTCGCAAACCACAAGGGATAGTGCACTAGTGCTGAAAGGCAAAGCCAGATCAATAGCTAAAGATCAGAGAGTGGGAGCTACACTACAGACTTGCTTACATTAATGTTACTTTGCCAGTGAGTTTATTAATAAACAGTCCTAAAGAGAGAGAGGAAGTAAAAAAACACACAGAGTAGACCTAGAAGGTCAAGACTCTTTAAACCTCAGCCTCACAAAGCCTTACCCACATGTTTAATGCCACGTGCTGTGAGCAATCCCGTAGAGTTAATGGGACACAAAACTACTACCCCTCTACAGCCAAACTCATGCATCTTTCTGAAATCGATATATAATGTTCATGATAAGTGTTTTTTTTCCCCCCAGTGAAACAGAACCTTAAAAGAATAATTTTGGTGTTATGAGACATTGAAAAGCAGCATTTGCTGCTATTAAAAAAATCAAGCAAACAAGACAGGAATTTTAATAGGCTGACTAATTAAAGCAATCTTACAGCAATTATTTGCTTTATCTGTGTGTGGTTGGCAGAGAGGGGTTAATGAAACACCTCTTCAGCCACAAATCATTTACCATTGCTTCAGGCTTTTCTCTTTCCTCTCACTGTTTGATAGCTAGACATACATAAATGAGGATTTTTTCTTTCTCTGACTTAATTTTAATATATCTTGCACAACTGAAGGAAATACTATATACACATAATTGCATTTCTGTAGAAACACTTTTGAATTTTCATTACCCATGTTTTAAATGTATTTATTATACATTCAACCAAACTGAGCAGAATGGAAGCTTTGGATCCCATGCTAAAGGCAATCTTTTGTCAAATTTCAATGGGACTCCTGAACAAGGAAGGATCCCTTCCAGGGTCTAGTTCAGCACGCATGAAATTGTAGTAACAGATCTTTAGTGACAGCCATAATTACAAAATTATCAGGATACAAGCACATTTTCCCATTGGGGATATAAAATGAATATATACCTTTGTTGTGCATTCCTATAAAATAAATCCAGAATTAGGGCAAGAAGAACAAGCCTTTATTACTGTACAGAGTCAAATCACTCCGGAAGCTCAGACAAGTTTTACTACTATCACATGAAACCATGCAGATTTTGCCTGAAGTGGACATTACTTTGTCAGTGGTCTCTCAATGCACAAAAGAAGAATGGTGGATGTCTCTCTCAGATGATGACCTGACACAAGACCAGATGCAGAAATAAAAAGCGTATTCTAGATGGAAAGCTCACATAAAAGAAAAACAAGTTGTCTCCTTTCTAGTCATACAACAAGCATCATTCATTTGGAAAGGTCAATATTAATTAGCAAATCCAGCAGGGATAATCTGTCACAAGCTTTTTTGTGCATCTGGTTGTTCTCTGTTGCAAATGAAAGATAATCCATATCCAGTTAGAGGTTTGAAAGCCATCTTGTCTCTGAAATTCCATCTTCCTTTAAATGATCGGTAAATAGAATTTATTTCACTTTAAACAAACAACATGTTCAATTAGATTATCTTAGTAGATTATTATTTCTCTTTTCCCTGCTGCCATTGTTCCGAATTCTTCAGCTTAAAATCAAAGGTAATTGCAAAATAAAACCCCAGCAGATGACAAAATACATCAGGATGGCTTGTCATTTACAAATGCTTTTTCGGTCAAAGGGAGAGGGGCTCTAAATGGCTCCTGTTACAGATCCACATGTCAGAAGCTTGTGAAATCCATTTGGAGGATGGAAAGCATGAACTAATGGTGACAGAGGCTAACTACAACATGTGACCCAAAGTTTGTATTTTAAAGAGCACCACGGCATATGGAGCAATAGCCTGGAAACCGCAGCTCCTCTTTCCTTGAAGTAATTTGTTTTAAATTTTGCACATGGGTAATGGATAACTAGAAATAGGCGTTTAATCTACAAATATATTAAGAAATTAACACTAAAAAAAACCCCTTACAGCCATATAGAATTTAAATAGATTATAACTTCTGAAGTATGCAATGACTTGAAGATATTAACGCTATTACACAGAATATCAACAGTTATACTCTTGAGTGACTTAAATTTCCATGTTGCATAACTATACTTTTCTATTTTACCACTTTATACTGAATTTAATCATTCTGATGAACTACTGAAAAAGCTCTTAATTTTGTAATTTTTTTTTATTTCACATGCTCAAGCTCACTTTTCTTTAGCTGACTGCTTTATTACATGATTTGTTGAAACAGCCATATGTACCTATCGAGTCTGCAAGCTGTTTGGAAGAATGATATTATCTCCACACACATTTATAAGGAGCTCTGAACATAATACTAGCAAGAAAAGATCAAAGCCAAATTAGCAACCATTTGGTAATTGAACAGTTGCATGCTGTAAGTATAGTTTTATTTTTTAGCTGGAATTCTTTTACTGCAACAGTATCATTATGATTGTCTTCCTTGTTACCTGAAGCCCTTGCATAAGAATTTATGGAATTTGAGGTGGGAGTAGTTCTTTTATTTCTTGGATGTTCCCAGCTAATTGCTCTAACTGTGATACTTCTGCAACTGTTAGCTTCCCTTGTCTCACAAATTTCCAATGTAACTCCCTTCTTTCTACACTGCACTCTCATGCATGTTGTTTGAATAACACCTCAAATATGACCTTTGGATGTTTTGCCACATATGCAATTTAGAGGAAAGCTTCTATATTATTTAAATTACTTCCTTATTTCTTGCTGCTTGAGTCTGACTTTCATATCTATTTTAAATCTTTATCTGTAACTCCACTGATTGCAAGAACCCTTCTTCCTTATTCCCATCCCTTTAATATTCCAAATAAGCAGGGACACTCATCTCTGTTTTCACCTTCTCTCCAGAATGTTTTGATTGAATTCTCTCCTCCTACTTGCAAAGTCTGAAAACAACACAGAACAGCATTATGTATGTACCTCCCCTATGGTTACAGATTGAGCTTTCCTGGACATCCATTTGTAATAGCCACATATGTTTTGCTTCTGATTGCTTGCTCAGCATTGTATCATCTATTAAAGAGGTGTTGTAAGAAGCAGTTTCAAGTAGTCTATTAGAAAAACAACACATTTTATCACACTTTATTGATATCTCAGTGACCTTTAAAACTACTGACCTGATATTCTTTCAATGCCTTGTGGAGAGATTTGGTGGTCTGAGATCATTTTTTTCAAAGGGACAGAGCTTCCCATTACAACTCAAATTGGCAGCTTGCTAATAAATCTCAGCATAGGCACCAAGGATGAGTAGATATGGAAGAAGTCTCTTGTCTCTTCCATGTCAGAGCTGTGAATCATTTATAAGGAAAATCTTGTAATGTTGCTGTCACTAATGCAGACAGGTATTTTGCCACTGAGTCTAGCAAACCAGAAATCTTCAAGAACACTATAATTTATTAACATCCTGCATCAGTGATTTACACTACAGATATTAATATTTATTTATACAGTATGGCACTGTAATTATTCAAGCTGCAACTGACTAGCCCAGCTATAGAGATTTGGATAACAAAAGGTCTGAAAAGGAGTAAAAGTTTACAAGATATGCTTAGCATCTAGCATCTAGGTATTTTTTGTAAGTTTTACATTGGATCTTTTAGCCCTAAAAATATGTATATCCATTACAATCTTGAAATAGCATCTGAAATGCAGCTCGTAGTGATACGACACTGAATAAAGAATGTAGGGTGATGTGGCAGAACATGAGGGTTTACAGTGACTAGAAAAGCCACTGTAGATAGTTTGGCCGAGATGTGAAGCCAGTTATGGGGAAAGGTGGAGAGGCGAGCTGAGCTCAGAGAGTGGGGTGTAAAAGCTACTGTGAAGAGGAATCAGATCCACAGTGAAGGCACTAGAGAGATAATTTTATTTCCCATACTGATTAGTTTTCATGACATATCCTTCTGGGTTGCTACAGGCTTTAAACCATTAGTTTTGCTTGCCTCTGAGTGCTATACTCGAACCACTGCTTATTCCTTTTAAGGCTTTGAAAGTTCTACCATTGCTGTATCAATTTTGTATTGCATGTGTGTGGAGACACACCAGCTTCTCAGTGAGCTTCACATGAGTTCAGTGCAGCAATGCCACATTAAATAGCTATTTTCTAACTCACAGATCTGGAAAATGGGGTTTAATCAATGACCATTAGACCTTGTGCTCCCTTCTAGCATACAATGTCTTCTTTCATCCTGGGTTACTGTATTGTTGTTTTAATAAGTAATGATTGGCATTTGGCACTGAGATACAGGGGCATGAAGGCTTTATTTGCAGGCAGAAATGAAATTATTATGGAAAAAAAACCCAATTAAGTGGGACAGGATATGTACCAGTAATGTACCAAATTGTGTCATGCTCACATTTCACTTTATGGCATTGAATTCCTCCTACAAGTGCAAGGGGATACAGTTAACAAAGGCAAAACGCTTAGTAAATTGTCCTCAAAGACTATTTTCTGTAATTGAAGGCCACATCTTGAGAGGTTATGTGCATGTGCCCTTCTCCTTTCAGCCAAACGGCCTAGTTATAGGCTCTTTACTACATTTACTTGTTAAAAAAAACCCAAACAGCTCATGTGCTAAATCTGTGCACTGTTTATGTCTCACTTAAATCTTCAAATATTTTCTTTCCCCTTCCTACTCCTACTAATAAGATCCACCTACCTGAAAAGGTTCAAGTAGGAACTGATAGACATAAAACCTCTTTTATGCTCCTGGTACTAAATGAATTTCTCCTGGATTTCCTCCCTAAGGTTTTAACAGTGCAAAAGGAACTGAAGATTCAGTTCTGTAAAATGGATGTGTCCTCAAAGACCCAGTCCTGAAGGCAGCTAAAGCAAAGCTACCACAGTTCAAGCATTGGGTTTTCAGCTCCTCGTAGGAATCAGCCACACAACATTATGCCTTTGTCTGGTGGTTTTCAGTCTCGGAAGATCAGGAGTAAGTAGGTTGTCTGCAGAAGGCAAAGTACACCGACTTGCCAGATTACTAGTGGGAAGAATCATAGCCTGTCCTTATCTAGACTATAAAGAGTTGACAGAAAGACTTTATGAACATGTATTTTCCTTCACCTCTTACTTGGAGAACACAGATAGCTCCACATTTTAACATCTTCCTTTTTTGATCACATGTAACTTTCAGACATGAACTGTCAGGAATTAGTGCCTCTGTCTCAAAGTCTCACAGGGTACATAAAAATCACTTTAGGACAGATGACACCATCTATACCAAACTGATATATTTTTCTTCCCTCTCCCCCACATCCAGTATTACTTATTTCATTATTTTCTCTGAATCTGTAGAGAAACACTATTGAAAAAGTACTTATAGGAAGTGTTGGGCTAAATTTTTAGGAAGAATCTGACATTTTTTAATCCAGAAAATAGATTCAAATTCTTGAAGGCAGTTTAAATGACAAAATTTACTTGCTGCAGTATTCAGAACAGTACTTGTATATTCAAAACAGTATGTTCATCTACTGAAATACTCCCACCTCCCCCCCTCCACTCCTCGATATTTCCTTGGCTAGGAATCACCTCGCTTTTCCTAGAGAGCTGTGGGTTCTTCACTGATCCCTGCAGTACAAACCACAAGGGAGGTCAGTCACAGACCTGACGGTTATCAAGCTCATAGGTAATACTTGTATAAACAAGAACATTTTCTTCTTTTGCTGTTTTCTTTTCTAATGTACCCCCACTCCAGAACCTAATACACTGGGGTATGCACATATCTATATGCTGTCCATGAATAATAAACCTTAATGACATCTGAGGCTCAATGAAGCAAGGACTTACGCTTGGAATGTTTGTCACAGAGAGCCGAAGCCCTCATGTCACAGAGTCTCAGGGATCCTTTGCTGCTGCTGTAGACAAAGAGATTGCAGTGATGGGGATGAAACTCAGAGGCTGTAATCACTTCCGTCAGGTCCTCCATATTGGCTGGCTTTATATCTACAATGTCTGAATGGAAGGTTCATTAAGGAAAATGCAGTTGCATGTAGGTAAACCATGATCCTCATCACCTTCTTGAAGGCAGCATGATTATCTAAATGTCCATACATTTAATGCTTTTAGATATACTCTTTTGTTTGGCAGTGGGATGTTTTTGAATTTCCAGACATGCCCCATCTACACCAAAAAGGCACTAGTCAACAACAGTTTTACAGCAGATGCCATTAGCAGGTTAACATTTGTCCATAGTGCAAAGACATAAAAGAAACAGTATTGCAGGGGATTTGGAATTCTCACTTCCATTAAAACTAATGGACAGCATTAGTTTTAGCTGTATCTCCTGCAGTTGCTATTGAAAACACTGCTCTATCTATATGATACTGATTGGTAAGGAATAATGAACAGCTCAGATCTGCTCACTCCAATAAAGGCTCACTGGCTTTTACCATCATGCAATTTAAGCTCCAAAATACACATAGCTTAAGTTAATAGCCTCAAACAATAAAACCTTTGCCTAAAGGCAAAACGTGGCAAACACATAAGCACTCATGTAAGTAGTTTTGTGTGAATATATGCTAATATAGTTATCCTTTCTAAAATAAATTCTGCACAGTACTGGTTTTGCTATTTGAATACTTGAGAGAAAGAGTATCTGAAATGGTATTCTTGGGTTTCTTTGTATACAAATGTTCATTACTGAAACCAATATGAGTGAGAATTGCACCTTTGAATCATTTAAGTGGATATATCTTTAACAAAATTACACTCATGATCTAGTTTCCCAAGCACAAACAGGCCTTAGGATCACTAAAGATTATCCACATGAAAGGCTCACCTAGTGCTTTTCCAACACATGTATAGCCACTCGTACATATTACGTGCCTTGGTGAGCTTAAAAACCAGGAGGTAATCGCCATATATTTGGAAGGCCAGCCTATAGAAGATGCTTACAAAGGAAAGAATGAAAGAAAGAGTCCCACGAGGGGACTGCAAGAAAGCAGTAGGTGTAGAAGCATAAAATGAAAGAAAGATATATATGTAAAACAGTACATTTAAATAAGATGGGACATTTTCATATGGCCCTCAGCAATCTGCTGTAGATAAGCCATCCAAATGTTAACAAATCCTTCGAACAAGAAGAGTAACATTACCCTATTTTACTGATGAGGCTGTGCAAGAGGCAATAAAGGATTTGCATAAGATCACATGGGAGATGCATGACTGAAAAAACCCAGATCTACTAAGTCCCAGTTCAGTGCCTTAATCACAAATCATCTCAATGCCTGCATTCCCCAAACATAAAATTTGAATCATCTGATATTCTAAACTTAAATATCTCGGAGGATAAGATAAATGAGAAAATCTGTTTTACTGAAGGCAAGAGAAATCACATATCATGATACTAAGCCCATTTCTCTTCTCCCTGTGCTCACTTCCCAAATGAAAGACCTTTAATTGATTTCTGTGGGAATGGGGTACAGTTTATCACCACCTTTATATTCTACACTTTGATCTTCCCCAAAAGTGCAGATCTGGGACACTACATTGAAATTCAACATAATACAAAAGAATGAGATATAATTATCTTGATGACTTTGCATAGACAAATACATCACACTGATTTTTATTTTTTTTACATCAAGTGGTTTAAAAAGGCAAATATCAGGAAAACTATTAATATTTTGTGTCATTTAATAACAACCGGGCATGAATTAATGTTTCATTTCAGCTACATTCCCACCTACTTGCACCATCACATTTGCATCCAATAATTCAACATGATTAATATTAGTGCAATGAATGTTAACGTGTAGCAACATTGATTTACTCCTTCTATAAAGCATCAACAAATATTCCTGAAAATCAACAGGAAAAAAATAACCCTTATTCACTTATTTGTATTTGGTGAATCTGTCTCAAGAAATATCTTTAAGTAAAAGCAATTGCTTTCAGTGATTGAATTGCTTTTAGGAGTTCAGAGAAATTATAGTAACTCAATACAAGAATTTCAGCTCTCAGAAGAGAGGAATAATTGCTGAGTGATGAGAAAGATATAAAATATAAATAGAGTATGTGCAACAGTCATGGTAAGTATCATTTTTCTGGATGCTGAAGACAATATTGTCAATTTTTTTCTTCATTGCATGAAATGAATAACCCTGTGCTGAATAATGAAATTAAATATTCCATTCTCCTGCCAGAAAAGCAGAAAATACTTGAAATGGAGTGCATTTCCAGATGTGATCTGAATCTCCACTGAGAAAGAACCTCATTGCCTACTGAGGATCATAGAGAAAATGCACCACTGAAAATTCATCATTTTGTTAGATTTAGAAAAAATAAAAGTCACACTTGTACTGAAGTAAACAATCAAGGGAATAGAGACTTGCAGAAGAGATTTATCCCAAATGCATTTGTAATATTAGATGGAAAAACAGCCTTTGCTTTGACAGCTACAGTACCCAAAATATCAAAAGAAGAACATGTCATAAAAAAGAACATTTTCCCTCTCTCATGATTTTTACCATCTATTTGAAAACAATAAAGTACAGCTTGACATGTGATGTGTGGGAACTGTATTTAAACTAGCATGACATGGAAAGGGCACGAAGCTCTCATGGGACACTTTTCATTTCTATTTTTCCATCCTCTCTTTGTTTCTTTTTCTTCTTTTTAAGCACAATATCACATTGCAGGAAAATATAAAAAATTGGACCAGACAGCATGCTTCAGAAACAGGCTCTTTGGTGAACTTGAAGAAAGAATCTGGCAGAAACTGATTAAATGAAAATTCCATTGCTAAAGGGAAGTTTCTTAACGGCACAAATCTGTAGAATTGCCTCCTACACTAATTGGTTTCCCTTACAATTGTATCTTCTGGAGGGATGCCTTGAGTGGGGCACAGTCCTTCTCCACTGGTTCACTCACATCTGAAATACCAGTCACATCTTGTTCCTGCTGTACCCCATGTAATGTGGTTAATTTTCAGAGTGTGGATAAAACAACCAGGATCAAAGCTATCTAAGACAGATAGCTAAAAGAGCTCACCATCGGCAGTGTGGTAGGACAGAATTCCACTGTCCTAAAAAAAGCTGGTGTTCCTGTGCCTGAACAGGGCAGGAATTTCCCCTAAGAAAAGGGAAAAGATCTGTACACTGCTTTGACTCCCACACGTTTGCCAAGGACAAGGCATTTCAATCCCTTTGTAGATATCTGCACTAAGGGAAGGCTGAACTGATGTCTTGCCAGCAATGGGCTGGAATGCATTGGCAGTCCTTTAATTCACTAACATTATAACAAAGAACAGAAAATACCTTCTTGTTCATAAACAGGTCTGTCCTCCTAACCTAACTATCTGCTGTCTTATATACCAGGTGTCACCTCCATTGCTTGGCTCAGTGAAACAGGATAAAGCTATGAAGAGGCCAACAGATTTTCTAGATGCTCTCCCAGAAAAATGCAAATGAAACGTTTGGTGTGCCTGGGAACTACAACAGTGTGAGATGATGATCTTACAGTTGGGTAAGTAGAGCTACAAGACCAGGAGTTAATTTTGGGAAAAGCAACAAAGATACTCTAAGGCTCTAAACTTTAACTTTGGCTTTCCCAAAATTATTCAAGAACAGAGATATAACACAAGAGAGCAAGCAGGTAGGACAGGATTTGACTGAGAAGAGAAAGGATGTTTTAGGGAAAGGTCTGAAGTAGGGGACAAAGGGAAGCAAAGCAGTGGGAGAGGAAAGAGCATAAGGAAGGGCATGATTAACAATCTGCAATGACACACAGTATGAGGGGTGTGATCTGAGTACACGATTCAGTTATATTCTACATTTAGTCCTGCTCCAGTATTTTGTGCTGCTGTTGTGTAGCTGATATTAAAATGAAGACGACAGGAGGGAGAAGATTTGTTCCACTGCCTCTGGGCCACTGATCTAACAGAAACATCCTCCTCTGGGAGAAGTCACTCCATAAAGTTCCTTTTAGTGAAGGTTACAAAGATGACCCTCACCTTGATCCAAAATTGACATTCATCAGGCTTCTCCATTTGATCAGCTAGAATATAAATGAGCTCGTCTGCTTTATGCTCATGCCAAAACATGTATAACGAGAATGTGGAAAATATATAGGGTTCCTGCTGAGCAAAAAAGGTTCCAGGATGAATTTCCTTGTATGATAATGGAAACATAGCAGGCCCTCTCAAAACAGATTAAATTCCCTTTGAAGTGAACAGTATGCATACAGAAAGAGTTGCTTTGACTTCCTGAAGTCATCAAGGAATTCTGTAAGAAACCAGGTTTTGTAGACAACAAACTTGCAACTCACAAGTTGTAGCATATAGAGGACTGAATCTTATATAACTATTTTAGAATTATTTTTATATGGTTTGAGGGTTCACTGTAAGAAGAAATCAGTGGTAAAGTCACAGAAATGCTACAGGAAAAAAATTTGCTGGCCCCCCTTATTGAGCTGCAATGGAGGACAGAGGCTTTCTTTATAAAGCCAGGCAGAATTTTCCATATAAACTTCACAAAGAAAAAAAAATCAACCCTAAATCCATTTCTCATCTTTCTTATTTCAATATATGCTGATGTGATACTTCATTTTTACCCCTGCGTGGGACTTGGGTTTCTGCAATTTTTAAGCACTTTCAAAAAAGAAACTTCTGCCTAACATATCTTCCCAAACCTGGCTGTTCCCTATGTTTTCCAGACAGGTTTGTTCAAGCTGCTAATTTTGTCTGCATCTCACGCCTACATTCTAGCCTAGTCCTATAAAGATTCACTAACTAGTAGTTGAAATCAATAGCAACTCATAGAAGCTGCCAGGGCTTCAGTTTAGGGTAATTGATTATTGTGGTCCTGCTGGGGCTCTACACTTTTAATATAGGCATTTCTCTGAGTGGTTTCCTCTGTTAGTCATTTAGTGCACACTATTTTCATTACAAGGAGGGAACTGTGATGCTTACAAATCAAGCTCTACCAGTTTTACACTTCCTACATGGTGGTTATATCATTCCCATGCTGTGTGCAGCTGAGGGAATTAATTCCCAATGACTACAGTTTTATTCCAGGCTGTGTACATCAGTGGAGCAGCAACAGAATCAGGCCTTAGATGCCTGATAACGTCACAATGTGATTACATCAATTGTATTATGAACGAAAGAGGCAAGTTCTAACTTTTAATTAACTATCCACTCCTTTCTTTTCATTTCTTAAAGATACATTGTTGAATGGTAGTTCTACAACAGGCATGTCACAATAGTAAGGACACCATTGAACATAGTCCACCTTCCGAATCTCCATCTTTCTCACTTGTTGGCCAAGAGTCAAGGGTTTCTGGAACGATTTGTCAATAGGTTAATGGATTTGGCCTTGTCTTCAAATCCCAGTGTTTTACCTTAGGCAGAGACATGACACTATTTAAATTCTAAGTATCCCTAATAGCCACAGTGTCAATGCTTTTTATCACACAACATTCGCCCACCGCTCCACTAAAAGCATGTACCGTATAGGTTACATTAAAAGCCCAGAGAGTTGCAATTACACTGTCAGTACCATTTGATTCTTCCAAACCACAAAAGCAGAAACTGCTGCATAAGTGTATGCTCCTTCAAGCTGTCTTGGACCTAATATCTGCTAATAAAAACTACGGATCCATATTTGAAAATTACTTAGTAGTACAATATGAGCTCAATTCCATGGTGTTTGTGACAATGACACTTCAGACATTGTACTGGAGTTGGGAATTCTGGCAACAGTCTCACACTGGTGGTGATTTGCTAAAAATAAAAATTTGAATGGCTTGATTTTGATTTGCAATAAACCACTTCCATCAAAAGTGTTTATTAGATGGTGCCACTTTGATAGTCCAAAGGTTTCTGACAGCATTTTTTCAGTATTCTTCCTCATATAAGGATTATGAGATGCAGAAGGAGTAAAAACTGCTATGGGCTTTTAGCTCTATGTGGAAGGCCAAGGCATAGACAATTATGTTAGGAGCTGTGCAAACAAAGAGTAAAGGGGTTGCTCATAATATACAGAACTGATACAAAGTGCATACAAACAAGAGATTAAGTAATGTTATCACAGTCCTGTGGACTTCTAGGATTTCTTAACTCAAGGATTATCGTCTAAAATAGGTGAAAAATAGATTTTAAGGGAAGAAGAATGGACCTGGTCATAGCAAAGATGTAGTCAGAATAAATTTTCCAGCTACTCAGCTAGAACTAGCCATGGAAGAGAAGCTGGCCATGTTAGGTAAACAAGAGGTATAAAAACTAAGCTACTGTTGAGATCTAGTTCATCCAGAGATTAGATGATATATTCAGTACATTCTCCTGTCTTATCAGTAATAAACATTTCTACAATGTGGATAATACGGAAGTCTGGATGCTGGAGTGGTCCTCCTTGGGCAATGGCTTCTCATCTATGTTCAGCATACCACTGTCAGTACAAAGTGGCCCATGTTTCCTCACAATCTGATATCTAAAGCTTCAGACAGACTTGTACCTAATTTAGCTTTCTATTTCTAATACCATAAAAGCACAGAGACAAACACTCAGGACCTCTAAATTTGTTTAGGAACCAAGATGTCACTGGTTTAACTGGCAGCTGATACGAACCAGTGCCTCAGGAACTAACAAGATTTGCTCAAGGCCAAATAGGAAGACAGGGATGGAGCCTAAATACCAAACACCTGAATCAAAGCTGCAAATCCTGGACTTTCTATCTCAAGTTTCATTCAGAATTTGATATATTTGGCAAGAAATTAAAAGAAGTGTTAGGAAATATTTTCCATTCTTAAAGTCCAAAGCAAATAAGAGTTAGTATTGGTGTTAATGTTTACAGATAATGAAACTGAGGCATAAAGTGGCAAAGATTTGTCAAAGATCAGCTTAACAGCCAGCAAGAGCAACAGTTATGGATTCTGCTCTACCCGTCTCTCCCCTTCCTACCCACAGTAGCCCAGGCATGAGAGCATTCAATTGGTTTTCTTGGTTAGTCAGTTTGAGAGGTTCTTTTTGTTACTATCATCATATTTGTGTTTTGGAATTATTATTTTTTTTTAACAGAATGCAGACTAGTCTAAAGACTCATTCTGAATTTGAGAGATCTCACTCTGATCCTTGGTGCATCAGTACTTGCCATTCCTATTATGTCAGTAGAATACAATCAGAAGGCAGCAAGAAAGCCCCAAGTCTCCATTATGCAAAAATCACTTGAAAAAAAGAATCAACATATTTTACATGTACTTAATAAAATTTCAGGTAATTGCTTTTACTGTCATATATTTAGTACAGACTTTACTGTATGTGAGTTGAAGAAACAAATCTTATATAAAGGAGAAACTGCACATGGAGTAGCTGCAACATTTGGATAAGCGTTGAAAGCAGAGAATTACAGAATAGCACTGCTAGGAAAGAGCATTTAAAATGTTGCAAGTCACATCCAAACTTTCTCATAGATAGGCCTGTTCCTAAACACTGCAACCAATAATCTACTTATAGAAGTAGATACTGGAAAATTTTAATTTATGTAAGAACTGCATTTTAGGTTGTTTTTCAGCACAGAACACCCGCAATTTCATCTGTAGACACAGTCAGATGCCTGCCTTAGCCACAATCATATGCACATTCAAATTTTCAAGAGCAAAGAAATCATTATCTACATATACACAGCTGAGAGCAAAATTAAATGGATGAGTCAACAGAGGAAGACCTGTCTCCATAAATGCACATCTGCATTTTTCCGTGTACAGTACTCAATCACTGAAAGGCTGCAAAGTCATATTTTGTCGATGTATTTGCATATTAATTAATTATGATTTGCTGAAACTATTGTGGAATGCTTAACATTACATTTGGAACATAACAAATACCAGAAGAGCCTAAGGTACATACAAATTATTACTAGAAGAGACTTATTAAGTCACCTAGCTTAGATTCTCTTAGGCAGTACTCTTCTATGTTGTACAATAAGTGGCACCATGTATCATCTACTAGCAAGAGTTCCAAGAGAACAAGGTAACTTCAATAAAATAAGGCAATGAAAAACTATAAACCAAAGCAATATCATAGAATCATTCACAAACTTGTTTTGATGAAGTTAGTGAGATATTTAAAAGAGACCTGAGAGGGATCTACTTGGTTTGTTGAATCCAGTCCCTTGTAGTACAGAGAAATACACCATACATAACTTCCTAAACTCCACCTTAAACATAGACAGTGATTGTTTCCCACATAACTTATAGGAAAGAAGAGATATAATGTCTTCTTTTTAATGAATAACCTATGCACCAACAGGTAAGAAATGTCTTCTTGATAATTATTAAAATCCCATGCAGCTGAGGAAGACCTGCCTATTAAAATGCAGACACAGAACTTCCAGCTGGAGGGTACAGACTCCTCGGAGAATTTTGATGGGGGTTTTTCTTTCCCTATATGCAATTTATTCTTCCATACAGCTTGCAGAAAACCCCAATTCAGCAGTATTTGTACCCCAGCAAAGTAGAATAATTCCATATTTTAATTGAAGTTACAATTCAAGTCACAAAAGAGTCTTGCTAAAGTGCCTTGTAGAGCACAACACTCTCCCCTTCCCTGCATGTTCATTATAGAAGCAATCAAATAAAACTATCTTTAAAAAGGCCCAGATGCTTCTGAAAAATATGTACTTAAAAAATACTAATAATGGCTTTCATTCAAAAATTACACTGTGGTTTCTGCTTGCAACTAACTTTGCACTGCCAAGAAATCTCTGAACATGAGTAATGTGAACATGAAAATGAGGAACAGATTCAGTTCTGAAACTCCATAGTGAATATTTTCCAACTGATCTATAGTAAATTATGTGAGACATCTGATAAAAATTTTTTGGGAGGATTTGCTATGTAGTTATTTAATTTATGTGAAAGGATTTACAGAATTTCTCATCAGCTTGTTCTCTAGGCTCTGCAGAGAAATACAGATTCCAGGAGTTTGAAACACCAAGGCACGGGGGTTCAATATTCACAGCTGTATGCCTGTTACTTGATGTGCTTTCAGAATACTGAATCCAGACAAGTCACACAGCTTGTAGTCAGTATAAAACCAGTCAAAATAGACTTATTCCCAACTCTGCTGTTGTAACTTTGTTAAAGTTAATATTGCCTTTATTTACAGAGCATTTTTATTCCAAAGATCCTAAAAGTGATCTCCCTTAACTATTGTAATTTCACATGCAACGGCACATTACTGGAGCACAGTCCTAGCCAGTATGTATTATAACAACAGAAAAGACAGCAAGGTCTTCATTAATGAGAAGTACACTGGCTACTTCAATAGTAAGAAAAGCTTGTGTGGTTTCAGGTTTTAAAGACTCAAACAGAACAAAGAGGTACAGACTGCAAGCTTCACAATACCCGAGATGACCGTGTGAGCATTTTTATGACATCTCTGTTCTTGTACAGAATACTCTTCAAGGTAAAAGATTTTAGCCAATGAGCAAATCAAGTAATATTTTCTTCTTCTTTATGTTACTACTCTGTAAAAAATGTGCTTTACAAGGTTAATTTCAAGTCCAAACTCACGTGGGAACGAGAATAATTAGACTCATTTAAGAGAATTCTCCCCTCTGGCAGAGGTGATTAAATTATTTATACATTATCTTTTCATATAATTGTACCTAGAACTGTGTAAATGGTTTTTTTGTCTAACTTCCAATAAATTCCTAATACATGTTTTTCAAGTTGGATACACAACCTGCACCTGTGACAATAGAGAATGGCTCATTTTTAAAATGCTTCAATGAGAAATTAATCCAGAGGGAAGCAGATGCATGCAATTGAAAAGCTTCCACGATGACACCACACTGATTAAAACTCATCAAGTGAAGAAATAAAATTAGTAAGACAATAAATCTTGGCTGAATCCTGTTACTCATTTCTACAGGAATAACTTCATTGACTGCAGCCACATTAAACTAAAACAGGACTGCTACTTAGCTGATTATCAACTCTACAACATGACTCTTTAACTTAATATTCCCTCCTATATTTCCCAGGTACCTTTTTGCTAAGGATCTGACTCTGGACAAAATCAGAAAATTCTAATAGAAGAAACCACTTGGGTGAAAATGGAAATCTAGTTGCTGATGCCGATTTGTTTCAGCTCTACTAAGTGGTCTTTCTCTCTTTGATAGCAATAAACTTGAGAAAGCTTCGAATGATGGTATTTTAAAGGGCACTCTTGGTACAAAATAGTAACTTGTTTGCTACAATCAGGAGACTAACAGTCACAATTAAGTTGTAAAGCATTTTGCTCTGTGGAGATCTGTGAAAAGACATCTTTGCACCTAATGTAAAATTCTAAGTACCCTCTACAGTTGCATTGCCTAGACCACTCAACAAACAGATGAATACAGTGAAACCCCAGTGCTGTTCTTTAATGCACTACTAAAGAGTTCTGAAATGGCTTTTACAGGCTCAGGATTTCACACTATTCTTTATTTGCTGTACTCCACTCATTTTTCTTTTTCCTTTTTTTCAACCCACTATTCAGTTTTAAAAATCAAGAGTACTTTAAGGCCTCTGGCCATGTTTTTCCTTACCTCTGCTAGTAAGTAAATAATGTGTACTGGTCTCTATTTGGGGACAAATGTATTAGAGAAGTCAGAGCGTTTGATAAAGAAATCCATTAAAACGACAACTTAATCACATATTTATTCAGTCAAGCTGTGTATGGACAGGAGTGATAAGTAACAAAAATATGTATTCTGATTAACAAATTAATATTTTTATTAAGCCATAAATCTGCAGTGCAGTAATTAACCCAAGGCTAGAGCTATGGTCAAAATACCTTAAATTAACTTCTTTAAAAGCAACTCTAGAAAAACAAAGAGACTGGTCTTTGCCAAGAATCCAAAGGCCTCAGCTATAAGTAGTTTTTCACAGACAGGCTCAGCTCTTCCAATTTATTTATTTTTGGAGGACAGCTAGATAGGGAATATTTTCATAGCACTATCCCATGCCCTGATATCTGACACTCCAGCCATGTACTGTTTGCTTTTGCTGTAATGTACGTTTCAGCTGTATAGCAGGAAGGTCTCTGTCAGTGGTTCCATGCTCTAAGACTGTTTGACTAGCTCTGATATTGCTCTGTTGTCTATCAGATATGCTCTGTCATACAGTTTTCCCTGACTGGCTGCTAGTCAATATTCTGAGATAGGAGTCCACTTAAAGTGATGAGGATAGTTAAAAAAACAATTATTTCTGACAAGGATCATAAAGTATCCTCTGGCAAGAAATGAAACCAAGCAATAGTCTTGAAAGACCATTTTTGACAATTATTCATAGTTTTCAGAGCTCCCTAAATCTTGACATAAAGTCTCCTAAAAGATACCAAGAATTCTTTGCATTTCTTGAAAACAAATAATCTTTAAGGTCCTTATAGTCCCTACTCACAGACAGACTGCTATAATTACTATTATTTGAATTACAGTAGTTAGTTATAAAATCTGCAATTTTTACAAGATAGCACACAACTACTCCTGCTCTGAAAAGCTTAAAAACTATACTCATTTAACATATTCTACAAGAGATAATGACCTCATCAAAATAGTTTTTTATGCAAACTCAACACACTTTTACCTCAATAGAAGAACCAATTCAATGCCTGTTGTAGAAGCTCTTTCTATGTTAGTGTGTACAAGACAAAGTCATTTAGGTGATTCTAGAAATGGAGTTCTCTCTTGGCACTTTCCACTAGGAGCACACAAAATATTCCTTGCAAATGAGTCTGTTGACAGTTCATGAAAGGCTCAATTTACTATTGGGATTCTACACAGTTCAGAAATGATGACAACTTACAGTTACACATACTTACCCATTTACTTATTTTGTTCCTCAATTGACGCTAAAAACATTTCTTGTGTGATTTTGAGTAAAAAATTCCTACTCCATTCTTCCTAACAGGTAGCAAAAAGCCACATCAAGAACTTTCTCAGCTATCACATTTCAAAAATCCTTATTCTGGTAGTCATATGAGATATTTTGGTAAAGCACAAAATTCTTTAAACCACGTTTGTCTAAAGCAGTTACAAAGAACAGATGCCTGATGTCTTGTCTACTTCCACACCTATTAAGACAGCATGGTCCACAGCCTAACAGGGAGAAAATTATTTCCTCCTTTTATACTCTCTTAATTATTATTTATCTAGCATTACATATCCAATTAGGCTGGACCTCTATGGAATCTATGAAAAGTTTAATGAAAAATAATTCATATCTAGTAATACTGCCATTGGCCTTCTTGGCCACGAGGCCACATTGCTGGCTCATGTTTAGTTTATTATCAACCAGGATTCCCAGGTCTCTCTCTGCAGAGCTGCTCTCCAGTAAGTCAATCCCCAGCTGGCATTGGTGCATAGGGCAGTTTCTCCCTAACTGCAGGACTCTGCACTTGCCCTTCAGTAAGTACTGCAGTTAGATCAAATAGTATAGTCATATTTGCTTTTCCATGTCCATAATATTAATTGAAAATTAATACTATGATCTCACCAGACAATATTCAGCTCCTGGGTTGAAATTCCAGCAAAACCATTTGACTCTATATCCAGTTAAACAAAGACTGTTAAAATGAGGCTAACACTGACTAACCTCAAATCTTTCATTACAATTATTTAAAAACGTTTTTGCTGCAAAGTACTTAATTGCGTTACAGTATGCCAAGCACCTCAGTAATAAAGAGGAGGAAAGATCTCTATCACAACCAGTTTACAATGCAGTTATCAGCAGATGAGAAATGGCAATGCAAAGAAGAATCTAACAGTTAAGTATTGATACTTGGTGTGAACTTTGTGTATTCACAAGTTTCACACAGAATTTATTTCATATACATAAATTTTTTCCTCTTCATAGTGCTTTTCCCCATGGCTTTGAAGATAGGGCACTGGAGCATTTCTAGTAGTTTACCTCAAATTGGGGTAAAAATTTCAACATTTATCAAATGCATAGAAAGCCCCCAGCTGACAGTACTAAGATGTGAGTTAGGCATCAAAATCTTTATTTTGACTGCTGTCAACTCCTGTTTCTACAAGGTGGCCAGTATTCTCCTGCTGAAAACAGTGGAGACTAAAGAGGAATCTAATCTGGAATCTAATCAACTTGTTGACAATAGCTTTTTTACCCTCAGTTATTCATGTAGGGGTGCTTTAATTCGAAAAGCAAAGCAACCATTTCTCTAAAATTACACTTCAAAAGAGATCACAAAACCATGTAAAGAACAGACATAGTACACCTCTGCAATCCTCTACTCTAACTTCCAGACCGGGTTTTAGTTTTGCAGACATCTTCATTCTCCTTTAAAGGAGTTAGAGACCATACATGTGGAAAAAAGAGAGAATCTGGGAAGTAAAGAAAAAAAGAACAGAAACTTGAGGAAAAGCTACTCATTGCTACTAGCAACTCAGCTAGAATGTGACCGCATGGTATAATATACACCATTTAAACACATGATGTATATTGGCATATCTTTCTTGATAGAACACAAAGTGCTAAAATGTATTACACAGAGCTCTCAAATGAGAAATAATGTCTGCCATGTCCCCATGCAGAAAGTGTATGCCTGAGGAAAACAGTGCTGTGGGTGGGGGTGGTGGCAAGTTCTCACACGGTAAATGTAATTTTTCAAGAGCACAGAAAAAGCATCCTTCTGCACCGTCATCCTGGCTGAGGAATTTTTATAGAAACAACCTTATCTCAGTCAAGGGCATAAACTTGCCAGCTTACAGCTCCACAAATGCCAAGAGAATACTCCAGATTTGCTTTCAGTTTAGCATTCAGATGCTTCAAACTGAGGCAGGTAACAGGAATTTTGTAAGGGCAGCTATCTTTCCAGCCTGGGGGCTGCTCCCAGAGCACTCCATATCCCCTATATATGCACTATACTCAGGTGCACAATGGGCTGACACAGTCTTATCTCCATCAATGTAGCACATTATTTTTGTTTTTCTGTTCCTTTTCTTTTTTGTTGTTGTTTAATTCTTCAGTAATTTCCGCAAGATATGTTGCCTAATGATCTGACTATCCATAATATGCTTCAAATACTGGAATATATCAGACTTTAAGAAGGCCCTATGGTGATTTGCTAATTAGCTTAACCCTTTTGGGACATGGAAGAAGGAATTTTTTATTAAAACAGGATAACCCTGGACTATATTGATCTGACTGAGAAATGAGTGTTTTAGTCAAGATGAGTCTCAAGATGAGTACATGCTGGAAACAGTGATGTTGTTTCCATAGCAATGCCATGACAGCCTCTAGAGTGAAATAGTGTGCTACCAGGAAATAAAGGGAGTTCGAGTGCTATGAGCTACATAGTTGTGTGAGCAATCCAAATACATTCTCATAAAGAATATTTAGTACAGCTAGATGTTCCAAAGATTGCTGCTGATGTGAGGTAAACCTTATCAGTATGCTTATAGCAGTCCTGCTTTCTCATTCACTACACCCAAGATGACATATCTAAAGTCTTAAGCTCTGGGCAACACTGCTAAGCCATTTCAGACCAAACATTAACAAACACAGCAACCTTTACCACACCACCTTTCCAGTGAAGAATATCATCCATAATTAAGGACACTGACTCTCATTCTCCATAACACAGTCAAACACATTAAACCTTTCAGCGAAGAAAAGCCTTATATGTGCAATTACTTACCAGCTGACCTTCCCCCTTCCTCTTCTCTCGCCTCCTTCTCTCCCTTGCCTAAATGATACTGAGTAAATGTGCTTGCCAGTGGGAAGCGGTGTACAGAAGTCTTCCACATTCCTCATGAAAATGTACACAGCCATAGCATAAAACTCACTTGTCTGCTTTGTACCCCTGTTAGTGTTTATGCTAATATAAAAGCAAACCAGAAAACCACTAATTATCTTTTATTTGCCTAAGGCTTTACCTAAGGCAAATACTCTGGTCAAATTCTGCAAAGCTGATTTAAAATCTTTTCCAAAGGAGACAGAGAGTTAATTTAAGATCTGCATTGCTTTGTCTTTTCATTTTCAAAGAAAAGAACAATACTCAGTGATTTGTAAAACTGTTAAAATAATGATTATAACTCAACTGTTAAACAAAATTCTACAAGACGAAGTACTTTACTTGAAAAACACCCTAGCATACCACTGCTAATCTATTCCTTCTCCAGCACTTCCCGTGCAATTTGTAAGGACATTCAAACATTGAGCTATATGTCCAGAAACTCTACCACTGTATTGAATTTGTTGTGTCATTGTCACAACCAGCCTCTTGGGTAAACAGATTGTAGTTCATTACATGTAGCAGTGTGGCCTCAGAGGGAAAGCAGACAGACAAATACAACCCCTGCCAGATCCCTTATTAACAAATGCCACTTCAAACGAAAATGTTTTCTATTTATTGTTTTGAATGTGTATTTCAAGGAATCAAGCCTTGCATGTAAAACAGCAAGATGCTTCATTTCTATTTTGCATTTAGTAAAAAGATGTGAAGCAAGCATTTTCAAAACTGCCTGAGCCTCCTCCTGCTTGTCCCCCTAAGTATGTTGCAGAAGGTACCAAATCCAGCAACATTCATTCATAATTTAAACTGTTTGCCTGGCAGAATTTTTTCATCTTAATATTGCAACTGGCACACCCAATGGCTTTTTTTTTTTTACAAGAAATTCATCTGCTTCCACAAGAGATTTATGTAACTGGAGGACAGAAATGCAGTTTCTTTATTGGACAGATGTTAAAATCTAGTGGAAAATGTGCCCTGCTATTTTACAAGGACTTACAGACCTCTGTGTGGACAAAATTATATCTATGGAAAGACTGATGCAAGTTTAACTCACCCATCCCCTTCTTCCTAGTTATCCCCAAGATGAGAAATATTCTGTAACTATCTCACCTTTTTTGGAACACTTATCTCAACTTCTCTGTTTATCAAAGAATTACATAAAAATAATCTGCTTGATCACTGAGTACAGATAGAGTTTAAACAGTTCAAACAGAAGTGGATACAGCCTATTTAACTCAGTCCAGTCTTGTGAATACATACTGGTATCCAGCCACAAAAATCAATCTGCTGCCACCCAGCTTAGAAAGAACAGTTTCCCCCTAGCATTGATCATCCCTTTACCTACCATTCTCTCATACATGTGTCTAAACTCTCTCATCACAGTCCTCCCATATGTCCATCCATGTGTATCTAAAAGAAGCAGCAATGTCTTTATCCCAATACAGAACAGAAATCTAGTCATCCCAAAGTCATCCATGGAAGTATCCCAAAGCCACTGTCTTTTCCTATTTTAAAACTCAGAAACATGCTCTTAATTTTCCCTTCATCATGTTTCAAGAGTTAAGTCAATGATTCAATCAGAAACTCTACAACATTTTTATCAGTAAATATCTATGACAGGAGCGTGTTAATGCTTGAAACAGAGTCCATACAGCTGTCATCGAATGCAGCAGTTGAAGATACAGAAGTACAAGCAGTAACATCCTAAACAGTTATCCAACCTCAATTTTACTATCCATGCTGTTTCATCAAGAAATATGGTAGTAGTTATGACTGTAAAGCTGTTGTAAGTCTGTTGTCCATCTCTTTCCTAGTATATTGCTAGTATTTGAAACATCATTGGAGGCTAAGTGCTTTGAAGCCTGCATACAAGTGTTTTCATACAAAAGACAAATGAAGTGTTGTTAATCAGGGCTATGAGATTTATAGTTTTCATAAGCAATTTCTTTAAATTTTCTCCCTCCACTTCCTCATCCACAAAATATTAGACAAATTCATTTATCTACCAGCCTCTTAATCATTTGTTAGGATAAATTCATCAATGTATATAAAGGATGTTAAGATTAAAAGCTCTGTATAAATGCTAAGAGTTATTTTATACTACCACACTCACAATACTTTTGTTCTGATTGTATCAATACTTGCATAGTAAGTCTATTCTTTTCAAGGATTTACACACATTTGGGGTTTAAAAACTCATTTGGAGATGATATTTCTGTCAGTAAGCTATTAGTGTGGCAAAGGACTTAACAGTGTCCTCAAGAACTACAGTAACTACTTGTTTCATTCTTTAAAATTAGTCAGAAACATTTCTCTTGGCAATCCATATTTTATAAAACAGCTTTTAGCACAACAAAAGGGATTGCTAAAGCCAAAGATTTAACTTGCATAAGTGTTCTGGAATGGAATCTGGTTATCACGCATAGACATCTCAAGATCGCTGTGCTTGGTCTGACTCATCACTCTGCTTTAGAAGAAAGAAGAGGATATACAGTAGAGAAGAACACACAGTAGTCATGCATAAAAGTGTTCAGGGCAGAGACAAGACTGGAAGGTGAAGCTACAATGAGGAAGACACTGTCAGAAGCTGTGCTGCTGCTCCACATAGGTGTGCTTGCAAACAATTTTCCCACTCTCTTCTCTCATACTAAAGACTGGAAGTTCAGTTGCTTGTATATCAAAGACAGACATAGCTGGACTTTGAAGAACCACAGACAAATTTCTCTTATATAAACAGTCATTGAAGAGGGCACCATTTAGCTTGCTTAATTTACACAGGTGAAAAACAGAAAAAGAGTATGAGTTTAAGGACAATCTGAGGAGAAGTTCCCTACAGTTCCTTGGTTAAAGGCACCTGCAGTTGATCCTTCAAAGGCAGTTTTTAAGGACATTGAGAGTTGTTTGATTTAATGAAAATGTTTCTTGTGACTGTTTAAGCTCCAAAGATAATCTAGCCTATGAAGGAAGAAGTATAAACAATCAGAGAAAGGGAGAGCACCCTCACATATTGGCGCTTTCTTTTAGGAATTTGTCCCCAGCAGGACAACTTTAATGCCTAATAGTCCCTCTTACAAATCCACACAGAAATATTCTTCTAACTCCTTTAGAAAGACTTGAAAATAAATTACCATAGGAACACAACATTCTGAGCTGGCTCCATAATCTATTTGTCTTATTAATGGTCTCTTTATGTTCTCCAAAACACAAAGCATCGCTTCTTTGACTACGTTTCTTTTGCTCCTCCTCCAAGCAACTCTGTTGCAGTACAAGGGGCAGCCTCAAAGATGATTGGAATGCTCCCACAACACAGCTTTCTGGCTGATGCCAGCACTTGATACAGCAATGACTGTATTAATCACAGACATAGTTCACATAAAGCAGTTGAGTCTTACACCCAAACCATGCACATCTCAGGCATTAAGGTTCCGAGAAGCAGGATGGTGAAGAACAAGGGGTATGGTCTGGGTAAGGACTGACCTGTCAGCAAAACATGGAGGTAGAGCTCAGTGTGAAATGCCCTCAGGAATTAATAGTATAGAGTATTCTAGTCACCTGGATAGTTACCATCCAGCTGACATCAGTTTCCCGTTTATTTGTCATTAACCAACTCCAAGATTGTTATTTTTCACACAAAATTTCTTGATCTTTGCAACCTCTTGGCTGTCTCTTTTGATATGTGAGCATTTTCTGTTACAAATACTGCAGGGATTCTGATAAGTAATGGTATGTTTTTAAATCTCCAGAAAAATATTTTAAAGCAGCTCTCTTATACCCCACTAATACTATTGACACTGAGCAAGGAACCACAATAAAGGATACTGAAGCTTCTATCCGTGATTGCTAAATGCCAGAGGTTAATCCTGAGATCATCCGCTGACATGTATGTCTCACAGTCACTGTTGACAGATATTGAATTGACATGATAGGTGTGACCATTAGCAAAGATTCTCCGGGGAGTGACTTCTACCATCAAATCCATAGGTTTCAATACAGGCACCTGTCAAAAAAACCAAAACACAACCCAGTAAGGGAGTACGATATTAAACACTTTTTATTTTGCTAGGATGAGGAGAGTTTTAATAGAGAGCAAATATTCAAAGACTGACACTTTATAAAACTTCTCGACACTGTATGCAAGCTGAATTTTCCCATGGATGAACTGGTGGGCAAGGTCATCCCTGACAAGGAAGAAGCAAGAGACAGAAGAGTCACGGAGAGGTGAGCAGAGCTGATGGAAAGCCTGCACAGTGGGAAGGCAGGTACTGGCAGCTGCCACAGAACAGGTCAGTTCCACAGCAGGAGCTGCTGTCCCACATATGCAGGAAGCTCTGGGTCTGACAAGCAGCGAAGTCCTAGTATTTTGCTTTCACTAAAGAGTTGCTGTTAGCTGTAAATACCAGTATTTCTTTAGTCTCTCTTGATGTCTCTCTTTCAAAAAAGTCAAGTGGTGAAAAGGTTATAACAGCAACACATAATAAATGAAGTCTTGGAAAACAAAGCCAACATGTATTGACATACTTGACATATATACATACTCCTGAAAAGCCAAGACCACAAACTATCACTCATCATTGTGCTCTTGATATTTCCCTTTGTCATTTCAGTGTCATGCTTCAATAAACAGGACACTGTCAATTTACTCCTTCTTGGTAAAGCATTGAGCACTGTAAAGCTGTGTTCCATGATTGGGACTACTCAATGTTATTGAACGTGCAACAGGAACAATCTATAATATATCAATCCACAAGACAGTTTAAAGAGGAACACAGAAGAGTTAAAGCTTTGAGCTTAGCTTGCTACTAAAAGAACAAATCAATGGTTTGCCCAGCCTTTGAATTCTCAGACTGTAAGCAATCTGGAATGGTTTCCTTTGCTAAAATCACATAGAATAGATAAATATTCCATTAATATAGTCATCCTTACACTCTGAAGGCTTTTTTTCACACCAGACAATATCGGCTGGTTTTGGAGGTAGAGGTTGTTTGTTTTTAGCAATAAATAAATAAATACTAGCGTTTTTACAACATACCTATCCAGTTCTAACCTTTAGCCACTTATTTTGCCAAAACATCTGGACTGAATTCAGCCATCAAAGTCTGAGGACAAAAGACCCTATTATGTTATCATATCCACTTATATGAGTTCCATGACTGCATCTGTGGAGCAATGCAGAACCTTATGTTCACTGGAGCACAGACTACTGCAAATCTCTCTCTTCAGATAGGAGATAATAGTTTTATACCACTGAAATTTGGTGCACTGTCTTTAACTCAGTTGCCGTGAATAAGTCGAGAACACTGTTTAATATTAATTACAAGTATAACAATTCCAGCACACCAATTTCAGGAAGAGTAAAACTGACATAAATGCGTTAAACATATTTGTGTTGGTCACTACATCATAAAGTATTTATGACTCAAATATGTGTGACAGATTCAAGACCATGATCAGTCAGTTAAAAGTTCAATGAGGGTAATCATATATATGCTTAGCATTAAGTACATACTGAAATCTCCTACTGAGTGAGCACCCATGACTTCCTTCTTCATACAGAAACAAAAGGATTTTGGACTAAGACAACAGCTTACCTGCAGCGATGTTACCGTAGAAAGATCTTTAAGTTTTCCCTCTTCATCTTTTAAGTTGTACCCCTCTGGCCTCTTATCTCTTTCAGTAATTTTCCATAACTTGATTGTTTTATCTTTAAAAGAAAAGACAACTATCAGCATAGGAATTTAGAATGTAGTTACTCACCTTTCACAACATATTCCTTAAATTTCTACACTCTGGTTTAGACAAGTCCTGTGCTGAAACAGTTTGAGTCACTTAGTTTTGCACATCCAGAAAATTTAATCAGAAGAAAAAATACTCATAAAGCAAATCTCATACCATCAAATTGAGTGACAGGCTCCTGGCAGCTGACAGACCATGTAGAGCACATGCCACTCTCATATTCACCTTGGCAGTTTGCAGGTGGAACAGACCAAAACCACTCAATGCTCAATGCTGAAGCTCAGTTTGACAATCTGACTTTGCAAGGAAATAATCATGCTATTGTTTGCTAGGTTACTTATAAACAGCAGAAGAAGAGCATGGAGTAGACAGATATACCAATGAAACCTGCCTGGTTCATTGTGAGAATGGGCAGCAGTGTATTGGTGTAACAACAGGAGCTGTGAAAAATGAAAAGCTGTGTGAAAAATGAGACCCTCTCCCTCTTAAGGAAAAGTAGCTAAGAAATTTGGGGTGGGGGAAGGAAAAAAAAAAGAGAGAATGATGTAAGGGTAAGGGAGAGAAGTGGTAAGGAAAATATATTCATCTTACATGCAACGGAATTAAATCTGAACTCTCCCTTTTTCATCGTGTGAGGCACATGATGATAGAATAAGGATGGGACGTCTCTTGTTTAGCAAAGAGACCCTGAAGACAACAAATTGAAATTTTAAACATTTCAGATCGAATTTGTCCTTGTTTTTGTAGTGACTGAAGCTGCAAGATTTCCCAGCATTAATTGTCCACTCCCACTGTAGTTGTGCACACAACTTGCCAACCCTCTCACTCAGTCTGAAAAATCAACACCAACTCTTCTGGAAAAAAAAATTTCCCCAAGCTTCTAACAGTTGTTCCACTCATCTGTTCATGGAGCAGCCAGAGCCTTTCCAAAACTTCTGCACTTAAGCTACCACCACAGATTTTATTAACCTTTGTTCTTGCATCATTTCTGATTTTATCCCACTTTCGTCCTTTACCCTTCTTTTTCCAAGTACACGGCAGAGCATAATTCTTTCGCCAGTGTGCTTGATTCAAATACTTCCTTCAAATTCTAGTACAAATAATTTTAAAGGCAGGATATATGAATACATGAATCACATTGCATTTCTACAGCAACTTTAATTTTGACCTTTTTTGTTTCAAAAATCAATCCCTCCACTACTCTAAGCATTCTTACTATTATGCATCTCCTAACAATATTGATATGCTAATTTTCAAGTAACAAAAATATTACAATTGATCAATCCTCAGAACAAGAGGTTAGTTCGATCTGCAACTAAAAAGCTCCATTTAAATATTCAATAAGTTTCATTTGTGTTGGTCACGTTAATTAACAACTAAAAATACTTAAGAGGCTATGTCACGCACTTCGGATTTTTCTTACATGTAAATAGTACATTTGTGTTTATTCTAAAATTTAAAAACACAGCAATTGTAAAATGAATTATAAGAAAGAACACAAACCATTTTCCACTGTTAGTCCTGAGAGCTATTGACAAACCTATCTTTCTCCTGAGAAAAAGTGGTTTATTAGTCGTTAAGGGTATCACGTATTGCTTTTCCTCTCCTTCACGTGCCTCTGAACTTTAAAAAAAAATCCCTAGAAATTCTAAGCATGCCTATATTTTGCAAAATATGTGTGAGGTTCAGTACTCATTCAGCCTCAAGGGTGTTGTGAAGTTTTAATTAATTGATGTCTGGTAAGCAGTCTGAAATTGTTAGATGAAAGGGTCTGTGTGGGCCAAATTCTGATCTACTCAACATAGCTCACATTGCAAATGGTATAAAAGATATCAATGCATCCTAATGATTTATTATTGTACTACAAAATCAGTTCAGTTTATAGAACAAATCAGAAATTTGCAAACTGCAAGCCCTGCAAATCCACAGTGGGATTCAAAAGCCTTGGTGGTTTCCTTCTGCTTCTATTAATTAGGATGCTGCAACTGAAGTTTAACTGATGACTTGTTGGTAACGTGAACTCGAAAGGAACCAAAATCCCCTTCCAAGAGAGATGGCCTGTGCAGAAACAGCCTCAGATACAAGTTCTCCTTAGAAGCACAGAAAGAGATTTGGGCAGGTGCAAACCTCTAAGTCAGATATACTGAGGGTGAGACTTAGATGGATTCTCCCCTGATGTTCCCTAACACAAAGATGCTACTTTCAGCAAATTCGACAGACACTGTCCATCTGTGCCTGTGGAAAGAAAGGATGCTGTTCCATAGTTCTCATTTTTCTGACTGAAACTGAGCTTTAGATCCTAAACTACCAGGGGACAAAATATCAAAAATTGCATTAAAATAACATGCTCAGAAATTATTAAGTAATCAACACTCAAGATGCTTCTATGATCTGCCCAATATAAGCATGTATGACAGGTAACTTCTTCATTCTCTACATGTCAGGGAAAATACTCTTATTCCTTTTTACAGGCAGAGAATTGATATGCATTGTCAATGGTTTCTCAGAGGTAATCTGTAAGACAGTGAAGAATTCAACATGGACCTTCTGTACTCTAGAGTTAAAACCAACTTAAAACTATGCCAAGAGGTGAATCTTCAGACTTTAACCCTGCTGTGCCAGGAGTCTAGGAATCCTCCTTGGCACTCAAAAATGTTGGTAATTCAGAGCCACTGCTGTTCTCTAACCATGAAGTTTGCTGGGATGCAGACATGGGAGAAAAACTGATGCCAAAGCATTTTGCCAGGTCCTAGGTTTGCTCAATGTTAACTACAACTGGATTAGCCCATAGTCACACTATGACTGATTATTTCTTCCTTTCTCCCCTCCCATATTAATATAAAATAGAAAACTGAGGTCTATCAGGCCAACTATAAAAGTAGAGTATCTTAGGACTCAGCTGTATTCCTCAACATTTCCAAAATCAACAAATGAAAAGAGAGGTTTACTTTTCGTAATCTGCTTTTGTTCCATGCATGTGGTAGAAACTGGTCTTAGTCAAAGAGATCTGAAGTAGGAGTATTTTGACCAAAGAGGAAGTGCAGAAGAAAATTCCCAAACTTCCTAATTAGCTGACTAATCATTAAATCAGCATAAAGCACCTAGCTATAACAGATATGTTTCATTTCAAACATTGCAAGAGTGCCCCTTAAAAGTCAAAAGATAACTCTAAGGAAAACAGACTACAAAACATAAAATATTTTTCTATCTGAGGTAATTTAATGTAAGCGCTATTCATTCCTATAAATTTTAACTCGAAGTAACCACTTTGTCCTAAAGCATCAATTCCCAAAGGTGAGATTTTCTTCTCTCGTATTTTTTTTTTTAATCAGTAATTCTCAACTATGGTCAAGGAAAAATCCTTTTCTGATTACAATGACATCTAAGATTTACAAGTGGATATTTTTGTCTCATGCATCACCAGTAGTAATAGCTATTGGTGTCCAGATGTTTCCTAAATGACACCTGGGCATGTTAGGCTCCATTAATTTTTTTTTCCCCCTTATGTCACATCTGCATACTATCTCTTCACAATAATAATGCTTTTTTTTTATCTATAGGCCTTAAATATGTTAGAAAAATGACTCAGTAGTAATATCTTATTAATATTCCTACTGCCTTCTAACTATTTGTGTAACTCTTTAGAACTTAAAGAAACCATTCTGATAATAACGAACAAAAAGAAAAAGAAATTCATCTCTCTCACCTACATTCATTTAAACATCTACAAAGAATAAAAGTTATGACAAATACAGCAGGCAAAATTCTAAATGTCCAGTGAAACACAGCTGCTGAGTAAGGTGATGCCTTTGTCACAAAGTTTATTTCAGGATAGCACTGCAAGTTAATAGCAAAAGTGGGTAGTTCTCTAAATGTCCATGGATAGGCAATAGGAAAAACTCTATGACTGAACAAAATACACAACAAATGTGTCTCAGAGTCAGTGTGACAGTCTTGGTAAACTCTGAATGAGAAACTTACTAAAGCAGTAGAATAAAATAAATAAGTAAATGCAGTCAACACTAAAATGCACCGGAGCAAAATGCTGATATGTCCTATCTATCTTACCATTTGTTGATAAAAGTGAGTGAGCTGCATTTTGCTGTGGTAACCACTTGATCTTGTTTATTTTTTCTTCTATCTCCAAGCTCTTCAAATAATCAAATTCAGGTTCATGGCTCTGGAAAGTGCTGTAAACATTGTACTCCCCCTGATTGTAAGGCTCATTTTTACTCTGGAGAATAAAAACACAAAAACATGTGGTTTATGACTGCAATATATCTCCATCTCTTAGGAAAGGTATATAAGCAGCCTTATATATATAAAAATATTGAAAGTGTAATTTAATCTATCATTTAAAACATGATATTGATAGATTGGTTTCTAAAGGAATGAAATTTCCTGTAGGCATTGAAGCGACATTCAATAAACAGCAGAATTTTTGAATAAATGTCACTTATTCAGAAAGTTTTCTACAAAAGATACTGCAAATGGACTGATTTAAAAGTGAAATATAAAAATATCACAGCAAAGGCATTGTTATAGATAGAATACTTCCATCAAACATGAAAAATCTATTAAACCAATGTAGAAGCAAAACAAAAACCACTTCCATTTTCCTTAGCTTAGAATTTTTGAGCTTTGAAGCATTTTTGTTTGGGACAGTAAACTTCTAAGTAAAATATCCTTACCCTCTTTCACTTCCTCTCCGAAGAAGTTACATTGTGTTTTACCGACTCTTGAGATTATAAACAAGTTTGTTAGCTACATCCAATTAAAGCATTAGAAAGAAAGCCTGGTCTTAGCAAGCTATAAAGGACTATGTTGGTAACTCACATACCTCAGGTTCCCTTTGGAATATAACAACCCGACCCCCCTTGTCACCAGTAGCCAGCAGTTCTCCAGTGTGGTTGAACTCAACTGTAGAAATAATATCAGCTGCAAGGAAAAAGAGAAAAAAGGTAATTTTTAGACTGCTACTACAACACAAAGCCATTAGAAATATCAAACACTCCACAAAAAATGCAACAAATGAGGGATTTGAAAGAATACAGATGAATTTAATAGCAAGTCACTAATGCAAACAGGCTGCATGCCATTACAATCTGAGGTTGCTACACAATGAAACAAGTGCAAACATAACAAGGCAAATTTGGGTTGCCAACACATCTGCAGTTTGGGAGTGGAGGAGATCTCTGGAGAGATTATGCTCCAAGAAAATCAATCTCAGGCTGCTACAAAGCTTTTTTTAGTTACTGGAGACAGCAACAGCATTGGTCTCGTGCTATTTCCTCTAGCAAGGAACGACTTCTCAGTCCTAATAATATGTGTTATTTATTCTTCACTCTTTATGAGAGATTTAGTATAACCCCTAGCAATAATTTTCTCAAATATGTGTTTGAGTCAAGAGGGTTAAAGCAAAGTACATGTTGCCCCTTCTGCCCCAGAGGAATGAAGGCAAAACCACAACTGCTTGCTGTGCAATGCTGGCAAGAGCCCATCCAAGTCATCATTTTCCATAAATCATTTCAGCACTATAAAAATGTGGCATCAGAAGATAAAAAGATCCCAGTCTCTTTCTAATTTTCAACAACTCCCTTCCCCTAAGCAATTGTATCAGCTTAAACAAGAAATCTTGTCAAAACCCGGGGCCAGTCTTGAGTACAAATTACTATACATCAGGATGAGAAGGGAGAAAGAGACTGCAGGAGCAAAAGAAATGATTCTTCCGTTTGTATGACAGGAAATGTGGAATCATAATCCCCAGTTAATCCTACACTATTAGCATAATTTAAATTAAAATGCCTAGTGCAATAGTAAATTAAGAAGCCATCGTATATACAATCACAGACGAATGCAGGGTAATACTCAGAGATTGCATGTATGAATCCTCTATAATGATCAGTATTCACTCATCAGAAACGTGGGCCAGATTTGCAGAAGCATTGGTAGTTAGCAGCTCCCCTTTAGGCACAAAAAAGTTGCGGTTTTCAAACATGTTCATCATCCATCAGTTTATACTGAGAACAATGAGGCGACAGTGGGATAGGTTCTTTTGAAAACCTAGTCGCAAATGAGTTCACCAAAATTCAAAGGAATTGGAATAAAAAGTGGATGTACCATTTACTTGATACATTTTATGAATTGAAAACATCTGTTCCTATTATTCATTTAATAAATGAGCAGTTGAGGGTTAGAATGTGGCTACTGCCAGTAGCTCTTGTCAGCAACGCAGCCATCCAAAAGCCAGATTCTTATTGGAACATGATAAACCATCCAAAAAAAGAAAATTTTACCCTAATCATGGTAAAGAAAAATATATTTTCATTTTTAAAAACATTCTTCACAATCAAACAGTTCTGTCTAAAAAAAAGAACAACTAAACCAAACAAACCAAACTTCCTCATTTTTCCCCATGCACTACATATGTAAAAGAGAAAGAGAGAACATAAAGCATATATTTTTCTGAATTTGCTGAATAAAACTATGGATGTGTAGACTTTGAGAAAAATGGAACATAGAATGGTAGGGATTGGAAGGGACCTTTAGAGATCATCTAGTCCAATCCCCTGCTCAAGTAGGTCTATCTAGATGAGGTCACACAGGAACACGTCCAGGCAGGTCTTGAAGACCTCCAGAGAAGGAGATTCCACACTTTCCCTGGGCAGCCTGTGCCAGGCTTCCCTTACAGGGAAATATTTTTTTTCTTATGTTTAAATGAAGCTTTTTGTGTTCCAGCTTCATCCCATTACCCTTTGTCCTGTTGCTAAATACAATAGAAAAAAGGGATGTCCCAACCTCCTGACACCCACCCTTTAGATATTTGTAAATAATATTAGAGATCCCCCCTCGGTCTCCTCTAGACTAAACAGCCCCAGATCCCACAGCCTTTCCTTATAAGGAAGATGCTCTAGCCCCTTGATCATCTTGGTGGCCCTGTGCAACATGATAACTTAATATTTGGAGTATGAAACCAAAGCTTCTCAACGTCAGTGGCATTTGGCTTTTATGTTGTCTTTCACAGAATATGTATTCTATAGGTAATAACCGCCAAATCCCTAGTCTTATTACAGAGTAGGAAGACTCGGGGTTGATGATGCTCTGGGACTTGGGATGGGTTGGGTTTGATGTAAAAAACAGCATGGGATTTTTTTAATCAAAAAATCTAACCAACTTTTCAGGTACGTAAAGTTCATTTCTAGTCCTTCCAGAGGATGAACATTTCTTGGCTATTTTGTTTTTATCCTGCAAAAGTCATACTGATAGTAGGGGTAAGTTCCTCCTTATAAAATGACATCTGCATGATATTTAAAGGCTGCATCTTATCCCAACCACACAGGCAGAACTGTCAAATTCACTTACTGACAGTCTTTTAAGAGTACAGATTATAAAGTCCGCGATTGGAGAGAATGGTAAATGCAGAGAAGAGGAATGTAGTATCTATTAAAATATGTATTTGTGTGTCTAAGTAGGCATGTGTATAAAGTATACATATTTTTTTTCAACAGGTCACAAAAGAATCAGATAAAATACTTTTCTTTTTCTTTTTACAGGCTGGATCAATGAGCTGAGGCCAATCACATGAGGTTCAACAAAGTTAAGTGACAGGACCTGCATATGGGCCACAACAACCCCATTCAATGCTACAGGCTTAGGGCAGGGTGGTTGGAAAGCTGTCTGGCACAAAAGGAGCTGGAGGTGTTAATCAGCAGCCAGCTAAACATGAGCCAGCAGTGTGCCCAGGTGACCAAGAGGGCCAATGGCATCTTGGCTTGTATAGAAAATAGTGTGACCAGCAGGACTAAGGAGGTGATTGTACCCCTGTACTCAGCACTGGTGAGGCCACATCTCAAATACTGTGTTCAGTTCTGGGCCCCTCACTACAAGAAGACTGAGGGGCTGGAGTGCATCCAGAGACAGGCAATAAAGCTGCTGAAGGGTCAGGAAAACCCTTCTTATGAGGAGTGGTTGAGGAAGCTGGGGGTATTTAGCCTAAGGAAGAGGAAGCTGAGGGGAGACATGATCGCTCTCTACAACTGCCTGAAAGGTGGTTGTAATGAGGCACGAGTCCATCTCTCCAGTCATATGACATGAGGAAATGGGCTCAAGTTGCACCTGGGGAGGTTTAGATTAGAGATTAAAATCATAGTATGGTAGAAGTTAGAAGGGACCTTTAGAGATCATCTAGTCCAATCTCCCTGCTCAAGCAGGTCAACCTAGATCAGGTCGCATAGAACATGTCCAGGAGGGTCTTGAAGACCTCCAAGGAAGGAGACTCCACACTCTCCCTAGGCAGCCTGTGCCAGGCTTCCTTCACAGTCACAGTAAAATAGTTTTTCCTTATGTTTAAATAGAAGCTTTTGTGTTCAAGCTTCATCCCATTAGCCCTTCTCCTGTTGCTACATACCATAGAAAAAAGAGATGCCCCAACCTCCTGACATCCATCAATTAGATATTTGTAAATGTTAGTAAGATTTCCCTCTCAGTCTCTTCTTCTCCAGGCTGATCAGCCCCAGTTCCTGCAGCCTCTTTTTACAAGGAAGATGCTCCAGTCCTCTGGTCATCTTGATGGCCTTGCCCTGGACTCTCTCCAGCAGCTCTCTGTCCCTCTTGAGCTGAGGAGTCCAGAACTGGACACAAGACTCCAGATGAGGCCTCACCAGGGCAGAGTAGAGGGGGAGCAGAACCTCCCTCGACCTGCCGGCTACACTCTTCTGGATGCATCCCAGGATGCCACTGGCCTTCTTGGCCACGAGGGCACATTGATGACTCATGGTTAGTTTATTATCAGGACTCCCAGGTCTCTCTCAGTAGAGCTGCTCTCCAGCGGGTCAATCCCCAGCCTGTACTGGTGCATGGTGCTTTTCCTTCCCAGATGATTAGGAAGAACTTTTTCACTGAGAGAGTTATTAAGCATTGAAATGGGCTGCCCAGGGAGGTGGTAGAGTCATCGTCCCTAGAGATATTCAAAAGATGCACAGATGAGGTGCTGAGGGATGTGGTTTAGTTTAGTGGTAGTCTTGGCAGTGTGAGGTTAGTGGTTGGACTTAATCTTAAAGGTCCTTTACAACCATAATGATTCTGTGATTCTAAATAACTGTGCAAAAGGAATTAATAGCATTTGAACTTACATGTGTGAATAAACTTGATATTGGTCTGGAGTACTTTCACAATGGCATGAAAGTCTTTTCTTTATGGCCATAATAGTCACAAAATATTATATTGCAGTTTACAGCAGGCATTAGCCAATGCTTAGTAAAGTGCACAAGAATATTTGCACAGATTTCAATAGTAACTGAACCAGGGTTATAATAAAACAGTTCTGCATTTTGTTATTATATTGCATTTGTTATTAAAATATTGTGTGCAGTTAAGTGACTATTGTTTAAAGAAAAGCAACTGAAAAATTAAGTACCCGTGGTCAATGTGTAATGACGTTGTTCTGGGGAAAAGTTCTCTCTCTCTCAAGGTTTTTGTTTCAGATGCATCCCTCCTTTCTATTAGAAAAACTAATTCTGAACTGAAAACTACCTATTATTTTTAAATTAACTTGTTCTGAAAAAGAGTAGGTCCAATATTTTGACCTTAGAAGCATGTAGTTTGTTGGAAAAAAAATTATCCCTGAATTGGAAAATCACTTCTATTGATCCTGTAAGAGCTGAAAACAACAGTCTTAGAAAAAAACCCCAAAACCTTATCCAGCATATTTGTTCAGCAGGCAAACATTAGTCATGCTGTTTTCATAAAAAAAAGATTAGCCAGGCTGGCTCTTCCCAAGACAGAGGAGGTAAGAAAAGAATCAATCAACAAAGCTCTTCATAACCTTCTGCAGAACATACCCTACATATTTATTAATGCTCTAGCAACATCAGGCACTACAATCCCACCCCACAGATTCTTCCATTGGAGAATGGCCCCCTCAGCGTACAGAGCAATTAAGTACCAGCTTTCACCCTTATCCAGGATACATAAATGCTCCACAATGGAAGAGCTGATGAATTTACATGTACAGTAAGCTCTTGGCAAGGGATGGCAGACATGAAAGACGCCTCCCAGCCTTCTTCCGCACTACACCTTCCATATCTCTGCTGGCAGTGCTAAGCTTTGCAGTCATTATTAGGATTATCAGTGGCAGAGTTAATTTACCTTTTAAGAGCAATTATGGGCAACCTCAATGCCAATGGGCAAATGTTTCCAATCAGATTCCAAATACCATCTTTTATCCATTATTAATCTTCCTACTCAGTTTTTAAGTTCCACGTTTTGTCTATGCAGAAACCTGTGTAAACTTGGATTTAAAAGCCTCAATGCTTAACATTTTCACTCAGTTAAGAAGCACAACTTGGACACTTGAAATATAGGAATTGACTGAGAAAAACAAATTGAAAACCTTCAAGCGATGAAAATACTCCAGGAGAGTATACACCAGGTCATCTGTCCCACCTCCTGCCACAGCAAATTGTCTAGCAGGTATGATGCATTACTGACTTCATTCCCCAGACCAGTTTTACCATGTTCACACAAAGACATGACATTACAGCTCAAACTGATAAGTTCTTCCTGATCCAGTCTGAAGTATTACATTCCCTGACTCCTAGTTGTCTCACCCTTTTTGTACCTCATTTTTGTACCTAATTCCTCTCCAGCTTCATAGTTTACACTCTAAATGTGGTTAATGGCTTTATTGTACCCAAGAGCTGCTGCTCAGGTAGCTATTTTCACCTTTCCTAATAAACCTAAGTCTATCAATACATATCTGTGTCTATCAAGATATTTCTAGCTGACTGTACTGCTCTTCCTTCAACTTCATGAGCATTGTTCTAACACGGATGCAGGCAAACAAACTCTCTAGCAGGGGGGCATTAATTAATTTGAGTCTTTATTTTACACTGTCACATTTCCATGTTTACTTTTTAGTCTTTAGGTTTATTTTAGGGGTTTTTAAGAGCTTATTCCTATATAACATGAAAAGGCCCAAATACCTTAAGAACCCTTACCTATACTTACCTATATAATAAACTAGGAGAACACTAGTTCAACTGCATGCCATCTTTTACCTAGTGTGCACTCAGTGAAGCAAGTCTGAACATATTTACTCATCTTCATACAGCCTTTTGGTCAGAAATCTCAAGCAACTCTAATAAAATATCATTTTTCTGTATTCTGTTAACTTTTACTAATAATTTCCACCTTTCTGATGCCCTTAGTTTGAAGGCCTTGGGTATAGTTTATTTTGGTTCAGAAGATAAGGAAACAAAGAAAATGTAAAACAATACTTCACTCAGCACAGAAATGCAGCTTTTTTGACAGCAGTAGCAAGTTTTGAGGGCAAACAACATCATGACACAGTACAGGGAAAAGAAGATCAGAGAATACAATATTCTGTTGAATTGCAGTGTAATCCTGACAGGGCATTAAAGGATTTGGAATGGGCCAGAACACTGGAATTAACATCGGTACTTTTCTCCAAAAAAAAAAAAAACCCCATGAAATTCAACCAGTGAGAACAGGTCAGAACTTCCCCTTTATATCTCATCTACCACCATCAGCATGGCAACACTGTCGACATGAGCTGCCTGAATCAGCATCTAGGTCAGGTTTTTGTTGTATGTGTTCCCAGTGGCTAGCAGGCAGTGTTGTAGCCTACGTTATTTCAACCAAGTTCTGACCTGGCCTAACCTTGGTTTGCAAAATCCAATAAGATCACAGCACAGTCTGGTATGGCTGCAAGCAATGTTCTGTCATACTGATACAAAAGTCCCTGAGGAGCATAATCTGGAAGAAACAACAAAGAAGCTTGAAACAAAGAGTCATAAAACAAAAGGACAAATGGTAGATAAAAGATGATCAGTATTACACTACGTTGTGCAAAATGGAAGGCCGTTACAGTAAGCTGTATTGACAGAATTTAGTTTAGACTTGGTCAGAAAAATAAAAGGGGGAGGGGAGAGGAATGGATTGAAAACAAAAGCTTGCTATCTTTTTTTTAAGCTTAAGTTTCAAAGGATTCCTCACATAGCTAGAAAACAAGGTATGCAAAACTTCAAAGCTTTGAGGGTCACAAGAATCCTTTTCTGAAATAGTTGGCAGAGTGACCCTTCACAACAGAAAAACTTTCTTACTTGAAGTAGGAGGCTCTGCAACATGCATTCATTCTGGTTCAGGGCAGTGTTATTCACCATCTTGGACTCAGAGGTTGTATAACACCAGGTACCACCCGTCAGAATTCAAGCAAACTCAATGTAAAATTTCATCCATCATACTGTCCACCTCAGATGGATCAAAAAATTAATGTTAAATGCCAACATATCAGAAAACCAACTCTGCTCTACTGGTAGACAAGATACTTTCTTGACCTGCACACAAACTACCTGCTCATCTCTCCAAATCACCAAAACAACATAGCATACAAGCCAGTACACTGTTGGGTAGGCATATAAGAACAGAAAAACAGAGCGCAATGATGCATGAGATGGAGAGAGAACAAGTGACCACGTTAAAAAGAGCAAGAGCATGAGAAAGGGCTCAAAAGAGCACACATAAGAGAGCATACACCCACATGAGAGCTTAAGAAAGCATGAAAGAGCATAAGGAAATGATACAGCAGAAGAAAAGAAAGTTGTTTGAAATGAAGGATCTATCTTTCTCTTTGCCCCTGGGATTATCTGTCACCCTGGCAAATCTTTTGCTTTACTTTTTTTTCTCTCATATATTATGGCTTTAAAATCCGGTGGTGTTTGTGCTGCAAAACAGTAAGCATTTCCTCCATGTTAGATGTATGGACAATGCAAAATACACCAGGAAGCTCACTTTGGCCAAAGCAAACTTTTAACATAGATGCTAATAATCTAAGTGCTGCAGGGATCCCGGAGACAAGGTGATCCATCAATATCAGAATGGAATCCAGAGATGTGTGTCCACTATGCCTCATGTAGTTGTTTTCCTAACCAACAGCTTGCCTGGCTTTGTTGCTAGCAAGGACAAATACATGAAGGGCAAAATCCAAATAGCCTCATTTAATCCTGTCAAGCAAGGACAAAGAAGTTTATCGAGCTAAATATCACCTTTCTTCCTGAGTATAACAGTATCTTCGTGATGTGAAATCCAAAACCACATGGTCAAATGCTGAACAGCTCTTGAAGGGCTGCTTAAAAGAAGAACACTTCAGCTGGGGATGATAGTAAATAATAGTAAAAAAAAATTAATTGAAGTAAAAAAATTCCTAATTCTAAATCTTGGCAAGCCTTGAGCAAATCTTTCCCTTTTTTCCATCTTTAATCTCTCACTTTTGGACTTTAGAAATTAAACATGTAGACACCTCAATGGCCTGCATCAGCCCTGGCTGATGATGAGATCATCACAATACCAATGAGTTTCACAGGTCCATGCACTTCTATATCCTCAGGGACCATGAAAAGTACCCATTTAGAACATTGGAATATACATCCAGTGCTCACTCAAACAGAGAATTTATTTGAAACAGAATCTCAAACTTTGCACTCCATCTATGAGCACCTCTGACCTCTGTGATTTACTGCTTCTAGCCTCGAGCTTTAATAGAGTTGGAGTTTTTCTGCAGTATTTTTGTATGTGTTTAATTTTAAGAGCTTGGAAAATGTATTCAATGTTTTTTTAATCACAATGCCTATTTCTATCCTTATTTCTCAAATTAGAAAATCAGGAAACGACACTCAACTATTAGAGCACATAGAATGTGAGAAAAAATTGCCTATGAGACAATTATGTAAAATACATTATCTGATTTCTGCAAAAACCACCCCATACTGAATACAAGTCACTGAGATTCAGTTCTTTGTAAAATGACTCCCCTAATTTTATTCCTAGTTTAAAAGTTCAAAGCCCTCATTTTGGAGGTTCTGCATCCATCTCCCTCCTCCAGAACACAAGACCTCCAGGAAAAGAGATCAGAGAGACTTGACCTTCTACCCACTGAGGTAAATGGAAAGTTTCCCACTACTTCAGTAGTAAATAAGGTCAAGGAACATTTGTCAGATGTGATGTAGAAATGAAAATTAGGACATATTTATAAAAATTTTGGCTACTGTTTACATGCACTTGTTTCTTCATGTTCAAAGTGACCTGCTTAGATCAGTAAGACATTGCAAAGCTTCAGTGTTAGTTCTGCAGAATGCCTAACTAACATGACTAAAATATCCATTCCACTTCATAAACAGAAAGCCTTTCACCTTCACTAAACTAGTAAGTCTTCAAGTCTTCAGTATTGCTGCTCATAGCCTATTCTTAGAAGCAACACTTAGGAAAACACTGCAGACCAATCTCTATTTTAGTATAAAGATATGCACAGAAAACTTCTAAACCTCACATTCCCCAAAGCTTCTTCACAGGTTACACTGTGTAACACATGCCAGTAATTTATTCTTCTGAGATTTCTGGGGGGAAAAAAAAAAGCTGAATATTTCTCTCCCTCTCTTCTCTCTCTCTCTTTTTCTTTCTGTGCTTGCTGTGGGAGGAGAGTCATCTAAACTAAAGAATCAACAACAGGCTTGAAATATTCCACTTTCTAAACACCAGCACAATTAGGAAATGTGCCAGTCCACTCCTCTTTTACCAAACAGTATTGAAGGGCAGAAAGGAAAAAATGGTCATGGGCATCACATGACGTGTTTACAATTTCCAGAGTGGGGTTTACAGAAGGCAGCCTGCCTGAGCTGGGAGCTTCTGCTCAGCTCCATGTTACTTCCAACCCAGGAGCTGCACAGCCTGGCTGCCAGCAAGAGACAGATTAGAAATGGTGCTGCCAAGTGCTAAAAATGCTAGGCAACCAGGTTTTATTGAGAGCACAGAAAGACCTTGAACCTCAACCCTCATTTTGGAGCAAATAAATACAAAAAATGGAAAGTATATAAATTATCAAAATATACTAATTTTGTTTTCACTGACAGGTTATAATTGTGTATAATGATTGCAATGATCTACAATAAGCAAATATGAAGTTTGGCTAAAAGGCTATTATAGAACAAGGACAAAAAAATACCACCCATATTTATCATTTTAAAGGAAAATTATTAATTTAGTTTTTATCAATGGGCAATGAAAATGCATCTAAAATTTAAAATACAATCCTGAATAATCAGATTTTAAATCAATAATATTTCCCATGCTTTACATACAAACTTCAATAGAATTTTGCTGCCAGCTGATTCAGAACTTCCCCCCCCCTCCTTACCAAGCAATTAAATTCCAGAAGTAAAGCTCTTGGTAATTCTGTCACAGCAGTTCCCATGTTCAAAGCATTTTCCTGGCATTAAAGCCCCCAGCAACCCAAGGAAGTCAGTATGGAAATGTTAGCATTCCCATTTTACACAAAGGAAGAAATGAAACAGATCCTCTAGAGTTTTTATTCAAGATCAGAGAAGTAGTTTTGACTATACACATACTAAGGGATAGATAATCCAGGCTGTGGTTCAGCAAAACGTTTCTGTTTAATAAAGCTCTTAATCATTTGTCTAAAGACTTGAATGTTCCTGTATTCAGTTGAAATGAGTATGCATGTTGTTAAATGGATATACTGATGGAGCCCTAAGAAACAAAGTCTCACAATAGCATGCAACAAGGAAGAAAAAACTCCAGTAAGCAGGCTTTTGAGTGAAGCAGGGGGGGATATAATCTTAAAAATCATGAAGGGCTGTAAGCTAGGAGCTGGCCTAGAGCCAGAGTCTTTAAGCACAGAGTGATGACAAGGAAAGCAAAGACACAACGGTCATATCTGCACTAGTAAACAAAGGAGAGCTACAAAACCTTCTTGGCCTTTGCACTGCTATGATTCACACTGTTCAACTGCTAAGAGTGGACCTTGACAGGCTTTTTTGGAGATGGTGCGATGTCACCCTCATAGGCACAAGCCCCTCCATGCCAGCTGGTCACAGTACTGAGGCAGATGTACATGGTGACTGCAACTACAATAGTGTAGAACATAGACCAACAATGCTCACACTGTGCTATGTCAAATTATATTATAGTTTTCTGAAACAACTAACAGAAGCAGGGGTTTCCCAGAGGACAAAGGGCTCTGGAGCCTGTAGAACTAGCAGGAGGCAAACAAATTGCATTTGTTTTCCTCAGTTTTAATACATGAGGGTAGATAGCAGAGTTTAAACCTACTGATCGGACACTTTGACTACAGGATCCAAATAGACCACATACAAATACCATGAGCAACATACAGCTCAAAGTTATATGTCATTGGACATCTCTGTGACTCCCAGTAGTGGACCAGCAAGCTAAGTTCACACACAGGACTTGTCGGCTGTCAGAAGAGCTCCATGCCATGCCCTGTAGATATTCATCTAACATTAGCCTCTGTTTGCTTGGCAGGCTCCAAAGGCAATTTAGCTGACAAACCTGAATTTGCCTTTGGGTCTGTCATATCATACAATTTTGGGACTTCTGGGAGTGCCTAATACTTCGTTGATGAAGACTGCATACATCATAATATATTATATTCACCTTAAGCATCCTTTAAAACTGCTGTTTGTGACCTTTCAGAATTATCCAGGTAGTGTCGCCGGCTTAAGTGTGTAAACTAAAGCCAGGCTCAAAGATCATGCAATTATTTCTTCTTGCTTGCATCAAGAGCTCTTTAGCAAATTTATATGATGATTTCAAGACCAGAAAAATCAGCTTCACTATAAAGCCTACTGCTTTAAGGTTGATGTGTGGAGAATTTATTAGTGGTTTACACAACTTTACATTAGTTTAAAAGCTCATTTCATAAGATTCACTTCACAGAGAACAAAGTATTTTTTAATATTTATATTTTATATTTATATATGTATCCAACACAATAAATCTGAGGAAAAGTGAGATTACTCATGTGATTAAAATATAGACCATGTTAAATCACCCTATTATGCCAGAAACTTCAGGAACTTGTGACCCTGAAAGACTGAACTCTCAATAGCTGGACTGTGCAAAGCCCAGTGATAAACTTGCCCTGGAGTTTAAATGCATTATATTTCTGTAATTACTTAGTAAAAAAAAAAAACTACTTAAAAACCAGAACACATTAAAAATCAATGCACCTTTCCCCAGTCTGTGTCTGATAAACTTCAAGCATTGTTAACAGCCTCAGGGAATAAACATTCCTGTTTTCTAATATTCCCAAAGGGCATCCGTTACATAACAGGAGGAGATCAGCATATATTAGAAATGCTACGGACTGTGTCTGAAACAGCAACTGTTTGCTGGTCAGGCAATTTCAGAGTTTTTTCCTACTCTAAGGAATGTATCAGCATGCAGATAACCCTGTAATTAGCCCTGAAAGCTCTTTCTAGTCTATTAATACAACATAACAAGCAGGAACTCAGATTGTTCCCACTGCGTTCAGAACTGGAGAACACGGACTTCAAAGCTTCACGTCTATCACATTGTAACACTAAATACAATCATTCCTTCTTCATCAAAAGGTTAAATGCAAAATATAGCTTCTTTCAGCACACTGCTAAAGCTGAAAAGTTAAAACCAAAATAGTCTTGAAAAACAAACATCAGAAGGTCAAATTTCTGTGTCTTCTACAAAGACAGACCTAGAGGAATTTTCTTAGGAGCGTCCCCAGATTGGGTGGGGGGGTGTGTGCTTCAAAGCATATGGTGATAGCTCACAAATCTGCAGGCATCTTCCCCAAGGCCATGCCTCCCAGAGCCATATAGTTTGAAAGTGGTACTTTGCAGCCCACACAGACAACATTTAGACATCTAAGGCCTTGAAAGGAGCACAGGGTTACTAATCCCCTCCCAATATCCTTGAAGATGTGCCTTACAATCATTGACGGCTGTTAAAACACAGTCTGCAATAATTATTGTTGTGCTCTCAAAGCACAGCAGCCTTTGCTGCAATACAAGTTCTGAGGCATGAGGCCAACTGAAGCCTCAAGTCTATTTTAGTCCCACTATAATTATAAATTATGGATATATAGTTGAGATGCTTCTCAATCTTTGTTTGCATGAGAGCATATTTATGCACTGCAGAAGAATATCTGAGCCAGTACTGACAGAATTGGCAACAGAGCCAATATAGCAACGTTAGTGTGATGCTGTGCCTGAGACACCACTGCTGTCAGTACACAGCATCACATTCAGAACTAACTACAAAACATACCTTTGCACTATCCTCCATTAAACAGCATTGACAGACCCATTCAATACCAAATGAGGAGCAAAGGAGGTTGACAGGTTTCTCTGAGGCAAAGTAGTAGAGAAATACACCAGTTAGTTGTTCAAAAGGCCATACTAAGGGGAAAGTTTTGCCCAAGTTGAAACCACAGAGTAGATGCTGGAAAATTTGCCAAAGGCTGGTTGAGTGAAGAGAGATAACATGTTCCCCAGGACTGGCGCCAGCTTGCTGTTGCCACTACACCTGGCACTGCACTGAAGGGGACAGATGCAAACTCCGATACCATTTCTTAACCCTGGAAGAAGCTGTCTCACTCACTACTACAATATTTGTATTTCCCATTATTATCCCTAAGTGATACAATACTTATAAGCAAAGTAGCGAATAAAGTCTTTTTACTTCAGAAAGTAACACGACACTGCACTTTGTTACTAACATCACCTTAGATCAAATATGTGCTTGTTTTTGTTTCATAGCCTTGTATGAGCTTACACAATTAGCAGCTACTTCATGTGAGAAAGAGATTTGCTTCTAAACACACTTTGTACTGACTGGAGGGTCCAGTGTAAAGCAATATCATATTAAAGATATTGTTAGTACTAAGTATACTTTCCACTGAAATCGGTAAGGAGGAGTTCTGTAATTAAACTACAGGCCTTTTCCAGATCACAGTTGTTGTGTATTGTTTTCTTCCCAAACACAGATATTTTGTAAAAGTTATTTCCTCAAGATACCGTCATTTGGAGGGGATCAAATCAGCCTCCTAGTACGGTGCCTTAGAATATATATCAGCTCAACAATTTATTGTGAATTAGATGTTCATGTGAGTGGTCCTGAATCTCCTCAATTTCTAAGCAAAATGTGGACTTTACATTACTGGACAATTATTCAATTGGAACCAACAAGAAATCATGAAAGCAAGACACCATGACAAATTTTGGATGTGTTACTTGAATATTCAGACAAGGCACTCACCTCAAAATAAATAAATAAATAGAACACTGGGAGACTTGCCTCATCATGGAAGACTGAAATAAGAGCTAGGTCCCTTATGTTTAGAATGGATGCCTAAAGAAAGCACTGAGAGCCTGCAAATTCCTCTGTGTCTCTTTTAAAGTCTACAAACTTTCAGATTATTTAAGACAAAAAGAGCTTGCAGCAAGACATGAGGAACACTAGGCTAAACTAATGTACCAGAGGGAAGTACAGTTTTGGAGGCACAATCCAGTCCTTGAATAAGGACCTCCAGATTTGACCAAGTACACTCACACAGGGAAGATGAAACAGGCAGTAAAGCTTCTTTTCGCAGTGATTTTGCACAGATTTTTGAGCTCGTTTCACATGAAAAAGTTCTTGAATCTGCCCAATTCCCCAACTGCTGAGTGTTCCAAAGATACCCTGGGAAATTGCCATAAACATACAACCATCAAGTAGCCACTAAAAATGTTCATTTTCCAGTAAATAGACAAAAGAGAATCATTGTCGTAAAGGCCCTATTATGAAGACAAAATTTACAGTTACACTAATGTCTCTCCTGATAACATGAGATCAAGAGTCTTTCAAAAGATGCCACACTAGTACTTGTCCAGCTGGAGCTAAAGGCATACTGAGAGCTTCAGAAAGTCAGCATCAAATCATACAAAAACTGCTGGTTTTGGTAAAGCAAAACACTATGAACCATCCAGAAAAATCTCACGCTTTTCATCTGTTTGCTTTTTTTTTTAGTAACTTACAAGATTTACTAGCCAGCTGGTAAAATAATGAAGGAAAGAGGCCAGTAAAACTATATAAAGCTAAGAGAAACTGCCTTCTACTAATCAGAAACAATGTGCAGTCTGATGACGGTTTATAGACTTCAATTACCATACTCGGCAGGAAGGAGCTTTCAAACATCTGTATGATGATTATTCTCTACTGGGATGTCATTTACAGTGCAAAATACTAAAAACAGGGCCAAAAAATCAATTACAATCTTTGTAAATGAGTGTACTCTTGATCTAAGGGATTTGAAGTTGTTTGTGGAAACTGGATTTAAAAGGAGAGACAGAAACATTTAACAATGAAAACTAGGCAGCTAATTCCACACACTCCCCCCACCATGCCCTTACTTGCTTAGAACAAAATTTAACTTAAGGACCACTAAAATAACAACTTGTATATAAAGTGCAAGAATAAAAGAATATTATTAGAAGTCAAGTCTAGCAAAGCAATGATTCATCACAAGTGAGGTTCAAGCAGAGGCTTTCTTATTTATGATTTTAAGTAAATATCCACAAATACTGTCGACTGACCTGGATTATTTGGATAAGTAAATATATGTACTAACAAAATCAGATCTTTTATTGTTCTAAATTGTTCTAAACAATTAATTTCCTATTTATATAGAAAAACACAAATAAGTAAAACTAACGAGGAGAGTAGGAAGCAACCAATAGCCAATGAGAATGTCATTTCAATTGGTCACTATTTAATTCATTAGCAGAGAGTTAATGATTTTACTCTTTAGTCAGAGGAAAGCAAAAAAATGTGAAAAAACAGAATTTACTTGAGAAAAAATTAAAAATAACAATGCAAACTGTACCACTGTGAAATGAAAAACCTCAAATCAATCAATCAACAAAAAAGGGTTGTATGAATGAGGGTTTTCATTTCTCATTTACTGATTTTCACACGTGTATTATCTCAGAGAATATGCTTAGAAGGAATGTGAAAGTAATGGTGATTTTTGTTCAAGAGCAAATGGGAACAGCAATGGTCAGCTGCAGAAAATGGCTGGAGAATTTGCCAGTCAGAATCCTTAATCAGAGTATAAAATCTGACAGTGTGAACCTGACTTTTCAGATCACCAACATGACCAAGGACCCCAAGTACTTTGTACAGACAGTAAGATGAATATCATTTTTCTCTTGGAGGCAAAACTGTATCTTTGTAAAGGCAGATTAATGACCTACCAGTATACTGCTGTACTTCAAGAATATTTTAAAGCATGAAGCAATGTAGAATGCAGATGCTTGCTACATAATGCCAAAAGCATGCTATTCCTCTGCTCTAAAGGTTGTCTCCTAGTAATTACTAATCTAAGGTGTGGGATTTGACCTTTAAAGCCCTAAGCAATCTAGAAATGTAACCAACAGATCGGGCTTTCTGTGCACTTTCCACCACTTTCTTCTCTCCTTTGCTTTTACCATGATTATTACTGAGAAGCTGTCAGTTCCCCTCTGATATTCCATCACTTGGTCAGAGAGAACCTGGACCTACTAAACTCTCATTCAAACTTCACAGTACATATCTCCCAGCGGGTACCTGGGGAGAAACTAAGAGGATATCTTGGTAGGGTTGTTTTATGAAGCTACCACTTGGTTTTGTAGCAGGCTACTACACAGGTGAGCAATTTTAAAATGGCAGGGTGATTTTTATGGTTAAGGTAGTTCAGAAGATAGGAAAAGATCCTAACCAATTGTGTGTAATCAAAGATAGAGGATGCTTTCACAATATCTTGGACTCTTCATTGACATGGAACATCATGGCTGTCACTGGTGTTATGGAAAATGGAACTGCACAACATATTTAATATCACATACTCCATAACATTAAAATGAAGTCTGATTTTTACACAAATTTCAACGTAACTAGGTTAATGCAGGGCATCTGCAGCAGAATTTCAGCAGCACAGCAGTCTCTGAAGCTATTTTGAGAAGCAGAAACTACTTAAGTAGTCTCAGCGAGTGGCCATATTCTGTATTGTTGAGAATAACAAAGCTGGAACACCTCTAACAGGCTACCTGGGGATTACTGCAGCTAAATGCAGCTTTGTTATCAAAAAAGAAAAGGATTTTTTCCAGCTTGACAGCACCATAAAAACTCTTGTTCATATTGAATGACATATGAACAGAGATTGGTATTTATAATTTTCTGCCAGTTAAAGACTCATTCTTGCTCCCATTGAACTAAATGAGGCAAAACTGCCATTGATTTCAATCAGACTGTCAGTAGACCTTAAAGATACTAATCATCAGCACTTACTAATATGGAATTATCAGCAGCAAACATATTGACTAGTTGATCTAAATGCTTAATCTTCATTCATCAAAACACTTACTCCAAACGAACAAAGACGGAAAACTGAACACAGACCAAGGGTCACGCTGAACTTACAAATTGCAATGACTGCTACATAGACATTACCACCAGCAGCCAATGGACATCTTATTATACAGGAAACACACAGCATGTTCCTCCCCCCACTTTCCCAGCAATCCCAATTCTGCCTCAGTCAGAAATATCCTCCACCTTTTCACACACAACATGAAAAATCCATAAAAATAATTTCTTACAACTGGCTACTTATTTGCTGGAGGCCTTTAAAAGCAAAAACCAGCTTGTAACTATAAATGCTACAACTCTCATAAAAAAGCTCTCAAACGCCATTAGTATGATTTTTAACTTCAGAGAAATAATTAATGTACTACAAAGGAGAAAAAGAGTGGCAAAAATTCTGAATTTAATTATATGAATGTATTCTTTATACACGTAATTGCAGAGCAGTAACACAACCGTTTTCATTACTCTTTATAGCTTCAGATGCCCATTAGCACAATCCCCAAGGTTCCTTATGAATAATTAGATTAGGAAAAGGGGACTCTCTGATGAAACGCAATAGGCTATGATGCTTATGAAACTGCACATCTTGAATCCAGATGCTGACATGACAACATCATGAAGAGCTAATTTGCACATCCAAATTAATACCATCATGATGATAATATAAGAGAAAGATATGCACATAAAATGAGCTGCAGAAAATAATGTCAAAAAGAATAGAGATACTTATATTACAAAAATACATCTTTTTGACATTTTAACCCAGTTGGAAAGGTGTAAATAGACTAAATGTCATACTCATGAGCATGGAGCTTCTTAAGCAGACTTACTAGAATTTAATCCACTACTTGGCAACACATGGCCAAGCTGTTTAATAAATAGTTATACCCATCAAACATGTGCAGCACTCACATAAACAGGTGAATACATTTCATTACACTTTAAACATCTGTTTCCATCGTTTCCTGCTTCTTAGGTATATAGCATCAACAAAAATGGCAGTGATATATTTTTGAAGGCTCTCAAAGCTAAGACAGACACAAATTGGGTTTTAAAAATATTTTAGAGTCAGACATTTCTGCAGCTGTCATGACTTGTCTGTCTGCATATTTACAAGTTTGAATAGTTAACAAAATCTCCCTTAAATCCACTTAATAGAAAATAGTATCTCCATAGAAAGGGGAACAGTTTTCTTCCACTTCTGTGGCTCTACTTCGTGTAAGGTTTAAAACACAAGTACACCTGTTTTAAGACCATTTTACTTTACTCAGACACAAACATCAAAGAAGTATACTCCTCTCTCCGCATTTTATAGCATGTAAAGTAAATGGATCCTGTTTGCCCTATGCATCTGAGAATGTGTTTTGTCAAGGCAAAGCATGTTAGTCTAAAGGATTTTCAATTTATTTTTTTAAAAATCTAAATGCACATAAAGCTTATGAGATCCCTTTAGAATAAAGAAGCATTATATGCAAACTCAGAAGAAATTTATAATACTGCTGAAAAGTATTTAGCAGAAACAGGAAAAAGATAAAAGTGAATAGACATGACACAAAGGCACAATGAAGGAAGTCTAACAATAAAGGCGTGCTAAAGCAGCAATATGTGCAAACACAATAGTTTGATATTTTCTTGTGATACAAGGGTAACGAAAACCTCATTACATTAAAAAAAAAATCATACTTAAAATCATAGAATCATAGAATGGTAGGGGTTGGAAAGGACCTTTAGAGATTAACTAGTCCAACCCCGCTGCAGAAGCAGGTTCACCCAGATCAGGTCGCATAGGAACATGTCCAGGCGGGTCTTGAAGACCTCCAAGGAAGGAGCCTCCACAACCCCTCTGGGCAGCCTGTGCCACTGCTCCCTCACCCTCACAGTGAAATAGTTTTTTCTTGTGTTTAAGTGGAACTTTTTGTGTTCCAGCTTCATCCCATTACCCCTTGTCTTGTTGCTAGCTACTATAGAAAAAAGGGATGTCCCAACCTCCCGACACCCACCCTTTAGACACTTGTAAATGTTAATAAGATCTCCCTTCAGTCTCATCTTCTCTAGACTAAAAGCTATTTATAACTCCTCTAGACTTAAAGCTAATTATAACAATGTTCTATACTAAGTATTCAGGAATCTACTACAAAATGTCCCTGAGACAAGGAGATCAATAGGAATCAAGTCAGATATATACAGTTATGCACTTATCCACAGTTAGTACTATTTATCACAAAAGTTTACTAATGGGGACAGAAAAATATGTTTTAAAAATGACAACAAAAAAACCCACCAACCCCAAAACGATTCCATATCTTCATAACAATCATCTCAATGCTGTGGAAAATAATACCTTTTTCTGAACAAACAATACACACTTAGACGTCAGTGGGATGCTAACAGAGGAAAAACAGCAAACCCTTCCATTCGGTAGTTATGATGAAGCAGGCATTATTTTTGCACATAATATTATACCTAGTACTTGAATAACAAGAATTACAGGGTACTTCATTATTCATTCTAAGAAAACACTTCCTTCTGAAAGAAGTTTAAAGTGCCAGCTTCTTCATCACCATATCCCAACAGTCTTGCTTAGTGAGATTGATCCAACACTGTTTAAATCACTAGGAGTTCCTTTCAGAGACTTCAAGGGAAACAGTATCAGGACTAAAGTCTATGAGCAGAATACATTAACAAAACCAAAAATCAAATAACCAGCAAGACACACAGGCAACACGCAGTGAAGAAACATATGTGAGCCCTAAGTGAAAGCTTTTATTGGTATATGAAAGCATTTTCATGAGCTTTTGCCACTGTAAGCCTCATGCTTCCTGTACTTATCTGCTTTTATTTTTTATTATCTCTTGCACTAAATGATAAGATTCTAGTGGCATGTTCTTTTTAATCACCTATAAAGCATCATATACTGTCATGCCACAGAAGTGAATAAATAACACAAGCCTTTTATTTTGAGAAGACACAACTAGCTGCACTTAGTCATGATGTACGTTTTACTGACCTGAATAAAAGCCAGTCTCAATTCAATGAGGTTCTTCACTTCAAAGGACAAATAAGTTTTTTTAAAATATATATCTTTTAACAGTTCCTGTGTGTTACCTTAAAGTTAATAGTCAACAATGTATACATTCACAAAGCACCATGTCTAAAATCAAGGCTGTCATGCCAGTTTTTCCTCCTCTTTGTTTGCTTTCCATGCAGTCTGTGCTTTGCAGCAGTGCTGAGACCCATTTCTGGTCTTATATGGTACAGTGGATGACATTTTAACTCCCTTATTCCCTCATTCTCTCATTTGCTTTCCTATAGTACTTCATTATGTACACAAAAGTTGGAAATTCAGCCCAAATATTACTCCTGAAGTACTATTAGATGATTTAGAATGGTTTTGGCAGATGATAGGTCTTTATATACTTACATACTGGTAGATCCAACTTAAGTCCATGTAGAATTTCATATATCTTTTATTGCTCACTTTCCTACGGAATGATCTTACAGCATGTGTATTATATAATACTAGAAATCACTAAGATCAGGAGACACACACAATATATCAAATACCTAAAGAACATTGACACTAACTTAAGACATCTCAAAATAACCACTGTAACTCCTGGCATGAGAAAATTTAGGCAGGCAGTTTCGGTGAAATATTTTACTATTACTTCATTAGATATCAAAAAAGCAACAGGTAACAAAAGGTAAAACAGTTCTGTAGCAGGCCCTAAGCTTTCATTATTTTCAGGCTACAGCCTGAGGACTGATGGCAGAAGATCACTACCACCCTGACACCTGCCATTGTTTGGCAGAGCTGTGATAACACGTGGCATGGATTTCATAAGTATTCTCCTAATATGGTAGTTCTAAAGATAAACCTCTTAAAGATATTTAAAGATATTACTAGGATGACAAGAGGACAACGGAAGGTCAGTTTTACTGCTAGCTCTGTTACATCTCAGCTGTATTCTCTTCATATTTCAGTCTAGCAACCTTGCTGAGGAACATTTATACAGGGGTTTTTTAATATAAAGAAATACTCTACAGAAAAGATTTGCAATAAAGCTCATCATTCATTCCTCCTCACTGGTCTCTTTATTACCCTCATTAATACTGCTTTTCTGTCTACAGACCCATGCCTTCAAGTGCTTCCTCATCTTTAATATCTCTCACCTGAATAGGCCCGTGGGACTTATTACAAAGGTAACATTAAGTATGTTCACATGACTTTCCTGGATTTTTATATATGCATCTAGTCTCTGACTTGCTGAGATGATAACTGGAGCTTTAACAGTCCTGCTCTGGGAATCAACTACATACTAAAAGAGATGCAAATTTGCCTGGACTGGTGATAACACTTCTATTTAAGTGTGTTCACAGTTCTTGGTAGCAGAAGTTGTTATTAAAAGAAACTCCTGAGAATCTATACAGTTAAATTTTCAGAATATTCATGGCCCCCTAGATTTTATATTTTTATACTTAGCTAAACATCATGCACATTAAAGAGAGATGTATCTTAAAGACTGCATCTTTACATTGTCATAATATGTCGTCCTGAAATAAAAATGAATGAACTTTAAACAAAAAACCCAAGTAAAAAATGAACTGTTTGCAATGGGAAAAGATAATTGTTTCTCATCTGTTTAAATTTAAAAAAAATAGTGTACAAGAGCAATTTTCACAAGTCTTCAGCTAGATCTGGAATTTGAAGGGTAAAAAAAAAAGTGTCAGCTAATGAATTACAAGCTTAATTACATCTGGGATAAGACATTTTAGAACCCAAAGGAAAAATGATTTGCTGAATGTCAGTATGCTCAGATGCCCACCAGCGAGCAGTTCCTCCTCCATTCCAGGATTTCAGTGAAGACAACATACATGTCAACCACAGTAGAAGAAACACAAACTAATGAAACTGTGTTTAAGCTGTAATTACACTGTCTCAGTGAATGGCACTTGGGGTATTGTGAACAGATTGTACATGTTACTTCACACAGAGCTTAATGAAGCATTCCCTGTTCTACAAACTTCACCTCTTGATATAATTAACCTTCATACCTATACATGCACTACCTACCAATCATAAATGTTGAAAACCTCTTAAATAAACTACATTGCTTTCAAGCTACATTGGAAAAGTAACAGAGGCTCAGTTTATCTTCAGTTTGGCAGCTCAAAAGTGAACTGCAAACAAATTATAAGCTTCTTGGATGATAAAAACTCAATGGCCAATTTGCCCCTAAGTTACCTCTCCCAAACATAAGATCTGGTCACTTAAAATGGAATTGCAACAAAGCAGAACCAAATCATTCACAAAAAAGTAAGATTTTACTAGAGGAGAAATAAACATTAAAATAATCCAGGAGACTCTACCTTATAGATATTAAAATATGTTCTGTTTTAAACAACAAAATAGATGTCTAACATCTTCAGTTTGTAGGCACAACTTTGCACAATACAGGTATCTAAGTACATAAAAGTATATTATTTTCATCAATCCTTAAAAACAGAATGGACGTTCATTGTTGTCATCTCAAATGAAAAAATCATCATCTCATAGACCATAGCAGTTAATCTTCCAGGAGTTTAGGACACCTAAGTCTGTTTTCACACACCCTGCAGGCATCCTGTTAGCCTACATCTTCACTTTTCCAGCACCACAGGGGCTGCTCTTTGCAGCCCTGCAGTTTTTTATCAGCTTTGGAGCCTGGATTCCATGAATTCTCTGGCCTTTTTATGGAAAACAATAGGGCACAGCAAATAAATGGTGTTTTCCTGATGACTTCAAAGTATAAAACATGCACTAAACACAACCACTCATTCCATTATCTCCTCTCATATGAGTATGAATCCCTGCTCAGACTCTAGCACTAGAGGACAGATATCTGGAAGTGCAAAGGGAGGTTCCGTTTGCTTTCCTCTTCTGAAGGGAACAAAGAAAAGAGAAAGGGAAATATTTCAGAGTTCTCTGCTAATGAAGGGCAGCAGAAACTGCTGCCCCTGTACTTTGAGAGAATAAAGAGAAAGAACTGTATCTCAGAAAGCACAACAGCACAAGAGCATGGCTGCTCCTGGCAGGCAGGACTCAGCTGAATTTACTTCACAAAGATCTAGTAGCTGTGTAAACAACAAAGCAAAACGAATACACTTTCTTTGTTTCCCTTCCCCCAAAATTAAAGTTTACATAATATAAAGTGAAGTTGAAATTACTTAATGCGGAAATTACAAAAACACTGGGTACTGACTCGGAGAACACAGGCTGCATCGGATTCTATGATTAGCAAACTCCTTAGAACAATGAGCAAGGGAAAGCTGCAACAGATAATTTATGTGAATCTCCAAAGTCATTTTAATAGTATCTCTCATAAAAATTAATCTGCAAAAGTTAGCAAGCATGACACAGAGGAGGAGAACCACTGGACTGGATAGAAGTTGGCTGAGGAATTAAAAGGAAAGTTTGCCAGCCACACAAAATGAGGACTCTTGTTTGCATTTTAAAATGGAATCGCCTGTTTTTTCATCCGGTGCTAAAGGCTTACATTGCAAGCAATAAGAAGTAGAACGCCCTCTGTACAAGCCTATGAAGCAACATGGACTGTTACTTTAAAAAGAACAAAACCAAATCCACAAGCAATAAAGCAGGAAAGAAAAAAGCCAACAAAATGCAACAGCATTTATGGCTATATTCTGTCACTCCAGAAGAGTGATTCCAAGGAAGGGGCAGAAACCTGTGTAATAGAAGCCATAAAGCGGGATTTTAAATTATCTGAGAATTCAGCCAACCTTGACAACTTAAACAGAAGGTACCAAATCTGTCCTGTTTTTTCACTGGGGCTATGCTATTCGGTTCACATGAGAATCTCCACCAATGTCAAATGTCATTTTGGCATAAAGCGTAATAATAATTGTATTTGTGATACATCCCTCCAAGGTAGCATGTAAGATCACTCAAGCAAGTTAAAATACACCACAATACATGAAAATATTTAATGTGTTTTAAAGCTGTATTTACTATTCTTCATGACAGTAGAAAATTTTCAGCCACTAAAGTAATATAGAGTTTTGTCTTCTGTCATTTTATTGATGCAATCAAATGAACAACAGTGTTGCTCATGGATGTAATAAGAGAAGTTGCTAGGCACACTTGCTTACCTTCCCACACTGCTGATAACTACTCAAGGGCCAGCCTTCATCCTTGTTATTATCTCCCTGACTCTCAGCTCTTGGGTCCCAGCTGCCTGATAGTAATTTCAACCTCAAGATACAGAAAGAAATACTGTGATCCCACAAAATGCCACGCTCCAGTGAGACCAGGAACATGGAGTTGAACAAATGACAGTGCAATTGGTACTGAATGGTTGGGAGAGCATTGGGTATGGGATACACTTAGAGCCTGCTGTGGTGGTATCAGCAGGTGTTCTCCTATTGTCAGATTGTCTATCACTACTGAGGGTGGTGGCTCAGTTGACAGCAGTGACACTGACAGTCCCAATCCCGCTTTGCCTCTCACCTGGTAGAATGCAAAATTAGAACCAGTGCCTTCAGTCTCCTCTGGGCTAAGGCTGAAACCAAATTCTCTGTTTCCAAGTTGTTTCAATGTGTGTAATGCACATAAAAAGACCCCCCTCTTCCTGCCACTTTCTTCCCCTCTTCTACACCATTACCAAACAAGGTCAACACTCACAAGGCAGGTCCATAAAGAGCTCAACACAAGCTCATGGAATTTGCTAAGAATCTAAACACATCTACAGCTCAGGACCCTGCACAGATTCAGACAGAGTTTGAGTCAGCCTCAACCAGAAGACAGAATTAGGTGATTTAAGCCCCGGCACTTCTGATTTGCACACTTAAGCACTCAGGGATCTTGTGTTTCAAAAAAGAAGCAGTATAATTTTTTTTAAGAAATCTGTACAGGCCATGTAGTACTTGAGAGCAGGCATTCCCATTCTCAGACAACTAGTATAGACTCATTAACTGGGTCTGCACTGAAGAGGACTGAAAAGTGATTCATTAGCCAGGACTTTCAATACTGGAAGCCACAGGTCAGAAGGTGATCTTTTGGGGATGTTTCCTTGTGCTCTCCAACCCTTCTTGGCACAATTGACTTACAAACTTGCCTCACTACTAGTTCACGTTGTGTTATGGCTGCTGCTACCACCTTCTACACTGAGACGCTTCACCAAATGTTTGTAACTCTTGAAGGGCAGCATGAGCAGCCAAGCTGCCATGGCAGGGACACGTACCACAGGATCCTTCACTGTGTCCACTATCTGTCACAACTATGAATAGTCTTGGCAGACCTAAAAAAATCAAAGAAGTGGTCCAACACGTTGATAAGCATTCTTGTTCAAACTGTTATTATCAATATTAAGAAAGCAGCTATAACTTTTGTAAATATCAATATGAATATATAGATTCTGTATGGTGATCACTTTCTCAAGCATCTGAAGTTCAGGTCTTGTCTGGAACGGTGAAAGAGCAATACATAGGATATAATCCTGGATTTATAGGAATTTTGAACTGAATAGGTAGAGAATTAAACTCATGATAAATTTAACAGATGCAGACTCTGGTAACTGATAACAAAGGAAATCTCTCTAGAGCTATCCTGGGTAGAATATAGGGTTTGTTAGTGTAAACACAAGGTAAGTGTTAACAGTGAAGAAAGTGGCTCCTCATTTCTTTACAAAACAAAACTCTAGATAAAAACATGCTAGAGTTCATGTACCAGAGAAAACATCAGGACTTCTGGGTTTAGAGTCAGACACCAGAGCTGTAAACTAACTTATGGCCTCAGTTCACTTGTATTTGCTGTTATGACAAAATATAAAGCCAATACAGCTGGCTTCACAGTATGGGCTTTTCACAATCCTAACTAAAAAGCCTCTTTTCACCCTTATTGGTAGTATTACAGATATTCAGTAATGAAAACTAGATTTGCCTTTCTTGCTGTTGTTGAGAACAATCACAGGTGATAGAAGTAACGGGTGTTTTGTTTTTCCTGGGACTCTGAAAAATTCGGGGTCAGTGAACCAAGCAGTCCTCCATTTGTGTACTGTAAAAATAAACCTTGGTCTGCAATAGCAAAATCTCTGTCATATTCATTAGTTCAGAATGCAACTGATTTTACTCTGGTTTACAATGTGACAATAAAGTGCAAAGGAGAATAAAGTGATAGACTTGGAAGAGCTATTTATAGTGCATATGCCCTAAGGAGATAAAGCTAATAACTAATTCATTTAACATCACACATTTGAAAGCAATATGAAAACTTCCCAGTTTCTTATCTGCACAAGAGAAAGGACTCCACTGTGGTTTTCTTTAAAATAATTAAGGATTCTTTACCAAAACATTTTCATCAAACTAAGTCACCACAGCAGTGTTTTCTTTCCCTGCCTTGTATCTGTTTCCTTAAGAGATCTCTGCCTATTAAAGTTTTGATAAAAGCTTTTCACAACATAGCAGATTCCCAGGCTATTAAAAACTATGCTAATTTTCCTAGTTCACACATTTGTTTATAAAATATTTTTCTAAAAACTAGATTAAAATCCAATATATTATTGGTTGTATCAACAGTAAACAAATGGATCAATGCTAAAAAATCGAGCAATGCAACTGTAATATCTGCCTGTAAGGAGGTTTTGGGTTGATTTAGTTTTTTGTTGTAGGAAAACCAGACCAGATAAGTATTATTCTGTGGACTAGACAGCTGAATATTTTATTACAAATGATTAAGAATTAAACAAGAGAAAAGAAAGAATGATAAGGATTTGTAGTACTCAAGAGACACCAATAACTGCATTGAGCTTCTCTTCTGCTGTGACTGCATCAGAAACAAAGCAGCAAGCAGACAAAATCCTCAGTGCAACAATCGCAATGTCTCCACATCCACAATTTTCATTTTCTTTTTCTCTTCTTCAGCATGCTGGCACCAGGTGTTACAACAGCTTGACTTCAACAGGAATGTCCTAAGAACAGTGTGGTTTCAGCCAACACTGATGCCAAAGCTGTACCGTAACTATTTCAGTTGGAGATGCTGCAAAGAGCCCCAGCTGGTACCCCAGGAGCCACAGCTGTCAATGGAGCTCAAGAAAATAAGGGTCCTTATGAACAAAAAAACCCCACCCAAAACCATCTAACCAAACAAAAAAACAACTCACCAACTCATAGGCTATCCTATGGCTTAAAGACTTGGCAAACAACAACCCACTATTTAACCTGGGTTTTCTCTTGCTTTATAATTAAAAGGTAAGTTTTTATGCTTAAATGGTAATTCCTTGTTAAATGAAACAATGTGTATTACCTCTGCCAATATGTAATTCAGTGCCTCTAGGGCCCTTAGTTTTCACCGAGTAGCATGACATTCTATTCTTTCTTTTACCAAAGCAGAAGCAGCATGAAAATTGTTTAATAGACAAGATAAACATAAACCATAAATAGATATTGTGATCTTACACAGTCAGCTTTTTATGTTTTAAAGTTGGGCAGAGAGGAACCTCATGAGGTTCAACATGGACAAGTGTGGGTCCTGATTGATAATAAGCTAAATATGAGCCAGCAATGTGGCCTTGTGGCCAAGAAGGCCAATGGCATCCTGGGATGCATCAAGAAGAGTGTAGCCAGCAGGTCAAGTGAGGTTCTTCTCCCTCTCTACTCTGCCCTGGTGAGGCCTCATCTGGAGTCCTGTGTCCAGTTCTGGGTTCATCAGCAAAAAAAGGGATAGGGAAATTCTGGAGAGAGTCCAGCGCAGGGCCACCAAGATGATCAGGGGAATGGAACATCTTTCATACAAGGAAAGGCTGCGGGAACTGGGGCTGTTTAGTCTGGGGAAGAGAAGACTGAGGGGAGATCTTATTAACATTTACAAATATCTAAAGGGTGGGTGTCAGTAGGTTGGGACATCCCTTTTTTCTATAGTAGCTAGCAACAGGACAAGGGGTAATGGGATGAAGCTGGAACAAAAAAAGTTCCACTTAAATATAGGAAAAAACTATTTCACTGTGAGGGAGCCCTGGCAAAGGCTGCCCAGAGGGGTTGTGGAGTCTCCTTCCTTGGAGGTCTTAAAGACCCTCCTGGACACGTTTCTATGCGACCTGATCTAGGTGAACCTGCTTCTCCAGAGGGGTTGGACTAGATGATCTCTAAAGGTCCCTTCCAACCCCTACCATTCTATGATTCTATGACTCTATGAAAATGCTAGAAAACAACAAAGAAGAATAATAAATGCATACATATCCTAATAACTCAAACAAAACTGCCTTTCCATTAAGTAATGTCGTATCACAAGTAGCTATCTTGTCCATGGAATGCTTGTTTTCAAACTTATCAGTCATAAAGTTTAATGGGTAAAACCTGGCTAGGAATATTCTAAATCTCTAATTTAACAGAAAGAATGCAAACTTCCTTTAGTAAGCCTTAAGGCCTTTTAGAGTTTGGGTTTTTTTCCTCTTTAGCAGAATACTCTGACTGTATTAAGAAGTACTCTTCAGTGATAACTAAACATCCATTTCCAGAATCACATTTTAGATTATAAAAGGATACACTACAGTACTTTGTGTCTGTGCACTGATTTTATTTAGGAAATAGAAAGAACGTGATCTGAGGTTTGCTTTCCAGGAGAGCTTCTGGGCAGACTTTTTGTTCTGTTTTCACTTTTCCTCTTTGTTCATCTTATTATACTGACTGTATTACATATTTATTGACCACATGCTTTAGTCTGAATCATTATATTAATCAGAAAATAAATATTTCCCATTGCAGATCACTCAAGCAACAACGTATTAACAAGATATTAACTACTGAGATTATTAAAGCAAGCTATCTAAATTACATTGGTAAAAAGCAGATCACAGAGTCTCAAAGTCTCAAAGCATAGTTGTAAGAGAGCTTACAAATAACTACTAAATAAAATAGCATCTTTTTCAGATTTTAGTCTGAAATAGAGTATGTCCAGACTATACTCTACACATGAACATGCAAAGACTCTACACAACCTATGAAGACAGAAATCAGCTTAGCTGTTTAGGTTTCTAAATGTATTGCATGAGGGTACAACATCAGCTATTGAAAGCGACTGCCACCTTTTAACTTTTGCTCACACACAGTATTTAAAACTTTAAAGAGCAAATATGCTACCTACTCATTATATTAACTCTTTAATCATAACATCGCTCATCAAATAAGTGGCAGGTAACTTTAAGTTAATATGTAAAATAACCTTTATTAATTGCTGCCCCAATGTAAACTCACTAATGGCTTCATTACAAAAATAGGCGAAGATTTAAAACCCAAATAAAAAAGCAGAAAACAATAAAATGTAATAAGTAACAACTATATTGGATATAAGCAGTTTGGTGTTTTCTTCAAAGGTCAGAATTGTCTGTTTTCCCAAGGAAACTCCAAGGATTTCACTTTGAACTTTTATAGGAAAAGAACACTGCATGAATAAGTTGCCTGAAAAGTAAGTTTGTTAGTTATTAAACTTGTACATTTTAATGGCAAAAACCATAGCACTGCATAATCAAAGACACGTGACGGCACATCAGGCTTCTGCAATCTTCAATTATGCAGTATGAGGCTGCCCTAGTTAGCACCATCTCCATAATACTGAAAAGTGAAAATCTCTTCAGAAGGAGCAAGAAGAGAAGGCTAAGAAGTGATCTCCTCTTGAAGTGTATTTATAGCCACTCCCCTGTGAGGGAACATGGTTACCGATCATCCTGTCTCCCTATGATGTACCAATATAAGATCCTGATGCGCCAGTACATCAACCTGTCAGAAGCAGCTATAGCAGCCTTAAATAGTAGTGCAGGGAGCAAGTGTTCAATGATGTTACAGTGCTGAGCATACATCCAACTTCCTATAAGTATGCTGCTGCTGAAGAACGATCACTTTAGCTGCTAACCATGTCTGTTGTGTTTTTCGATGGGAATGCAGTGAGATAAAATGAACCACTACAAAAGCAAACATCATGCATTACTCTATTATATTCACTCCTTGCATAGAACAGTATAGAATAACAACAGTCCTGTTGCATACCCCTTGGTGTAAAAAATTGAGTCTTTATTTGGAAGCCCTCTGTGGTGCCAAATTCATGCTCTTGCCATCAGTTTCAATGAGACTTAAAGATCTGCTTATTCATGTTTTTCTGCCTTTTCTCCCATGTTTTCCAGTCTGCACCATTTCATCAATGTGGAAAATCCATTAGGCCCATTGGTTGTGGAGATCTATGACTGTACAGACTGCTCTTTTTAAACAGATGCGATTACTCCTCTATATTAAATATGTGATTATATTAATGACTCCATAGAATCCCCTTCAATATCTGAAGATCCAAATTAACTTTTCTCTCCTTACATTTTCTCTCTTAGTGTGTGCTTATTACATTAGCACAATCAGTTATCTCCAAAACCAACATAGACATTTCTTCCACTGAACAATTCAAACCTGCATCCTCTCCTACTTGCTTCTCATGATGTTTGACCTCAGCCCTTTCTGCTGAAGAATTGGAGCTAATAAGATAATCTGTATATCATCATACTCAAGCTAGTATACAGCTGCAGCATCTTCAGTTTTGTTAAAAATGTTTACTTACATATGAAGACCTTTTCGATAAAAAAACTTTTAGGTCAAGCTCACAAAACAATAAAAGAAACTCATTTTCCATGTCTATTTTTCAAGATACCTTTCTATATATTTAATTAATTTGAATGATTACCAAGCTACAGTAAAATTAGCTTGTGATTATATAGCTGAATACAAAAGCTGCTGACTGAAAACATGAACAAGTTTACAACTTGTCCTGACTTTTGTGTACTTGACTAATGTCCCTGGGTCTCAGATATTTCTATATTCTGTAATGAGTGACTATTAAATCCTTTAAATTTATTAGCTAGATTTTAAAACTATCTTCAGCACTTTACTACTGTAATAGTATTGTCAATACTAACAGAAATCTGTCATGCTACAACAGCCCTTATCTTGCTGCAACGGTTGAGGAGGCTCTGAGCCATCTCCTTGTCTCTCCTTTATCAGGGGCTGGACAACAGTCTGTCCACATCCAGAGCAAGCATTAAACTCCAGAGCTTTACACCAAAGCATATGGTTAGCTTTAATTTTCTTTGCCAGCTCCTAGATATTTCCAATGTGGTGCCTACCCTTTCTCTTGTAGAAGGAACCTCTCTCAAGGCCTTTTCTGTTCAGAAATTATTTTCCTCAAGACTGTAAACAGAGGAGTGTGATATTTTATAACCTAAACCCCTCATTAGGTAACATTAGAATTTCTTAGAATAAAGAAAACTAATTTACCTGACCCAAATGCTTTGTCCTGCCAAATGCTGAATAGATATACATACAATAGACACAAAGACAGTAGAAAACACCCACAAGGAAGGGAAGCATTTGACACTACAGGTCAACTGAATATCATCATAAACAGTATCACAACCCATCAAAGAAAGATGGAAACATCTTCTTCCACTAATGATACATATAGAAAATTACCAATTAACTGTGTGCCAAAGGTGAGATGTCTTGCTGCTAATTGAAAAGATAGACATTTTCTTCAATTATTTGCTGTACTGTACTAATTAAACAGGAAAATTATGGGAACAGTTCATTAACTTTGCAGTAAGTACACATACTTTAAAAGAATGATATTCAAAAGGAGAACCATCACTATACCAACTCTGCAAGGCTGAACACTAGTGGCATTCATTCTTTGAATCTGATATTCTTTTGCTGGGTACACAAAACATGTTATGTAGCGACTTCAAAGCCATATGCAACTCACAGTTTGTGCATGACCTACAGACTTCTATATTGTGGTCAGATGACGATTTAGACTATGGTTGGTACAAGATCTCCCTCAGCAAGACCTGAACATTCACAAGGGGCCAAATGTGCTGGCCAATCTGAGCTTGCAACCATCATGCCCAGACCCCAGATGTTCTCTGAAATACTTTATGGACTAGGGAGAAGCCACTAGCAGGTTTTGTATCTGGACACAACAGCAAAATAAGGATAAAGCTGAACATTTGAAGATGGGGCAGTTGCAGTACAACATGTAGCATGAAGGAACCAAGACGACATATACATGAAGGAACTGAGGAGACACATGCAGGAAGCGTTCCCCTCATCGTTGGCCAAAAGAAAATTCTTCCAACTCAGTATCTAAACCACGTAGAAAATACATTTTCAATAGCCTCTGTGCAGCTGGCTTAATTTTCAACCAATGTTATGCTCAAATAAGACAAAAACTATGCTTAGTCTTAATTTTCAGATATCATGGACAATCCAAGCAGAGCAATGTAGTGTACTGGGTACCAAAGTCTTCAAAAACATGAATCAACATCACCACTCCAAAAGCATATCAAAACTGGTAACATTATGAGTTATTAAAGTTATCTTCCCTGTATTTCAGAAAAGACACAGCTAGGAGACAGAAGATTTTTCCATCTGAAACAAAAGCAAAGAGAAGTTCTGACCTCAGAAAGCAGGCCAGTTGGCATGAGATTGCTTGCTCATTCTAACAGCTAGTTGAGATAACAAAGTAGATCCAAAGAAATCTAATTATTAGTTATCATTTAGAATAGCACATGATTGATTTATTTTTTCCTTTCATGATACAGCTGTTATTTTATAGTCCAAATCTATGCTTTGTTGTAATATAGTCGGTTTTCATTTTATGATTTCTAAGCACACAAAATAAAATGAATATATATGTCAAAAAGCAGAGTTTTGCTTTAGGTTGGTTTTGGGCTTTTTTCCACAGGTAGTAAAATCAAATAAAGTTGTGCTGCCAACAGTCCCACTCCCTACCCGCCACTGAAGGCAAATTTGTAAATCTCAGGAGAAGCTCGGTTTCCCACCAAGCTGCAGACTCCTAAGGAGCTGTCAACATCAAATTCCAGAGCCAGGCCAGAAGTCTCTTTCAATTAATGTTTTTATAGTGTACTGAATAAAAGATAGTCCACAACAATAGGGACAAACTCTACTATCACAACTACCCAAAAAAGTAACAGAATCAAGAGTCAAATGAGATCAAAAAGAGTTAGTATACATGACTGTACCTTGGTCTATCATTTGGAAGATATAATTTATCAGTGCAAGCAGTGCAGCTTGTCTACTATATTTAGGGCTAAACCCAGATGGATTCAGTCAAGGAAATCTGAGGATTCTAGATGCCACCAGAGTCGCCTTGTGCACAAGCTTCCTTATAGCTTTCCCTAAAAAACAAAGAAATTCAAGACAAAAAATGGTGAAAACTTTCCTCATCTAAGGATAATTTTTCAAGCAGGAACAAAAGTGATGACCCTGTAACTCAAACAAGTAACTTGTTCTCCCAGTCACTTTCAGTAACAAAAAAATACTTCCTCAGTGGACATTCTCAGACTTAGAAGAGTAAGTCACAAGCTAGAGCCCAGATATTCCTAGCTCCTGTATTTACTTCCATCAGTATCATAAGCTGAGACTTAAGAGAATTTCCTCTCTCATACTCTTAACCTCAAAGATGTAGGTACTGTTTTTAGAATTACCAGGGAGGTGCTGATAGTTCAGTCCTGATATAAGTCATTGAAATAATTAAGTCCCTTGAAAATTCCTGTGTGACACCCACTGTACAGCTGTTGAAAGGATTCAACTCAGATTAATCAGTTTACCCTGTATCAACAACAGTTCAACAGAATGCATGATGAAGCAGGGTTTTATGAAGCATTAACTGCTTCAGTCAATAAAATTTAAAATGGAGCCCAGAAATATTGTCTACAGGATGTAGAGAACAGGTGCTCTTTCCCTTTTAAAGGTAGGATCTTCCTAATGAAAGACAAAAAAGTGATAAGAAAAAACCCAAATCCCACAAGAGTACAAATAAAATGTTCTATTTGAGAGAAATAAGCTGCATTTCTGTCATCAGAATATAAGAGGAGGAAATTAAGGAACCCATTTTATACTAATATTGATATTCAAAGCAATTCCAAACTGTCAACACCTCATACCAGGTCTGCATAGCATCAAAGAGAAATATCTCATGGATAGGTGTACCAATATACTCTCCATTTTCAGCTCTATAATTCACATTTCTTCAAAAGCCTTTCTTTTCTAGAAGATATATTGGAAAGCAAATGCATACAATTACTGAATAGGGGGAAAAAATCTATTATACCTGCTAGGATGATTTCAATGCTTATTTACACATGCTTATATTTAAATTTGCAGAGCTTTGAAAGTCAGAAAGATGAAGTGCTGTATCAAGGCAGTCTTTTTATGAAGGCATTTGTCATTATGTGAATCTAGTTCAGACAGCAGCAATCCATTCAAGTTAGCTGGGTGTGTACCTGCATGCATTGTACTCAAGAGAAGGGGTTTTTTCTACTTATATTTGTACTATTAATAGCAGTACATTTAATAAATGGTGAATCTGAATTAAGCCCATGGTATTCTTTGGTGGAAACGGGGCACATAGACCATCATGTCTCTGTTATCATTTCCAAAAGCTGTGGAGCTACAATACTTAGAGCAGCAGTGGACTGCTGTATGTCTCTACTTGTAAAGATTAGATATAAGCAATGAAAAACTACCTGTACATTTATTCAACATGTGAATGGTGAATGAACTGACATGTAGCAAACCATGGCTTTCAGCAACAGATCAGTGCACCGTGTATTCTTTATACAACAAAATTTAAACACACTTCCCATTTCTTCATTGCACTTTCCTTAAAAAGGCAGAGCTCTACGAAATTAAATCCTATATTTTGTGACTTGCCTCATAGCTGAGTGGTGAGTAGAAGTGGGCATTTATTAGCCAATGATAATTTCTAAGAGTCATATAGGAATACAAATGTACTTTAGATGTGACCCCAAAAACTACTAAAATTAGTATCTTATAGAAATGGTCTTGAAAAGTGTTAAAATGCAAGAGTCATTAAAGAAAAGAGTTTCAGGAGTTTGAATTTTCTACTTTCTAGTCTAAGAATTATAGATGTTTAACACTTTTTAAATTACATCCTTGACAGTGGTGCTTGAATAAAGAACAAAAATTAATTTATCTGTAGATCATCTACATCACCACTGGAAGATCTCATCTAAACAGTTATTTGCAGCAGACAATTATACAACAACTGTGACAAGTCGTATTTCTGTCATTTCACTAGGAGCCATTTGTTGAGATTTCCCACTGTCACCCCTTACTAAACTCACTCTATCCCTATCATTGAGTGAAAATCCAAACCAAGAATGTTAACTGATACTTAAATGCTGGCAATGTGACTGTGAGCATTTTGACTTCACAGTTACCTTCAGGATGATTTCCCCAGTGTTTTAATATCTACAGTGGTTACCAATTAGCATTACTTTTCATGATAGCACTCTATCAAAAAAAAATCTCTTGATCCACTCAGATTCTTCAGGGGTTTCCTCTCACTGAAAAATGTGGGAGATTGTCCCACGAGTTGTGCTTAAAGCATTGATTTGACATAAATCAAAATTATTAGTTGACCTAAAAAGACTTTAACCTGTTTAGCTAAACAGTCAATGGGGAGCACTCCACGTTCCACTTTTTAGAATGCAGGAATCCCAGTGCAATAAATAAAGACTTACTATAAAACAAGGAAGAATTTTACTCTTCCTTCTAGCTTGTTGTGATAAGTCTTTTTTTCACTTTGCTTTTGTGGGGTTTATTCGGTACTATCTTGGAAGGTCGATTTTTGATTCTGTTTGATGAGCTAATGCACATCTTCCTCTTGATCTTTTGCAAAGTACCCCATGCTTAGAAATCTACATTTCCTGAACATCACAGCTAAACTGCCTTACTATTCTGATGATATGTGTATACAGCATACTGGGGTTTACATGACAGTGAGGAACTCAAACACTGAAATGGAGCTATTACAAAGATGGAAAACATCATAGTTTCTACCAGCATCATTTAAAGTCTCTCCAAGACTCAACTTCATCATTAAGTTACTATTCTTAGTCAAACCCTTGATGACTAGGAGGTAGTTCTGTTCATGCTCAGTCAGAGCAGAGGTATCATTATTCACTGCCAGCATTTCAGTTCACAGCAGGACATTATTACCTGCATATAGATAAAGAAGGGGTACCACATAAGAGGCCGGGAAAGAAAATAAGCAATAAGGCTACTTCTGAAGATCCTGTTATCCACTGGGAAAGGATTGTTCCACTGTACTGTACACAAAGAGTGCACAAACAAAGAGTGTTCTCAGAGGAACTCTTTAGGTTTTTTTTGTCTAGTTATTTCCAAATTTAAATACATTTTCACAAACTTATTTTATTAGATGCACTATCAAGACTTTGATGGCCTTTCAGTATATAGCACTTTTACAAATGTGAATACAAGCAATTTCTAAATTGAAATTTAAAGTTTTATTTGTGGTATAACTTTTGCAAGAAGTTGTTTTGTATTAAAGAAGCAGTGTCTTGTACTTATCCTACTGATACAGTTGTAGACAGGGTGGGTAGGAGAACAACCTTTCCCTCAAGCAGACAGGAGCTTCTTAAAACCCACAGAAGACTTGCAAAAGTTCACTCATTGATTTTGGATAGTTCATCTATCAGAATATACCTCTCTCTAATTACCTTGCCTTTCATTTATCCTTGGATCACTGCAGCTACGTATCAGGACCATTTTGACTTGAAAATCTTTCTACATTATATAGCAGACCTCCAGATTTTTCTGATTAGCCAAACAACAACACTAAATTGAGAAGAAAAGCAGCAGTCTGGTAATCTTCCAGTAACAGATAATATCCTGTCAGAAACATACTTCCATTTAGTAGCACAACAACAACAACAACAACAAAAAGGCCAGAGAATAAAAACATTTTTAACTGGAAATTACTGATGTCTTTGGGGTGATCAAACAACATAGATAGATTACTCTAAGGATTCTATTTTTGTCATCGTTATCCTGAAAAGGCCATTACCACCAGTACTAGCATTTAGTTACACAGTAGAATATACACCATAAATGGAGACTGTGATAAACACTCTCTTGAAAATCAAATTCTGCTGTTCTCCTAATTTCTATAGATTTTCAAGGCAACAATAGCTACCTCTTGATTACAGATCTAGCCTCTACGACCGATTTCTTATTCTGGGCTGAATCATCACAAAAGCAAGCTGATTGGTTCAAAAAGAAAAAGCTCAATACCATAGCAACTGCCTCACGGCCTTGCTAACACACAGGAAGGCCTTTTTTTTTTCACTTGAACAAGAGCTACAAGTGAAAACATCAGACCAAAAGCAGATCTGGCATAATATTAACAACACAAGAGAACCCCAAAAGTTGCTTAACCCCTTCCCAGTCTCTTCCCCAGAATACCTTTTGGCCAGGAGTAAATCTTCAGGTTCTTATTAAAATACAGGACAGAGAATATGGGAAAGTGTGTGCTGTGTTATTTATCCTGTGCATACATTGAGACACGACAGATCTTTTGCTAAAATAAACAGGATTAAATTTTGAAAAATCAAGTCACAGAAGCAGAACAAGAATAGAGCTTGGTATCTTTAGTTTTAGTGCATAATTGTATCACTCCACAGTTTAAAAGATTCAAAGCTTCTAAAGAAACATCTCCAAACATACTTTACACTGTCCAAGTTAAAGACTACTTCTGGAAATATATCAAAGCAGGCAAGACCGTCGGTAACAAAGACAATCACTTAATGACAATAACCTTTAAGAATTGCATGAGGAGTATAAAGAAAACACTCAAACCAATAGATTGCTCTGGAGTAACAGCAAGAGCCTGTATCAGGTTCACATGGCAAGGTTTTGGTGGCAGGGCGCTGCAGGGTTGGCCTCTGTGAGAAGAGACCAGGAGCTACCCCCATGTCACTCAGAAATAGTTCCAGCCAGTCCCAGGATAGGCTCACCCCTGGCCCAAGCTAAGCCCACTTGCAACACCAGGGATACCTCTGTGTTAACCTATTTAAGAAAGCGTGAAAAAGGTGCACAATAGCAGCTGTAAGAGAGAAAGGAGAAAATGTGAGAGAAACAGCCCTGCAGACACCAAGGTCGGTGAAGAAGGAGAAGGGAGGAGGTGCTCCAGTTGCTGGAACAGAGATTCCTCTGAGCCTATGAAGAAGACCATGGTGAGGCAGTTTGTCCTCCTGCAGCCCGTGGAGGATCACAATGGTGTAGAGAGAACAGAACAGTGGAGTAGGCAGAGGTGCCCAGAAAGAAACTGCAGTTCATGGAGAGCCCACGCAGGAGCAGGTTTACTGACAAGAACTGTGGCTTGGGAGGAGACCCACCTGGTACAGTAAGACTCTGATGGACTGTACCCCATGGAAAGGAGTGGAGTAGTTATTGAACTGCAGCCCATGAGAAAGATCCATGTTGGAAAAATTTATTAAGAACTCTGTCTCCTGAGTGGGATCTCACAGTGGTTTAGGGGAAGAGCATGAGGAGAAACAGCAGCTAAGGCAAGTTGTTATGGACTGACCATAACTCTTATTCCCCATTTCCCGCAGTGCACCAGGGTGGCGGGAGATGGCAGAGAAGTCAGGAAGGAAGTTGAGTCTGGAAATAAACGGGTGAGGGGAAAGTGGCTTTGGGTTTGTTTGTGTTTTTCTGTCACTAACTTACTATATTTTTAATTAGCAATAAATTAATCTTTCTGAAGGCAAGTCTGTTATGCCTGTGACAGTAATTCATGAGTGATGTCTCTCTCCTTATCCTTTCATTGTACTTTCTTCCCCTACCCTGCTGAGGACAGAGAGTGAGAGAGCAGCTTGCAGGGCACCTTGCAGCCAGCCAAGGTCACTCCACCACAGTTCTTTAATTTAAAGAAAGCAGAATTCTCTCCTAGGCAACTGAAGCTATGAGGTCTTTGCTTTGAAGTGGATCTGCCCCTCTGCTCTAGGTCAGTTATGATAGGTTTTCAGTGCATTGCAGTGAAGAATTTGAGTCCTGTCTTCTCCATCATGTTTGTGGTGCCTTGTACTCTGGAGACTCTATTTGACTGCATAATAAGGACCTTCACTGAGTTTGGCACTGTAGGCCAGGAGAAAAGTCAGCTCTGATCTTTTTGCATTATTTCAGAGGCATTCAAAACCTGTTTAGAAGTACCATCAAGGGGACTAGGTGCAATGTCCACAGTACAGCTACAGGAACTGCTCTTAATACTAAAGCTAATTTTTAAATCAAAGGAGTCTGAGTTAAGTACATAAATCCACAGTATCAAATTAATTTACTTCACTTCTATGAGCATCATCCCTGAGCTTTTAGTGGCATTAAGGAGTGCTATAAGCCACCCACGCCTATAAAAATCCAAACACTTTTTTGCAGTTGAAGTGAGGGTAAAAACCTTACTTTGGGTTCCTGAATCTGAAAATAGTGCCCTGATCTTGCATTAATAAAATGAATAACTATGTGGTAAAATTTTTCAAGCCCATGTAGTGTCACAGAGAGTTTATGGTCCCAGGAAACTCCTCCATCAGAGACCATAGACCTTGAATTAACAAAACGTACTTTGATTTCTCAAGGTGATTTCATCATACTGGAAAATTGTTTGACATGTTCTACTTATGTTGCTGAAAATAGGTGCACTTCTGTTTTGTCTCAGGTCTCATATATCATAATTCAGACATTAAATCAGCTTAATTGTAACCATACATTCATACTCTCTCTATATATATATCTCAAAGTATGTCTGTATTTATAACACAGAGTGTATACACTTTATTCTGCTCCATTGAGAATTACATATCCATCTCAGAAAGCATGCATGTCCTTTAAAATACAGCAAATGTCATTTGGAAGATAAAGTCACATTTTTATTTAAACCACATTTTATGAAACACTGTAAGATTCCCTAGTTTGGCTCCATAAACAGCATATACTTGTCATTTTGGTATCTCAAGTAGAAGTAGTAAAAGATAGACCAAGAGAATCCAGGAAACTTAAAGCAGCATTCAAAGATTTATTCACTCTTGATTTTAAAACACAAGAGTTTCCAACATTTCCCTTCTCAGACAGAGATGCTTGATGGGTTGATCATAGCAGAGCTAGCTCATCACAGAATCATAGATTCTTAAATGTTGGAAGGGACCTCAAAAGATCATCCAGTTCAACATCCCTGCCAGAGCAGGACCACCTAGGTCACACAGGAACTCATCAAGGTGGTTTTTGAATCTCTCCAGAGGACACTCCACAACCTCTCTAGGCAGCCTGTTCCAGTGCTCCCTCACCCTCACAGTGAAAAAATTCTTCCTTGTGTTTCTTTGAAACCTCTTGTGTTCCAGTTTATACCCATTGCCCCTTGTCCTAACACTGGACATCACTGAGAAGAGTCTGGCTCCATTCTCCTGACACCTACCCTATACATATTTGTAACCATTAATGAGGTCACCCCTCAGTCTCATGCTCATTCCTCATACTTTCAGAATGAGAAATTTTATAGTTTGATTGTAATGGATGAAGCAAGGCAATTATTAATTGAGCTGCTATGCAGTAATTGACACAGAGAGAGCATCACCTGGCTTCTGAAAAAATGTGAAGTGGTACTCTGTGGTACTCATGCAAGCACACTTTGTCCAAAACAGCACCATATATAAAGGTATCTTGAAGACACTGACATGCTGCTATAAATATAGCCCTATCACACGTATGATCACATTTTGTTCTCATAACACTAATTCTACTCATTTTATATAAAACTTATTCTATATCCCAACAAGAGTAAATTTGTTCTGAAGAGCTTATGAACTTAAGTCAGAACCTGAAATATTTTTTTTCATGCTCAAAGTGGCATGAAAGAAATGATAAAGATGCAGTATCACACCAGAGACTCGGTGACCAAAGGTCAGAAAAGTTGAGATAGGTTACAAAATGAAAAAGTAAACTAATCAGTAACGGTCATAACGATGGCTCTAGATGTTTCAAAAGCTTTGGGAGAAGGCAATACAAATGCTCAGCAAGTCAAACAGAATGCTGCTATTACTCCATCATAAATACTTGTATTGTTCTTGTATTAAAATTTGTTATGATAAAGTATTTCATAGTATGAAACTTCTTTCCTCTAAGAGTGAGGGAGCCCTGACACTGGCTGCCCAGAGAGGTTGTGCCATTTCTCTGGAGGTTTTCAAAACTCATCTGGACAAGTTTCTGTGTGACCAGATTGAGGTGAACCTGCTTTAGTAGGAAGTTGAACTAGATCATCTCTGGAGGTCCCTTCCAACCCCTACCATTCTATGATGAGAAATGGAGATGGAAACTCACTATAAAAGTAGAGAAGACAGTTCCTCCTAGTACATAGTACTGCTGTTATAGATAGGATCCAGTAAAAGTATTACAAAAGTGTTAAACACAAAAGGGGGCATCTTAGCACAAGCACAGCATACTCAGATGAAAAACAATCTGCCTAGTTACAGTCCAGTCACAGGAAAACACCTAAACAAACAAATAGACATGCAGCTCATCAAGTCTTTGCTATTAATGTATTCTACTGTAGAATCTCTTTTTTTTCCCCGTAATGTTTAGACTCTTGAGTTCAAAAGTGAGTCGCAGTTCAAGGTGTTCTGCAAACTAGATACAGGTGTGTGATCAGTTAATCTCAGAAGTGGTATTAAAACAGGAATTTAAAGCAGATGGATCTACCCAAAAAATCTGTTAAAAGTCCTCTGCATTGTAGTCAAAGAATAGTATCCCTGTAGAAGTATGTCCTATTACCTTCTCTGAGAAGCTGTTCAACCCAATATGAAGATGATAAACCACAACAATGAAGTTAGCTAATTTGCCCAATGACTCCTGTAGAATGAGCGGCTAAGTGAAAACAAAAACTCTTTATTTTAGGTCAGTGAAAAGACTCCACCTACACGTGGGTCTCCACAGCATGGGTTGCCAGCACAGTAGACAGAGTCAGTGCCATTTTGTAACATTTTCTGCAGTCCAGTTGAAAAACACAAACAAAAGGGACAGTGTGTGCAATATTCAGTAGGGAGGTGACCAAAAAAGGACAAACAAAGAAAGAGAGGAAAAGCCACATGCCTTTACTTTTATTGTAAGTATTTAGGTTGTGCACCATCTTTGGGACATCTCAAACTCTAAATGACAACACTTAGAATGTGCAGTGTTCCAGGCATGCCACTTACTCTAGGACGCAATTGTTTTCAAAAACTTTTATTCACTGCTTGGAAAGTGACATAATACAATGAATGAACTCTAGACATCTTTATCGCATTTGCTTTTTGTGGCTTCCGAGGTCCACTTTCATAAAGGCTTCCTGTAACCAGCCATCTGGGATGAAAGAATGAATAAGTTGCAGGCATCCTTACCTCCAAGCCCATCTCCACAATCAACCTCATAGATGCTTTCCCCTTCCATGTTGTCTTTAGGACACAGTAGAAAGCAAGATCTTCCTCAGGTGATTTGCTCAGGCTCCAGATGGAAGCTGAATCCACCCACTCTGCAGCCAGCAGATGATATCTTTCAAAGAAAAACATAAGAACAAAGACATTGATCTACTTCTGCTATACTATACAACAGACAGATCACTAAATTTCTCCCATAAGCCCTCAGCTTTTCAAAACTGCATCAGTTCCACATCTAATCAGCTGCTTATAGCAACACAGTCTTTTCAGTAGGTATCTGAGCTTCTTTTACTTGCAAATTTAACTGCCATTCACAATACAAACCCTTAATTTCATATAAGGTGGTTCCACCAGTCCAAACTCCAGGACTGAAGAAGCACAGAGCCATGCTTTCTCATATGAACTGATGTGACTAGAATGTGCGATATGGAGCAATATCCTATCCACCTATAAGGACTAGCTCTTTCCTGGCATGCTGTGGGTACTGTGTAACCAAATAGCACTCATGTTGCAAGCAGTACCAAGGATTGGAAGCACAGGGATCAAGTGAATTTGCTTTCTTAAGACTACTCTTAGGGTCACTTGAAGTTCAGGTAGAGAGAGCATCTCAGTTTAGCAATGGACTTCATTTGCAGATAAATGTAAAGAGGTGTAAAGATGGGTGTGGACAAAAGAACAAACTCACCTCTTGCTCATTTAAGAGAAAGACAGGGAGAGAAAGGGAGCAAAAGCTCTTCTCCAGAAAGTGAATTCAAAGAGCTAGTTGTTTTTTCTATTACTCTGCTCCAGTGTAGCTAGTTTTTACCACTTCCTTCTCTTTTTGAATAAAAGATTACTTTTAATGTATTAAAAAGTGTACCAATGAGTCAGGAAACATCCATGCATCAGTGCCTCTGAGAGGCAAAAAAAGACAGAAAGCAACCAAAACAGCATGGAGTTTTATTAAAGCAGTTTTGCAGCAAGCAGAAAACTTTAATGTATCAGATGCTTATGATCCAGATAGCAAAGTGAGGATGTGCTCCACCACTCATTCTCTACATGTAAGATTTGCAATCTGATTATTTTTAAACCAAATGAAAACAGAAACCAATAGCCATCTGGAAAGAGGACAGAGGCTTCTCTCTGCCACAAATGAACTCAGACAGGCCATGAACATAGAACATGATGAGAGTATAATGACCAAGCACATGAGTGACGTGATATATTAAACAGTTCAGGTACCATTACTGACTTAGAGCTAGTCATGGAGCAATGTATTGGCTGTCTTCTTGCCAGTTTCAAGTAAGCAAATAACTTTTATTTGCAAGTCTGTAGCTTTTTTCTTTTGCTTTTACATGTCCTCAGGATTGCATTCAAATTGTTCCATGCCAGTGCATTTTATTAAGAGAGTGGAAAAGGGAAAAAACTGTATTCACATGAACTGCCTTGTATGTTTTTTCAATTCCCTTCTTCAACTTTCTATCAGTAAGAAAGCAATAATTATAAACAAATCTTTACGCAGACATCAAGTAAAAGAAAATCAATAGTTCAAGTATTATGTCATTTTGTTGATAAAAAGAAGGGCATACCTAGAAGCTTCACATCAGATGACCTCTACTTCTTCAACTTCTTCAAGCATCTTTCTCAGCATCTGCATGTTTTTGTTGATTTTCCGCTGGTTGAGCCAGTGTAGGTGTGTGCCATGTAAGAGAGGCATGCATGGCACTGCGAAACACTGAGCAGACTTTCCATGTAGTGAAAACTGTAGTATAGTGATCTTGTACTGCTGATGCATTCTCTTAAACTCACATCAGTGATTCAAACTGTTCATCAGCATGCATGTTTTTCAGAAGGTACACTACTGCAGTTTGCAAAAGGCTGAAGCCTGAGAAAGGACTCATGATAATGCTGATTTCAGTAATGAAGTATCCATTGCAACAAATTAATTTGGTAAAAAAAATCCATACATTTTATTTTAAAAATATGAAAATACTTACCAAATAAATAACTGGAATGCAGCAGTTAACAGTTTCAAGCTCTGCTGCATATTCCTATCTGAAATATTTATGTTCCAAACGCTGACTTAGGATACTCAGGAGCATGTCAAGAACTGCAGTTCTTGTTTATGAAAGCAAATTCTATCAAGCAATTAAGATTGGATTCCCATGATCACAAAAACTCCACTGTAGCTATTACAGGATTTAGTAGTATTTTTACTGGACAAATGGGTCAGATGAGCAAATAACCATAATTTGAGAAAGAAGAGTACAGCGTTTCAAATCAAAGAATTTTTCTTGCGAGTTACTTTTTGGTACTTCCCTTTTGAGTTCCCTGCTCAAATATTCGCGTTGCTTACTCTGAGCTTTATGACAATTGCTACAGTCCTCCTGCACGGGAATATATGGAAATCATGTTTGTACAAAGTAACTGCTGTCCAAGGGACACTGCATTTTTATTCAGGCTTTATGTCTACTTATCTAGAGGAAAAAATAACCTATGCCCAGTATAAATACTGACTTCTATGTCTACTTAGACACAGCTGTTACACAACTTCATGTGTTCATCCATTTGTAAATAAAAATGTGTGTCCTTATGAGAAATCCATAAAGCGGATAAATCCATGATTTATGATTTAAGTGATAAATCCATGAATTCTTCATGCTTTTATCAAAACCTCTAAGTTCAGAAAGTACTAATTTCAAGACATTCAATGCATAGGAGCTGCTTATGAAAAGTAGATATCAGTACTGTGTAATACTAGCATTTCAGTGCAATGTTACTGAAACATTAAGTGGAATCAAAATCATTGTTGCCTAGTTTGAAAATTATTATTACTGTTATTATTAGTGCAAACTGAGACAAGAACTTCTAGATAGAATCCAGCACGTGGCCACCAAGATGATCAGGGAACTAGAGCATCTTTCTTAGGAAAGGCTATGGGATCTGTGACTGTTCAGCCTAGAGATGACTGAGGGGGGACTTCATTAACACTCAAAAGTATTTCAAAGGTGTATGTCAAGAGGATGGAGCAGCAGCACTTTTTTCTCGTCTCCCGTGACAGTATAAGGAGTAATGGGCATAAGCTAGAACATAAAAAGTTTCAGACAAGGAGGAGCTTCTTTCCTATAAGGGTGAAGGAGCCCTGGCACAGGCTGCTCAGGGAGGGTGTGGAGTCTTGTTCTCGGAAGTTTTCACAATCCACCTGGACATATTCCTGTGTGACCCGATCTAGTTGGACCTGCTTTAGCAGGTAGTTGGACTGGCTTATCTCTAAAGGTCCCTTCCAAGCCCTATTGTTCTGTGATTCTGTGATCTAGTTGCTCTGTCCTGGGGCAAGGCAGGCAGAGAATAGTAAAAAAATCTGAAAATCTGTCCCACCACCTCAATACAGAGGAGGAGGCTAGTGACAGACCTACCTCTGAAAAGGTTCTGTTCCTCAAAGTTACTGCACCGTCAGACAGATACACAATGAATTATCAGTGATACAGTTGTACTCATCCTGTGCCTCTGCAAGCAGCCAGCCTCATAGATGGAGTCCTGCTCAACTAGTTATTTTTGCTTTCTCTCATTTGTCAGAAGAATGTATTCAAAGTTAATGAATCAGTTCAAGATTCTTCATACATATTTAAGTGCTTTTCCAAAAAGAAATCTACAATTCGGAAATAGGCAGAAATCTTGTTTTCAGTCAGGCATAACCATGCTAGAGTTAGTCCCTAACAAGAAGCTTTCCGAATTACTAGACTTAATAATCAGAATTCTTGCCTAACAAGACTCTCAGTGAGGCTGCTTTATTATTCTGAGAAAGTCTGAATTGAGTAGATTCACCTCATTTCACCACAAAGCTGCATTTTTGGGGAACATATCTCCATATGGAAATCTCATGGAAGTAAAAGAGAATTTTGTTATGGACACAGGCATTTTAAACACCAACAAATCCCTCAGTTTTTAATATCTCAAAAAAAAGCTCCAACTCGAGATTTTGCAAAATAAGATCACATGCTAATAAAATGGCTTGCTGGGAACAGTCATGAAAAGAGATCCACGTATTCTGCTCCTGCAAAACACAGTTCAGGGATGGGATAAGAATCAGTACCAACAGATGAATTTCATTCCTCCAAAACATCCATCTGAACTGGAAAGAAGAGTGATTCCTAAGTCTGAGGTATGCACAACACCAAGTTTGTATTTTCAAATAACTCCATACCTAGTTTACCTGCCAAACAGTTTTACCACTCTCGTTACACACAGCATTTGGCTTTCCAGTTGTTTTTTCCTTTACATACATATTGTGACCACTGTGAAGAAAGTTATTTCATGCAGTACTGTGAAACAGGGTTGACCATTTAACCTCTATTTAAGTATAGAAAGGGTACCACAATACATTTGTCCCATTAGTCACTTCCTTATGGGCCAGTGCTGTAAGGTACAGTGTGTAGTGTACTGCAAACCAAGAATTCCCACTGTTACCTTAGAAAAACAATTTTGCATTTCGGTTCCTCTGCTAATGGTAGAAACACTAACTCTGACTTAGACAGGAACAGTAGAGGCCAAGCTAACATTTGTAAAGCCACCTGACGGCATTGATTATGATCTGAAAACACACTACATATTATGGTTTCTGCTTTAAGCATACTAATTCAAAAATAGAAAGCAGGGCAGGGTATTACATCATGTAAAATTTTCTTTAAAGATGTGTCTAAGGAGCCAATTTTTGTAACTTAATATTTATTATATAGTTATTAGGAATCTGTGTACAGCAGCAAAGACTCATCAGAGTCATATAAACAGCTTTGACATTTACACAAATTGATTGCTACCCACAGTGTAGTTCTTTTACTGTTACCAACCCAAAGCATACTTTAAACAAAAAACAAAACCCTACAGCCCACAAAGAATACAATAAAAACATCCTCAAAACACATTTTCTTGATTTTAATGACTTTTCAGTTTACAGGTGAACTATTCCTTCAGTTTAACAAGATTTTTATATTTCATATTAGAGACAAACCTAACAAAAAAGCAGATTTTTCTGTTTTCAGTAGGACTGTCTACTTCCAAAGAAGAGAAACTATATTCCATTTTGAAAGCCAAGTTCCGATTATAATTAGCAATGAATCTAGGAGTATATAATCAACATATTGATCAAACTATGACCTTATAGGTTTTTCCCAACCTAAACAATTCTACCACTTCATGCTTCGCCAAAAACTGTACAGAAAATCTGCCTTTTGGGAGACATGAATTAATTAAAAAAAAAAAAACCAGTTACATTTTAAAACCTTCAATACTGGCATAGTTTTACTTAGAAGCTTGCAGCATACAAACAATTTGCTCTCCTTAGGTTTTAGCTGAAGGCCTAAATTAAGCATGCAGTACATATTTAGAGTATTTTCTTATTTGCTTTAATGTTCATTTTCAAGATAATGTTGAAAAGCTGAATTTATGCGCAGCTGTAGTTTTTATAACCAACCAAGAGAAATTTAGTTTGTATGCTAGAGCAACTGAGAAATCAATTCTTAATCTATGACCTTGCTTACCGCAGCTTGAAGCCTTGGAATAAATAAATGCCTTGAGCCACAAATAAGAAACATTTGGTGAATCAGAGACAAATAACACAAATCTATATGCGTATATATAACATTAGAAAGGTCATATAAGATAAAATATTGGCTCTTCTCTTGCTCTAACACAATAACGTTTGAAAGGGAGGACACTGCAACTGGCTGCATTAATACCCAGGTGGTGAACAGTCACAAATACCTATTTACTTTCTAAATGATAATATTCATCCTTTTAGAGGACTTCTTGTAGGCTGCATGGTCAATGCTACAATGCTTAGAAATACAGAATCCCTGAAAAAAAAACCCTATTTTCTTTGTCCTAGCATATGCAAAGTCTTTCTGTAATACCCCTTTCTCTAATTTAAGGTTCCTTGTGAAATTGCTCAGTGTTTCACCACTTACATTAGGAAAAAAATGCCAGAGCTCATGCATTAACCTGCACTTATAATTGTCCTTCTTTCTAAGCTGACTCTCAAATTCTCACCCTACATGTTAGCACTTATTTCAAACAAGAGTATCTACTAAAAAAAAAAAAAGGTACCTACAATAATCTCTATTTTTCACAAGTAAAAAAAATCACAGATCATTCCTGTAAACAAACCTGCACCTCTTGAAAAAAGTCACACTTTCCATTCTTGATTTATTTGACTGACTGACTGGAGATTTTAAATTCAAGTAGTACAAAATAGCACTAGTTCAGCTAATTTTCCTCTCTGAATTGTCTCCTTCCTGGTACACTGGAATTCAAATGTGATTGTTACTGACACTTATTTAGATTAGCATGGCACTATTAGTCTGCACAGTAGGCAATCAAAGAAACTGATCAGAAGGTTTCCTTTATTTTAACCCTCAATAAAGGATGTAATCTATTACAAAATGAAGGAATTTGGAGATTTATAATTACCTTTGACTTAGGATTTTACATCAAAACCAAATCAGAAAAAGTCTTGCTTTCTTTAAATAAAACAAAAGTTTTAGTGAAAGTATATCAGTAGGTCCTTTCTGATGTCACATTTCCCACAAGATCCTATAACACGTTGCGATAAGTTCTCAATCAGTGAAAGTTATGCCATTAATATAAAAAGAAAAGATCATATTCAAATGTTCTTTTCAATTCTTAATAGAAATCACAGCTACAGCATCCAAAGGAGCATATTTGTGCTCCTGTGGATTCCAGGTATTCATGACTGCTGCCAACACTTTCTGTACAAGATGGAGAAAGACACTGTACTTCCTGATATGGTTAACTGTGTGTACACAACTGGAAAAGACAACACACATTGTCTTATTGTAACATCAACAACTTTTTTTTTTTAATACCAGGTGATGCTTTCCACTGAAAAGATATTGAACAGAAGAGCAGCTTAGTCCACTTTTGTTGTCTTTATAGGGTCCACAGTAACTGCAAACCAGCTACTGAGACTGAAGGAAACATTACCAAGAAGAGTGTAGCCAGCAGGTCAAGGGAGGTTCTTCTCCCCCTCTCCTCTGCCCTGATGAGGCCTCATCTGGAGTCCTGTGTCCAGTTCTGGGCTCCTCAGCTCAAGAGGGACAGAGAACTTCTGGAGAGAGTCCAGTACAGGGTCACCAAGATGATCAGGGGACTGGAGCATCTTTCATATGAGGAAAGGCTGTGGGAACTGGATTGTTTAGTCTGGAGAAGAGGAGACTGAGGGGAGATCTTATTAACATTCACAAATATCTAAATGGTGGGTGTCAGGAGGTTGGGACATTTTCTGTTATATCTAGCAACAGGATAAGGGGTAATGGGATGAAGCTGGAACACAAATAGTTCCACCATTTCACTGTCCAGGTGAGGGAGCCCTGGCACAGGCTGTCCAGGGAGGGTGTGGAGTCTCCTTTCTTGGAAGTCTTCAAGATCCACCTGGACATGTTCCTAAGCAACATGATCTAAGTTGACCTGCTTCTGCACGGGGGTTGGACTAGATCTCTACAGGTCCCTTCCAATCCTACCATTGTATGATTCTATGATTATGGGTTTACAGTCTGTAAAGCAGGGTAAAGTGTGGTAAAAATAAAAAAAAAATTTAAAAAAAAGAGAGAGAGGTTGAAGAGTCAGTGATGGGTCATAGTCAGTGGAATTTCTTTTCAGCTATTTTTAAATCCTCCATTACCGGAAGCTTCTGAAGAAATAACAAGACATTTAACTTTGGAATCAGAATTGTCACCTCATTTAGGGAAGGAAGATTACTCATACTGCTCATAAGCATGATGCTTCTTGGGAGCACTTAGGGACAATAGTACTGACAAAACAAAAAATTGCCATCAGAAGAAAAGCTAGACAAGATAAAATTACTTGGCTTATCCTACCTGGTTATGAGTATAGGCATAACCAAGTAATATCCATAAAACAACTTAGGAGACTTCTAAACTTATCCAAGCAAGCACTGCCTTTTTTTCTCAATGTATGGATTTATTCCAGCCCCAGGGCACTTCTGTAGAAATGATGCCAAGTACTTGTTGGTCAGAATTGATATCTGGAAATAGCAGAGAAACTATCACACAATGATGAACACAATGTTTTCGTACTGAAAAATCAGTTGTACTTAAGCCTAGCCCCAGAAGAGACTACTCTTACCACCAGCCAAAGCAAACTAAGAGGTAGTCCAATCCAAGAGCAAGAATTTTAGCATGGCAGTGACCAGTGTTTTATGCCTGGAGAGAACAGCTCACATTCCCAACCAAAGCCCCTCAGTAACAGCAGTATTTTACAGGTATGAAAGCATATGCAGTTCCCAAATTTCCAAAGATTCTGCAAGTGACGTTAACCAGATCTCTCTGCAGCTGTTTGTGGGAACAGGCACCACAACCACAGAAAGAGGGAAGACCCAGAGAGCAATTGCCTCTGGGGAAAGCTTATCTGTACACTTTGGAGTAGCCCTCACTAACTTTGAGACCCTCTCCTCAACAAAAGGCATCAGTTAATTAACACTGACTCCCTAACCAACTCCATCTATTATGTCCTATCTGGCATTTTACATCAGTTTTCATGTTACAGTCTTAAAGGCAGATTTGTTTCAACTGCAGGAGATTTGCTTGTATTAATTTGGGTTAGAGAGAACTACTTTCCCACCAACAAAACAATACATTTACATTACAATGTGCAGCTGATTATAACCAATGACCCTTACAAAACAATTTAAGATTCAATGTTTGTGAAACAAAGCAATGTATTCACTGACGGCTTTGTATCAGCATAAATGACTAATTACTTTAATCAGGAAGCTCAAAAGATAATGAACTTGATTTATAATAAAAATACAGAGACTTGCCCTCTTATAAAAATGACTTGCTCTGCAGTTCAGTACACATTGATTTATAACACTACTTGTAATTCTGATTTATTTTAACATTTAATAATAGGTGAAAAATGAATTAAAAGTAAACCAGAGCAACACATACTCCCAATATAAACGCATTCAATTCCACAGCAATACTCCCATATTATCTATATCCTAATATTTCTCTAATAGTAAAAATACAAAACTACTGTGAAAACATGCAGAGGGTAAAATATTAACTTGACCAAGTTTACAGAAAGAGTGAATATTCTTGCCTTTGTCATAAATGACTGTTCATTTTTGTGATTATTTAGTGTTTGTTACTTAATGATACCTGGCATTTGTTGCTCAGAAGACATTTCAAATCTGGTGTAGCTAGGAATAACTGAGAGAGTCATCAAAAATCTCTGAGGATAGATTATGAATCAATCATGGCACAGGATCTCATGAGAGTGAATCTGCCTGAAGTCCAGCAATGGACAAGCAAGTATCTTAACACCCTTATTGCAAAGCCATTTTGAGTATCACCTTGCTCTTTCCTGACCCCTGCACCATCCTTTATCTCACCTAAGGGCCATTTATGGACAGAACACTTAAGGCATGATAAGGTATATAGATTTATTGCACTACCTTCATACTATACAATACCATTATAGATTTTATAAGTACATATCTTTTAAATAAACACCAAAAAAAACCCCAATCCATGCCTCATCTACTCACACTAATATTAAATTGCTTAGGACTCTCAGTCACTTGAAGTCCTCTGAGTTTGTCCAAACAAGATGACTGCTATGGATTGCCTCTTTCTGCATATTTTTGTTGCAGACTTTTGAGGAATGCTCAGGCGTGTTTCAATACATTTTGCTGCACAAAGGAAGGAAGAATCAGCATGTCAGAGATCAGAAGAAGTGTTTTTCGTAGTTCACAGGTAACCATCAAAGTTGTCTATAGTTTATCTGAAGTTTTTGAGGTAATCACTAGAGCCCCAGAGTGTCCAAGGAAACTGTCACACAACCACATTGAGTGTGACTACAGTTGCTTGGTCAGTTATTATAGTGCTAATGATTATTATTGCATCAATATTTGCAGAAGGCTGTGATTAAGGGCAACGAGCAGATTTTCAATGTGAAGAACGTTTTCAGAGATCTGCTCAATCTAACTTCAACTCTGAGCTAAGCTAAAATAAAATGCATACGGGGCACTGCAACAAACACATTATCATCAAATAAGGACCCTTGGCAGACAGGTTCTTATTACAGCTGCTTCTTGTGTTGACCAGCACAGTCACCATGACCTCACATTCCCCCTGTCTTAATATATATTAACATTGTCTCTTGTTTCATACCTAAAACTATTCCTCAGGGCAGAAACCACCTCCTTCTCATGTGTTTACAGAACCAGCTGTACCTAGTGACTCTTAGTGCTACCACATTATAAATAATAAGAAAAAATATCCGTCAGATCATGATTTATAGCAGAGTTGAATACATGTTATATTAAATTTCTGCATTATCAAAGTCATTGGAAATTTTTATTCTTGAAACTAGGCTTTGTTGTATTGTACTGTCATGGTTGATATCTGCTTGGTACAAATCTTCTTTCACATAAAAACCTTTTTTTTTAGCCACTCATGAACTCTGATACGTTGCAGTTACTACCACAACCGCAAAAAAATGGGAGTAAAAGCAGTATTTTCACTGGCACTTTTGTCAGTCTCTTCCTATCAAGCCTTTCTTCCAAGCCTAGTGGCACACAAAGAAAGCCCCAGCATTCACATCACTGCAGTCTGAATGGTATCTATCAAAAAAAGATACCCTCCTGAGGGGCACAGCAGGACTCACCTCCACCGTATCCTATTACCATACATTGATGACCAGACACGAAATCCCACTTTGGCACAGGTACAGAAACCCTGTACGCCACTGAAAGTAAATAGAGGAGACCAGAAAGTATGGGATACCCACTGAAATAACCCAGGCTTTTGAGACCTTTAATTGGACTTAGCTCTCTGATAGCCTGTGAGACATGTGTCACATGTTCGAAATCCAGTGTTGTACTGTACCGGACCACTCATGAATCTGAAACTGCATACACGACTTCTAAGGACTGATGATTAAAACTGATGTTTTTCTTTGTTGGATTTTTTAACTTAGATGAATGGTTGCATACTTATATACCTTTCAAACAAAGGTGCCCTCATTCTATGAAGCAAACCATCTGGAGTTTTGGTTTGGATTTTTTTTAATGCACAGTATTAGAGGTCAGGCAGAGAGAAGCAAGTGTTCAGGGAAGGATTTATAGCAAGCTAAAAAAGAATGAGAAATATAAATTAAAATATAATCTGATATAAAAAGTGCAATTCTCATCCGCAAGATGAGATTCCAATATTTTAGACAAAAATAAAACTTTAACTATTAAATAGATATTCATTAGTTAATTCTGGGTTAAATAAAGAACTATTATGGCAGTGAGAGTAGTGCTACAAAGCAGCATTTACTGCCATCATGAAAATTATTCCAACCTGCAAAACTCTTCTAATTTAGTTTATATTTCAGAAGGAATGTTTGTTTTGAACAAAAACTGTATGTTAAAGCTCATATTTTAAAAGGTACCTCTGTTGTTTCAGGGAACCAATAAGACTGGAAGCTCACTCTTCCAGACATTTATTTTGTAACAATCATTTAATTTCATATTTTTCTATGTTTGACAGCTCTCCTGGGGAGCTAAACACTCTCCTCTGCAGCTACTGTGATTACTAAGAGGAAAATATGAAATAATTTTGAAAATTACAGGTCAGCCTGGTTCTGCTGAGCTCAGCAAGGAGGAAAGGCTGTCCAATATCTTTACTGGTGCAGTCAGTCCTAGAGGCTATTCTGATTTGCACTTGCTGACAACAGTCTCTAAAGAACCATCTGCCAGCAGTAACAGCAGGGGAAAAAGAATCATTCATGTGTACACTTGAGTACTGCCAAGTCCTTCCCAACTCTCAAAACCTTCAAACAGAAGAAGATAAGCCAAGCAAGATTTAAGACTTCAGTATGGCACCTTTACCTGCTGTGGAGTCCTCAATACAGAAGCACTTCATCACAAGAGACAAAGAGACCCTCCATAATAAGAGGAGGTAGAGAAAACTGAACAGGTAAAATAATTTTTCATTGTATTTTCAGAATATTATGGTAACAGTCACAAAACCATGATCAACATTACCAGGCACTGCAGGTTAAATATAATGAAAAGATAGGTCTACAAAGGCTTGTTGGGAAGAAAGAAGGAGAGGAAGTGTCAAACATACACAACAGATGTGTGCACACCAAGCTCCTACCTTTAAAATTGCTGCTACAGGTCTATTTATTTCATTTATTATTACAGAAACCCATAACAATACTAAAGCATTCAAAGTTGGAGATGCATGGCAGAGCAGCCTGTTGTTTCAGCAACAGAACATGCTGTTTCCCTCCATCCAATTTGCATGAAGCAGATCAAAGAGAAAACATTCAAAATTAAATGCAAGACCTAATTCTGATTTGACAGGGAAAAAGCCCCATATATTACAAATACATAGATACATATCTTTTTATATATATATATACACACACCCCTATTGAAAACTTGGATGTTTTTTAGCTTAACCTGTCCTGTTATGTGTACTCATTTCCACACTCGTAATTCTCTTTTTCTGTAAAACATACCCTTGAAGGCATCAGCTTGTATAAAAAGGCAACAGCTGTTCTATTCTGAGGTAGAGTAAATGGAGTACATAGAGCCAGAGTTGTCTGTATATGATGCTTTCTCAAGAATACTCATGAGGTGGGGTTTTTTTCCCTTCTTTCTCTGTTATTTCTACTGAAAGTGTGGCTCTGCGTGTCACTAGGACTATTAGGATTTTTGGTCTCTGTGGTACTGGCCAAAGAGTAAGCTGATCCTAAATGAGTACACTCTATAGTTTCATAGTCTCATGTTGCTTCCTCTTTCCACTACTCACCTCTGTCTCCATCCCACTATTCATCACATATTTTTAAACGACATATAATCTTTAGATGATAGTCAGTCTTAGCCACAGCCCATGGAAACTTTCACTTAGTTCAAATTAGTAATACTAATACTTTGGTGAAATGTTTGGTTTCCTATAACAGACCTCTCTGCCTTCTAAGACAGCCTTGGATCTTGTAAAAAAGAGTAAGCAACAACAGTGGTTTTCCCCTATCATGAATTCAGTTTAGATTTTAGGTTTACTTGGCTCATAGAAAGACAGAAGGACAGACAGGCAGAACTAGAGATCTATTTCACTGTCTGAATGAAGCACAGGGCAACCGGTCACACACTGTGTGTAGACAATGCAAAACAAGATCTCTGTTTCTACGACAAAAATTATAACCTAAACTGTAAGTCTCAAGTGAGAAATAGATCTGCTCACCAGAAATGTTTATATCTGTTTCCAGGATGGAAGAAGTTTTGGTTTTGTTTTACGATGGTTTGGGTTTCGTTGATACTAATTGCTCCTTCACTCCCATTTCCACACAGTTCTACAATCAGCTGCCTGAAACAGCAGTTCAGCTGTTTCTTTTGCACATTTATACTGCAAAATTGATTCTTTAAACAAAGAAGACTTTTTTTCTGTATCTAACATTGAAACAGCCTGTGAAAAGAAGCCAGTGACAGCGGTTAATGAGTGAAACGGAGATCTACAACACAGCCTCATCTATAGGCAGTTACACCAGACAGACCCTCTATAATGAAGCCAACATTTAGCACACAACAGTTAGTAAAACAGTATAAATATTAAGGATGAAAAATACCATTATGAGGGAAATACTAGAAAATAGTGATCTCTATCAGTGTGAAGCCAGTGGCACCGTGGACTGAAAAATTTTATTACTTGCACACAAGGCACAAGTCAATTGACCTTCCAGTCTCTTACCTTGTGCTCTTCAGAAGTGTTCAGCTCAAAGCCAGCAAGAGATCTGCTCTGAACTTGTGTCAGATCGTTCTATGAGCAAACACACACAGTTGCACCACCCACAGGAACTGTGCTCCAAACAAGAAGTCTCTACACATTTACTGTGAGGTTCAAGGGTAGAGTTACCAAGTTCTTCACTGTGCACTTGGCAGAATCACTGCACTATCCTACTATACTATCTTATCTATATCCCTCTACACTATCCTAGTATGAATAGGATGGGCAACATACACGGGCCATAACATCTCTTCTGTACATGCATTTGGCTGAGATGATACTTTATATGGACATGACAGTGGGAAAGGAAGGAGGGAGGGGCAAAAAGGCAAAAAAAATAAGCATTAATCTAGCAGAAACCTCCCGACAGAGCTCTTCGAGTATCCTCTGCCCTATCAGGCACAGCACAAGCCACCAGCCACTGGGCAAGACACAACCTTGAATCAATTTCTTCCAAACACACCTTCACACTATTCCCAACCATTCTAAATTGGGCAGTCAAGCGTCAATTTTTAAAAACAAAACAAAACCACAAAAGACTCCAAAATCCAAAAGTTTTTTCTGCAGTTCTGGAGCCTGAAGAATACTGTGGTCCCTTTGACATAAGTAGGCAGCCTCCACTCCAGCATTCTTACAAATGAAGCAAGGTAGAACTGAGGAAGCAGTCTTCCTCACAAAATTACCATGCTGGTATAAACACTGCTAAGAAAAATCTCTTGGGAGTTATCCAAAAAACAACTGTTATCTCTATCACTCTCACCCTAGAGAAAAAACGAGACATTTTTCTCCCCATCTGGTCACAAACTCACAGAATATATTGTATCATTCTCTCCTACTTAATTAGCAAAATAGGTATCACTATGTAATTCAGCACTCCACATATATACAGATATGATCTGGTAGGCAATGTTACAACAAACCACCTAAATTCCAGAAATCTTTGCCTCAAGATTCCAGTTTTGGGGGTTTTTTTTTCCCCCTGGAAGTCAAGTCTGTTTCCTCAGAATTTAATCACTTTTTCATCACAGATAAATTTTAATCAATCCCTTCATTTTTATTAAAGTGCTTATTAAAATGAACTGTACTTTTGTTTATGTTCTGGTTTAGCAAGGAGCAGCTTTTGGCTTAGTAACAGGGGGAGCGGGTTGCAGTGAAGACCCGGTAAAGAGTTTGCGGACTCTCCCCCGGCTCCTGGGTTCACACCCACCTCCGGCCTGGCTGGGCCAATCTGGCGCCTCTGCCATCACTATTTAGGGGACGGGAATTTGGAATGCGGGTCAGGAGGTGTAAGAGGGATACAAGATGGAGGCGACCACGCGGACCCTTCAGCCAGAGGAGGAAGGAAGGAGGAGCAGTAGACCGGAGACCCTTCTGCAGGCCGTGGCGAGAATGCAAGCTGTGCCCCTGAAACCTGTGGAGATCCGTGGCAGGACTGAGAGCCACCAGCAGCTCCATGTGAGTGAGCCCGGACGGGCGAGGGACTGTGTGGGGAGACGGCCATGGCCCAGGCCGTGTTGGAGAGCCTGCACGCCGCAGAGCAGCCCCACACGAGAGGCAGAGAGGAGCTGCAGCCTTTGGAATGGGTGCACGTCGGAGCAGCCCGTGCAGGGCTGCCATGCGTGTGAGTTACCCCACGGACTCGCAGGGAGGACTGGTGTGGAGTTCACCCGTCCTGAGGAGGGACAGACGGCAGAAGCTATTGGGAGCAGACTGACTGAGACCTCCACTGCCTGCCCCCCCCCCGAACCGTTCAGGGTGGGGGGCAAGGTAAAAACCCCGGGATCAGGGCTCTGAGCCCGGGAAGAGGGGAGGTGTGGCGGGAAGGTGTTCTTAAAAAGGCTGGTTGGACTCTTCATTGATGTATTACTCTGTGTTGTTTCGTTTTGGTTATGTTTTGGGTTTTTGTGGGTATGTTTTAGTTGATGTTGCATTAAATTATTTTCTGTTTTCTTCCCCAAACCGAGTAGCCTGGTCTGTTTTGTCCTGGACCTTAAGCGGCAATTAAGCCCTCCCTGCCCTCGAGCAATTCTCAGCCTCTTCGGTACTTGAGGCTAATCGTGGTCTTTGTTCCCTGATGGGCCGAAACCATGACAGTTTAAAAAAAAAAGTTTTCTTTTTCCTGAAGAACAGTCTCAAGTTGTTTTTTTTAAAAAGAGAGAATACACTTGGGGCAGGGTAGTGTGGGTGATACTATTGTGGGAGTTTACAATAGGCCATCTACTAGGAAGAGAAAGTGGATGAGGCCTACTACAAGCAGCTGAGAACTGCCTCACAATCACTGACCCTGGTCCTCATATGGGACTTCAACCACCCTGATATTTACTGGCAAAGGCACTCAGTCAAGCACACACAGTCCACCAGGTTTCTACAGAACATTGATGACAAATTCCTGTCACAAGTAGTTGAGGAGTCAGAAAGGAGAGATGTGCTGATAAAAAAAAAAAAAAAAACCAAAAAAAGTTCAGGTTAAGGATGGGAAGGTTGGAAGCAACCTTGGCTGCAGTGACAATGAGACAGTGAAGCTCAAGATCCTCCTCAGAAGCAGCAAGACACCAAGCTGGGTTGCAACCCTGGACCTTCAGGCAAGCTAATTTTAGCCTCTTCAAAGATCTGCTTGGAGGAATCTCATGGAATACAATTCTAGATGGTAGAAGTATCCAAGAAAGCTGGTTGATCTTCAAGCTCCACTTCCTCCAAGCCCAAGATTGGTGTGTCCCCACAAGAAGAAAAATCAAGAAAATGAGGCATGGATGGAAAAAGGACTATGGGAACTACTCAAGGAGAAGAAACAAATCTATGAGAGATAAAAAAGAGTCTGGTTGTATAGATAGAGCAGAACCCTTTCGGAATTAAACCTGGCCAGGAAAGTAAAGGAAAACAAGAAGAGCTTTTTCAAATACATCAGCAGCAAAAGGATGATTAGGATGAATGTGAACCTGCTGATGAAAAAGGAGGATGTCCTGGTGACAGAGGATGTAGAGAAGGCAGAACTACTGAATGCTTTCTTTGCCTTAGTCTTCTCTGCCAGGGCCAGCCCTGGTAAACCCAGTCCCTGGAGAATATTAGAATAATCCAGAGAATGGAAGATCTTTCCCTTGGTGGATGAGGATGGGGTTACAGATCTGTTTGGCAAAGCTTAACACTCATAAATCTATGGGACCTGAAAGGATCCACCCACAAGTGCTGAGAGACATGGTTGATGTTATTGCTCAGCCACTCTCCATCATTTTCAAAATGATCATTTTGAAATGATCATTTTTTAAAGATTGTGGAGGACAGTTGAGGTGTCTGAGGACTGGAGAAAGGCCAATGTCACGCCAGTCTTCAAAAAGAGCAAGAAGAATGATCCAGGAAACTATAGGCCAGTCAGCCTCACCTCCATCCCTGGAAAGGTGATGGAACAAGTCATCCTGGGTGCCATCTCAAAACACAAGAAAAGATGGTTATCAGGGGGACACAACACACCAAGGGAAATTCTGCTTGACAAACCTGATAGCCTTCTACAAGAGTATGGTTAGCTGGCTCAATGAGGGAAGAGCAGCTGATGTCATCTACCTTGACTTCAGCAAAGCTTTTGACACCATCTGCCATTACATCCTCACTGAAAAGCTGAGGCAGTGGGAGTTGGATGAGTGGACAGTGAGGTGAGTCAACAGTTGGCTGAATGACAGAGCCCAGAGGGTGGGGATCAATGGCACAGAATCGAGTTGGAGGCCTGTGGCCAGTGGTGTTCCACAGAGATCGGTTCTTAGGCCAGTCTTCAACATCTTCATCAACGACCTGGATGAGGGGACAGAGTGTACCCTCAGCAAGTTGGCTGATGACACCAAACTAGGAGGACTGGCTGATTCCCCAGAAGGCTGTGCTGCCATTCAGCGGGATCTCGACCGGCTTGAGTTGGGCAGAGAGGAACCTCCTGAGGTTCAACAAGGACAAGTGCAGAGTCCTGCAGCTGGGGAGGAACAACCCCATGCACCAGCACAGGCTGGGGGTCAAACTGCTGGAGCAGCTCTGCAGAGAGAGACCTGGGAGTGCTGACTGATAATTAACTAACCATGAGCCAGTAATGTGCCCTCATGGCCAAGAAGGCCATTGGCTTTCTAAGATGCATCAAGAAGAGCGTGACCAGCAGGGCGGGGCTAGTGAACATAAGCTGGAACACAAAAAGTTCCATTTAAACATAAGAAAAAACTTATTTAGTTTAAGTTTGCGGGAGTCCTGGCACAGGCTGCCCAGAGAGGGTGTGAAGTCTCCTTCTCTGGAGGTCTTCAAAACCTGCCTGGACACATTCCTGTGTGACTCGATCTAGGAAGATCTGCTTTAGCAAGGGGTTGGACTAGACGATCTCTAGATATCTCTCTCAACATCTACCATTCTGTGATTCCTAAATTGCTCTTTTTCCCTAGAAAGGCCTACAATATCTGGTCAAGCAAAATAAAGTCTACAAAAATCCACAGTTTTTTTGAGCAACAGCCATTAAAATGCAGCAGTTTTAGTCCTCCCTTCTCCATCAAATTGTACACCAAATTCTCCATCAACTCCAAATGTAGAGCAGATAAGCCTAAGAATGAAACTGCAAACAGTACTTAAGAGCAAAGAAATATTTCCTTTGCCCTAGAAAAACCTGACAATTCTAGAGTCTCAATATTTTTTCTGTTAACTTTTAATTTGTTACATACTAAATTTTCCATCAATACTCTTGAGCTATTAGGTCACACTAGTCTTCCTAGGAACAGAAGGATGACATTTTACATGAGGTTTTGTGGCTGATCTGCTAGTTTATGAAAACTCTTTTGTGAGCTAGGTTTTGATAGAATGCAGAGGATGACAGGTAGCTGTATTGTATTTATGATAATGATAATTACATGGCATTCTTCTAAGGCCCCTGAAATAAGATTTAAGATCTGTATCATCTTTTCATTTTTGTCTGCATATCTCATCCTGTGTTTGCAGTACTTTTTCTATTAAACTGCTTTCAATATCTTGAGTTCAAATACTCTGTTCCAAGATTAAAGATGAACTCAGAAGACGTTTCAATGGGCCTCAATTTCCTAGGCGCTCAAAAGAAAATAATTATATGTGTGAAATCCTTACTGTGGGATTTGATGGACTATTTGGTTGTTTGTTCCTTCCACAGAGACTGCTATAAATACAGATTTCCTTATTATCTGCACTACAGGAGTATCCAAAGCCTCAGGCAGGGTTGGGTGTCTGCGTGCAAATAGAAAAATGCATTTCCTGCCCTGTAAGAGTTCACAACATCAGCAATGATCCTGCAATGAGTTCCATGTGTGCCAACACTCAAACCTTTACAAGTGCCATAAAGTTTATGCCACAACACTGCAGACTATTAGGAATGATACACTGTTATACTGCTGTTGATTGACAATGATATCCTGATGACTAATGAACTTGGCTGGAATAAAACTGCCAACCTAAGAGATGAATGAAGGGTAAAAGCCTTGTCCGTCATGAAAACTGGACAGACAGGTGACAAACTCCTTCTTATGACCACAATACTACAATTGTGCATTGTGATTTACATTGTGCATTGTGCTATTGAGCCTATGATAACTACCTGGTAAAGCTATGCAATCTTTAAAACAGAAACAGCCTGATATCTGAGCAAAGAGCTCATTTCTGATAGCTTTGGTACTTTAGTCTCCCTTTTACATACAGATGCCAGCAACATTAAGTTTCAATCAGAAGGAATACCCTTCTGCTGCATCTCCGTCATTTCCTTTTAGAAGTCTGGTGCTGACATATGAAACATTTCTAAGAGTATAAAATAAGCACTTTTTTTGAACAATCTGACCAATTACCCAATTCCTTCCAGATCTACACACGCAGCCTGACATACTTCACTCTAGTTCAAACCTGCTTTTGAAACGCTTTTCAAGAGATACCTCCAGAAGACTGGGAATAGCAGAGATCCTCTCAATCACCTACCTATAAATACAGATTTATATTACCTTCACAGATAGAAAGACAAAAAAAAGAAAGAGGAGACTGAGGGGAAATCTTATTAACACTTACAAAGATCGAAAAGGTGAGTGTCAGGAGGTTGGGACATCCCTTTTTTCTATAGCAGCTAGCAACAGGACAAGGAGTCATGGCTGGAACACAAAAAGTTCCACTTAAATATAAGAAAAATCTATTTCACTGTGAGGGTGACAGTGGAACAGGCTGCCCAGAGGGGTTGTTGAGGCTCCTTCCTTGGAGGTCTTCAAGACCCACCTGGACATGTTCCTATGCAACCTGATCTAGGTGAACCTGCTTCTGCAGGGAGGTTGGACTAGATGATCTCTAAAGGTCCCTTCCAACCCTGCCATTCTATGATTCTATGATTTTAGCATGGAGGTTCCCCAAATGTGACCATGTATTGTTCACACATTATTCAATGTGTACCTAGAGTTGTTTATTCCTTGTTTGAAATCTCTGTTTCCAACACTTGACCCAAAATTCTGGATATGTATTTTAAAATCTGCTATTATCTAGTGGTCAGTGAGAAAGCTGAGTTTGTAAATTAACCCTAAAGCCTCAAACAAACTCACTGTAATTCAGGAAAAACATTTATATATCCTCTCCAAGGGCTGGTTTAACTTTTCTCTACACCCAGTTCTCTACTCCCAGTAAGACTACATAATCATTGGGAAGTAACTGGACATAAAGAAAAGCTGATAAAACTGAAGCTCTTAAGATTAGAATCTACAACTACAAATCTAATGGGGAGGCTTTTCTCATGTGACCAGTCATCATAACATCAACAGAATTGCTTGTACAAGTGTGGACTCCAGGATTAAGGTTATGAGGATTATCCTGCTCTGGGATCCTTTGCGTAATACATTTACACGATATGCTCCTTTAGATTACCATTATTCAATGTAAACATGCAGAAAAATCAGACTCTGTGTTAATTAGAATTCACAGAAAGCATATGCAGAGATAGAAAGATAAATGTGGCTTGAATAAAATACAATGGGAAGAAAATGATGGCTTTGACCATTCTTTTGTGCTTGTACTCACAATGATTTAACTGTATTTTTGTACTTGAACTTAAAATAAAATTGACTATTAAAAAGTTTAATTGTGATAAGGTATATAATTATCTTCAAAGGCTTATATGACATAGAGGTAGGTTTGAAGTGAAATTCTGGACTTAGTTCACACAGGTGTGTGGGAGGACAATCCTGGACCTCTGTACAAATCTGTCAGCAACAGTAAGAGGTCAGCAATCTGCACTGCCTTCAAAACAGCTGAAAAATCAAACCCATGTGATTTATTTGCACCATACAAACATTAAGTGACTTACTAGCAAAACAACCTAATATTGTACTACCCAATACCATGTACTGTCATGACAAAGTTCTTCAAACTGTCCCTTCAGTTAACATGAATTTGTGTATTGGTCACAAATTATTTCTCACAAGGACTCTAGCACTCATTTCAGTTATTAACTAAATCCTGTATTCTTTGCTGCCCTGACAAAATGAAGTCAGATATTGGTTTAATTGCATATGGAATGAATCTTATTCTGATTCATATCCTTTGAACTAAAAAAAGGCAAGGAATCCCCTCAGGATGTCTATCCTGGCTACAAAAAATTCATTCTTCTCATCTTAGCTTTATTCCTCACTGTTTACACAAGTTCTAAATTTAGACAGTTATTGAACTGCACTATTGTTCTCTTGTTATCATACCTGTTTACAAACAACCACAGAAGCATAGTTACACAGAATTATGGGCCTCAACTAAAAATGATAATCAAATCCTTCACATAGCATCTGAAGCTACAAAAGTAACTCGGCATGATCTGACAGCCTCGCTAAGCCTTTCTTTCCATTTACTCAATTGTATTTCTATATTCAAGAAATGCAAATTTTGCTGAAAAAAAAGAAAAGAATATTCCTCATTGTATTTGAAGTATGTTTTATTTAAATAAATCCAGGAATATACATGAGAATTCATTTGCCAAACTTATGAGCCCTCATTTTTTTCCTGAAAACTTGCATCAGCCATATTAATTCCTCTCACAATTTATCCCACATCTTCTGGTTTAGATGACAACTATCTATAGTAACCACAATACAGAGTCATTACTTTCACATAGTGTACAATGTTGCATGTCTAACTTTAGATAGGCAGATCTCATTAATTGTAAAATAATCTAAAAAAGAACATTAGTTTACCAGCTTAATTGGTGTTAATATCTAAATTACATAGTCATTATGAAAAGAGAAAATGTTAAGATACGGCTTTACAACAGAAACCTATTAGTTCATTTAGATACTGAAACCAACATTCACTTTCTTATCAATTTCTGGTGCATTTCAAAGCATGCCTCCTGGTCTAGTGCTCTAAAGCTCCTCTTGCACACATGGCTGCCACCAGCAACCTCTTTACTGTATCACATTTACAACCAGACTGCATTCAGTTATTAGCATGCTACTTTGCAGACGTGTACATAAAGCATTAACAAAGTCTCTGAAAACAAAACAGTGCAAAAAGAAAAATAAAAAGATGCAAAGGTGCCATCCAACCACAAAGAAATGTCAAAATGTGACAGCAGTCAAGCAGGATAATGCAACCTCAATGAATCCGGCCCACGCCGCTTCACAATACATAAAGTGATTATCCGTTAAAGACTGGTGGCTCATTCAAGACAAGGGGTCAGCCTCCGTCCAACAGCCTGTCCCGCAAGAACCGCTGCCTGGCAGCGATAACTGCACGGACAGAGACTCTTCCACCCACTCACCTCCAGAAGTGACCTCTTCAGAACTGGGTTGAGGAACATTGGCGGGACAATGTGGGGAAGCTTGCATTGCTGCTGCCCTTGCTATACCTGTCCTGTGGAGAAATAGAGGACTTAATTTCCAGGGCTGTCAGTCAGCACCTTCCACATTACACGTGAAGGAAAAAGAAATTCATTTGACAATGCCTGCTTCAAGAGAGTACATTTTGAGGGGAAGAATCCCCATTTTCCACTCGAGTATTTGGGCTACTTTCACATCTTCTGTGGAGCTCCATTTGTCTGCCCGGCCAGCAAGCTGGATTCTTTGGTTCATGAATTCATGATGCTCTTGCCAGTTACCTATACAGCAAGCTGGGATACAGTCATTGAGAAACAACTTAACTAGACAGTCTATTAAATAGAAGAATTACGTTTAAATTAGTCTCTTAATTTTGACATGAACAAGTACTTGCCATTCCATAACACTCTCACTTGTATCTCCTTTTCAAAACTCACAACTTTACACATTTCCTTTACAGAAATTATCACATGAATTATCTAACAGAGAAACAGTTCTTTTGCTTCTCCTGTCCCCTCCATTCCATAGAGGCATTTTATCTTACTTCCACAGTAATCTAATAGAGCTTCACAAAACTGACTCTAACTAAGACGACTTTCAAAGGAAAAGAAGGAAACTTTCCTCTGTCCTCATGGTTTCCAGCTAGGACAACAGTTTTCAGCCACCAGTTTTTAGTATGACATGCAAATCATTTGCATATACCAAAGTGTAGTCTATTAGAGAGAGTAAGAGACAAAAAACTCTCCATGAGAAATACGTGAGTAAATCATTCTTTTGAGTGTGGTGATGAATGCAGTTTTACAATTTCAAAAACAATTCTCTAAAGCCTTACTAAAACAAGAGTGCTTGCTTCCTAAAATGATCTCTGTGTATCTTTCAGGAGCAGCACAATGTTTTTGTTGGCAGAAATGTCAAGTTTAGAGAATTACTAAGGATTGGAAGCTAATGAACAACCATTTCATTCTGGAAAGAGTGTGCACTGAATACTGATATTGACAAGCAGGAACAAGTTCCAATAACTAATTGGAAACACATGAGCCTTCATTGCATTTGCTTACTTTGGTCAACAACAATGTTAATCTTGCAAATCAATTGAGAGATGAGACAAAGCCATTGCATGTGATGTTTATCTGTAATTCAAAGATGCTGAAAAACACAAAAAGCAAGTCAAGAAAAATATGATTATAAGTAAACGGCAGAACAACTCTGTTAGGAGAAAAAAACAAAACAAAACAAACACAGCTTTTATTGTATCAATTTCTTAAGATCAATCATTCAGCTAGGGAACGCTAAAGAGTAAACGTAAGGGCAAACAGAATTGCTTACTTATTTGGGCAAAACAAACTTACACGTTGCTCACTTCTGAACAGAGATGCCAGACAAGGAGTTTTCTTAATTTTTATTTTACTGTTACAGTGTACTGTAGTATACTGGTTTTCTCTTCACAAAGTTCCCAGTATCCAATGTTCTAACCACTTTAAAGTAACTAAACTGTTTCTCTGAACATATGTTACCTTAGACCATGACTATAGCTGTTCACAGGCTATGATCAGAAACAGAATTTGGTCAAAATATTTGGATGAGGTCTCTCCAAAAGTAATAATAACAATTGGTCACACAATAATACCGTATTTAATAAACCCAGTACTTCAACAGAAAAGGTACAGCAGGTTGGCTCAAAGAAATAGGACAATGACTAATAGATGTTCTATTCAGACTTTCTAACACTGTGGTTATTCTAAGCACTAACAGAATTTTTGTAAATCTGTTCCTTTCCTTCATGTGAAAAATACTTGGAATATCAGAAACAATTAAAATCACTGTGGAACCCTGATGACCTGTATTACGTACTGCACCAACTTTTCTCAGAGTCACCAAAAAGCTGCCCCAAAAGTCCATACATAGATAATCTAGATATTATAGTAACAATCTACATAACTCACTGATACTTTTCTCTCCAGACAGAGAAAAGAATTCAAGTACTTTGAAATGCTTGAAGACAGCTTCTAATAATCCTTTGAACAACTGGCATTGGTGGAAAAAGGTTTCACCCAAAACCCACAACCGTTAATGCATTTACCCTCTCACAAATGCAAACTGGTAAAACCTAAAAATCAGTGGGGAAAAAAGGCTACAAGTGAAAAGCAAAAGCTGAAACAGTCTCACTGTGGATTTTTGTTTGTTTGCTTTAGTAATCTACAGAAAACCATAATGCCAAGCACTTCACACTTTGAGAGTAACCTACACGTGTTTAGAAAACAAACTTTAAGCATTCAAAAACAAGCAACTTATGCATTAGATGCTTCAAAGAATCCTTCCTTTGCTTACGTCTTCTTGATCTTCTCCCCACAAATTTATTATTGTTCCTAAACCTCTCCTACAGTTTATGTTGACCTACATATGCCAAGCACTTCAAGAGGCACTTTAACTATAGGGGATATTTCTAAAAAATACAATCACTTTCACTTTCTGAGAGAGCAATTCAGGGAAAGAAAACAATTTTGCCACAAGAGAAAGATACATATTCCAGAGATTAGTCCAATTCAGAGAGAAAGCTGTTCCATGACAGACATCACATGCTATTTTCAGGATAAGCTCACATTCTGCCACCATATCCAAGCTAGTATAACCACTTTTCTTCCTGGTTTAAATATGGATTAGAATCTATTGTGTACATAAGGACTCCAAAATATAGCTCCTGGACTTAGTACTCAGATTCACCAGAAATTTTCCTGTGAATCCCATGGAAATCACTTTTATTTTTCCTACGGTTCATTTTCCCTTTGAGAAATGAAGAAAAACCTACCCTTCAGTCTCCATGACTGGAAAAAGAAAGAAGTTCATTCTGTGGACATGTAGATGAATGAATCCACGCATCTACGGCTGCAGCAGTAGATTCCTCATCTCCATTCTTCATCCAGTAACAACATTCAAGTGGTACTTGAATGTGGGAGAACGTGGGAGCACCACTGTGGACTGTAGGCCCATCTGGGTCTCCCTAGCCAACATAGAGCTGGTAAAGAAATATGAGCCTGACAATTTGTACCTATAGCTGAATCGTTGAGTCATCATGGCTAAGGAGCCCATACTTACATTCCAGCATTCAGAAATGATGTTGCTAATATCTTAACTTCAATGGATAGTCTCCACAAAAAACTCAAAAGGAATAATGACTATTTCAATCTACTACATGCTATGGCTTTGTTAAGAAGCTATGACTTTTTTATACAAGTTAAAAAGCATATTGATTTCTTTCAAGTCCACTGCACACTAACTGCAATTCCCACTGTTGCTATTTATGAGTTATTAGATAAATACATCATCTTACTAAGAAAAGAATCAACGAGTCTTCATGAAGCAGAAATGTCTAAGGCTCCTTGGTATATTTCAATCTTGTCAGCTAGAGGTAGCAAAAAACTTGCACTGATTCATATAGAAACATACATATAGTTCACTTTGGTGTCACTCAAGCTTAGCTTATATTCACTATGCACTGTGGACTGCAAGACACTGACAATCTAAAAACAGTCACAGTGATATAACTAACAATACTCAGTGCTTCACCTAACTAAAGGAAGAAAAGAAATGTTTGTAAAGCAACAAAAAAATAACATCTGTGAGAACAGAGATGGATCCTGAGAAATTTCAGGAGGTTCAACAGGAAGAGCAAAATTCCACAGTTGGTGCAGAAGAGCTCCACACATCTGGCTGAAAAGTAACTGGCAATGCAGCAGCCTGGCTGGAAAGAACCTGGGGTCATGCTGGATGCTAGGCTGAATATGAGCTAACAGAGGGCTCACCTTAGCAAATCACCCACTGAACTAACACTATGAACAATGTGTCCAGCAGAAAGGAGGAGATCACTCTCTGTTCATCATCGATGAGGCTACACTTGGAACATCATGTCCACCTTTTAATCCTCTCCAGTTGAAGTGGAGAAACTGGACATAATCCATCAAAGTCCTAAGCACCTATGAAGCTGGTCAGGGTCTTAGGACATCTGCAGAGACTGAGAGAGCTGGGCTTGTTTCATTGGTGAAGAGAAAGCTAAGGGCAATTCAATAGCAGTTTTCAACTCCTTGACAGGGACTTCGACAATGGAGTCGAACACTTCTTGGTAGTGGTGCATGATGTTGTAAGATCAAAAGCAACTGAGTGATAGCTTGAGAGGTTCAGACTGGCTACTTAGGCTTTTTCTCTAGTAGGAAAGGTTATCCAAAGAAGTTATGGCATCTCCATCCTTGGAGATTGTCAAGATTCAGCTATACACATCCACAGTTGAGCAGTCATAGTTTTGACAAGGTCATGCTTCAAGTGGGACACTGGACTACAGTCTTATAGAGGCCCTGTTCCACATACACCATTCCTATACTTGTACAAAATGTCGGTTTATAAGAAATGAAACAGTCTGGTGTTCCACAGAACAAAACCTCTCTGTTAAGTCTCCTCTCCTTGCTTGTCTGACATATTTTCAGACTGATGAACGTAGAAGCTTTAGTGTCCGATGCAATGTGAGACTGTACAGAAACACAGTTAAACAAACAAATGCATGTTCAAAACGGCAGGATCACTGTGCCCCATTCTTTGTCACTAATGATCCCAACAAATCACAAAGACACAACACTGGCACCAAGAAGTGTGCTTCAGAGACTCAGGGCCACAAGAGGCTGATATACTCCTACAAGTGACTGAACCAGGTTATGATAAAGTTAACCACACTTATAAGATTGATTCATTGAGGTGACTAATTCTGCATTTGCCATAACATTTTTCTTCAACCATAGTCTAGTCCTTGATTGTGGGTTATCTTTGAAGCAATGTCTCAACCAAAGAACTCTGGAATACTCTTAACCATAATCACAGACTACAGGGAGATTCTTCATCGGCCTAAATGTTCTGGCCATAGCTCAAAAAAACAGTGTCATTATGATATTATGACAATATGAACTTTTTGAAAGCTGTAAAAGCATAACCTAGGGAGACAACATGAATCTAATAAATGAGCACTAAGCCAAAAGTTACCAAATGGGCAGATCAAGGGGAAGAATTACTAGTTTGTTAAGACGTCTACTTTTTGCAGTCCTGGTAGAGATAACCCTGAAAAAATGTCTGTAATAAAGAAATTTATTTAAGGGTTGAAACTATGTTACTGACATTCACATCCTGTAATTTATTTCAGAGAGATTTAATTATACCTTTCATGCTACTCATCCATTGAAAGATCTTCTGGTTAGCATTAATTTGAATTCCATTGCAACATAAATTAATACAACTTAGACACATAATCAGCCCTTTAAACAACAAACTGATAATGTGTCCACACAGTATATTCTTGAAAAGAAGAAAAAGATACAATTAAAACCCAAAGTGCAATTATTTTGCATTTCAGAAAGTTAAAAAGCCTGGAATAACAGGATCTCAAAAAGAAAATCTGGACAGTAGCTTTGCTTCAAGCAAAGACATGAGTATTTAAAACAAAGCAACATGCAGCAAGGGTAAATCAAATAGAAGGATGGCAAAAAGGTCAAAGAAATGGGTATGTACCCAGGTTATTGTGAACCTGAATGTATTGAACTCTTCAGGAGACTTAAAAGACAGTATTAAGGTCATCATATTCAACAGGATAATTTTAATACTATCCTAATTTTAACAAATTTAACTCCCTACCCTGGTACAGCCATTGGACTATTATACATTATTGATTCTTCAGGTGGGTGGTGATGAAGGAGTGACCAGAAGTCTAAGGGCGGTCAAGGGAGACTTCACGACCTTGGGACACTTGATTAAGGGATTGGGAGCACAAGTAGTCTTCTCCCCTATTATGCAGACAAGGTAAGTATCTGGAAGAGAAAACAGATTCATACCTGGCTCCAAGCCTGGTGCTACCACCAAAATTTTGGGGATTTTGATCATCGGGAGGTTTACAGGGCATCAGGGCTATTTCAAAGAGAGGGGATACACCTGTCAAAGAGAAGGAAAAGGATACTGGGTCAAGAGCTAGTGGGGCTCATTGGGAGGGTTTTAAACTAGATTTGAAGGGGAAATGGGGCAAAACCAGGCTTGACAGAGATAAGGCTGGGGGCAGCATACAGGCATCTGAGGAACGATCTGCTGCCAACATCCTCGGGTCTGCCACCTCAGTGGAGGCAGGAGATAGAAATACTTGTGGCAGCAGGAAGACAAGGGTTAATGTGTTGGAGGCCACAAACATCTGAAAATGGTCACATGGGGGTCAGAACTACTTCTCTGCAAAAGGTGGCTGTATCAGTAATCCATCTGAAGTGCATCTACACGAATGTACACAGCACGGGAAACAAGCAGAAGAGCTGGAAGCCATTGTGTGACATTATTGCTATTACAGACACATGATGGGATGAGTCACACAGCTGGACTCTTCAGAAGGGACAGGCAAGGGAGGAGAGGCAGAGGGGTAGCTCTCTATGTTAGAGAGTGTCTTGGTCAATGATGGTGAGGATTAGGGTTGAGTGTTTACGGATAAGGATCAGGTGGAAGGACAGTAAGGGGGATATCGTGATACAAGTCTGCTATAGACCACCCAGTGAGGATAAGGAGGTAAACAAAATGTTCTTTAGACAGCTCAGAAAAGTCTCGAGATTGCTGACCCTCATGCTCATGAAGGACTTCAACCTACTGACAGGATGCATCCTAGAGTGCTGAGAGAGCTGGCTGATGTGATTGCTAAGCCTCTCTCTATCATTTTTGAACAACCATGGAGGACAGGCGAGGTGCCTGAGGACTGGAGAAAGGCCAATGTCATGCCAGTCTTCAAAAAGCGCAAGAAACTACAGGGCACGAAACTACAGGCCAGTCAGCCTCACCTCCAGCCCTGGAAAAGTGATGGAACAACTCATCCTGAATGTTATCACTAAACATATGAAGGAAAAGATGGTTATCAGATGGAGTCAACATGGCTTCACCAACAGGAAATCCTGTTTGACCAATTTGATATCCTTCTATGAGTGTGTAACCAACTGGCTAGATGAGGGGAGAGCAGCTGATGTCATCAACCTAATTCCAAATGGTTACAGTAACAAAGGAACATCTGAGCTTTTTGGTTAAAGAATACATTTTTGATAGGCTAAACACAGTTTGCTGGTGAACAAGAATGCAGTAAACCCTAAGAAAATTAACAGAATTAGAAGTTCATATAATTTCATCTCCCAGGATTATTTTCTTGCAAAACTACAGAATGTACTTACATTTCCTGCCAGTATATAGAAAAAGCTTTTTGGAATCTAAGATTCTCAATTATAGTAGAGTGAGGCCAAATTTCCACCTTTACCTATTTTCATCCTCAAGTAAAAAGCAAGTAATTGTATTAAATCTCTGAAGACTCAGCACACAGATTCCCAGATAAGTTTCTGGTAAGCAATTACTTTATCCATTCTTGCACTGAGGCAGATAAACTCTTCAAAAAAAACTCTTTCAGTATCAAGGTTTATATATACACACATTGTGGAGATGTAGAAACATACTACTTGAAGACAAAAGTAATTCAGGTTACTGTACAAAACAAGTAGGGAAAAAAAATGTTGATATTTATATTGTGTCTCTCAAAACCCAAACAAAAAATATAGTTTGTATATACAGACATAATACATAGAGCACAGCTATGCAAAGCCATGCACCCTGATCCGACTTCATCAAAGGCAGTGGAAGGCTCTCAATAGACTTCACTGGATAGTAAAACCTGTAGAAGTTGTAACGACCTGTCAGGATTGTCAAGAGCTTCCAGATGTTAGTTGTTTGTGGATCTTTGTGTTTGAACAAAAATAAGTAGTATATTTAACTTTTTTAAAACCTATCAGAGTAGAAAAGACAAAATTGAAGCAAAATAAGTCTTCATACAACTTCCGTTATTTCCAGTCACTTCCAGTTCTATAGCAGAATGGTAAACTTAAGGATAACAGCACTAGCTTTTCTCTTATTATAGTATGGTAAAATTCTGTCCCCATTTTTCAGAGAAATCTGTTGATACTAACGTATTTAATTAAGATCTTACTCAGGAAGCCTGTCAGGCCTCCTTCCAAAGTCAGAAATATCTTTTCAGAAGAATGATATAGAAGTAGGGAGTCTCAACATTTCAAAAAGACCCTACCCTTGCATCTGATAGTCATCTATGGATTAATCAATCACTTCAAGTGTAAGATGACTTTGAGTCACATCTGTCTCATTTAATGGTAGTAAAGGAAAGGTATTGAGTGGTAATCCCAGCTCTTGCACTCACAAGATACAATGGATGTTAAGTGCAGAGAAAGCAAGAACTTGGTGAAGAGTGCCAAATGAGTCATGTTTTTGGCTGGATTTCCTTTTTTTTTAAAATAAAGATTTCTGGAGCCTGAAGAGTAGCGAGTACTGCAGGTAAAAGTTAAGTATCACTACAATCAAGTTAAGCAGCAAATGGAAAGAGAACAATAGCAGTCAAGGAAGAAATAATTATATTTCCATCTCCTTATCTGTCTCCCAAGCACTGCCTGGATATACAAATTCCTGACTTCTCCAAAGTCTGGGCAGAGAGTATTACTTCCAGAAGGAGACATGTTGAGAATTTGAAGCTTTGGGGCCTTGCTTGAACAGAGACAGAATAGTTGCCTGCTGGCAGGAATTGAAGTTGGTATGGAAATTTCACAAAATTAAAAGATGGTCTGGAAAGAGGCCAAAAGGAGATCAAAGGAACTTCAACAGCCTGAAGACACACACCAGAAGCACATGAAAGGAGACTTCAAGGCAGACCTTTAGGTTTAAAAAAGTATCTGTTGCCTGGGTAGAAGGCTCTGTGAGCCAGGGGAAAATGTAAACTATTCTTGTGAAATATTTAGTCTCAAAATATCCATACTCCCTTGTATAATTTGCAGTCTTGACCACATATCAAACATCAGAAGAACAGATGTATTTCAGATTCAGCCCAAATTTTGAACTGTAAGAACTGGTCAGCATGTACTTCTTCCTCTTCAAGTGTGCTATGATACTGGATCTGAGATTTAGACTCCAGAAAATGCCAGCTCTCTGGGAGTTAAAACATATTAAATACATAGAAACTATAGTTCTTAAATAATATGTATTGTGGTAAATACGAGATATCAACATGAGTATTTATATTAGTAAAATGAGACTCTTCAAGAACATTGATAAGATGAAATATACCTCAACTGAACAGTGACAAAAGAATGAAGCTGGGGAAGACTTTATAGGGTACAGACAGACCTAGATAACCTTAAATTAGCTGAAGACCCTTGTAGGCTTGGTTGCTACTAATAGACCAATCACAGCAGCACAGAGCTCAGTATTTAACCCTGTTTTTTTATAACTTTGTTAAAGACTTAACCTTTAGAAGCAGCATTACTGTGATTGTTATGTTTCCAATGTTGTCACACAAAGGGCTGGTTGCAGCAGCGATTCAGGGGTGCATTGAAAGGCTGGCATACTCAACACTCAGGATACACCGCGAGAGGGAAAGGGACAGCAAACAGAGCAGAGTCAGAACCTGCAGGCTTATCCACATAGTTACTGGACTTACAGAGCCCTTCTGTTTTGATATTAATTTCCGTGTTTAGTTTGTGTGCAGTGCAGAAAGTCTCTCCTCTCTGAAACCTAAGCTAACAAAACTTTCAAAAATCATTATCTTCTCTTTTTATATAAAGAACATACAGAGGTGGAGGCCAGAACATGTCTTCACTGTGACTCACAGAACTGCAGGAACAAGCTGGCCCCAGAACAATCAGTTACTTTTCAGAAACAGGACATCAGAAGTGAACAGTTTTTAAAGCAGTCAACTTCAAAGAAGAACTGGATCATCTATGGATATAATCTGGTTAGCCACAGAGTGGAAGAGGAGCTCTGAGGATTCTGAATTGAATAAAGCTTGAGGGAACTGTTGGGTTATTGCTTTTAAGAGTTTAGGATGAATATGTACTTTGCCTCATCTCTGTTTCTTCCCCATATGATATTATTGCACTCTGTCAATAAACTCTGTTCATGTTTCCACCAGTAAAAGCAGTTTTTGAAAAGTAAAATTAAAACACTTACAGGAAAATCTTCCCATGCTCCAGCAGAAAGTTTTTCAGTGGTACAGAGAACAAGGAATAGAAAAAACAATGACTCTTTACATAAACTCATGAGAACCAGCACTTAGAAGCTGAAGCACAAGACTTCCCCGAATTCCTTTATTCCTCTCCTAAAGCTCCATTATTTGGAATCCATTTTTGTGATGCAGAATATAGAGCAGATCTATCACAATAATGCCACCAAGCTTAGTAGTACAGATGACATGCCTGAGGACTGGGATACCATCTGAAGGGATCTGTCAGGCTTGAGAAGTAGGTCCAGGTGAACCTCTGAAGGCTCAACAAGGCCAAGCCAAGGTCCTGCAACTGCATTGGGGAACCCCCTGTTATCAATACTGTCTGTGGAAAAAAGCAGCTGTGTGGAAAAGGTTTTGGGGGTCTTGGGTGATAGAAAACTGGACATGAGCACAGCAATGTGTGCTCACAGCCCAGAAAGCCAACCACATCCTGGGCTGCATTAAAAAGCAGCATGGCCAGCAGGTCAAGGGAAGAGACTGTCCCTCTCTAGTCTGCTCTAGTGAGACCTTATCTGCAGTGCTGTGTCCACCTCTGGGCCTCAGCACAAGGACATGCAACTGGTGGAGTGAGTTCATCGAAGGAACACAAAAATGAGCTGGAACATATCTCCTATGAAGACAGGCTGAGAGATTTGGGGTTGTTCAGCCTGGAGAAGAAAAGGCTCCAAGGAGACCTTATTGCAGTCTTTCAGTAGCTAAAGGGGGGCTCATAACAAAGATGGAGACAAACTTTTTAGTAGGGCCTATTGTGAAAGCACAAGTAGTAATCATTTTATAATAAAGAGAATAGACTTGGACTAGATATAAGGAAGATATTTTTTTACAATGAGGCTGTCGAAACACTGAAACAGGTTGCCCAGAGAGGCTGAGGATGTCCCATCCCTGGAAACATTCAAGATCAGGTTGGATGATGCTTTAAGCAACCTGAGCCAGTTGAAGATGTCCCTGTTCAATGCAGGAGGCTGGACTACATGATATTTAAAGATCTCTTCCAACCCAAACCATTCCAGGATTCTATTTATTTTAGGTATTCTCTGTTAAAAACTTGTTAATTCAAATACTGACCTCCACTAACCTATGAAACAGATCTTTCAAAGCATATATAACTACAAAACTAGCATGCTCTCTTACGTTACTCTAAATCTTTCAAATTGCAGAAGGAAACATTTCAGAAATGGGAGCCAAAAGATGAATACAGCAGAGAAATCAGATTTAAAGCCAATCAAATTGGTTAGTGGTAGGGCTAACATTAAAGGCATTTCTAACATAGAAAATTACATTTTAAGTCTTGGCAAAATTTAGGTAAGTTTTATTATTTAGTCTTAACATTTCAAAAGTGTTTGGGGTTACTGGAGGCATTACTGGCTTGGACAATGAAGATCCATGAATGTACATGCTTATATACACAAACAGATGTGACTTAACAAGAGGGACATTAAGAGCTTAGAAATACTGGTAAGATTTCAGGAAAGGAAATTGGTAAACTAGATTTTTTTCTTTTAAAGAAAAATGTAAAATCAATTGCTAACAATAATATGCCAGTTTTTAAAACTGAATTTAATCCTTAAGATGTAAGATAAAGGAATAAATTCCTGTGCTAACCTCAATATAACTACATCTGTCAAGTCTTATCTGCAATAACCTGGTCGATGTTTGCTCTGCAGAATTCAAATCACTAATTCCTCCAATTTACACCAAGTTCTTGGCTTTAAGATAAAAAATCGTTTTCTGTCTAAATATACTTACACTTAACAATAAGAAATTAATCCCTCTGCAAACAATTCTCCACATTGGCAATCATCTTTGTTAGTAATTATTTATAGTGCAGAGGCATCCAAGCTTTCTGCTTTTAGATTTAACATTAGTGCTGTTACTACTATTTTCCAGATACATCCAGGATAACTGTCGAACATTTTTCCAATATGTTCATAGCTCTTATTTCCCCCTTTCCTTCTACTGTTCATAAATATTACAAAAGCCTTATAAGAAGGTGGTTTTGAAGCAGCATTACAGTAAGTATCTGTACTGTGTAAGTCTTCACAGCACTGACCAAACTGGTGCACATTTAACAGTTTGCATGGGATTCTGATGACAGACAGCAGCTTTGCACCCGTCAAACTCAGCACTTGCTTACAGCAACCTCGGCTCTCAAAAGCAGGCAGGAGTGGTGTTTCCCTCTCTGCTAGAAAGGGAAAAAAAATAAACCAGAACAAGTTTGCTCACATTTTCTTGAAGAAGACAGACTTTTAAGTTGATGCCTCTTTCACTTTGCTCTCCTCTTTGCTGATACTCCTCCTGCCACGGGACAGGCTCAACAAGAAGCAGAGATGGAAGGGTGGGCAGCCCAGGCCACAGCTTCCTGTGGAAAATGGTCTGTTTGCTGTCTACAACCATACTCTCAAGCATTTTTAAACCAAATCTCAAATACCTTGACATTAATTTCATAGAATCATAGAATGTTAGGGGTTGGAAGGGACCTTTAGAGATCATCTAGTCCAATCACATTGCAGAAGCAGGTCCACCCAAATCAGGCCACACAGGACCATGTCCAGGTGGGTCATGAAGACCTCCAAGGAAGGAGACTCCACAACAATTTGAAGGTTCAAAAAAGTGAAAGAAAACTTCTCAGTATTTCAACCTAGTCAAAAAACTGCATAGGATGAATACCAGAAACAACTGTTTCTTTGTACTCTGTACAAATCATATTCTGCAGTAATTTCTTTTCACATGGAGAAGTGTAAATTCTTGCAGATAGCAGACTAAGTTTTAATATAATTGTTTGATTTACAATATCATTACTGCTAATAGATGCAATTTATTTGGTTTTAATCTAACATCTTTGTAATATATACAAAATGTCACAGAAGGCTTCTACTCTATACGATCCATTTTCCTGAAATGCCAGTGGAAGCACGAAAATGTTGAATCTAGCAATTATGTACACACCTAACCTTGGAAAATAAAATCCATGTCCAAGTAATCAATTTTTTTAGACAGCTGCAGCTCATCATTGACACACGGGAGAATCAAAAAAGCAATGACATTATTTTTCACGTGGTAGTATAAGGAAAGTTTCACTCCAGTCACAGACCAAGTCTACCTTCCCTAATCAGCAGACACTAACATACATAGACCAAATAGTTGGTGAATCATATGAGACTTCAAAGATATGCAGTGTCCTACATATAAACTCTTGCTGTTCCATCTCCCAATGCTGAAAATTCTACATAGCCATTCTAATATTTCTAGATTTGCATTTGAAGCATAGCGACTGGTAGGAATAGAAATACAGACACAGCAGAAAATGAACTAGTAGAGACTAGACAAGACTTAAGTGCAACATATACAAAAGCATGAGGGCATACAACATGCACAAAATCATATTGACCTCACATTCAAGCAATGAGAGGCACTACCATCCATACAACCTTTACTTGACTCTTAGCATCAGGTGTTGTAGGAAGCTACCTATTGCAAAGAGACTGCACGTTTGAATTCTGGTTTGAGCTTCACTGATGGTTACAGAGAATATACTTGACTTAAATCTTCCATTCAAAGAAGAATACAGAATACACATGTGACTTAATCTTGTACTGGTTATTCCCATATCCCAGGTCTCCATGCTAAAATAAAAAATATCAAGTCAAGTAAGGTGAAAAAATTAAATTGTATGATAAGTCCTGTGTGTCACCTTAGCAGATAACTTTGCCCTGTACTTACCAGCCCCATTCATTGAATTTTACTAATTAATCCTTATTATTATTATTATTGTATTTCTTGAATTTTAATTTTTATAATTTCATAATGTAGAAATAAAGATACTCTATCTGAAATTATTCATGAAATAATAACAGAGTCTGATTTACAGCTATACATTTGGAAACCTGGAAAGATTTATTAAACACTTGGTGTCAAGTTCTGTCATAAATTAAAATATCTCAAAGTTAAGAGAATGCAAGCTTGCATTGACTAGACAGAATTTTAGAAATACATTATTGAAAATTCATGATCAGTTCATTGTTTGAAAGCTATTTTTATTCTATTTTAAATACTGGTTTAATGTTTTAGGTTAAGGATAAATAATATGGATCCACTAGAAACAGAGAAAATGAAATAAAAAGTCATTTATTTTTAGTTTAAATTTAACTTAAAGATCTGATGATCTTTATTTTTTCTAGAAGCTGGCTGAACAGGCAGTGCATGACTGCCTTTAATCAGCACTATCACATGGCAGCATTAACCTCAGAATTTATGCAAATGGTGTTATTTCTCACAGTCATTGACTACTTGCAACGCCTGGGCCACATGAACATAAAAAGTCTTACAAACAGGAAGAATTAAAGTGACAATTAATCAAGTTCTATTCAGACTTGAGTTGAACTGGAACTAGAGGATAATAAACTAACTGACAGTCTTTTACTTTCTTCTGTACTATATTCCTAAGTGAAACATGCACGAATGTCATGATATTACACACAGATGTTTCCACATTTATCTTTTCTTTTTTTAACAATGAATCAGGATATATGAAAACTACTTCTATATTTAACAATCAAGATCTCAAACCCCTATCATAGTGACAATCCACACAAGTCACTGAACTGCATGATGTGTTGTGCTGAAATATTTTATTTGCAATGGAGTCTCTGCACGTACATTTCTATTACTCGTATTTGCACTGGCATAATATAGTCTGCTCTGATATGCATTTAAGCAATAAAAGTAAGAGGTACAATAGTTTTTCAGTATGGAAATGGTCCTGAGAAAAGGAACTCTCTTATATTTAGGCCTGCTTTGCTAGGTGGATTTTTTTCCTATTGGTAAAGAATCGGAGAACTTTCACCAGAAAGTAATAGTATAGATCACATTTGATACTAAAGGTAAGCTTAGTGTAACCCTAAGTCCTACAGAAATAGCTGATCAATAAAATGCCTCAATGTGGCAAGAAGTGTATCTAAGACCCTTCTAAGTAACTTCTAATTTTCTAGGGTAACTATGTACTCTACCATCCATTCCCCAGTCAAAACAACTGCATTGATATTAGCTGGTAAATACCTCACCTTCTCTCAGCATATAGCCTTCTTTATAAAGCCTTCCAAACAAATGGTGGAAGTTTAGGAACATGTCCAGGTGGTTCTTGAAGACCTCCAACGAAGAAGATTCCACAATCCCTCTGGGCAGCCTGTGCCAGGGCTCCCTCACCCTCACAGTGAAATAGTTTTTTCTTACGTTTAAGTGGAACTTTTTGTGTTCCAGCTTCATCCCATTACCCCTTGTCCTGTTGCTAGCTACTATAGAAAAAAGGGGTGTCCCAACCTCCTGACACCCACTGTTTTAAACTGCTCTAAGAACCACATCTATTATTCTCTAACCTCACCATTTAAATATATGATACATGGCTAAAATGCCTGAGGTCTACACAGAAAACAAAGAGTACTGCTAAGTACAGTTTTCTATCCGTAATGACGCGTATGCTAAATAAACTACTCCTGCAGTGAACAATGACTCTACCTGCATGGTGGTGTTTAGTTTTCCATTATCTAATGCTTTTGAATTGTCACTTTCAATTAGAAAGAGCTTGCATAGATCATGTTTGATGCCTGCTTTTTATCTTACATATACACTGTACTGTTGACCTCCCAAACTTGAATCTTTAAGTCTCTATGTAGCTAAATCTATCACATAGACAGTAGTTATATAATTAAACATACTATACTATAATAATTTCTATTTACATTTTCTATCAATATTTGCCAATGTATCACAATATATGTGTGAATTCACTGGACATAAGGCAAATTCTGGAAACTAACTGGTCTTTTGCACCCCTTAGACACCGCTGCCACCAGAGAAAAACTCCAGGTTGGTACAATCAGGTTCTTTTGCAGCTCTGTGTACTCACTGTCATGGAAGCAGCTTGGCTTCCTCTTTTCTTTTGTTAATCTTATTCATTTCCCCAGAAACTATAACATTACACAGCAACTATATGCAGTTGTTATTTAGTTACTGAGTGGGAGATAATTTATTGATTATATACACGTGCAAAGAGAGCAAAGGTTGCCATCAGTCCCTGGAGACAATCCACCAAAGCCAGCACTCGAGCATTAGAGATTTCTGCCTTTGCAAATGGAAAAGGTTGCAAGGCAGTTTAGTCACAGTTAGTACTTTTTTACAAGGTTCACGCAACACTAGTGAATAATTGTCATGTGGTGGCATGACATTAAATGGATACCTGAACCAAGTTAACGCCAAGTCTTTTATATATATCCTGCAGCTCAGAGTGGCTTGAAGTGGTCTCTTAGGAGGATCTAACAGCCAGTCATTAAACTAAACCCTTCCCTGAAGGGGCAGGTCTTTAGAGGAGGCAGTAACAAGTTAACAAGAACATGTTCCTGCTCTGGGAATGCTGGGAATGGCAAATTAAGAAACTCCCAAATCCCTGTCTACGATCAACTGTCTTAATCCCACTCCTGATTATAATTTCTTCTCAAACCTGATTTGGCAAGTAGAATAGAGATCATGATACTATGAGTGCCTAACAGATGTAGTATGAAAATTGTATCTAAGGAGTACTTTGATTGTGTAGCTGGGACTGCATAGTGACAAGCATTACTGACAGCGTGATTCACTTGGGATAAATCTATCTTATTTCTTTTAGGCTTGCCTGAACAAACTGCTGCCTCACATTGCCCATACTGGACACTGCCTTAAACGTCTGTGCTATGCAGATCCAAGCTTTGGGTAGTACCAGTGTTCGCTTTTCCTGCATGCTGAACTACACATTCAGCTGCAGGTGTGAACAGGTGAGAAAATGGTTTGGGCTTCAGCACAAACCATTGTGACAGCCGTGCGCTAGCCCTGCCTCCATGGCTTCTCCCAGCTAAGCTGCATGAATGAAGACCATAGTCAGCACTGTCACTGGAATACACCTTATAAAATCCAAATCTTCAAGGCCAGAACCCAGAACATTCATCAGAATAGCATGGTGAATGAAAGAAGAACCAAATCTGCACACAAAACCATAGAACTATATCCTGTTTAACAAGGGGCAAAGTTATGCTTTAACAAGGCTTACTTTTGTTCATACTTGAGGAAAAAAAGAATAAAGAACACAAATGACTAGAACAAGAGTAAGCAATTATTTCCAGGGTTGTTCTACAACTTTCTAAATGAGTTTTGTAAAAACCTAAAAATCATCGACACTAACAACACAAATCCTGAATTGCTGGAGGTTAAAAGAGGAAGAATCATCCCTTGCACTTTTCTTAATAAGCTTGTTACCAACCATTCTTAGAAATAAGTGAGCAGACTAGACTGATGGTGAGCCTGAGTCAGTAGAACAGTAACCTGTTCACTATATTCATCGAATATTCTCAGGTAGTCAGCTCTTAATCAAATTATATGTGAGATGATTATGAAAGACAAGTTCATAAATAAATTTGTTCTTGGCAGATAAAATGTATAACTGGCCTTAACTTTGATTAATGAAGAAGAGAGATTAATTTCTTGAGTTAAAGGAGAAAAACAACAACTTGAATCTGTTTTCATCATCTGCAGTGGATTTTCCTTTAAAATCATTACGAAAAAGAAAAGTATTTTTTGATCTTCTATAATAAATGTTTCACATGGTTATGATTCAATATGTTTTACACCACACTGGTAATTCTCATTATTCTTCAAATATCACATTTGAGGAGGTTAATACACCATTAACATGATTAACTTTTTAATAGAAGTTAAGCCATATGGAACCAATCTGCACCATTTGGCCATATAAATGACTAGATAGTGAAGGTCAGCTTCTGCCCCACTGCATCTGTGCAACTTCACTGGTTTCACTTGAATCTGCAGGCCTATAGCAAGGGAGGAACCTCTCTCTGTCTAGAAACAGAGAGCATAAGCAAGTATTTATTTCTTCCCAAAAGAGGGATAATCCATAAAAGTGCAGGGATGAATGGATACACTAGATTTATTCAGTACAAGTCACATACAATCTGCATAATGCCTTTGTCACTGCAGCATGTTTCTGGATAAATTTGGGATCATGGAAGTGAATCACATGTTTTAACACCATTTGGCAAAAACACTCAATTATGTTCATTATTTCTGTGTCAATCATTAAATCTGTAGAATACAGAGTAAATGAATCAACAGTGCAGTTGATAAAAGGAGCAGCAGTATTGTTTTCCACATCTTTTTCACCTGACAGGAATACAACAACCGTATCACACAATTCACTGTCCTGAATCAGATCCTGCACAGCTGACCACAAGGTCCTGAGACAGCAAAGCCCATCAGCAATTCTGTCAGGTTTGTTGTTAATCTTAACCACAGGTAACATTGAGGGAACTCTTGGACTGAAAGACATTCTGTGTCCCCAAAAGCACAAAAGCCTTTTCCTTCCTTTATCCCTTTCCCCAACTTACTGTCCACAATTTTCTTGCCATTTCCCCTAACAGACTTTGCCTGTAAGTAATGATGGCCCATCTTCTTCCCTATGCTACATGATGCCTCTCATCTCAGTTTGTCTAAAAATGTTGTGGAAATAATACATTTTACTGACCCAACACCTCCAGGCAGCTGGTTCCCACAGCTGGAGTGCAAATGGCAATAAAGATAAAATACAACTCAGCAATGAATCAGAAGTCTGAACAGATCTCAGAGGTCATCAGGTCCATCCCTCTGCCCCAAGGGACACGCAGCTATCCCCATGTCATTCCTTACAGCCATCTCATCTATGTCACCCGCTTTTAAAAATTTCAGTGATAGAAAATAGATAAGCTCCCTAGGCAATATATTCCAGTGTTCCACTACTTTCACATTAAGAAGTTCAATCTTACCTCACAGATCACATTTTTTATTTCTCAGGTCTTTCTCCTCTCTTTCTTTATAAAGTTTCACAAAATCCACAACTCCAATAAAAGCAAATTTCTTAAAAAATCACTTTTGAAAGGGATCATTAAAAATTTACTGTATACTGCTGCTTCAATTTAATTGCCTTTTTCCATTGTGGAACAGTATCACACTTTTAAGACTCAGAAAGTTAAAATTATTCAGGTTCTGCTTGTTTAAACTCCACTGCTTTTATTGCATATCTAACAAGAGGAACAACTCCAGATAGTCACTGCTGTCTTATGTGTCTATAAGGCCTATTGCCAGCAACAGTGTAACATCAAACTATCAATCATCAAATCCATGAATTTGAGATTTAAAAAACAATTCAATCTTATATATTCCAGTTAAAGTCATGTTTGATACAAATAAACCCCATGTTACAAAATAATGACCTGTCAAAGAGATAAAATTCATGTTTAAGCAAGCAGATTCATTAGGAACACACTCAGCTCACTAGCAAGAGCAGAGCAAATCAGATTTTAGTCACAGTTCTCCTGTATCCTGTGAATTTGTGTCACATGATTATTAGTGTTTTTAAATCACTGAAGTAGTAAAAGTGGAAGAGAACTAAAGCAATACTATAGTTAATCCACATCATCTTGATTATTGTCGGCTTTACTTTCCTCAGGGAACAGAGCGAAAGTGCAAATAAAGGTCAGAAATACCTCATTTTGAAAGTGGATTTAGTCTGCTGAACGGAGCAGCAAGGACAGACAACACCCCTTACTAAGATTTTAAAACTCAGAAAACAGAAGATAAAATTGTAGCTATTTGCAGCCAACAACACATGAAGGACTTCTCCAATACACTGGATAAAATGTAAAGTGTTTCTTTGGTTTAAATAGTGGACTACAAAAGCCAAAGATCTCAAAAGAACGACTTGGATTTGGTCTCAATGAAATTATTTTCCAATACGACAAAGTAAAGCATTACTGACTGCAACTGCATTTCTGTAGGTATGTTACTGCCACACACAGCACTAACACGTCATACGACCAAATATGGGGACTGTGAAAGGACTTCAGCCCCTTCCAGGTGAGAAGTTTTTAAGGTTGTTTCATGGAATCAAATCTTTAAAACAGACTAAAAATAAATTTTAAAAAAAACAAAACAAACAAAACAAGATCAAAGCAAAGCACATTTTAAGCACCAGTTTAACTTATGTACCCATTATGCATTTGAAACAAAATATATCAACGAGAAATTAAAATTTTTGATAATCCTCTTTGAGCTGAAGCTATACCTGGAAAAATTTTACACATAAATCCATTCCCTCATGATTTTCATGATCTTTTAAAAGGTGTGGAAGTGTCATATATAACCAACAGGAAGAATTTTACTACAGCTGACCAACTGAACATTCCCAAGAAACATTACACTGTTCAGAGCTGACACTCAACTAACACACTGCTGATGAAGGTTTCCCATACTTCATCAACCTCAAAATCAGATGCCAACATATTTCATTATGACTTCTGACCCCAAGTAAAATATAATAGACTGATATTAATATTCAAGATATGTTTTGACCCACTTCAGACAAGCCACTACATTTGTAACCATGAAACAATATCCAGCCTTTCTAATTCCAATACCAAGTGAAGATAAATCATGAGAAAATCTAACACTTGCATCAGCCTAAAGATCTTTACATTTAAATCCACTCATAACATATATAAGAGTAGAATATTGATTTGCAAAATCCACAAGGGATTATTTTCCTCACATTACAAAACTGACAGACTTGAAGGTCCAAATTTGACCATGATGCACATGACCATTAAATACACATCTGAATCTCAACATGTAGAACGTACACTGCAGTAATTATATGCTGTGCATTTTGCAGAATCTAAGGCATACATTTAAGACAAAGTTTCTTCAACTGTTAATACAGGTGGCAGTCTCAAAACCCAAATGATCATTCAGACAAAAATCATTAACAAAAAATTCAAAACAAATTTTAAAATGCACTGAAACATGAACCAGAATGCAAAGAATGTCCTAGAGGCAAGATTAGCAAACAATTACACCAGCCAGTGGTAACAGTTACAGTACACAGCATTATTAATTTTTCCTTCTGAAAAATGACCTTTTTGTTCCCAGCATTATTCTGCTGTTTTCTACATTCTAAATAAAATGCAAATCGTCAATAATCAAGAAAATATGAGCTCATCAGATTTCAGGATGCAGAATGGGAGTATTAAGTGACTGAGCATTGATCAAATGACGACAGAATCTGGAGACTGAGTCTCAAGTAAGTATTGGTTGACACTGATGTTAAGTATGTTCATATTATATAAGCCTATACTGAAGTACTCTTTCTGCTGCTGGAAAGTGCTGTAAAAACTCTGCACACACAAACATATTTGCAAAGTCAAGTGTCTACAAATACGTTTCTCCTGTTCGATCCATCAATCCATCTTAAAATGGCCTGCTCTTAAACCAACTTTCTGGTGAGGAAATATGGATCAGTACCTGACCCAACCATTTCACTGGTCTCAAAGTAAATTAGCTCAGCATTTCATGTGTGTCACCTGCAAGAAAATTCCTTTTTATGTAATAAGCTACCAGTCACTGAATGATTTAAATGGAAAATATCTTTTCTTTTCTCATACCTTGTACATACACAGAGAATGGAAAGAAAGCAGCAGCGTTTCAAAAGATTATGCTTACATATCCCTTCTAAATGTATATGGTTCTCTAGGGAACAATCAACTCAGCAATGTCTGTGATGCTCGGGCTATAATTACCAAAATGAGATGCATAACCTTTATTACACCAGCAAACAGTTAACTTTCAGATTATTTCTCTTACTTTAGTGCCCTCAACTCTTTCATCTTTTTTTAAGTAATCAACTGTTTCCAATCTTCCACATTACAGCTACTGTGCATTCAATGCCAGGTGCTGCACACCTCACTAGCAGAAACTCAGCACAATGCAAGACCTTCAGCCCATATAGTTTCATATACTGTCATAGCCTGACAGAATGCCTTTGGGATTTAGCCAATTCAAACAGATTCTGTTGCTACACCACACCGAAACGCCTTGAAAATCTCCCTGTTTAAAATGAGGAAACAACAACAACAAAAAAAGAGAAACAGCCTACGTCTCCAAACATGACAGTACATTCCTGGCATAGAATATGCGGTGCAAGAAGAGAATAATGACAGTATTTATGTTACCTTCAGTCACATAGTTGTGGTCTCGAAGAAAGCTGTGGTTAATTTTTCGTGTGTCCGTGTCCTCGCCCATTTACAGCAGGATTACTCAGCATGCCTATCCGCAGTGGACTGATAGCATCAGCAGAGGTCGTCACAAGAGCACCATCCATGCTGCCACTGCCTAGCAGAGGCGGAGAACACACCGGGCTACTGAGCACAGCATAATGAGAGCCAGTGATGCAGCACAGATTGGGGGGGGTGGGGGGCGGGTGGAGGCAGGGGGCAAATAACGATCGGGGGGTGGGGGGAAAGAGGGGAAAAAAAATTAAGAAAAAGAAGTAGTGGAAGAAAGACAGAGGAAGAAACGGCTCCGATAAATTATGAATGCAGAAAGCCAGTAGGGAGCTTGCGTGAAGGGAATAGAGGCACTTCTCCCGCAGTTAAAGAATAACCCAATTGTTTAGTCAGGTACTCCTTAAACAAGTGCCCACGCAGAGTCTCCTCCAAGTGCCTGCTGCTGGGGATCTTGCTGGCTGCTGTAAAGTGGCAATCAGCGTACTGCAGCAAAACCCGCCCGGAGAAGGGCTCTGATTGCTGTTGCTGCTACTGCTGTCATATGCCTGTGCTGCATCAGAGCAGGCCCCTCCCCGCCCGCCGCCCGCTGCCCAACCGCACAGCATCTGCATGGAGTAAAGTGAAAAATGAGACTGCAGGTAATTATTTTAGCTCTTCTGCTGCTAAGATGGGCAAAAAAAGAATTAAGGGAGGGGATGGAGGAGGAAAAACTTCAAGCTGCTTAAATGGGTTTGCATTGACAAGTACCGCACGCTAAGGTGCGGCCACAATTTTGTGCTAGTCGATACTGTCATATGCAGCAAAAGCAACAGTCCTTCAATGCCAGCCTGTGTAAATATTGCCCAAATGGCCAAATATCTGCCTATGCAAATGGAACTGTTAAATGCAAAGCAGCCTTTTGGAAAAAGTAAGATAAAATAACTGTTATTTACCTTTTTTGCTCCAGTTTTCTAAATAAAAGACAAATTACAAACTACCAGAGAAAAAATAAGGGACAGAAATCAACCTCTGTGGCTTCCCTGTACCAGAAGAAAAAGTTGAGCACAGGGAATGTTTGCAGGTCGTTGGGTTTTCTTAGACCCAGTACTTTCCATTTACTACATTCACCTTGGAAAACCGATGTTAAAAACCGGGTACTCACAAACACAAAGATAAGTAGAAAATAAAAATTACTAACATGCATTAGAAAATAAAACTTGTTCTTTAGTCTAAGCATTTAATGGCTTCTGTTACAGCAAAATTCTTTCAACAGAACAGACAAGCAGCTTCCTTAAGCTTTCAGTATCTGTTCATGAAACCATGAACTGGTTGCTGCACAAGGTACAAATTCCAAGAAGGTATAGGCACCACTGAAGTTTATAAATTTGAATAGAAAATAGATGGCTATGTACCAAAACCACCACTACAGCATAAAAGGGACTATGCAATCACAAAACCAATTTAGAGGACAGTCCTGTTGTTTAGGCTCTGGAATTGAACACAAAAAAAAATACAACTCAGTTGTCAGCATTACTATAACATTTTGTGTAATCTTGCACAAATTTTGCCTGGTTTTTTGATTGCTTCTTTCTTTTTGTTTCTTTTTAATGAAGCTAGGACATATGGTTCTTGGAGGTAAATTCAAGAATTCTGTTATTAATACAAAATGGGCACGTGACTGGTAAAAGTAGAGAACTATGTAAAAACCTGCCCAGGGAAAAACATCTGATTTCAAGATGAAGTAGTGCTGGGAGAGAAAGGACAGCAATGGAATGACCTTCTCTTACTTACTGATAAAGCAAAATAAAATGGAACCAATTTCAACTCCACAAGTAAATACTATAAAATCTTCATATTTGAGAAGGTGGGAAATTAAAAGAAATTATTCTTTACTTGCATCTGTATAGAACACAATTTATTTCTATGCAGCTTTATAGGTGGCAACAGTAATGTTGTTTTCTGCATTGGTAACATCAGTCCATACTATGATGGTACTGGCAGCTCTCTAGTGCCCTTCCTGTCCTCTTTAGTCATTTGCTTCCTTTGCCTATGCTTGTTCATGAACCAAATCATTTCAGCTTCAGGATATCGTCTGCTTACACATTGGTACCATTCACTTTTCAAGACAGTGCACAAAACCAGTTCTCTTTCTCAGTTTAGAGGTAAAAGCATGCCAGCAGCAACATTAAACCAACCAGGAACTGCCTCCTCACCATCAGCAGTGTTCTTCTTATGGTTATGCATGGCCTGGCACACAACTGAAGCCTTGGATACAACGTGGTACCCCAGAACAAGGACTCAGTCCTGCCAGCAGCTTTGGGTAGACCATTCTGTAGTCTCTTACTCTGAATTTTCTACCTGTTTATCTTGGAAGCAAGTACAATATAAATACTTGATGATTATACTAGCTACAGTTCAGAAAGTAACTATGAGAACCTGTTAATATAATGTATGTTAAAATATACCTAGAATTTGATTGAAATGAGGAAGGAGGCCTTGTGAATACTGATACTTATTTTGCATAAAATCATCCTAAATTATGCGGTGGAGCTGGTTTATTTTGTTTTCCCTTGACAGTATTTTATCATCTCTGATTTGTTCTTCTGAAGCCAAAAGGGTCTGTGAGTAATATGCACGGCACATGAAATCCCAACTTTGCTGAAATCAGTGCAAAGAGCATAACAAATACCAAGTCTACACTCAACTACTTAACACCACAGTTAGACCAATCTAAGTCAAGAAGTCCTATCTCTTCAGCATAAATGTATCTTTTCTAAGACCAGACTGTCCAATCTTAGAAAAATCATCTAGACGCTCTGTTAGGAAGCTAAGCACTCTCTATGCTCAGTGTAGCTTTTGGAGGGCAATTAAGAGCACCTGAATTAGAAATCTCTCAATTTTGAATACTGGATGCCTACATTTCTGTCAGGCACCCACGTTAGATATGCAGCATTAGAGGGGTGGATACTTCTGTGGAGATAATACTGAGCAGCTTCTTCACATGGCTAAGACGACTGCTGAAACTGGAAGAAAGGTCACCTTGCAGGGCATTTAATCCCAGAAATGAAGCAACACAGTTGAGTAAAAATGCATATGAATAATATACATCTACAAACACACAGAAAATGAACATGTATTCACTCTTTTTCAAGGAAAAAAAAATTAACTAAAAATCATAGAATTGTAGATTGGTAGGGGTTGGGAGGGATCTGCAGAGACCATCTAGTCCAACCCTCCTGCAGAAGCAGGTCAATCTAGATCAGGTCACACATTAACACATTTAGGTGGGTCTTGAAGACCTCCAAGGAAGGAGACTCCACACCATCTCTGGGCAGCCTGTGCGAGGCCTCCCTCTCCTGAACACTGAAACAATTTTTCCCTAGGTTGAAATGGAACTTTTTGTGTTCCAGCTTCATCCCATTATCCCTTGTCCTGTTGCTAGATACAACAGAAAAAATGGGTACCCCAGTTCCCGCAGCCTTTCCTCATAAGAAAGATGTTCCAGTCCCCTGATCATCTTGGTGTGCCTGCGCTGGACCCTCTCCAGAAGTTCTCTGTCTCTCTTGAGCTGAGGAGCCCAGAACTGGACACAGGACTCCAGATGAGGCCTCACCAGGGCAGAGTAGAAAGGGAGAAGATCCTCCCTTGACCTGCTGCCCACACTCTTCTTGATGCATCCCAGGATGCCATTGGCTTTCTTGGCCACAAGGACACATTGCTGGCTCATGTTCTGTTTTGATCAACTAGGGCTCCCAGGTCTCTCTCTGCAGAGCTGCTCTTCAGCAATTCGACCCCCAGCCTGTACTGGTGCATGGGGTTGTTCCTCCCCAGATGCAGGACTCTGCACTTGTCCTTGTTGAACCTCATGAGGTTCCTCTCTGCCCAACTCTCATGCCAGTCAAGATCCCACTGAATGGCAGCACAGCCTTCTGGGCAATCAGCCAGTCCTCCCAGTTTGGTGTCGTCAACTTGCTGAGGGTATACTCTGTCCCCTCATCCAGGTCATTGATGAAGATGTTGAACAAGACTGGTCCCAGTGAATGACATGTAAAGTCTCAAAAGCCACACTGACAGTCTGTGAAAAAAACAATGTAACCCATTTTCTTTTCAAATACCTCTACATTATGACCAAGGTACCTACAATTTCTACAGTGCCTGAGAGATTGTTCCGGCCTTTCCTTGTCATCCCACAAATCATTGCCCCTTATTTGTCCTTAATCACTTGAAACTTTATTATTTCTATGGTCTATTGTTTTGAGCTTGCTCTCTTTGTTACGTGTAATTTAAGCAGTTAAAGGTATTTCATTTTTTGAAGGAGCCGAGTGGCCTTTTTTTTTTTTTGGTGAAGTCAAAACTGTAACTCCCATCCAGAGATAATTTTTTACTCTCACTATTTGAATCAGAGAGGTTCATAGACAAGTTTCTTAGGCATCATATCTGAGACAGATCATGCTTATCTTGTTCTTCCCACTTATAATTTTTAAAATAATCTCATAAGGAGGAATGAAATGAGGAGAAAGCCTTTAACAAAAGCATCAGACAATATTCCCTGTGTGTACGCAGATGCTCTCCCAAAGATTATGAGCCAATTCCTTACTGTGTGGCAAATATTAGTAGTCCACCGACTTAAGTAGGTCAGTTCCCATGAGAAAGATTAGGAAAATTCTGCTCTAAATTTGTGGCACAATGCAAATTTCTCAGACAATGTTTGCAGATAACTGTGCCATTTTAAAATGCTACTTATTATCAATCCACTGATAACCTACATATTTTTATCTGGTCAAATATCCAGGGAGAGAGTGTGAGGGAAGGGAAGCTTTGATCAAAAACATACTAGCTATTTGTAGTTTCACAGTAGTTCACAGTCCAATGCATAATACAACCACTAATTGTGATGAATACTGTACAAACACAGACATAGAAGAGTGCTCTATCATGAAGAACATAGAAGCAACTATAAAATGAAAGAGCTATGTACAGATCAGCAGAGGCATTTACATAAACAGTGAGTCCGTAAAGAGGATGGAGTCCTGGTTTTGAACTTTCTTCAGAAGGTCATTAGCGTTTGTGTGGCGCAGTAACAAACAAAAACTGGATTCAGGAGGTTGAAAAATAACTGCACAACAAGAACAGAGTAAACACAGAGGGAAAAGGAGGAAACTGGCTTGTAGGGCAAGAAGAGACTAAGCATGTTAGGACACATTCAAAAGAGTACATAAAAGACAGGAGAAAAGTAAAAGACAAGGGTCGGCATGACAGATGCCAATAAAGACTGGGGATGTCAGCAAGAAAAAAAGGAGCACAACAAACCAACACTGGATCTGTACCAAGAGAATAAAAATCTGATAGGATAAGGAAAGATAATAATTTGAGGAGAGGAAGAAACATGAATTTCACTTCATCAGAGTTCTGGGGTGAAGGACTAGAGAAAGGGGAAGGTAAACAAAGAAATAGGAAGGAGTTGGTATTTGAAACAGGAAGCAGCCTGTACCATGTGCAAGAGCTTCTATTTACCTTTGTCAGACACTAACAGCAGTGCTCTTAATAATTTAAACTTTCAATATCTGAAATGGACTACTGTCAGGTACTCCAAGTCTCCATCTACCAACCCCAAATTCATCACTCTGAATTAGAAAAATTAAGCTTGAATTGCAAGTGGAAGAAATAGTGACTGAATACTTAAATAATTTCTCTGTCTAACAAAACTTTTCATATCCGGATCATTCCCTACTTCATTTAGTAAAACACACTGGTTTAAATGAAATGGAACTGAATTTTTAATTGACATAGTAGTTCACTTTTTAAGAACAAGACATCTAAAGCACTGTGACAGTAAAAAAAAAAAAAAAAAAATCCTTAGAAGTTAGATAAATTGCACCAAAAGCACATCTATCTTAAAATATTACCTTAATGTTCATGAAGTCAATTAAGGTTTTAAGCACTCTGACAGCATTGTTTCTAATCATATCCTAACATCTGCAAAGTGTGTGAGTGTGCAAAGTTTCTCTTCTCACATCTTCAACTGCAAAAAGACTAGTAGGCTACAGAACGCAACTAGTAGGCTACAGAAAAAAAAATACAACAAAATATTTAGTTAGCCCTTTATGGCTGTATTTCATCACAATTAAATTTAAATGCCAAAAGAATGTATTTATGAGCCAATTTTTGGAATATGTTTCTGCCTATCTAGTTTATATACAGTCATAGAATCATAGAATGGTAAGGGTTGGAAGGGACCTTCAGAGATCATCTAGCCCAACCCCCCTGCAGAAGCAGAGTCACCTAGATGAGGTCGCATAGGAACACGTCCAGGTGGGTCTTGAAGACCTCCAAGGAAGGAGACTCCACAACCCCTCTGGGCAGCCTGTGCCAGGGCTCCCTCACCCTCATAGTGAAATAGTTTTTTCTTATGTTTAAGTGGAACTTTTTGTGTTCCAGCTTCATCCCATTACCCCTTGTCCTGTTGGTAGGTACAATGGAAAAAAAGGGATGCCCCAACCTCCTGATACCCACCCTTTTAGATATTTATAAATGTTAATAAGATCTCCCCTCAATCTCCTCCAGACTAAACAGCCCCAGTTCCTGCAGCCTTTCCTTGTATGAAAGATGTTCCATTCCCCTGATCATCTTGGTGTGCCTGCGCTGGACCTTCTCCAGAATTTCTCTGTCTCTCTTGAGCTGAGGAGCCCAGAACTGGACACAGGACTCCAGATGAGGCCTCACCAGGGCAGAGGAGAGGGGGAGAAGAACCTCCCTTGACCTGCTGGCCACACTCATCTTGATGCATCCCAGGATGCCATTGGCCTTCTTGGCCACAAGGACACATTGCTGGCTCATATTTAGTTTATTATTAATCAGGGCTCCCAGGTGTCTCTCTGCAGAGCTGCTCTTCAGCAATTCGACCTCCAGCCTGTCCTCTGCAGGGGGCTGTTCTTTCCCAGATGCAGGACTCTGCGCTTGTCCTTATTGAACCTCATGAGGTTCCTCTCTGCCCAACTCTCAAGCCAGTCAAGATCCCGCTGAATGGCAGCACAGCCTTCTGGGGAATCAGTCAGTCCTCCCAGTTTGGTGTCATCAGCCAACTTGCTGAGGGTACACTCTGTCCCCTCATCCAGGTCATCGATGAAGATGTTGAACAAGACTGGCCCCAGAATCAATCCCTGTGGAACTCCACTGGCCACAGGCCTCCAACTTGATTCTGTGCCATGGATCACCACCCTCTGGGCTCTGTCATTCAGGCAGCTTTCGATCCACCTCACTGTCCACTCATCCAAGCCACACTGCCTGAGCTTTCTGATGAGGATGTTATGGGAGACAGTGTCAAAAGCTTTGCTGAAGTCAAAGTAGATGACATGTGCTGCTCTCCCCTCATATAGCCAGCCAGTTATGTGAAGTAAATGTGAAGTTATGTAAAGCCGGTTAAAGTGAAGTACAACATTCAGCTACTGACTTCTCCAGTTAAGCCATCAGCTTTTCTGATTATATTTTATGCATAATGTCCAGGAAAATTATATAGTTCAGTCACACTCCTGTTCGGAAACACTTGAGCTCATTGGCTGCCTTTCATTTAAAAGGATAAAGTAACTTCCCTAGTCTTCCTCCAGTCCTACTCAGCATGACAGAGAAGAGACTCAGAGCTCTAAGCAAGGGATAAGAAAGAAAATCAAATCTCTTGGATTTGAGTAGTTTTGCCTCTCACTATTTGAGAATTATAACTTTAAAATACTGCTACCTAGTCCTCTCTTAGATCGACAGTCACTCCAGATCATCCCCTTCCATATATTTGAGACTAGATCTACATTACAAATTGCAACAGAAATATCCAGGCTAACTTTAAACAAGTTAGATCTTAGAAACAGTCCAGCCCTACACCTCAGCAAGAGCCACCAACCTTGGTGGGAAATTGCCCTACTTTGTGATTACAGTAGCAATGCTACAGACTCTTTCCATGATTGCTTATTTTGAAGACATTCAAGTACATGATGCATACCTGCAAAGGAATTAGTCTAGTAGCTTTGTGATAGTAATTAGTGTATCATAAATTACTCTGATAAGAGTTTGCCTTAAAAATAAAAATCTTTATTCCTATACATTTCTGAATAGCTCTCTTTATATTTGTCTAATAGCCAAATGTAATAAAATACAGTACTACCATGCAGTTCTGCTTTTTGATTCTTTGACAGTCAAACAAAACAGATACAGCAAAAAGTTAACATAAAATGTAGTAAGAAAAAATATATCTCTCAAATAAAAAGAGAATAATTTAGTCTTATTCTAAGATCTCAATAGTAATTGTTTAGGATCTTCACATGTATAGCATTTCGTTTATATTTCAATATTCACACTTCAGCCACTGTATATTCAAATGAAATTTTAATATTAAAAATTATGATGTTGCTCAACAGTTTGGAAAAAAAAAAAACAAAAAACCCTAATGGTCGGAATCACAATTGGAAAATATTCTACTATTTGCAAAGGGGAAATTATTTCTACACACTACCTTTTGCTGTGTTAAGCTTAAAAATAACACTTCCTCAGAGGAAATAACTTATTTTTAGCTTACATACTCTAGATAGAAGGAAACTAATGCCTCCCAGCACCTGGTGATTTTAGAAAGCAAGCAATTAAAAATTAGCATCAAGTAATTTAAATTACAGAAGCCAACTTCCTTCAACATCTTTCACCCTATCTGTTCTGATGAAGATCACATAAGGATCTTTGGCAGAGCCAGTGCCATTTTAAGGTTAGCAGAATGTCAGAGCATGGGATGAACTTTTTCACCAAGGAACCATCAGTTTTGCTCTTCTTTTTTTGTGGCATGCTGGTGATAGTGGCAGAGCTAACCAATATGGAGACCTTTAATGACCTTTCCCAAAGAGAGAATGGGAAATGAGAGAATGTAGACAGAATATGAGGACAAAATGGTTCTCTCAAGATGTCTCCCTGAGGCAGAACAGACGCTCTGAGCTATGCCATCCCTGTGGCCCTAGCATGTCTCACTGCGATACAAGCTCCTCTCTAGGACCACTGTATCCCTATGGCTGGGAAGCAGGGAATTCTACCTGCATATTCTACAGCCCTCTCCTACCTCCATAATCAACAGCCCAGCAACTCCACACTGGGCATTGCTTTCAGGTTCAATATTTTAGAGACAGAAAGAAATTTGAAAGAGAAACAGTTTCCTATCTACTAGCTTAGGTCCGGTCAGAACAAGCCTGCAGCTGAAGAGCCGGAATTACAAGGCCGTACTCATAAAAGCATTTGGCAATGGGGAAAATTGCAGAAGGGCCCAAATTCTATGAGCTCATAACCTTGAACGGCACTGAAACACTGCATTACAGAGAGCAACTGCATCTTTGCCCCATTCTTTAGTGGTTTAAAGTCACTTCTAATCCAAATTCTGCAATCTCAACTAATGAGCACAAGCAACCAGTTCACAAGAAATTTTTACTTGCTCACTCCTGGGGCAAGTCTTCATTTGGCAAATTTCAGAACACTGTAACAGATTCCAGCAGCCTCTAGGTTTAGCTAGAGAGACAGAAACCAAGGTTGCAAAATGACATGGGAAGGAAAAGCAGAAAGAATAGGCAAGATGCCAAAAGGAGAAGCTGGAAGTTCTCCCAGAAGTTTCTAATTTGGAGATTAAGCCCATTTAGTGACTGCAGCAGGAACTGGAAGAGTTGTCCAAGGGAAAGAGCACAGGATGGGGAATCAAAGACCAAGCAGTAATTCAGCCTGTGAGTCTTTAGCAAGGTCATTTACTTTCCTTGTACTTCATCTGCACTGTCTTGGCTATTTAAATCATAGAATCATAGAATGGTAGGGGTTGGAAGGGACCTTTAGAGATCCAACAAATACATAAATACTGTCTTCTGTACTACAGTCATCAAATAGAGACTAACACAGGACCCCTAAGCAATGATGATACTTAGAAGACACTGTTCCCTGCCTAATCAATCTCATCTGTTCCTGAAACAAACTTCTGTGCCCTCTGAAACGTGAGGCAAATCATTTACTCCACTGCAAACAGCATAACAGAAAAAGGAGATGTAGTAACTGCAGTCTTCTACAAAGGTTCAAGATGTGTGTTCCAGAAAACTTGTCTTGCCGCTGTGCCAAACCAGCCAGGCATGCTGATGGACTAACAAAACTGCAGCCTGAGGACAGGCGTTGGAACAAATGTTTCCAACTCAGCCTTTACTTTCAACAGAGGTTACTCTGCTCCCAAGTGTCTCAAATTGAAACACAAATACAAGTATAAATATATTTCAAACAAAGAAATATTAGGTTTAGTGTCATTGCATTACATGCTGGAGGAAGCGTATTACTCCACAAATTCAGTTAACTTTTATGAATACTTTATACAGACGTTCATTAACTCAAATACAGCATCACTTGCATGTTGCCTCATACCTATGAGGCAGCAAGTATCTTGCTAGCACTGTCTGGTATGCATGAGACACTTCCTAAAGTGCTACCCAGGATAGCATCTTCTCTATTACCTTACATCATCAGCAACACACTACCACATCCTACCATTGCGCAGGGGAGAAAAACTTGTTAATTGTATGCCTCTACATGCAAACTTATAAAATCATGATGCAGTTTATTCAAACTAATATTGTTATTACACCCTTTTATGCACATAAAAAGCATGAAATCTATCCATCTATGCTACAAAAAAATTATGAACCTCCAAAGAAGCAATAGGTCCTAAGAAGGACAGCTAAAATCCTGCTGGAAAGGACTGGAAATCATCAAGGGGAGATGTTTCAGTGGCTGTTCACACTGAATAGATCACAAGCACCAGAGCATGCTGCACTACAGGTTGCTGACAGGCACTGTCACAAAACTGAAGCCTCAGGAACTGAACTGCATGCTGCCTGTACAGCATTTCACCCAGCACACTGTCAAAAATGGTTTCCAGACAAGACCTATCACTTCATAGCCAAGCAAGAGAGGAATTACAAAACTAACTTCATACCTTAAGACAATATGACCTACATCCCAAATAACTTTGTAGATGTCAAGTTCTTGAGTGTGACATGAAGACTGCTGAGACAGGAAAGCCTTAAAAGAGACTAACAGAGAACCCACAGAGACACAGAGTGGGCAATAATTACAAAATTGTCACTTAGGGGCATTGGACAATCCAAAGAAATGGTGCTATAAAACATGGATGAGAAAGTGGCCTGAAAAAATGAATTTAAAGCAGGAATACAGGTACTGACAGAGCTCTCTTAGACTTGGGAGACATGTTTGTGTGCATATTTGTACAAGGAAGGAATTGGGAAGAGAGGGAGTAGATTGAGAACAGCATTCCAGCCCCCACTGAGGGTCACACACATCCTTCCTGAATAGTAATGGATCAAAACACACATTTACACAGCATCTTGATGTAGCACCTGTGTGATGAGGCTATTACACAGTCAAAACACTGGGAATTGAAAGTAGTTTCTAAAATAGCTTCCAAAAATCATCATTCTGAAAGAACCGAGCTGATAAATTACAGAAATTCTAGAGGATGAAGCTTGAAAAATTTCAATAGGAAAAAAAATTATAAATCAAGAGACAAGACACAAAAACAGGTACAAAGAAACCAACTTTGTGCATAAGGTCAAGAGACGAAATAGGAAATTCTTTTAAGTACTACGATCTGTCATAAAATATCAGAAGTTGCCTAAGAATTTGTAAAAGCCCTAAAACATTTTTGAAACTTAAGCAAGTAATAAAGAGCAAATCAAATTAGCAGATTATATTTGCTTTCATATTAAAAAGCAAACCACAGCCACTCTTTTTAACCTTTCATTAATTCAGAACTTAGTTTCAGGAAACGATAATCCAAGAAAAATTCCTTCACGTGGCAAGTCTATTAAACAAAATCAACCTACAGGATCGTTTATTATCATCTTTGTATGATTATGTGCGGAATGCAAAGATGACAGCTTTGAAGGGAGCTTAGCCCAAAAGACTGTGCTTTTCACAAGACTGCAGAGAAATGACATGACATATGACAGGACATTCCTCCTCACTCCTTCCTTCCACCAGTGTGTTTGTTTAATTCAGATAGGTATAGTGCACATAGCTTTTTCTCCAGCGTTACCTTTCACCACAAAAAGAGTATTACTCTGTTCTGCAATAACCAAGGAGATCTGTGAATCTAGCAACTGGGGAGACCCTGTAGATCCCAGCCATCCTGGGCTAGGGAGAAGGAACTGCTGCAGAACAAAAAAGTAGTTCTAGAAAATGATACAGCCATAATTTTTTCTTATACATAAGATGTACTGCAATGTTGGTACAGCCTCAAGAGAGAAGAGATCTCTCAACAAAGTGCATCAACATAAACAATTATTTTGCTGTTACCCTTTCTTCCAGATCATTCAAATATTCAAATTACTGTAGCGTCTATAAAAAACGCTGCACCTGCTTTAAGAGCTCAGTCTCTGAAATAATACACACTTGGTAAAACAAAAGTTAAAATAAATTCAAGCTATTAAAAAAATAAACAACTAGCAGAAAACAAACACATAAACATTCAATAATGTGAGAAAAAGAGTAATTTGTAAGCAAAATCATGAAAAACAAGCGAGCACTGAACGAAAACATGAATTTGCAAGACACGCTAAACCACAAATTTTGAGTAGTATGAATCCTCATAATACATTGCAATAAACAGCAAATGCATCTCAATGTTGCGTTCCACTTTTGTCCACCTCATACCAACAGCAGCAATCAAAGCTCATGGAAAAGAACAAATCACAGAGGTGATTTGGCATTGGAAACAGAGAATTACAAGGTAAACAATACCAAGAAGACTCCTGTAGGAATAAGTTCAAAGGACTGGAAGCACAAGCATCAAAAGAAATCATTTTTATTGTGGCTTAAGACATGCTAAGTGCAAATTAAATAAAAGGTACACACATTGCTTATTTTGAACTATACTTACAAGGGAGAGTATAAGTCGAAAGCTATTAATTGATTTTGCAACCTAATAAAAGGACTAAGCACCTATAAATTAAGTGTTGCAATGAAAAGAGCAGAGGCACCTGGCCCCACAGAGAATCTGGAAAAGCAGAGTGAAATGCTTAGTCTATCCGGTGCAGAAACTGCCAACTCAGCAGTGACGTCCTTAGAATCAGCTCCCTGAAACACTAAACACAAAGGCACATATGTTCATTTCTAGGAGTTTAGAGATCTCAAAATCACAAAGGAGATAGGCTTTCTGATGTAAGATCTAGAAGTTGAATATTAATTTATTCTAAGAGCTGATGCCACTAAATATTCCCTTGAAAACAAGTCTGGGAGACTGTCTTACCTCATTATATAATTGCGTGCCGATATCTCATATCAGGAATCCAACATCATTTCATTTTAGTTCAAATGAAAAAAAAATTGGTATGGACATTTATCATACTTGCTGAAGGTGCAGCAGATGTCAACAAAAAATGCAGTATTTTTTGGAATCAGAAATTATCTCAACTAAAAAGAACACAAATCCATGTCTTAATGATTGAGACATTCAGCATAACTAGGAAATTTTAAGCTTTTTGAGCCAAATTTGTGGTGAGATCAAGTTTCTGCACCTGCAGTATATGCACAGAAGAGAAACAGTCATCCAGATAGGATCTGGAACCACAGCTACATGTAACTGTGCATTAAGAGCAAATTCAGCGTGGCAAATGATAGAACAGAAGCCCTCACCCAATGCAGATCAGCAGGCCCCTGCATAACTTGTCAGAAAAGAAAGGTCTGCTAAGCAAAACCAAGCTCCAGTATGTCACTAACAACTTTAAGAAGAAAGAAGGGGAGGGGTGGCCGCTTAATGGTGCAATTTTTGCTAAACTCTGCAGAACTATATTTAACCTTACAGCTAGACAGAGACTAACACAGTTGCTGAGCAAGCATAAATGCTAGGCTTTAAAATATCTATAGTCTGTAACAGAATGAACAAATTTCAACTAATGAACTGCTGAGCCAGCACAATGAAAAGACCAGAGCATGAGAAAAGTAATGTGATAATGGTACGCTTAAGACAATTATAAATCAAAGAAAAGAGAATGATATCTCTAAGCTTCAAGGCAAAAATCCCCAGGGAGGGGTCAGGAAGATCATCACACCATGCCTATGGGCCCAGTGACCAGCCATCTGAGGACTGGAACAGAGGCAGCAGAACAAGAAGTGAGCTGCTTGGGAAATGAGGGTAGTAAGCTGTGGGTCATGGCAGTTTTGAATGGATAAGGAAGAATTCAAAAGTCAACAAAGTGGGCAGAACAGAAGAGGATCAACACTGCAGACCCCAGTAGCGGAAAACTGATGGTTGTAGAGATGATTGTTTCTCTGAGTAACCTTAATGCATCAGGAGGTGTGTCCTCTGATTCCCCATGTCATGAGCATGGGCTATAAGGGCCAAGAGACAGGTCTTGAGTACCTTAGAGATTGAGAGAGCTTAAGCATTTACTCCTAAAAGTGTGTACCATAACCACAAAATTACATATGCTAATGACAGTAGACTGTTCCTCAGATCAACTGCCACTTACGCAACCTCCTTAGTTACAGAATTCCTCCTTCAACACACCCACTGCCACTCTTTTCTCATCATCACCTACCTCATAGCCTGATTGCTCAGATTGTCTTTCAACCTCACTTGTTCTCATTACCCCACAGCAAAGTACCACTGATTCTTACCTGTCATTGCTCTGCTTTTTCCATAAACAATGCCAAACAGTCTAAGCTTTTAAGAACCCTATCTACCCCATTGTATAAACTAGTCGACTTCCAGATAATACTGTTTCATAGCCCTTCTACAGAAGCTAACCCTTGCTAATGCTTTTTCTGTTGGGTCAAATGCATGCATGCAAGAAATACATGAGCTTCTGGAATAATTCCCTACTTAGTTTCACATGCTCAGTGGAGCAATGGGAACAACCTAGGAAGTGTAGCCATTGCCACAAATACACAGCATCTGAGCTAGATTAACTACATTGAGAGGACTGGCTGATTCCCCAGAAGGCTGTGCTGCCATTCAGCGGGATCTCAATCAGCTTGAGAGTTGGGCAGAGAGGAACCTCATGAGGTTCAATAAGGACAAGTGCAGAGTCCTGCATCTAGGGAGGAGCAAGACTGGGTACCAGTACATGCTGGGGATTGAACTGCTGGAGAGCAGCTCTGCAGAATGACACCTGGGAGCTCTGGTTGACAATAAACTGAACATAAGCCAGCAATGTGCCCTCATGGCCAAGAAGGCAAATTGCATCCTGGGATGCATCAAGAAGAGCATTACCAGCAGGGATTCTATGATTCTATGTTTGTCTTCAATCAAATACCTAAGCTCTGTTTAGTATCTAACCATAAATCTTTAAAAGATTTTAACCAGATACAATCAGATTATAAAAGATTCTTTCAAATAAGATGTGGTAGAAACCTCTGGCAATATGTGTTTTACATAGCTCTATTTAAAGAAATTTAATCTAAGGACTTACTTGGTAACACACTTAGAACGGTAACTTCTATGACTCCTTGGACAATAATTAAGACCTGCTTCTTAATTATTCAATTTATCTATAACAAATCAGAAAGATTTACCTTTCAGTTGCACTAGTGTAACTGAGAGATGTGAGCACTTCAAGTGCACTAGAAAATATATTGATAAACTACTAATTGAATACAGTATCATTTCAAGATGATGGGGTGGCACTTTTTCCTGTTATCTCCAGTGACAAGACATGGGGTAACAGATGAACTGGAACACAAAATATTCCACTTAAAGAGAAATATTTTGCTGTAAGAGTGAGGGAGCCCTGGCACAGGCTGCCCAGGGAGGGGGTGGAATCTCCTTCCGGATGTGTTACTGTGCGCCCTGTGGGTTGGATCTCTAAAGGTCTCTTCCAAGCCCTACCATTCTATGAAACTATCTGTCTATTTATATGTATTGCTAAGTAAAACAGGAAACAGAAAAGCCATTTAATCTCAAAGCTTAACTGAAATTCTCTAATATCACTGCGGCTTACCAAATCCCTTTCTAAAGGTGTGCCATTCACTACTTGCTTAGACTAATGGAGAGGCTCAGAACACACAGGTTTGATCTCTACTTCATACTCATAAAATAACACTTAGAACTGTAGCCTTGTTGACCTCTTTTAGCTAGGCTTAAGTGGGGTTTGAGCTTGAAGCCTGAGGGGAGAAGGGCTCTTGCAATCCCAAGGAGGCAGAGCCTCTCATTTCCTAGCAACAGCTACAGCCCCTAGACCTGGGAGTCTGGAAGCCAATGCACCAGATTTTTGCCAATCCATCCCCCCTATTTTGCACAGCAGACACATTCAGTCTCTATGTTTCACTAAAATAACTACTTTTAACTGTAGATATTTTTGATAATAAAACAGTTTTCAGTTTATTCTGTTCTAGTCAAGCATTCTCCAGAAAGCTTTTTTTCCCCTCTTCTTGCAACACTACACCAAAATAATGATAAAAGGTCTAGTGCTCCAATAATCCCAAATCTATAATTTCTATTTACTGGGTGTCATCTGAGCTTCACCTTCACTTTGACCTTTGACCACAGGGCACTCAAAATAACACAGATTTACTAAGATTTCACTTTACTGGAGGTGATTTACTATAGCCAAGTCTCCTAAATCTCAAACTTCTAAAAGATTACCAATTCAGAATATTCTGAGGAAAAAAATCCATATTTGCATATCACCATTTTGAAATTCAGAATTCTGATGAAACACAGATCAGTTTTCAGACTGAAGCACACATGTAGCAATGCTGGATTTCCATATTCCATATTTTGGCACAATATGCAAATTTTTCAAACTGTAAATACTCCAGAAAGACACGTTTAACGGGGTTAAAAATGATAACGGTGCTTCAGAGTATGGAAATTCGTGTAAGACAGCCACCGAGTATCAGTCCTTCCACTTTGAAGTAACAGTAGTCAGAAAGATGAAGAAGCCAGTGAAGAGTCCTATACTTGTTGCTGGCAAACAAAACTGTGAGTAAATCTATCACCAGGAACAGGGAAGAAAATACAGTTTGGGAGCAATGCAGGTGAAAAATTACCCCAGCCCTTTGAAATAACAGTTGCTACCACCGTTGCAGATACAACAAAAAAAACCCACACAGACATTGGATTGTAGAAATACTGTGGCTAATAGAAAATTTGTTATTTGAGGCTAGGAAAAAGTTCAATAGAGTTATTTAACAGCAGGACATTTCTGTAGCACTGCCCGACTTCCAGCCAATTGTCGGGAAAAACACAACCAGAACCAGCACATATCATACCTTACATTTTATAAATACCTCATTAAGATTTCATAGTTACATTTCACAGTCTTATTTTTTAGATTTGACCAAACCAGCAATTTGCTACTGCTTGAATTAATGTAAATCTATGAGATCATTAAGACTTTTCGACAACGTCACTCAAATACCACTATGTGAACTCTAACTAATGATGGCAGTCAGTTGTAACCAAATCCAATGAAGGAAAGGCTACCTAATACCCAACAGGAAAAAAGTTTTGAGCAGCGGGATTAGTTCTTGAAACACAATAGAGAGCACACCTGGGAAAACAGTACTTTCAAGCTAGAGTATTATATTTGATTCCTTCTATTCTTAGAAATTCACATTTCCACACCAGTGGCCAAAGCCAGTACTTTGCAGTGGTCAGGAAGGACATGTGACCCAGCTTTTTAATTTGGCAGAAACCCAGTTTTTGTTGAAAAGAGGGAACTGGATAGCATCCAGATATTCACTGGAACAGCTGGAATTTGCCCAGTAACCCTTCAGGGAAAATGCAAAGCCCTGTACCTGGGGAGGAACAACCCCAGGCAGCAGCACATGCAGGTGGCCACACAGCTGGAAAGCAGCTTGGCAAGAAAGAACCTCTGAGTCCTGGTGAACACCAAGCTGAATGTGAGCCAGTAATGTGTCCTTCCCACAAAGATGATGACTGGTGTCCTGGACTACATTAGACAAAGCATTGCCAACAGGGATGTGATTCTTTCCTCTGGTCAGCACTGGTGAGGCCACACCAGCCGTGCTGGGCCCTGTGCTGGGCTCTGCAGTACAAGAGACATGAACAGACTGGAGAGTCCAGTGAAGGGCCACAATGAGGAAGGGACTGGAGTTCCTCTCCTATCAGAAAAGGTTGAGAGCTAAGGCTGAATATCCTGATGTTGGAGAAGGCTCAGGGAGATCTTCTCAATATATATTAATACCTGAAGGGAGGGTGTAAAGAAGATGGAACTAAGCTCTTTTCTGTGGTGCCTAATGACAAGACCAGAGGCACAAACTGGAACACAAGAGGTTCTCTAGATCTTAACGTCAGGAAAAGCGAGAGAGAGGGTGACCAAGCACTGGCACAGGTTACCCAGGAAGGTTGTAGAGTCTCCTTCCTTGGAGATACTCAAAAGACATTTGAAAATGGCCCTGGGTAACCAGCTCTAGGTAGCCCTGCTTGATCAGGTCCTCCAGACATCCCTTCAAAGCTCAACCATTCTGTGATTTTATAAGATCACACTGTTACAGGCAAAGTTGAGAATAAAAGAGCAGGTCAACAAGTGGTTGCAGTATTTCAAACAGTAACAAAGGAACAAAAAGAAAATGAAAAAAAATGCAATTCCACATTACATTTAACAATCAGATTCCCCCTCAGTCACTTCAGCACCACAAAAAATGTGTGAAGATGGTAAATTGGTCCAAATCTCCATTCTGTAGCTAAGTGTCAGCATGGTAGTGTCCTGTAAGACAGCTCTGGCCATCACAGGTGGCTGATTTGGGATTTTCAGATCACCCTTCCCCCCTCACAACACTGAGGACAACCAGGGATGTCAGATGAATTACCAGAAGATGAGCATCCACTCTTCTCCCTTTTCTTCCCCAAGCTTTGCACGTCCTTGAACTAGAACATTTTTTAAGTTTCAAGATCATTTTACTTGTTTCTTTTACAATACCATTACAACTTAAAAACTTTTACACTCACATATCATGACAAACACCAGTCATAACAGTGGTCCTTCTAAATCCTGTTGCTGCCACCAACGGTAGAGTTTCTGCCATTAACAAGTGTAAATCACTCTGACTTCATTATATGCTAGAGAGACAATGCTATTGCATTGCCTATATCTCATTTGGGATAAAAAAAATCCAGTTAGAGTGGATTCAAGACAAGCTAGACTTTGACCCTTAGTTTTTACTTCATCTGCCTTTTGTTTGTTTGTGAAGCACCGTAATTGTTTACATACAATATAAATTGAATCTGTGGCACACAAAAACCAGATTCTGAAGACTCTGTAGGTAACCTAGGGTTATAGGTTAAAAAACATTGACATCATGACAAATTGCTGTAATTTGAAGAATAATCTGAAATCCTGCTGGGACACAATTGAGTCTGCAAGCCTAGTTGTTAATGATAATAAAAGCTGACACAGTAAAAATGATAAAATTAAAGAGAACAGCCAGTAATAGAAGTACCTCCAGTGTATGACACTGATGATCCAGTTAAGGGGACTGGTAAAAATCTCATTGGCAAGAAACTTAATGCTCCATTTGCAGTTAGAGAAATCTCCACTCATTTGTGGAAATGTAACCACTAAGTGCTTTTGTCTTTTTTCACTTACATGCTATCCGTTTGTCATAAATTTAAAACCATGCAGTTTTCATTATATGTTCAGTAGTACAAGGTCATAATTTCATTTTCTATTGATACATAGATACAAACTAACGAGATAAAAACTGCATTTTTAATGTAGTGCACCCATGATACCTTTCTCTGTGTCTTTAACATATCACAAACCAGCTGGCAACATAAAGTATAAATTGGCTGGCTATAAGAGCAGATGATACATTAATTACTTACTCTGTACCAGAATAAGAAAGATCGATTTTACAGTATCAAATAGCAAATGTAGCTGTTATTTTTAAATTGTATTAAAAAAAAAAACAAAACTCAACAAGCCTTATTTAAAACACTAACCATAGAATGGGTTGGAAGGGACTTTTAAATGTCACCTAGTCAAATCCCCATATATATATATATTGCTACTTTAAAACACAGTTATTGAATTTTGCTCTGCCTCTGCTTCTTTATTTTTATTCTCCAGCAATACCTAGATATTATGGATTAGAGAGTATCATTATAAGCATCATAAGATTTTTATTCACTCTTCATACTGAATTGTATCTTTCATAGGCCTCACGTTTCAGATCATTATTCTCAGCTTTGCAGGATCAGGGGATAATGCCTTCTCACAAATAAAAGACGATTTACAAGTAAACCATATGCTGCTAATGTTAAAAATCACATAAACCCCGAAACTAAAGCTAAAAGGATTCTGGCATCTCTTCCTTCTGATAGCACAGTCAATGAGGGGTGGGGAGTTTTCCATCAAAAATCATCTGTGTAATTAAGAACAGAATACAACAAGGGAATAGGTAGATCAGCAAAACCTAAGAAACCACTTGGATTTGCTTTAGAAGTGCAGGAAGACTCAGATCCATCCTTTGGACTGGATACTGCGATAAAGTCTAAAACAGTAACACCACAGACATTTGGCTTCCTTCCAAACCTTTTCTAGCTTAATCCCTAAAATAAGCACTCAAAATTGAAGATTGCAAGGTTAAGAAATGCTGTATCTATTCATAATTAGCAGCCAACTGCTACTGCTACTCTTTCTTATCATATAGAAAACGACTGCAATTGATCTGCCTTTGAATGGCAAATTGCATTTGCAATTATTTCCAGGTTTTTTTCCATCACTGAAAGCTGTACACGGGGATCCAAAGCTGTACACTGGGCCTGGTCTGTTCATGCAGTGGATTCTGCAGGTAATGACTACTAGACATATTCAGTATCTTTTAGTACACTTCTATGTTGCACAACATGTAGGTGTCTGAAGTTTTATATCACTATTTATCAAATATGTTCTGAGATTTCTACTAGCTTATTTTCACAAGTTATTTATCTTATTCTCATCTTATCTTATTTCTCAGAAGATCTTGTCTTTCCTCCACTCCTCTCCATGTCCAGCAGCTTCTCATCAACACCTGCCAAAGCAATCATCAGGGCCAGACCAATCAATTTTCTTCTTTGTAGGATTTTCTTCTATTGAGGCAGGAGTCTTATCAAAGGAAATAGCTTTCAAGAGACCATCCACTGAAAAGAAAGGGGAAATACTGCCCAAGCAAAACTATGTGCAAATTAGGTTTTCATTCAGGGCACACAATTTCACCACATCACAGCTGATAAGGAAAAGCAGCATGAAGCCCTTCACTGGTGTGAAGTACATTGAAAAAAAAACGTTATAAGACAACTTCATCAAAAGCCAAGGGTCCCCAGAATGAATTGATTGATTTGGTCATTTCTTCACTCAAAGTGGTGTCTGTGATCCTGTGTTGCCCAATAGGCTTCTGTTAAGCTCTGAGACTTCATAACGCTATTAAAGGTCTCCAGACCAAACAGTTTAAAAGTTCCAAGTACAAATTTTGAAGTAATTTTCCAAGCGGAAAACAAGACTAACAAGACTGTCAGAAACATTTCTGCAGTGTTGTGTACTGTAATAGAACATACAATTAATTACAATGAAAACTGACCTTGCTCTAAATACTCTGGTATCTGGGAAATAGCCCTATTTGCTTTGTCCAAAGAAAAAAAAAAAAAAAAAAGTGAATCACTGTACTCAGTTTTAATTCTCAGTAAGAATTACATATTCTAAATACAATATTCCTTTCAACTGTATCACAACAGAGCAAACAGTTATACAAAGATGAGGAGCACTTTACCCTACATTTTGCATCAGTTTTTTGAAGCATCCTGCACTCATGCTTTTATCTATTTTCTGTTGACACAAAAACAACACTATATAACAAATCAAGGCTCCACACCATGGACTGATCCCATTCCTCATTTCAGAAGGACCTTCACAGATTTCACCACGTATTCCCTCTTAAAGTAGGCTCATCTTATAGGAACTTTCACATGGATCAGAATATGTAAGAGTGGGGGTTTTCTTGCTTTGTTCTTGTGCAAATGAGCATCTGCTCTGACACACTTGGCACTAATACCACATTTCTAAAATTCAAGTGTTTTTTGGGCACACCCCCAGCCCTTGAAAAGAACCAAAAATGGAATAAAACAGAGAGGGGCATAGCTTCTTTTTTGAGAGTATCACTTGGAAAATAATTATATATTATAAGATACAAAATTCATCATTTCACTTTCATCATAAACAACAAAAACTACAACAAACTCTGCAACACAAGCTATGCACAATTCAAATGCACCATACATATTAAATCGTTCTTACATGAAAGAATCTTTACCAAGGTCTTTTAAAGTACCAAACCGTTATTTACAATGAAAGACAGAGAATAAATTCTAGTACAGCTGTCCTTCTAAGGATAAGTCTGAAGAATCATGCTAAATATAAAACACACAGATGTGCAACGAAAGGTCTCATGAGTATCTTTATATATTTGCCATAAAGACATTAGGCCAGTTAAAGAAGTGGTTGATCTTTACTACATAAACAGATTCTCTCAAGTCTAGTCTTCTCAACTTCCATATCTTTTTCCAGATATTAGTGATTAAAGATCTATATGGAAAAAAGAGATAATAACATAATATAAACATACAATAATAAAAAGTTACACAATAAAGAAAAAATAACATAAAATAGATTTTAAAGTTTCTACGAGTTGCAGAAGCAACAGTTGCATGCAATATTTTCCAAAGACGATTTAGAGTAAATGAGCAACAGAAACCTGACTCTTTCTTAATATGAGTACTTAAGTCTTCCACTGTTCATTGCAAAGGTGAAGAACACGAGATAAATTTAGATTTTATGACCAACTCAGTACCACATTTGAACCTGGATTTACAGTTCCCACTGCAAACTTAAAGAATAAATAAGAAGCCAGAGCAAATCATGACATGGCTTTTTCATTACATGTCTGCACAGCTATAAAACATGAAGGGATAAAAAGAAATCAAAAGTTACTCTCCTTCCCTAAAGCAAGCACACAATTTAAGAAAGTGGATGCCTCTAGGGATCCTTCAAAGGGAGCTGTAGGACTTACAGCCTAGAGGCCACTCTTGGCAGTTATTAATCCCAGAAATGCCCCTTGCATGAAGAAATTTTAAAGGAAAAAAGATGGAGAATAAAATAAGAAAGATAAAACAGAAATTAATATTGCAAGGATACACAGAACACTGTCCTTACTAATACTGCTTACTCAGCATCTTTAATAAACTTGGTGCATTTCAAATACAAAACTATATCTCTAGAGGTATTGACTTCTGTTCAAAATCAGCTACACTTTTGGATTGTTGTGGAGAAATCATTTGAACACCACCATCAACATTAAACACTACATGGAATGCTATCTTAAATTCATATTTAAGCTAGGTATATAAAGTTGCACCTATTATGTGATTGAACGTTACCTAATACAGTAGAAAAATCAGAGATCTTTACTATATGCAGATTTGGGAGTTGGCTTTTATGTCTCATCAACTAAATAACAGCTAGTAAAACTACTTAGAAATGCACAAGTTTTAGTGACAAATCAGGAAGAATAGATCCTCAAGTAAAAGTCATGACTTCAAAAATAGTTTTGTACAATTTATGAACTGATGATGCAGTTAGCGGTGAATTTCTCACTTCCACGTCAGATTAGTGCTTTCACCTCTCATTTTTAAAAATATACTGAACTTCAAGTAAACTTTAGTCAAGATTTCAGGACATGACCCATTTTGAAGATGCACCTTACTTTATACTGAAGATGTATATTATCTAACAATACAAATAGGTCAGCGCTCCTGTTCTAGTTCTTTCTGTTATAGTCAAAACCAGTACAGACTAAAATTAATACATAAATCAGATAAGGAAAATAGAAGTTATTAGCATAACAATACTCAAGAGAGACAATCAGGTCACAAAAACTGTAAAAAAGCAACATTGATAGGTACTATAAAAGCATGAGTTGAGTATAAAAATAATGCTGCATTAAGCAAATAACCATTTTACAATGAATGGAAAAGGTGTTCAGCAAATATGCTCAAAATCACAAAATCAGTAATCCACATCTACCATATTGTCACCAAAGTATAAGGTGATATACTAGCAAGCCTCTGACTTTTAAGCAAAAATCATTTAAGTATAAAATCAATAACTTATATTCATAAAACTTCAGTAACAGAAAGGTAGGGAGTAGCCAGGATCAATTTAAATCTATGAGTCAAAGTAGCTCATACTCAATCCACAAATGTAATTTAAATGCTATTTCCTTATAGAGTTATAATATGCTCAGTAAGGCACAAAAGAGGTATTTTTCATCATATACGTGATGCTGCACAAGTTAAAGCACAAAGTTTATCCACAGTTCTCAATTTTCTTGTAATCACAACTGATAGTAAAATAAAATACAAATATATTGTGAGACTGATTATCAGTTGCAATTACAAGCTAAAATTAATGTCTCTATTCTTGGTATCATGGAGGAAGCTACCATATGTATGGTGATAGACATGGGATAGCCTTTCTGTTCTTGATGGAAACAAAAGATTCCTCCGGCTCCTTGTGCTGACCCACTCCCTCTCCCACTTCCTTCCTAGCTTACTCTGTTTACCCTCTGTTTTAATTGTCAAAATATATAAATTTAAATTAAAAATAATCCTTATCTCTAGTTTCTCTTAGAAATCAGTCAAAAATACCTATACCACCACTTGCATATAACCAAACTCTGTCGATTTTTACATTTCCTTTCCTGTATGTTATATTCTCATTCCACAATCACCTTGTTTGTATCTCAGATCAGCCCAAAGGGATAAGGGTACAATATTTGTAAGCTTTGCAGTAACATTTCATAGAATCACAGAATGGTAGGGGTTGGAAGGGATCTCTAGAGATCATCTAGTCCAACTTCCCTGCAGAAACAAGTCCATCTACATCACGTCACACAGGTACATGTCCAGGAGAGTTTTGAAAACCTCCAAGGAAGGAGACTCTGCACCCTCCCTGGGCAACATGTGCCAGGGCTCCCTCACCTGAACAGGGAAAGAGTTTTTTCTTATGTTTAAATGGAACTTTTTGTGTTCCAGCTTCTTTCCATTACGTCTTGTCCCCTTGCTAGATACAGCAGAAAAAAGACATGCCCCAACCTCCTGACATCCACCATTTATATACTTATAAATATTAATGAGGTTCCCCCCTCAGTCTCCTCTTCTCCAGGCTGATCAGCCCCAGTTCCCACAGCTTTTCCTCATAAGAAAGATGTTCCAGTCCCCTGATCATCTTGGTGGCCCTGTGCTGGACTCTCTCTAGAAGTTCCTTGTCCCTCTTGAGCTGGGGAGCCCAAAACATTTATAAATTACCAGTCTTTTACATAATACGGTGGTATGACCAAGTTTCCAGCTCTGTAAAGTTAAACATCAACAAGATGTTCAGAATTTAGAATCATAGCATCATTTAGGTTGGAAAAGACCCTTAAAATCATGAAATTGAACTGTTAAGCAAGCACGGCCATGACCACCACTAAACCATGTCCCTAAGCACCACATCTACATGTCTTTTGAATAGCTCCCAGGATGTTGCCACTTCCCTGGGCAGCCTGCGCCAGTGCTTGACAACCTTTTGGTGAAGAAATTTTTCCTAATATCTAAGCTAAACCTCCCCTGGCGCAACTTGAGGCTCCCTCTTGTTACTTGGGAGAAGAGACACTTCATTTGCAACAGTTTCCTTTTTAAACAGTACTTATTCCCTTCATTAAAATGAAGGTGAACATGTTTGAGCATGAAGAGTGAAAACCCAGCTCTCACAACAGCTAGTATTATTGAGATCTGCAAATCAGAGCATAATAAGAGCAATAAAATCAATAGTATATGCTCAAAGACTCCTCTATCTCAGCATCCTATCAGGAACTTCAGCCTCAGGAGGAATATGAAGAACAGGGACAGCAGTTTATAGGTCAGGGACTACCTGAAAATACAGCTTTTGGATTTCAGTCAGTTTTTCCTGGATCTTTCTTCCATCAATGTACCTAATACTGTTCGTGAGCATAAGTCCACAAACTGTTCGCCATCTGTGCATTTTAATAGAGTATAAGGATACTTATGCATGAACAATTTCAGATCAACTTATAATTATAAACATTTTAAACAGAAAACAGAAAATCAGAGGGTTTGCACAGAAACTATTTTTTTTTTTAGAACAGAGTATCTCAGAGTTTATTGTAATACTTTTTAACTGCAAGACCAGGTCATGTTTTTAAGTCTCAACATGAACATATTGCAACTTTTGGTAAGTAATAGCAACATTAGGAACATCTTCTGGCTCTTAAAAAGGACCTCATAAAAAAATCCAGGATAATCATCAGTACATCTCTATCATGTGCATGGATCTGAACACAGAAATACTCGTGTCCTACTCCAGTTAAAATGGGCTCATTCACATCCCCATTTCTGTGGACCAGCACCTTTCCAAATACTTCGATTCATGTTCACATTGCAAAGCACTTGGCTTGTAACTGCTCTTGGCTACATGTGGTGCCACCTTAAGACACAATGAACGTTATGGGGGTTTTTTTTGGAGAGGGTCAGCTCCAAGGGCTTGAAATGCTGAAAATGTTATGTTGCACAACACCCGAATTAAAGCATGATGCCAAAGGCACGTGCATAGAAAAAGTCAGGCTATAGGGCACATCAAGTACTGCTGGAACACTGCTGAAGCACATTCTGACTTGGTGTCGTTCACATCTGTACTGCCTGAAGCAGATCTTGCATACACTATACCATTCATCTGATTTTTCTCTTGAAGGGAATTCTTTCAAATGGAGGCACAGGAGCTAAATTATCACATCAAGTGAGTAAACTGTGGAGTCAGGCCGAACTGGCACCATGGAGTCACTGTGGCTTTATCTACGCTGCTAAGCTACAGTCAGAGTATGGGTCAGGCTGTTGGCATGCAACTTCTGTACCATTAAGCTGTTACTTCAGCTCCCAGAAGGGATTTTGTCTTAGTAGTCTCCTATCCAGTGCCTGAAAATGGTTTCAGCATGGGCCAGAGGCCATTCCACTGGGTAGTTCAGATGTGTCATCCAACTTTGCTACAGAGAGTAAAAGAGTTTAGCTATATGGATACCAGTTTTCATTTTTAGAGGCAAAGCAGAAATCCCCCTTTCTTTTTATTTACTAGTACTGTCTCTTAAAACACAGCTCCACCCATAGAGTTAGGAACATGAGCTAAAAACTCAAGGCCAAAGCACATCCACACATTGATAATAGTTTAATAAAAAATAAAGAAAAACAAGAGCACCATTATCTGTATGAAATTAATGAATTTGTTACATGCTCCAGCACAAAAAGCATCGCCAATTTCTGCTTTCCCTGGCCCTTAACTCATGATGCCCTAAGACAGCTCTTAAACTCAAAACACAATTTACTGTACATAAATAAGTAATGAGCAAAAAGCAAGAAATTAATATCTTTAGTTAATACCTTTCCTTATGCATAGATAGCAGGAAAAATTAAGCGGCCAACAACTGCAGGGATTTTATCAGCAGAGGTCCATTAAGAAAAATGCTGTACCTAATAGGAAGTAGATTGGTTTCCCCAGTGATTACAAAACAATAGTAAAAGACTGATTCAACACTACTCTCAGTTAATCAAAAGTAGCCTATTTGCTTTAAAGAAGACTGAACCAGTGCTTAGAGACGTCTAAGAGCTATGAATCTGCCTTTCTTCACTCAGGACTCAACAACTAATTTCTTAATATTAAAGGAAGTTTACTTTCGAGGCAAATCCATTTAGAATTCACTTTCAATTTAATACAAAAAAAAAAATCCTCTCAGGTTTTAAACTCATCCCTAACCTCTGGCTTGTTTTTTTGCTCAAGGTTTGTTCAGATTGATGTATGAACATACATTTTCTGAAACATAAATAACATAAGCATTAATATATTCCAAACCCAACAAAGTAAGTAGATAGAGTAGCAACAGATATTTGCAGGAAGGCTTAATTGCAGGATGTTATAAAAAATGAACTTCTAATCAAGACAGAGAAATCTTGGTCGAAACGGCCGCGAGCAAGGCAGGAAGACAAGTGCCAGTGTTATTTAATATGATGAAAATCCCCTCTGCTAGTACAGAACTGTAACAAGATCAATAGTTGTACAGGAAGTTCCTAGAGCTCTGTTTTGTTTTGCAGCATAGGTAATACAACAGACTAGTACCTTTGCCTTAAATTCTTTTTTCTCATATTTGCCAAATCAACAGCATTTCGCTGCAGTTGTTTTTTTATACACATATACAACACTTGGAAATGTTGTGATGTAAACCATTTATCAACACTGGAGCTCATTCACAAATATGTTCACAATTTTCTTTTTTCTGTTCCAGGTACCCACTCTGCAGGTTTTTTTCCATTATCATAGAATCATAGAATGGTAGGGGTTGGAAGAGACCTCGAGAGATCATCTAGTCCAACCCCCCTGCAGAAGCAGGTTCACCTAGATCAGATCACATAGGAACATGTCCAGGCAGTTCTTGAAGACCTCCAAGGAAGGAGACTCCACAACCTCCCTGGGCAGTCTGTGCCACTGCTCTGTCACCCTCACAATATAATAGTTTTTTCTTACATTTAAGTGGAACTTCTTGTGTTCCAGCTTCATCCTATTACCCCTTGTCCTGTTGCTAGATACAATAGAAAAATTATTATGACACAGATCTTTTGCAGAAGAAAAGCTGTGCTGAGTTGCAAGAGGAAGAAAAACATCATGAGAAAAATAGTCACAGAGAACGATGATGATTTGAGATGTAAAGGACTTGAATTACCAGCTATTAAAAGGAAATCATTAAAGCTCACAAAGATAAAGAAAAACACTATAAATTTGACCCAAAGCAAACATTGTAGCTTGGTTCTACAAGTATAAAAAATTTGTAATTGGAATGGAATAAAGCACTTCTTAATTTGACTCCAGTATGCTGAAGCTGAAGTTGAGCAAATTTACTTAAAAATTAAAAATAATAATAAATGTATTTTATATTTTCAAATGTTTCTGCAGAAAACTGTCCATTTCCTTTAATGTTCCACGTTCACATCCTCTGCAAAGACCAAGAACGTGTTAAACATAGGCCTCCTGTTTCAGTTTGTATGCAGGTAAAAGACATACAGCGTATTAAACTGTCTCAGTTCTCTTCAGCCTTGATTCACCATTACACACTGAAGTTTCAGTGCACAGCTGCATAATCAACATTTATTTCCAATCAGAATTCTCAGCTTTTCAGGTTCAGGCTCCTCTTTCACAATCTCACTATTTACCACCTCTCCCACTAGCACTACTCATTATGGCTGATAGCATCATTTACTATGCTAATGCTTACTGTAAAAGCAGTAAACATGGCTTCTTTCCAAAACAGCAAGATGGAAGATTATAAAGTCATAATTCCTGATCTTCTCATAAAATTACTGTCCAGGCATTCTGTTCTCCATCTGCTCTGTGGTTATCAATCTGTGATACAACACCTCATAGCAAGTATTCAAGCTGTGAGGGAGGTACCATGTCAGATGAAAACAGTAAGACAGACTTCCTACCTGCACAGCACAGTAAGACTGGAGTAGCATTGCTAATGGTTTTGTAAACTTCTTCATACACGGAATAACAATAAATAATAATAAAATTCTTCATACTTTAAGTAAAAGGATGAAAATTAACATGTAATTTCAGTTACCTAAAGTAACTGCAGAATATTTAAATAGGAGCTGTATTACTTGTAAGCTTAACCTAAATTACATCAGACTGTTTCATTTTTCTGATTAAATCTTCACTCAACACTATAGCTGAAGCCAGATACTATCATATTAGCTCTCACTGTTTTACATTGCTCACAGCTTCCAAACACGGTGAATACCAACATTCTTGTTTTAAAAAGACTTTTGTGACTCAATACATCTCATGTTGCCTTGGTAAAATTCTTTATGCTTCTGTTTCAGCTGGCACAGTAGAGACATAGTTGCTGGTTGTTCCATTATACAGGCTGAAGCCTTGCAGTCTGGGCTTTTGTTTTGTAATCACCAAGATAGGAGAATAAGAGGACAGATTTCATTATAAATATTAGGCAAATACTTTAACTCATGCTTTCAAAGCTAAATAGGCCATAAAAAATAAAGACCCCAGTTAGTCCCTATTTCCTCTCCAGAACCTTCTAATTAATTTTTCATAATAAAAGGAAGGTTAAAGATAGGGTAATTGGCAAAAACTTTACTGTTGAAAGACAGAATGGTCTATTATGCCCCCAGAAAACACACCTTGCATGACCTCTTTTCAAGAACAAAAGAAGACATCTACGAAGAACTTCTGGCAATTTTATTTTAACTGAAACTCTGTAGGCAATACTGCCCTGCTTATCTTACTTTTCTGTTTGTAAACCTCTGGAAACACCAAACTTTTTCATATGCAGTGCAGTAGCCAGTCAGCATTCCTCTGCAGTCTGAATTCAGTCTTTTCAGTGAGCCATTGCAGCTCATTCACAGCAATGTTCATGTCTTATTTTCTTCCTAGAGATTTAAAGCTAATCTCTCAGACAAAAAAACAAAGTCTAATTACAGATTTAAAGATCTTGGACAAAAAGATTCTGGGAACTAAATGGACTAGACATAACTAATATCTGTAACCAGTAGACACACGTGGAAGATATCCATTTCAGGCACTTCTAAAAAGGCCACGAGACACTGGAAATTGTGGCTATTTCATATCCATTTCATGCTGTTTCTACATAGCAAAATTATTCTTTTGATTCCATAAATATCCATGCAAGAAAGATACAGACTCACGAGTTTTGGCAATTGTGAGATTCGTAAGCAAGCCCCTTGGTGGTTTGGCCTGACCTCCTGAACAAACCACACAATTTCTAGCCAAGTAAGCTAGACGTGGCACGGCAGCATGCTAATGCGTCCCTTCAGCTTCCAGAGCTTCTACATTGCCCTGGGTATTCATACTAAAAAGTTGGGTTTCCATCAGTCAGTTACCTGGAGAGACATACCATCCATCATCCCCTTCCCAATTACGAAACATTTTTTGTGGTTGTTTTCCCATTAAAACTGTCATAGATTAGTGATGTTTTGACCCATTTCTATCACCTGTGTCACCTTAACTACACAGTTCTACTGGAGCTACTTGACAGGGATTCCCTCGTTTTTCTTATTTTATGTCCTATGATAAAATTTAGCTCCATTTTTCAAAACTAAAACTTTTCCTCATCAACACCATTTTAAAGATTCTTTTTCTTTTTTGACATTTTCACAAACCGTGGCTGATCCTATTATATTTAGTCATGCTATTTCTTGAAGCCAAATCTGTCTGCTAAAATATCTCCTCATACTTTTAATTAAGTTCTTATGTAGACTTCTATCATCCAGAAATTGTGCAAGCTACTTTATTTTTATATAAATACATTTTAAAATATCATTTTGCTATCTTCATTCTCAAGGTCATGAGACTATTAGTTGGCAGCTCTGTAAGTATTATGAGTCAATTTATCGCCTTGCAAATAGTTTCAAAAACCTTTTCAAACAGACAATAATAGATTATGCGAGCAATCTTCAAGAGAAGTGAAGAATTTATGGTATTTTCCCCATCTGTGACAGAAAAGGCTTCAAGCAGACAAGGATAACTTGAATGTCTTAGTATTGGTACAGGTTTTCTAGTCTTCATAAAAGTGCAGGCTGAATCTACATGTTGCCAAGGGATCAAACAAGTTTACTGGATCGTGTGTTAACATAAAATATTTAAAGAAGCAGCAAGGCTTCGACCCAAATCCCATCCTTGAATTCTAAAATCAGCACTGTCTTGCACAAAGCTACAAGAGACCTCCAGGACACTGCTGAGCCGTCCACTGACTGAAGTAAAAGCTGAAACATCTGAAATCTATCCTGTTTAATGGTGACTTTTAGCATTTGTACTTTGATAGTGCCTAGAGATTCCTGTGATAGACCGAAGCCTTACATGTTAGGCACCACACAGAAGGAGCACTGCAAATCCTCCAGAAATGTACCATCTAAACTCATTAAAATGGTGTCCCAGTCCAGTCACTGTTGTTGAGTAAAGCTTAAAATGCAAATAGGGCTTTCCACTTCTGGCAGCGAAACATGCAGTCTCTGCATGCTACCGCCTGGCAGCTCCAACCTGCCAGCAGCTCTAAAGGAAAACTAGTACTTGAATAGAAAACACAGCCAGCTGATGATCGTAACTGTAAAACAGACAGTAAGAGCTTGAGATCAGTTCCACAGACCAAACTCAGGAAAGGAAATCAGATAGAGGATGTATACAAATAATAAATTGGTCTCCATTATACAGAAGATCAGATTAGACGCATATTCTATTCACAACACAGTGCCCTGCAGAGACGTATAAGCCAGATACTACAAGCAGTACAAAGCAGTGCTTAGCCTGCTCAAAAGTGCTTAGCCTTCTTTCAACTGAAGTGGGCTAAAATGGCTCTCTTCTGCAGGATTTGGATCCTCTTGAAGGTCACAGTTCTACACCATATAGCCAAATCCTTCATGTCCCCATGTTGCCACACACTTTGTGAATCCTTACCAGATAAGATGCCCAGGTAGCAGCAAATAAAACCACAGACCATCACCAGAGTGCAAATTTGGTTTTCTCCGTCACAACACCTTGTCTGGGACAGAACTCACTTAATCTGGACTTGGACTGGGAAGAACATCTGCAAAAGGGCTTGCTAAAACTAATGGAGGTGGCTTTAAACTGGGATTTTTTATTTCCAGAGAATGAAGACCAAGACTCTAAGGCTTTTATTGCTGTGGGCAGGTATGTGTCACAGACTTCCTGAACAAGTGAAGGGAGTTTAAACACCTGGACATGGGCTGAGAGGACAAAACAGAACTACAGTGGCAATTAAAGTTCTTGCTCTACATCCATGACGATTTCCTAACACAAACACTGATGGGGCTCACTAGGAAGAAAGCTGCTTAAGCCACTGCTCACAAACACGGATGAACCCTGTCCAGCAGCCTGAGTTGTGGTGACCTCCTGAGCACATGGAGAAAGGTTGGAAAGGTATCTTTTGAGGTATCTTCCAACCCTTAAGATTCTGTGGTTCTGTGAAAGGTAAGCAGTGGAGTAGGGAGGGATTTTAGAAGCATGGATTTAGGCTTATTCAAGGAAACATCAGGGTAAAATCCCATGGCAACAGGCACAATGGGAGAAGAGTTCCTAGGACAGCTCCCTAACATTTATTGGGAATTCAGAAAGGAAGGAGGCCCTTGTGCAGGAAGGCTAAGAATTCTGGCAGTAGGACCACTTGGCTTAGGAAGAAACTTTCTGATAAGCTAATTTTTAAAATTCTTTTTAAAGTGAGATGAAACAAGGACAGGCAAAAAAAAAAAAAAAATAAGAGCATAAAAACACTGTTAAAAAACCTGGGTGAAAAAAATCAGGGAGGCCAGAGCTTCACCTGAAGACAGACCTAGGGAGGGACAATTCAGGTGAGAAGTAGGGAAGCCATGGGCACGATAGCTGTAAAAGTTCAGAAAACATGTGGATGATAGATGGGGGATAGAACCCAGTGACAGAAGACATGAGAAAGACTCAGTGTCTTTTTTGTCCTGATTTTTACAGGAAAAGCTTCTGCACATACCAGCATGTTTCATGTGGGAGGCTGGACGACCTGAGTATCCCTTCAAACTACCATTCCTGTGACTAAGCCAAAAGTCAAATAACCAACAGATACTGCAGAACTCTAGTACAATAAAGGATTTCTCTCATAATCACAGTGAACTCCATAGTCTTTCTTACACTGACTCTCCATAGTTGAAGCTAGATAAACCCTTTAAAGAAGTATTTTCATGGGATTTGCAACACATAATTTAGTTGCCCTGACTATAATTGTTCATCAGTATAAGCAAGCCATTTGGAAACACAATTCTGAGTTTTTATTCTCGGTAAATCACAATTCAGAGACACAGAGACCGTCTCATCAATCAAGGCAAGACTGAAGAAATATGTTGCTAGTAGACTTCAACTGCTCATAAGCACTGATAAATTTAGCCTGGTGAATTGCTTAGTGTTCTGTAGCACTGCTGTAAAGGACAATCAAGCAAGCTACAGCCACATCTGGAAAGAACTGGGAAAACAAAGGGAAAAGCACTATTCATTTAATCTATAGAGGTTGTCTTCTATCCTCACCATCGATGCATCTGAAATACAGTCTGTTTAGCTAGATCCCCTGTCGTGTCAGGTGATGTTTGCTCTCTTACACTCTCCCCTGGGTATGTAATGTTTCAGAAGAAAGTGTTTTTAATGCTTATGCAGCTGTCTGTGACTGGTAACATAAGCATTCTTTATGCAAGGAGAGACAAGCAAAACCATTTTAAAGAAGAAAAGATGCTTTTATTGTGTTTAAAGGGAATCATTTAGCTTTTGTTTTTTCCACTGAGAAATCACAAAACTATCATGCTACAAAAAGCACTGAACATGAGATTACCTTAAATGGTCTTTTTAACTTACCACAGTTGCCAAGATCCAATTATATTATTGAGTGTGTTGCTTTCAAGACAATGTAATGCTAAACTATGACATGTATAAGAACTTATCTACCATATACCTACTTGTTCTCATCTAACCCAAACTCTAAAAGAAGCCTCATGCCTTCCCCCAGAATAGTCCTGCAACAGTTGTTTCACACCATCTTGAACAGAATGGCAAGCACCACAGCTGACAACTGTTCCTTTAGCTTGACAGTTACTTTCCAAAATTAACCTTTTATATTTAGTTACTTAATCTTCCTACAGTCCAATTATGAAGGTATTTCTTATTGAGCAGAGTATTAACTTATAAATATTAATGAAATCATAAGCTTTATCTACTGAGCATGACATTGACCTGCTACTGTCCTGATTATCATTTAAATCTATATCAAGAAAATTTTATTCTCAATTAAACAGACAAAATCCTGTAAAAAAAAACTATACCTCTTTTATAAATTGGAGAGCATAAGAGCAAGAAAATAAGTAACACTAGGTTATACTAAGAAAAAATTTTTCACTTGAAAAGATTGTCAAGCACTTGCACAGGCTGCTCAGGGAAGTGTTGAGTCACCACCTCTGGAGGTATTCAAAAGACATGTAGATGTGGCGCTGAGGGACATGATTTAATGGTGGACGTGACAGTGCTCATTTTACAGTTGGACTCAATGATCTTTAGGGTTTTTTTCCAACCTAAATGGTTCTATGATTCAATAATATTCTTTTTTACCTTCAAGGAAAGATATACATCTGCTAGAACTCAGAATCAAATTCTATAAAGAAGGAATTTTAGTTTAGATTAAACTTATTTTCTAATTGGATTTAGAGTTTGAATTGAGATTTCCCATTTATCAGCTATGTACTGTTTTTCTAAGTTCCCAAGCTGGCTAAAGGCTTTGATGCTGTAATAGTTACAGATACATTTCCATTTCTTAAAGAAATATTCCTGTTTAAAATGTAATATTGTATTAAATGAATAAAAGCAAACAAAAAAAGCCCACCATTTCTGCGAAGAAACAAACACAACAGAGAAAACATCTGCTTCCAAATAACCAAACTAACTCAATACTGAGAATAAAGATTAAATTTCTACTTCTATAAACATCATATAAACTCCAAGGCAGCTGTCAATAACACTCCGACAGAAATCTATATCCAAACCTGGTTAGAAATTGACCTTTTCTTCCTCAGATCAAAACAAAAAGGAATCAACTCTCTACCCTCTATGATCCAAGAAGCAAGTCATTCTTTCAAAACCTCAAGCTAGCAAACCTCTGTGAACCTCAGCATTCATCAGGTAGACAGACACTTAAGGTCCCAAGTTCTGATGGACTTCACAACACTGTAAACTGCCAAGGCATGCTGTGGAAAAAATGAAAATCACATCCTGGAATCACATAAAAATAATAGGAACTTATTATGTTTTAGTAATAAGGAATACTATTTTCATGGGCTTTTTTACTTCTGTTAACTTCAGTGTCAAGAAGACTGAGAGGTCTTCCAGGTGCTTTTAAAAAACAAAACAAAACAAAAAATCTCATTACACTTTAATTCCCAGTGAAATATGGAAAAATGTGGCTTTTCAGAATGTAACAACAGCTGCAGCAAAGTACAGTTTTCATTGAAGCACGGACATAAATCAGAAACAAAATGAGAATACAGGAGCCCGTTCCTCTCAAATTCCATCCTACTCCAACTTCCTACTATGGTAACACAGTTTTAGAGTATCTGAGTAACATCTGTAAGGTCTGATTCATTTGACAGCAGCAAAACTTTCTGCAGAAAGCTTCTGTAGTACCTCAGTTTAGTGTCCCTAGGTGGAAGAATGCATCGCAACCTCAAAGATCTGATCAGGGACACAATTCAGACACAGGGAGAAACATCTGAGGCATATTTTCAACAAGCTTCTTTTTTCTCATCCATTAAGTTCTCCTTCACAGATATCGATGCTTAAAAGCCATAAGGCTTCTAGTGCAGTGAAACAGAAGGGTCAAAGCAGCCAGCCAAGATGAAGTCAAGGGCAGAGATACAGTCAGCACTCCAAAGGACAGCTACATAAAGCTGTGCATAACAACAAGATTGTTTCCACAGATAATTAGAAAATATCACTTTCAGCAAAGTGCACGTATGTCTTTAATAAACACTTCTGAAGGGCCAGGATATGAAGGAACTCTGTTATATACACAGACTGGGACAGAAAAGCACGGGGAATATCAGTTATATCATCTCCCTCATCAGCATGAAAACTGATGATGCCAGCTTTCCCCAGCCTGGAGAAACAGGAGGAAGACAGCATTTACAGTCAGCAAAGCTGATTTTATGGTGCTATACTGCAAGTCACTGCCGATAAAATTCTGTCTGGGAAGTTCTTCCTAGGGCTACCAACTCACACGTCCAGCAAAAAAACCATCTTCTAAGGGTATTCGGAGTGCAGTATCAACCCTTTGAAATCAATTACATTTTCTTCCTTCCCTGATAAAGTGATACACAGTCATTACCTAACTGGGCATACAGCGTACTTATATAGAGTATCACTCATCAACAAATCGCATGCGCTACCTGTTTCATTACTAGAAGCTGAAAGAAATGTCAGGGCCTTCTCCCTCCTTCCTAGCTCTAAATTCTCATCTTTCAAAAGCAATTATGACAATATTTCATTTTGATTACATAAAGCATTCCTACAGACTGAAAAAGTACAGATATTTAAATGACAGTCATTTCAACAGAGTACCACCAAACAACCAAATTTAAAAGAATATTTGTATTGAAGTAGCATATTTCCCAGAAAAGTAGATTTTGTTTACAGCTTCCAGTCTTCCACTATTAACACATTTATAATCCTAATACCACCAGCCACCAAAGTAAACCTGAACTCTTTCTATTGTCCCAATATGCCAGGTCACAAGACTGTACCTTTGGGACAATGAATTCTTTCTTTTCTTTGACTTTAATTAAAAAAAAATTACGTTGAACAAAAAAGAACAGGCTTAGAAACAGCTATGACAAACACAAAGAAGCATTTAATCTCTACCACAAAGAGTTACTGATAGTTCCTCTAAAAGCTTTAATGTACCATCAAAAATGCAGTGTCTATTGAGAGAAGGCCATGATAAGAAGTGAGTTTTCATATGTCATTTACAGCAAATTTCACAAGACAAATTTAAACAGAAAAGTAATAATTATTTTATACATAAACCACCTGAATAAATAGGTAATTACTTCTTGTGGTGCATACAGATTATCTTATCTTCCTTTATAGATAGTGACTCTAAAAGCTATTTAAGTCCAGAACCAAAAGAGCCTAGCCAAAACTACAAAACTTTTACTCCTTATGTGAAATAAGTTACCAATACAACTGTTTCCAAATGCAAAATAGCAAGCACTCTACCTATATGAACTTATCCATGACTTGCTCAAGAATAAGTAAGCATTGCAGAGATGTTTCAACACATAAGCCTTCTCCAAAGGGATCATGGTAGAAGTTAATTTTAAACTAATTTAAAAGCTAGTTTCAGATATAAAATTAGAGCTTTAGAAAAAGCAAAGAGGCTTGATGTATTGTATCAATACACTTAACACAAGTCTAAATCCTGCACTATATTTAAATAGACAGCATTTGAATACTCAGCTAAATGGAAAGCACTCAAATTATGAGCTACAGCTGTAAAAATAACAGCTGCTCTACTTATTCTTCCTTGAGGATCTGCTTAGATTAACACATATGTAACGTTTATGATTTATTCATTGGTTTCTGAGTAGAAACATAAAGTAGCTAGACTGAACTATAAAAAACAGGTTAATATAATTTCTCCTTTTAACACACTTGAGAAATTGCATTATGAATCCTCTTTACTTGTACAAGGCTTTTTTTCCTCATTTTAGAACAGATAATTTATGCACATGATTCAGTTATTACAGCACTGACATATTAGCCCAGGAAAACTCTGTAAACATCACTTTAGGAACTTCTCATTTTGCAGCTTCTCAAGTTCAAATACAGAATTGCAAGCTCTAAATAGAAACTGGCAAACAGTTATATAAACAGGACAGGAAGCTTTGGGCTTCTCTAACCACACATCCTTTAAGTTGTTAATTAAAACAAAAATAAATCCTTTAAGGGTTTGATGATTAATGCACTGAAGTGGTTACTATGAGGAAAATGGCACAATTCTCCCTTAATGTCCTATTGGCCCAGTATGGGTAGGTCTGAAATCATCATGTAGCTTTAATATCAGCTAAACTAGCAACACTTTGATAAATGCTGACAGATGTTGCATTCATGTGGTATTTCTCAAATTTTAATACTAATATGTAGAATTGGAACCAGAAGTGATAGGTTTCCGTAACAGAGATGAGACAGGAAAAGGCATTTTCCATTAAATAAGAACTTCTCCATACCTCAGTAAAAATTGCTTTAAGGCCAATCACAAAGCACTTCAGCACACAGCAATTAAATCACTCTTAAATTTAATTTTTGAAGTTCATTAGGTAAAGAAATAAAAAAAACAAAACATCAACCAATCAATCAGTACTTACTTGTGGAAGCACTCTGTTGACACACTGTGGGCAAAAGCCTTGGACAAAAAGGAGGTTTATGACCTCCCTGGCAAAGACACAATGATTTTGGCTGATAGTCAGAGATATCTGGCAGAGATGCCAAGGCTGTTTGTTTGGGCTTTTCTTGGAAGAAGATGACTTACCAATCCATGTTCTATTGCTTGAGATCAGACAGAATATCCAAATAAACACATACTATCTACAGCCTAGGTTATTTTACAAATTGGCCTCAAATGTGTTCCAAAAAACACATTAAATTTTCCCACAGTCTCCAACATGAAGCTATGTAGTACATGTTCCAGACTTCAAAATAATCTCTATGGAAGCAAACATCACTTTTATTAGGTTTTACTGGAACAACATTTCAAATAAACTTCACAGTCACATCAAACTTCTTTGAGTTCTATTTTTAACTTTTTAAGCACATAATAAAAGAGCAATGGGACAAATAAGAGTTGGTAATCATAATGCAAGTTAGGCTGTTCCACAAAGATGTTTTGTACAATACATAGAAAATGTGGCTTACAGATACTGCCCATCACTAGTTACACACTTGGCATTACAGCAGAAAAGTTTTAACAATGGATTTTTGAATACTGTGGTATCTGTAACAGATGAGAAAGCACTGAATTGATTTCTCCTTTTAAGGATGAAAACTGTTCATTCAAGCAAAAGACCACTCAATGAGAGCAACAGTTGTTGAATCAGGCTCAGTTAAGCATTCAGGATGTACAATTATACTCAACAGATGTACTCGGAATAAAAAAAAGGATAAAAGCAAAGAGAAGTGTCATAAAACATCTTCATACATGAAAAATTACGTCTATACATCTAGGTATTTAAATGAGCCAAATCCTTACCATTTTCACTCAAGCAAATTCCCAACAAGGCCAACAACAGTTTGCTCATTAAGGTCCTTAGTTATAAAATTTTTAGGAGGGCTGCTGTTCCCCATAGGCCTCTTCATAAAATTAAGATCTATTTCTTACTGGAAGTAGGATGGATAACGTAGTTTGGAGCCTAAAAGTTACATTCATAGAACAATAATTATTTCGCAGCTCTGTCAAAAATTATTCATTTAATGCTACAATCACTGGGCAGAAATCCACAGTTTGTGTTCTGAAATAGGCCAGACAAACTCGTTAAAATCACTTCCCTTTCCCTAAGCTCAGTGCTGTGACATCAAAGCCACAAATGACAGCTTTCACCAACAGAAGCTTTCATAAATGAACAAACAAAAAGTAGAACAAAAATATTAAATATTAACCCTTTTCAAATTACCTTAATATTAGGCATCAGACAGATCAAATGCACACCAACTATCACCAACACAGTCCAGCTATAGCCTCTAATTTATCAAAGGTCCCTCATTGGATCTTAATAATGTCAGCAACACTTTACAGAGAAGAACAAGACTAAGTGGTATTTCCTAACTGTGTACCTCCTCTATCATGGACTGGCAACTACAAAGTATGTTGGGGTTTTTTAAAATTTTCCTGACAGTTATACCTCCCTTCAGTAGCAAGTTACTATCAATTTCATGCTGTTTTTTTAAAACTTGTCTAATAAAAACAATAATTTTCAAGTACTGACAGTTTGCAATTACACTGAGCACAGAGTTTCCAGTGCTTTAATTTTATATGCATTTCCCCCAGGTAGTGTAACAGCATTTTCCTAATTTGTATCTATGAAAACTAAATTATACAAAAATACAACTGCAAAATCTCTTATCTATTCTACTCATACTATACATTTGATCTACAACTATAATTTTTCCTAAATTTTACCCATAAATATCCCTATGGAAAGACTGCAGATAATGCAGTAAAGTACTGCATGTCTCATCAAGCAACAAACGATAGAACTCAGAGAGGTAAAAAAAAAGCAAGGAGCATAATTAAATATATATTCTGCACTATGTTTATCCACAGAAGACTATTATACTGTATAAAAAGACTGGAAAAAAACAACAGAAAACCACTTTACAAATTAATGTAAGACTTCAATAATGCCTACATTTTGAATAAAAATACTGCCATTAGCTCCAAGAGGAACTAGTTTGGGTTTTATATGGAAACAAATGTACAGATCCACAAAGGGCTGGGGTTGTTGTTGACATCCTCACTTGCCTGATCTCTGATGATTGGCAGACATTTCACTACTAAGGTAAAGCATGGTGAGCACACCAAATAAGCAGGCCTAAAAGACTCCACGAGATAGATACGGCTGGAGTTTTCCCTGACGAACCAAGAGTTCACATTCTTCCTTCTACCAGCATAAATGGCAAATTCTTTTATTCTGTGCAATAACAAAAGATGAAGGTGTATGCCAGCTCTTTAAGTGAACAACCAAGAAGTACAAATGCAGAAGTACACAACATAAACAGAGGGAAAAAATGCTGTAAAATAAAGGTTGTGTTCTTTCTTTTTAAAAAATAACTGATTTTTTAAAATGTATTAGAAGTTCCCACTGATATTTAAACCCCAGTGACAGTGAAAGCAGGCAACTACCCTTGAAATCCACTGTACTCTCAAATGTTTGGAGACTTAAGCCCTGAGTCTTTGCATAAAATCTAGTATGTATATTTACACACTATCACGCTGAGACGGAAGTTTTAAGTAATGTCAGGGTAGAGCTCATTAAAGTTACAATTAGACTAGATTTCTCCACACATGATGCCATCAGGATTTTGAATCATACTAAGCAGCTGGAATTGGTCGGGGCACTGGGTTGGCACAGCTGCTTTTCACCTCTGCAGGTCTACATGCACACAGCTCATCTCAACTGGGCACAGACATGACTATCCAGCAGGAACAAAAGTGTGTCTCCCACTGGATCCAATGATTGACAGGACTTCATAGAGCTGGATGAAATTTGGTATGGGTGCTATTTGCATTAATGATATTTGGTTTTAATAATCCTATCTGCCTGCAAAGAAAAATGTATTCAAGAAAAGTTTAAATACTTCTATAGTCAGTTAAAATGTATAATAATTGCAGCCTTAGGTCTGCAGTTTCCATTATCTGTACATATCACAAGACGTGTGATAACCCACACCACCAAAACTGTACTTCAACAGGACTCGGAACAAAGAAAAGAAACCATGTGGACTGTCAAGTAAAAGTATTACCACGATGGACTCAAGAAAATATCTTTTATATGCCAACATAGAAAAAAGGAGTGGCTCCAGGCAGATATAGCAAATAAAGAATTAAAGAGAGGGAAGAATACGAAGAAAAAAAATAAAGCTTAAGATTTTCAATATTTAGAAAAAACAGGCCTTGAAGAACACAAACATCTAATACCATATAAGAACAAAACACAAATGCAATATCTAAAGATATTTTTAGACGATCAAACTCTTTGCTACTCAAGACACTGTAAAAATGACATTTTAATTATCTGTGTATATCTACAGCACTAGAATAAAAACCAGTTTAAATCTTTTGCATCTGTTGCTGTATTTTCCCACTATTTGAAGGATAGAGAGCTCAAGCTTTACCACATACTCAGCTCCTACCAGTTAGATATCCCTCTATATATGACATATTGTTACTTTGCTAAAAGCTAAATCACTGTACCTGATCAGGGAGGGGGGAAAAGCAAACAGAAAAAATCTCCCATTAACTGATCAGCTGCATCAGAACAAGCTGGCAAAGGGACCCGATGGGCCAGCACAACAGCAGTTTGGTAAGAGCAACCACGACCTGTGCTGCAGAACTGTGCTGTATTACACTTCCATCATCCCAGCTCTTTTTCTATCAGCACATCTAATAATTAAATACATGATATGCCTGTCACATTACAAGTCATCTGAGCTCCAGCAATCAGAACTCCCATTTGAATAACATAAATCATCATAATGCAACCTAAGCCCTCTCTCTACAATCAGCAGCACAAACAGTCATTCCACAGTGCTCAGATGTTGACCTCTAAGACTTCAGGCAGGGCTGACTGTCCACTGACAAGTCTGAAAAATATATGACAGATCGTCATAAAAATACAACAAATAACCCTTCTGATCTTATTACTTGTCATCTACTACATATATTACAAAAAAATTGCTAAGCAAATCTCCTCTGGGAGGATTTGAAAAGCTGTGATTTAAAAGACATTTCAGTATTTTCAGAAAGGAGAGGTATCTATGCTCTATATCCCTAAATCCCACCCCAAAGAAAGGAACAAAGACAATAGCTACTCCCTCATGGTTTTGAACAATACTTTATAAATGTTTCCTACAAAAAAAAACAGCTCTTGACTTATCAGCAAGAACTGATATGAAAAGCCAGACTTCTGCACCTACTGATGTCCATGGAAGTTCTACTGTAGCATTCAGTAGGTTCTAAATTGACTCCCATTGTGATACAATTAATTTTTTAAGGTTATCTTTTCTAAAAAAAGTAAAGTAACTATGCACTTTTAAAATATTATCAGCCACAGACAATTACAACACAACTTTGTGAACCTCATAACAATGACAGAGATACTCAAGGAGATCTACTGAATTTTGTTAATTAGCAATCAAGTGAAAAAACATAATGGGATATAGCTCACTTAACATCATGCCTGGAGTTGTCTTGTTTTATCCACATTAAACACTGTGTGAACCAATCCCTTACATATTTCATATTGATTGCACCCTTCTATACAGACAGATATTCACTAACTCCAGTTGTAAGAGTGTCTACTCCACAATTCAACATCCCAACCTAAGTATCAATTCCACATCTGAACCCAAGTCAAAACATGTGATTAGGGACAACACATTTAAAAATTATACTGCTTCTCAAACAGAAACCTCACTATAGGGAGAGTGATAGATTCCAGCTCTCCAACATGCTGACAACCCGTTTTCCAATTTTTTGCAATATATCAAACAAGGCTTCTACAGACTAGCCCTCTTAATTTTCATCCTGTTGAGCAGATGAATCAAGAGTAGTGAAATGGAAACACTACTTATTATGTAATTACTATACTACAACGCATACACATAGGGCATTTAAATTAGGCAATTGCACGCTTGATATTCCAATTCTGAAGTGTTCTTTAGAAGATATTCAAACACATAAAATTTAAACTCTCAAAAAAGCAAACCCATTCCATCAGCTAACAGGAAACTTAATATCTTCATCTGCAACTTTGCAGTCATAAGGTCTACTGAAAAACTGTCTCCTGAAACAAAGAGATCTCTCTAAGCTACTTACCAGTCTGTACTTTTCACAGAATTAAAGAATGAGTGGGGTTGGAAGGGAGCTCTAAAGATCATTTAGTCCAACCCCCCTGCTAAAGTATCCAGGCGGGTTTTGAAAACCTCCACAGAACAAGACTTCACACCCTCCCTGGGCAGCATGTGCCAGGGCTCCTTCACCCTTACACTAAAGAAGTTTTTCCTAAGTGGAACCGTTTGTGTTCTAGATTTTGACCATTACTCCTGGTCCTATCACTGGACACCACAGGGAAAAAAAAAAAAAAAAAAAAAGCGTTGCCTTGACATACATCTTTTAAATACATGTAAGTATTAATGAGGTCCCCACTCAGTCTTCTCCAGGGTGAACAGTCCCAATTTTTAAGGCCTTTCCTCATAAGGAAGATGCTCCAGTCCCCTGATCATCTTGGTGGCCCTGCACTGGACTCTAGAACTAGTTCCTTGTCCCTCTTGAGCTGGGGAGCCCAGAACTGGACACAGGACTCCAGATGAAGCCTCACCAGGGCAGAGTAGAGAGGGAGCAGAAACTCCCTCAACCTGCTGGCCACACTCATCTTGATGCATCCCAGGATGCCATTGGCCTTCTTGGCCACAAGGACACATTGCTGGCTCATATTTAGGTTATTGGACTCCCAGGACTTCCAGGACTCCCAGGTCTCTCTCTGCACAGCTGCTTTCCAGCAGGTCAATCCCCAGCTTGTACTGGTACAAGGAGTTGTTCCTCCCCAGATGCAGAACTCTGTACTTGTCATTGGTTCCTCTCTGCCCAACTCTCAAGCCAGTCAAGATCCCGCTGAATGGCAGCACAGCCTTCTGGGGAATCAGCCAGTCCTCCCAGTTTGGTGTCATCTGGTGTCCCTTCATCCAGGTCGTTGATGAAGATGTTGAACAAGACTGGCCCCACAACCCATCCCTGTGGAACTCCATTGGCCACAGGCCTCCAACTCAATTCTGTGCCATTGATCACCACCCCCTTGGGCTATGTCATTCAGCCAGTTCTCGATCCACCTCACTGTCCACTCATCCAAGCTACACTGCTTGAGCTTTCTGATGAGGATGTTATGGGAGATGGTGTCAAAAGCCTTGCTTAAGTCAAGGTAAATAACATCCACTGCTCTCCTCTCATCTAGCCAGTCAGTTAAATTCTTACAGACGGCTATCAGGTTGGTCAAGCAGGATTTCCCCTTAGTGAATTCATGTTGAGTCCCCCAATAATCATTTCTTCCTTTGTGTGTTTTGAGATGGTATCCAGGATGAGTTTTTCCCTCATTTTTACAGGCCAGTCAGGCTCACCTCCATGCCTGGAGTTTCCTGGGTCCTCCTTCTTGCCTTTTTTGAAGATGGGGTGACTCTTTCAATGAAGAGCTTGTCCACAAACACCTTGCCAAACTACTTATTTACTTGAATACTTACTTGAGCACTGCTTCACTTCTCATGCTAGTAACAATGCCATAAAGACTTCTAACGTTGGAAGAGAAGCAGTATACAAGTAAGTCCTGCTACACTCTAGACTTTGCAGGCCAGTGACCTTTGTTTCTCTCCCTGGCTTCTAGTAATACTCCTTCCTTTGCTTTCAGCCCATTCCCAGCCTCTGTTCAGAGAGCTCCAGCACATAACCATGCCTACCAGGCACTCCAGGTCTCCTTTGTACACTCAGATTTCGGATTTCCTTTCCGCCCGAGCTCTGCAGTGTCAGTCCATTCCATCTCCCCCAGTTTGTTTTTTTTCCAAGGTACTCCTGACAGATAGTTCCTGCTTTGTGTCAAGACAGACAGAAGTTCTTACTTTACTCTTCCTCCCTCCAGCAGACAAAGTTCCAATGCCATTCAAAAAAGAAATAGGAAAGATATAAGACTTCAACACCAAAAAACACCTCTGATTCAAATCAGACCAAAATTACAAATACAGAAAGGTCAATTCAGTTCTGCACTGGGAAACATTCACTGTATCCAGAGCTTCCAGGAAAAGGTGGGGGGGAAGAATAAAAATCTACCTACTCACCTCTAGTAACACTTAAATGAGCTTATTTGAACTGTCATTTTTAAGAGGTTTATAAATTCATCAAAGCAGAATGGGTATTCATAGGCACAGTGAAAGACATTCCTGAATATAGCCAAATGTACTACATTCACCTTGTGAAACTGAAGCTCCTGCTTTAAGTCATGCAAGTACTAAAGCTTTTTGAAGGAAAGGCTGATGGAATTCTTTCTTTTTTTAATGGGCAAGAGGATACCAGGCATATTCATGTGAAGCTTATGCTCAAAGCCAAGTAGATACCTCTAACTAGAACCTTCCATTAAAAAAAAAAAAAAAAAAAAATCAGCCTAAGGTAAACTAAGAAAGAAAATATTATTTTTAGCCTCAGTGGTTAGGAGCTGGTCAAAGTTGGAAACTGGAAATACAATCCTGCAAAAGGAAATGTACCGCAAGCTTCAGTAACAGAACACTACCAGCTCTGCTACAAAACTTCTATTAGAGTTAATAAATATAATTCAAACATCTTTGTGGTAATTTTGATTGGATGACATGAGAAATGGTCACAGACAGACATTAAATACTTCAAGTTCTGAAAAATTAAATTGAAAAATTGCAAAAACTTTTAATTAATTCTTTCCAGCTAATTGTAGTTGTCAAAAATGCATGTTTTCAAACAAAAAGAAATTACAAAAATCCCTAACAGATGGGACATTGTATTCTACATGCCAACTCTCAATCTACTAATGACAACTACCAAATTAAAGTCAAGTCACATCTCATACCTAACAGCCCATGACGCAAGCAGATGGTTTTAATCCCACTGAGGAAGATTTTGTTCTCCACTGAGAACAGTGAGGTGACTTGGCCATCCACTTTCATCAAAGTCCTGTGTTCCACTAGGAAATCCACATCTCTAGGCCATATGCACGTGGAGATCACTGTATCACAGAGATACATGCTTGAGAGAAAATACACACATTAGTAGAGTTACACCTACTTTCTCCTCTGATGGCCATAACTGTTGAAACTATGACGCTGTTCACCATACCAAGAACTTTTGCCACTGCACAGAAAGCAGTTTTCCTGCTCAGTCATTCTCTCCCACAGGATCCTCATTGCCATGAAAAAACAATGAAGTCACCAAGATCACCAGCAATCCCTGGAAGCTATGACTGTGCATCTCACTTCCCTGAGCCTAAAAGCAGAATGATGAACTGTACAGAACAACAGTGCATCGCTGCACCAAATCATCCAGTAACACTGTTGTTAATCAACTTATAATGAAATATGAATGTAAACTTAGTGTTTTCCAGACCGTGTCTATTATTATTTACTAGCAAAAGCTCAATTTCCAGTGGTATGGTTTGCTGTTTTCCAGTTACCTCTAATCATCTCAATGCAATTCTTAAGTTTCCACTGATGTTGCCCTTACACGTTTCAGTTCAAATGCTAACAACACTACTATTAGGTCTAAGAGGATAAATATGAGAAAATAAAGACTCACTTGTAACTATTCACACTTTAGGAAAGCCCCAAAATATTGGCTAGACACACCAAAGCAAGAAATGCCATCAGGACGTCAATGAAAGCTTATGATCACAACACAATTCTTAGGTAAAAACTGTATCTCAGATATTCACATTACTGAAGGGAGTCTTGTTTCAGCAGTACATAAAGCCTTGGACATCAAACTTTTACTCAGGATTCCAGTCAAATTCCAGCAGTCTGTCTGCCCCCTGAAGAATTCTCAGCATTCACAATTCTCAGTGCTCTTACTCATTTGTGAAACAACAAAGTCCCTTGTGGAAAGACTACACTAACTCTTGATCACATGGTAGCCAGAATTCAACTAATCTTTCTGCATGTATCTATTAAGAAAGAAATTGTTGAGCCATTGGGAATATTTTTTGTTTCATTTCCAGATAGAGTTCAAACTTCATAAATTCTTACACAAGGAAACACACTCATATAAACTAACAACTTCATTTTAAACACACGTACAATAATACGTGTGCAGTTCATAACCAGCTTTTGAGCAAAGTGAAACAGAACAATAAAAGCTTTGGGAAGGCGGTGAGCTGCAGAGTGAATTCCCCCAACCCTGGCTTTGAGGTAGACTGTGACAGTCCCTATAGGACTCTGCCTAGCAGAGATAACAGACACTGTCAAAACAGGTTTCCTACAGCAGATTGCCTAACTATCTGGGAAGGGCAGGATCCAAAGATTTCCCAAGGAGAACATTTTCACATCCAATCAGTCTTTCAGGTCTGCCCAGACTGTCCATAAAAGAGCTCATATTTCAGGGTAAGATGCAACAGAAGGCTGAGAAAAATCAGTCCAATAGAAACCAGATAAAGTCCAAATGAAATTTGTTTGTGGTTTACTGAAGAGAAACTTATCATTAACCTTCCTTATCCCATGTCACTTTCTTTTCTTTTTAAGCGAGATACAGCTATGTTGTGGGGGGTTTTTATCTATTAAATTATGAGGTATTTATTAGCATATGCCTCAGTCAAAAGGATTGTTTTTTTAAAAAATTATCATGAATGCTCAATCCAGCCTACAAATATAATAATCACCCATGGGAATGGGACTTAATATATCCATCCTCAAACATCACACTCTCTCTCTCTCTCCCCACTGGCCAGATCTGAAAGGTTAAGAAACATATCATATAGATATTTCAGCCAACCAACTTCCTGAAATCCTGTAAATATTATAGATGAAACATTTTCTCTGCCAAATAAGTACCGTAGTTGAAATATTTACATATTTTTATTTCAAAATAAGGTCACTTCCACCTCTTCACTAACTGTGATAATACAAAAACATGTCTAACATGACCAAATCAAGACTTAGCTGGCAAACAAAGAAACCAAAAGTATCCTAATAGATATTAAAAATAAATATATTGTATACCCTTCGGGATATTTTATAATGGAACCTTAAGCTATGGGTGTGGTTGAATAACCAGATGTACAACTACATGGGGATAAGTATCTGGTTTATTTATCCTTCGTAGGCAAACAAATAGCACTTATTAGCTGCAGTTCAGGAACAGGGCTAAACAAAGAGGGAACACAGAATCAGATAAGGAAGCAGGCCAGATTATATTTCACATTCAATATTACCCATTTCAAAATTAAGAAAAACCTGACAAAAAGGCAGATTTAGTAACACGATCTATTGCTTGCACATTACAAGAAAGCAAAAAGATACATTCATACAATGGGTATCTTTTCCTCAGTTTTTAATTACTGAACAATAAAATACAAATAATAATAATAGATATAAAACATGAATCTAAATACCTCTGGAAATTAAAATTTAAGGCTCTCCTAGCAACTGTATCTCACACACTTGCACACATGCAGTATTCTGCATGGTATTTGGTGTGGGCTTTTGTGCTCTCACAGCAATGAAGTTGAATTATGGTTGCTGTGGGAACTATATCTTTGCATTTCTTGACTTGTGCTATCAACTGAACTCAAATGTTACATTAACATAGGTAAGTACTGGCTATTTTTTTCCACACAAAGGAAAAAGGAACTTGCATTGATGGTTATATATCTAATTATTCCTAGCAAAGAAACAATACCCAGTTTCATTATCTGGAGAAGTACAGAGCTCTAATCATTCTCACACTGCATACACAAGAAGTAAAATAGAGCCACGTAAAACCTATTAGTCAAATGCAGTAGAGTACCTGTAGAAATACTACGGGATGATGTCATTAAAAGTTTGAATTTTGTAATCTTTCTTTATTTGTTAAACTTTTAAACCATAGGATTTGAGTAATGCTGTCTTTCAGGCATTTGATGAGAGAGTATATTGATGCATTTGTCTGATGCTTTGCAGCTTCCTTCTAAGTGAGTGTGCTTTTGGAAGAGACAGTATGGCCCAGCCCCAACAGGCATTGCTCTGGCTATTTAATGAACACACAGTAAAAGGAAATTATTTCTGCCATAACAGTATTGAGGACTGACATCTGACATGCAATGTAGGTCACAAGTTGCTAAAGAGACTCATCTCAGCATAGCAGAAAGATAGTCTCTTACTGCTACAAGAGATGTTCTTTAGCAGAGGTGATGTGTCTCAGGGCAGAATCGAGAAGCTCAAATTTTGAGGTCAGTTTGCTTGACTCAAAATATTCTTTTTACTGTTTCATAAACAGTACATGTTTTGACACCATCAGGGAAAAGGGAATCAAGTTCGTTAACACATCTCTTTATATTTTTTGAATTGTCACTGAATAATTATGTCCCTAAAATCATCAGATTAGAAATGGGAAAACGCACAAGTTAATATTCCAGTATTTTTTAATTGAAATAAATTGCATTGCACAATTGCACTTTCCACAAAAGTCAAGGAACATATTACATTTTATATACGATTTTTAATTACTATGGAGGAATATGAGAAGGGGAAATCAAAATGCAACATAAAGTCATAAAGTTCCTTAGGCACAGTGACACCTTTCGCAGGGAACATCAATGCACAGCTCCACTCTCAAAGCACTTGGCAGACCTATAAGTTCTCCTTAGCTTTTACTTACAATAGGTGGACATTCCACTAGGACAAGTGTTCTTAAGGAGCAAAATCTGCAAGAAACCCAGTAAAAGCATTTGAAGTGAAATATGGTTGCGATTTCCTGGAATAGAGACAGCATGCACTGAAAGTAACAGCTTGCCAAGCCTAAGAAACAAAAAAAAATCTGTTCATATGGAAAATCTCAAAGAAAAAAATCCACATTTTCAAGTTGTAGTGCATGAAAAATAAGAATTCTTAAAATGTGAGCTCATTCTATTTTAAATTGATTATATCTACTTTGCATATCAATATGAAAGACTCCAAGATAGGATTTTGTGCAAAAAACAAAATCTACAGCATGGGCTATTTCCAGAATAAACATTCCATTTCAAATATTATAAAATAATAAATAACAAAAAGTTTATAATGCTAACACAAAAGCTTATCAGAGAACCTTCAAAAATAGATAATCTGATAGACAAACCCAAGTATTAATAAAAAAAATCTGCATTAAAAATTTCTAGGATAATTAAGATTACTCAGTAAGACACATCTAACAAGAAACCATTAAGTATTACAAGAAAAACACTTCTACTTTGTATATTTGAGACTAGGCATAACACAGGAGTTGATTCTAGGTATAAAGAGAAGGAATATTAATATCATTTGTATCTCAGAAAGAAATTGTGGGTTATTTTCAGGATTCTGAGGTGATTCTACTAAATATGGTAATTAATTATGGTAGTTGTTTGAAATGGAAAGGCACAATGAAATTGTGCTAAACAGTTTTACAGCTCTCTTTCGAATGACACATGCCCTGTCTATGAGCAGAACATCAAATCAATAGCCCTGTTAATGTCTAGACATAATTGCTTCCAAATTAAATATCTCATCTTTAACTGCAATACCAAAATGGTTCCAACTAAAATAATGGAACTGTCTCTTGCACCATACTTCTGAATATTTTGTAAAATTTTCATAATACAATAGGTGGAGAAAGATTTATGAGAGTAACACTTTACATACTCCTGCCATCAGCCCAACTGTCAACTCGATTCATTATGACACGAGCCTGAATAAAATGTGCTTGTAAATAAACAAAGACAAAAAACCTGGGCAATATATGTGTTCTTAAAAGGAATTATATTTGGATAACTTAAAAACATACAAACGGGTCATCAATTAGGAACATATAAATACTATTTTCAAGTATTACCTATTTGAACTATAATAGCCATGTATCACACACGCAAAACACTGCACATATAAACCAAGTAATATTTATTTATATAGTTATTCTGAAACTCATAAAGTGTCAAATATACGTACACTGCTCGTTCAGCTTTTCTACAAATCTTGCACGAATGCAAAGAAAAAGTGTGTGCATACATTTGTGTGCATGTCTAAGATACATAAGGAATTTTGAAAAGTATTTTACAAAATAACAAAATAAGCCAGAGATCTCATGTTGCTACATTTAAGTTTTGAAATGCTGTGCACTTCTTACTGTAATGTCTAAATGCACTAACAAAGGAGTTTGCATATGTAACCTGAATGCCACTGGACTATACCATGTATAGGAATGAGTGGAACCCAATGATCCTTTCCATGAATATGGTCACTAATTAGAAATCTAAAGTACATCAACAGCAGGGTGCTATCACATGCTGTATTCCATGTCAATGACAAATTGTTTCATTCTCACCTTTCAGTGACACCTCAAAATTCACATGAAACATGTAAGAGTTTTGACCCACAAAGAAATAAGTAGCATAGTTCTGTATTCACTCTTGTTGATGAAAAACAAAGACAATCTTCACAATACCAATAGTAACCTCCTCAGCTTTTAATGAGAAAATCAGGGAACATGTTATCCAGTTGAAAAAAAAACAAACTCACCTGTTTCTAAGTACTCTGGTTACCTTGGGAAACAGTCACATCACTGCATCAGTTCTTAACACAAGAAAACCAACAACCTGGAGATAAGAGAGCTTTGACAAGATTGATCATCATAGCAGGTAGCAACCTAGTATTCCACCAACCAACAAATACCAGAACCTAGCTAAATCATGTATTTTAAAATGCACCAAAAAAAGTCTTATCTCCTTCCTGACCATCAGTATAATTTTTAATAAGTACATATAATGATGCCTTCTCCCATTACTTCATGGTCCTTTACTTTTATAGGCCATAAATGATATGTTATCTCACTGTAAGTAGCACTGCAGTTATGAGAGTGAAAGCACATCATAGTGTGCATATTAGTTTCGCTATTTTACTTATTATTTTGAAAACATAAATATATATATGAATCTAGAACACAATATATACAGATATATCCAGAACAGAAGATATACACAGGAAAAAAAAAAAACAGTACAATGGCCCAGAAGCCACCTCTACCTCAGAAGGAGTTGAATTGAGGAAGGCCAGCCACCATGAACGTATTCCTGCATGCTACGGAAAACATCTATAAACATCCAAGCCATGCTAGTCAGAAAAATCTATATTGGAAAAAGATTCAGCAGATTAAATAAAGGGAACTGCAACCGTTACATCAGACAAAAGGTTTTAAGGCTTTATACAGAAGCAATGTTTCAAGAGAAACCTGAACTGATACTGAAAACAAAAGGAAATTAAAGAATTAACTCTAAGGATGTTCAAAATCGTGATCAAAAAGGCATCACATGAAATCTCTGCAGGCTGTCTTGCAAAAACCGAAAAAAAACAAACAAAAAAAACCCAAACCATCCACGAGATGTTTTAAACGAGACTTTTGTTAAGTTCAAAACTGCTATAAATTTGTGAGATAGCTCCCTCTTCTGGATCACCAAACAATGACAAGTCAAGCGACAAGCTGCAGAATTTGGCTAGTAAATAACACCTTTCAGTGCTTTGAGACTTTGTCATATACCATTAGATGATCACATAGAGATTTATAAAGATGTGAGCTACTGACAGATATTTTGGATTAAAGGGTTTATAGTCAAGTAGCATACTAGGAGAGAAAAGCAGTTGTAATCTCTGAGTAGTTTGATATCATTTTGGAATTTTTTCCATCAGACAGTACAAACACACAAAAGAAAAGACACTGACTTCTGCATTGAATGTCTCTGCATTTTACTTAAAAAAAAAAAAAAGAAAAATAAGAACATTAAGGCCAGGTCACTTTCCCACCTATATGGCCTGCAATATGACTTCTGAATTCGAATTTGCAGAACTTAAGTGTCTGGGTTGTAATTCCTGAAACAGAAAAATCTTACCATCTTAGAATTTCTTTCAGATTCAACAGGTTAATACAGGGAAAAAAAAATCTATACATATCAGCTATTCAGATATTCTCCATGACAACTTAGGCAATTTCTGTAGACATTTATAAACTGGAATTGGGAAGATTAGAAAACAGGTACTCTCTACCCCTATAAAAATTGAGCTCCATAAAGGAGCCCTGGCTTTCTGTCTTGACCTATAGTGGAAGTGGAGGCTTTATGAAGACTTGGTGATTTTTCTGCATCTCAGCTGGAACCACAGACAATTCTGTACTCTTTAAATTGGCCATCACTCTTCAAGCTGAATGATCATGTTTGACTTAAATACAAACCTTAGTTTAAATGGTAAATTTATGGCTCAAATGAAATCACTGTTTACTTCATCAGTGTTGTTATTTTGAACAAAATCACGAGACAAATTATTGCATTTTAAATGAGAAAGAGGAAGCACAATGTTCCTGTTAAATTCTGGACTAGATAATTGAAAGTGCGATTTTTGACTTGTTAAAATCTGCATAATCACATACACAACAACATGACTTCATCTTTCATGATATGTATACCAAATGCATCTTACTGGATGCAGCCAACTGAAACATCCAAGGAAATTCTGATCATTGATGCATGGATAAAACCAAAACTGCCAAGAGTTATTTGGATGGAACTGAAAGGATCACATAAAATGGCAAGCCTTATAGACCTGGAAATAGTGAGAGACAGAGGGAAAATAGCTAAGATTTGTTGTGCAGGCACCTGCTGCAAGTGGCAGACTTCCAATGACACAGAGGGGAGACCTCTTTGCCAGAATCTGCAGTAGTCAATGGACTGAGACTCCCCACAGTCCCCTTTGCAGAGAGAAAGAGTTACAGAGGACAATGGGAAACTAAAACCAAAATAAACTAGAAAATCCAACTGAGCATGTAAGCAAAGATATTAAAAAGAGGCAGTGAGGAAAGAAAAAAGATTAATGAAAGATTAGAGAGGAAAAAGGGAATAAGTTGAAGATCACAACCTGAAAACGGAGATGATTAAGGCTACTACTTCTCTGGCTCTGTAATAGTAGAATTAGCTAAATCAGTATAGCACATTAAAGGGAATGAGGGAAGTCCTTGAGAAGGGCAAGAAAATCTGAAAATCTGTTGTTTTGGGGTTTTTTTTTAAAGAAAAAAGCTTAGCCTGTTTTTCAAGCTTCATCTAAACAGCAACACTGCTTTTCAGGTTACTGAAAAGCAGTTGTCTTCAGTCAGATATTTATAACGGAAAATAATTAACAAAATATTTGGTTTATGGTCAAATAACACATAATGACTCTCAGGAGAAAACACACTCTAGCACCCATATTAAGTTCCAATAGAAACACTACAAAGGCAAGGATTTTATAAATCATTGCAATTAGATCATCTTAATGTACTTCATTAAATTAATTAATTCCATAAAAATCAAGCCAACTCAATCAAAACACAAAATCAGGAAATAACAAATGAGAAATGTACATAAGCCACTCACCTTCTCCTTTTCAGCATTTCATTGTAAAGAAGCTTTTTTTATAGTTATCTACAGAAACAATTGAATGAAAGACTTGCAAAACCCATGCCATGTATTAACAAAGACTGCACAAACAATAGATAAAAATGCCACAAAATGGACTACTATTGTAGATAAGTATCACTAAAAGTAAAGCTATCATATGAATAAATATAATTGCAATATACCTTAATCCTTCCTCTTTGTACATCAAGATGAACTTTTCATATTGAAACTTAACATCAGATTGTACAGCAACAAATAGAAGTATAATCAAATATCTACATTTTCTTGGAAAGAGTCATTTACTGGATCTGACACAGTCATGTAATGTCATAACGAGAGCAAAGTATGACAGTAGCACTTTTCAGGCAGGAGCCCTTTCCGTGTACTGCAGTAGCTGCCAGACATCAGTGATAGCTAACCAACCAACCACTAATATAAGTAGCTGTAAAATAAAAATGAATGAATTATGGGGAGTTGCTGAATATTTCAACAGGGATGTATAAAGTAGGACTGGAATAATAGTATCAGCCACATACATGGCACTAGAGGATATATTAGAGTACACGCAAGCCCCGTGACACACTTAGCAGTGCTCTATGCAAGCTTAAATGTACACTGGGGTGAAACAAGGGGTATACCAGTCTCTTCCAAGCACCCTGGTTTCCTTTGAAGAAGCCCAGAATTGCAGGGTGCAGAAGAGGTTCACTACACTAAATATCCAAACTCATACAATCCCACAATGATAGAGGTTGTAGGGACCTCTAGGAATTTAGAAATTCTACAACTACAAAGTCCTCAAATTCTACAACTAGGAGCCCAGAACTGCAAAGTCTACCCACCCAAATAAGGCCTCATCGAAACAGGACATCCTTTCATGGTAATCGTACTTCAAAAGAAATGCTGGCAAATTGTGAAGTGTTAACAAAAGAGCTTGCAAGCATGGCCTTTTATAAGAGACCAAGCTAAAATCAATTGTTTAGTTCAGCCAAGGAAGGATTGAGATGCAAAAGCATCTAGAGTTGGAGACTTCCTATTTAATTAGACCTTACTAATGGAGGCATGACTCACAAGGACATTACTTCAGTTGTAAGTTTGTGCAATCACATCACTTTCCATGGCATTCATGTAATAATGAAGAATAGAGTACGGAACCAAATCCAGACTTCTTGTCTTTGATTGAAAACAGCAGTTAACTAAAAGCTATCGGAGGTAAATCTGACCGAAATTAAGTTCATATTTATATTCAAAACAGTATCTTATCATCTCATTTTCTTAATAAATCTCTCAAATTACTCAGCAATAAAAGAGAATATCAGAGCATTATAAGGTAAGTAACAGGAAAGTTCACACCACAATTCACAAGGCACCAATGTTAACTGGGTTTTCAGCCACACAAGAGCATAAAGTTACAAACTGGATGAAAAGAAAATTTACCCTGTGAACCAATTTCAAGTCTCTGATGAGTTAATTGTAAGTGCAAAAACTAAAAATATGATTTCTCCCTCAATCTTTTCATTAACCATGTAATCATTACTGAATGTAATGCTACCTACAGTAACGTAATGCCAATTTAGAATTCACAACATATTTGAAACATGCATAAAGTTTGCAACAAGTTAATGTGACCTGGAACTTAAAGCAAAGGGTCTGGAGTAAGTAGTCCTGTTAGCAGCCCACTAGATAGTTTGGGCAAAAAGTATAAGATTTGAATTTTCAAAAGTCCCAAGTAATATCAGCTTTTAAGCAGTTAGCCAACTATGGTAAAAATCATATCCTTAATTTTTAGATTTCATTTTGCTAGCCTGTAAATGGATACTGTAACAGTGCTCTTCATACAGCTTTTTCTGAGGCTGCACTTAATGTGAACAAAGTGCTTTGAGATCTTTACCATGAATAAAATATATTTTGCACTTAGTCTTTAATTATAGAAGTAGCAATATTTGAAACAGGACTTTGTTTCAAGGCAGCAAGACTAAATCAAACATGATTATCTTGACTTTGATTGTGATGGTTTACTTACTACGCTCTATTTTTCCTTGCATTGGAAATATGCAATTTTGCTTTTCTGTTATGTAAATCAATGTTTTTCATCTAACACATCTATTTTGGGAAAAAGAATAATTTTATTTCATAGTATAAGACAGGACTGTTGCAGAACATAATTCTGAAGTCTAACTGACAGAGCACTGGAAGACTATTGAGAGCATTCAATAGCAAAAGCAGCAAGAGGTCCCCATTGGTTAGGTGGTCCTACCAATGCAGCTGCAACCAACAACAGTTGCAGCCTTCCTGAAAAGTAAAAATAACTGTGATAAGTACAGGAAAAAAACCCCAAATCTGCATTGGAAGTCATAGGAAAAATCCATTTTAAGTGAAGGATTCTGTTTGGCTCGGTGTTAAATTCTTATAGAGGCAAACTTCAGCAAAGAAGAAGATTTGGACCTAAAACACCAGCAAGCAAAAGAGGTCAAGCCACCAGCCACAGTCGTCCTTTCTTTTAAACATTGTTTTCCACTTCTGCAAAGTGTGCTGATTATATTGCTCTGTGTGTTTCCAGATACCAGTGGCATTTAATAGGCAACACGTATTCTAGAAAATGCATATATAATCTTATTAACGTAAACAAGGTTTACTGCTCGCAGATTACTTCAATTCTGTAGCTTGCATGACCAAATTACACTGCTTCAGCCTGTTTTCCGTTCTCTGAATTTCACGTATTCCCATGCTGAGTAAGGAGAACACATAACATTTCAAGTCACAGAGTAAAATTGTATTCATAAATTGCCAGTGTCATTGTTCAGTAAGAACTAAGGGTTAGCAAACTAATTTTTTTAAATGTCATGTGACAAAAGATGACCCAATAGATCAAAGGAATAAAACACCTGTTGAGAGAAAAACACTACAGTCTCAAGACAGTGCCAAAACACTGATGTTTATCCAGACAAATAAGGTTAAAAAGCACATTCCACGCATTCAAACCTTTAAATGAAAGTAAACGCCAACCTAAAGCTCGTTTTCAACATTCTATGACGCCTAGGAAATGCTGTCACTCACTCATTACACTCCCTCACGCGGATGTAATTTCCACCCCCACCTATCGTCATCACATCTGGTTTGGTGTGCAGCTTCATGTACACAAAAAACCCACGAAGGTGCAAAATCACAACATATTTTGAGAAATGCTTTAGTACACAAGTGTGTGTAATTATACACACTATTAATTATGACTGGAAATACAAACCACCTGGGAATAATTGGAGAGAAAAAAACAAACTTCATGCAAAGCTTTGATCAAGCTGTAGCTTATTATTAGTACACTGGGGTTTAAATCACTTCCTCAAATGGCAAAACACAACACATAACACAAAACTTCACATCCCACAGAATCACAAATAAAAGAGACCCCAAACAGATAGTATCTATCTGCCCCAAGGCAAGATCTGTATTTCTATCACTTCAACCTATACTCGTGAAACAAACCGTAAATATCTTGAGTGAGATTTCATTGTCCACCTGCTTCATATACTCTAGTGTTTCACTATTGAAAAGCTTTTCCTAATGGCCAACTTGAAGCTAATCTATTACAATGCATCACTTTCTTCAGTATTGGAAAGTTTTTCAGTCTAGCTGAACTTGCAATTCATTTTAAGCCCTTACAAACAGTAAATGCACTCCACTCAGAAATGCACATCAACAGAGCACTGAGATGAGGTCTCATATTCCCTTAACTCACTGAAAACAGACCCTAAATACGCTCACAGACACTGCACACTATGCATCTGGCATACTAGAAAATATAAATTGGCACCTAAGTTTAAATACTCTGCATGTTCTAAAGCATTTGTGGTTCAGAGACAAAAGAGAGATTTTCTTGCCCTGGCACCTAAAAACCCCAACTTTCCAGTTTAACTCTCTCTTCAAAGTTGGGGAGGAGAAGGCCAGAAAACTTTCCAGCAGGTACTACACTGCCTCCCTCACATGAATAGCCACCAACATCGAGAGAGGACCATGCCACTTAGGCCACTAGCTGCAAACCCCAACTTTTAAAAAAAACCCCACAACAAAAGCACTCAAGACAGTTACAAGAGGCCCAGCACATGCAAACCATCGCAGTGACCCCCTGACTGCCCTCCTCTCCTGGGCCCACATGCCATCTTTGCCACCCCACTGGCCCCACCACCCTGCCATGCTCTGCCACAGCCGCTCTCCCAGCCGTGAGCCACGTTTCTCCACACGCTGCCAACCGGAGCAGTGGTCCAGGGGCGCGCCCCACCTCAGCACCCCTCTACTCACCTTCAGAGACCTCAAACTCGGCTGCTCCATTAAGCTGGTACAGGCACCAGTCAACCGTGCCCTCGCCTGGGGGCCCGCCAGCTGGGCAGAGAGGAGACACACAATCAGTACAGGCACCCGAGGCCGGGGCGGGGGAGAGCGCTGAAGAAGGGAGAAGGGAGAAGGGAAAGAGGGCGGCGGATGAGAGAGGCAGAGCCGGAGAAGTGAGAAGGTGAGATCCAGAGGGCAGAAGAGGGAAGGGAGAGCGTTTCCAGATACCCTGCTTGTGGGACATGGGTGTTGCCCTCCGAAAGGCGACCAGTGCTCTGAACTGCTATTCGCTTCGCTTCCAGCGCCGGTAGCTCGGGGCGCCTCCTCCTTCTCCCAGCGGAGCGGGCAGCGCAGGCAGCCAGCGCTGCCTCGGGGCGCTGAAGGAGCCGGAGGAGGGCGGACGCGAAGGAGGGGAGGCTCCGCCCGGAGCTCCCGGCGGAGGCGGCGCAGGCTCGCCAGGGTTCTCAGCGCCCGGCACCGCTGGTCCTGCCGCGGCCCCAACAGGTGCGAGCGGCTGCGGCGCTGCCTCGGAGGGCTGCCGGTGGGGCCGCTCCCCGCGGGCGGGGCGGGACTGGGCGGCCGCTCTGCTTCAGGCGGGCCCCGGCCGTGGCGGGATACGACGCCACAGCTCGACCCCCCTCCGCCGCCCGGAGTTGAGGGTCCTTTCCGCTGTTGATTCAACTTCAGTCGTTAATCCCCCGTCAGGTGTCCCCGCCTGTGCCGCGTCCCGCCATAGTGCCTTAGCATAGGTGCCTGCGGTGCGGCCAGCGTAGTGTCCACGGGTGCACATCTGTGGCTGCACCGGGAGCCTGGACACTGCGAGTCCCTGGAGTGCACGCCGCTCCTGGGCCTCACCAGTGTCAGCCACACTAGCACCTGCAAGGCCTCTCCCGGCTCTCCACACCAAACACAGGCAGCTGTGTTTTCGTCACGATATTCACCTCAGTTCTCTTATCAGCCCTAGACTATCTAAGGCTATCTTACAGATCAACACTGCAAACAAACATGTACATTGACAGATTTTATATACCCTGAAATCACAATAAGGCGTGAGAGTGGTTTTCATCTGGTCTGTGGCTCCCTGTGGAACTACCAACTGTCATTACAGCACCCAAGAGAGGTTAAGAAAGCAAACCTCTTATCAAGTAAGCTTAAGTGCTCTGTGTAGTGACCTTTGCCTCCACTGGAAAATATTTAGGAGAATGGCAAATTTTAAAACACCAAAACAGTGTTTAGAACTTATGTTAACAAATGCCTGTATTCCTACAGACATCCACCCCAAAAACATGACAGGAGGGAAATGCAGAAGTATGTTAATTGTTCTGTTCACCAGGTGACTTTCTTAGTATTTAATTTAACATGATTGTGACGGCTTGGCTTACAGCTGGCAGCATCCTGCCTACGTCTTCTGCCTTCTTGAGGTGACAGTGTCAGAGGCCCACATATAGCACAGCTCATGTCAAAGAGAGCAAATATACTTTGTATGGGCAAATGAGAAAAGCTTAAGAGATAGCACTGGAAGACTATAATCAAGCCATAGCAAGAGATTAAGAGCAAACAAGAGGATAAAATACCAGTTTAAGCAGCTGTCATGGCACAATTACAGTAGCTCCTCCATCTTGCATTTTATTATTTGTGAAATGCTATATAAATGATGGTGAAGCATTATTTTCTGCATAAATTCTACTTGATACACCTGTATTCTTCCCTTTTTGCAGCAAGCAAAGACCTTTCTGCTGCCTTTAGGTGTGTAAACTCTGGTCAATTTGATTCAATTTTTCTTTGTAAAAATATTCTGTTCAAATATTTCTATTTTCCTCCACTGCAGCCAAGACAGTGTTACACTGTGGCCTTTGCAAAATAATGCAATTGCACTCTCTGAAAGAAGTAGGTTTAAAATGGGAGTAACTTTCTACAAACGTTCTCAGCTACTTTTAGAACCAAAGCAAAATGCCAACACTTTCCTGGTAACTTCACCTAAATCATGAAGACCATAATGCCATCTTAGGTAAAAGAACAGCAGTTCATTTAGACAGCGTGTGCATATTTATCCCCAAGCCATATGTTTGCTGGATGTGCACTAGCTTTCTTGGAACTGAAAAGGTTTAAGCTGATTATTTGAGGGGAAAAAAAAAAAAAAAGAAAAAAAAAAGAGTATCACAGAGCTGTATTAAAGTACAGCTTCATCCAGCTTCTTACAGTGATACCAACTCCCCCTACAAATTACCTACAGACCTCAATTGCTCTTCGGGACAAGGCATTATCATAAATAAAATTTATCTTAGTGTTCCAGCTTTAGACTCTTGTTTTTAGAGATAACTGTTGTCTACCATATTGATTAGCAAACAAGGCCCCTGTTCTGAGAATCCATTCATATTAAATTTTTATAAAATGTAGCAATTTTATGATGTTCAACTGAATATTACTGACTTACACAGTCAGTGTAAGACTAGACTTGAAACAAGTACAGACTTCATATGTTAAAAAATTCACCAAGTTTTGTAGGTAATGCGGCCCTTTTTTTTCTTTCTAAGTAGAAGGGGTAGATGCAAATCACGCACAGAGAGCCTTCTCTGTTTCTATGGGTATTTTGAATATTGAGATGGATTAATTTGCACCCAAGAGCCAGCTAATGCTGTATGAATTAATCTTTTATCGGTGTAAGTCTGTAGATGGACACTCAAGCTATCTGTGATTGCTTCCTTCCTAGAGATGACTGGGTTAACTGGGCTTGGAAACTAGTTATGCTAAATCAACAGTCAAACTTGAAGGTGAGAGCAGATCTGTTGTCCTTTACTTTTGCCCTGTTGGAAATGAGCTAAGAGTCTGGTATGATTTTTTTTGTCATTTCAGGATTGTAAGGCCATTAAAAGGATGTAATTTACTCAAGCTAGAAGTTGAGTGAGGTACTCAAGTTATACTACTGTGTGTTTTAAAGAGTCAAAGTTTTAAAAAAATTAATCTGTTTTGTTTTTACTCAGTGATATATCGAGTAGAAACTGGTTCAACTGCAGATAAAACTGAGGAGACTAGGCTACATTACCTTATAACGTTTCCTAATTACATGCTGGGGTTTTTTTCCTTCTCACTAGGACTTTATGAAGACACAGGAGTCTAACATTTCAGTTCTCAGCGTAGGGTCTACCTCTTGCTAGCAGCAATAAAACAAGGGATAAAATAATTTTAAATTGGCTCTGAAGGCCAACCACACAAAATAGAATTGAATCTTGCTACAACCTCAAAGGTGCAGACAATCTGTAATGAATTATTATGCCCTGAAATTAAAAACAAACAAACAACTGGTATTCGATTCAAAAGAAATTCTTCAAAACAACCTGTAGGGATTGTCCAAGATGCGGCCCTCAACATCTCTCTGAGAAATGTAGTTCTATAAATAGATGAGAGGCGGAGTTATCAAGGGGGAACTACCCGGTGCTGTGGTTTTAACTGGCTCTTCGCTGTAAGGGTCTCTAATACCTGCAGGGCAGCCCGGCGCTAACACCCGACGTTCGCGCTTCGAAACCCTCTCCTGGGTCGGAAAACCGCCATAGCGGATTTTGGTTTTGCGTTTTTAACAAAGCGGCTCCTCCCGCCCAGGGAGCCTGAGGGAGTCAGCCTGAGGGGGCGGGCGGCGGGGGCGGGCCGGGAGAGGCGGGGCCGGGCCGGGCGAGGCGGGGCCGGGCCGGGAGAGGCGGGGCCAGGCCGGGAGAGGCGGGGCCAGGCCGGGGAGGCGGAAGTGTGGCCGTGAGGCTGGAAGCCGAGCCGCCATGGGGCTGCGGCTCCTTTCGCTCCTGTTCCTCAGCCTCCTCCTGACAGGCGGCAGCTGCGGGGAGCTGCGGGCATTCGTGGTCGCCCACAGCCACATGGACGTTGGCTGGATTTACACGGTTCAGGTGGGGCTTGCGGCGGAGAGAGGCTGGGGATGGTGGGGTGGTCTTGTCGGCCGGTGGGGCTGAGCCTCGCAGCTGCCCGGCCCCGCCTCCAGCCCCCTGCGCGCCTTCGAGCCCGCAACCCCCCTCCCAGAGCCGAGTAACGCTGGCAGCAGGGGTCTGCCCGTTCTTGTCCTAGCGCCTATGCACCTGCAGAGAAAATCCATGTAAGGAGCATCTCCTGCCCGAAGCCTCTTCTGGCTCCGTCGCCGGGCATTGCGGAACCCCGACGCTCGTTTGCAGGAGGCAGGGTTATCTTAGGAGCAGTGCTCATGAACTTTAGGTTTTCGGGGGCCTGTGTTCTTCAGGGTGCTCCTGATGGAAAATCTTCAATCGTTTTGATGGTGTGCTTTGATTATGTGCCACATTTTCATGGTTGTTTTGTTTCTGTTGTTACTAAGCCAAAAACCCCAGGAAAACTTTCTGTCTTTTCTTTGAGAGCAGAGCAGGATCCCAGGTCCTTGATGGACAGGGGGGGTTGAAGCCTAGTGCCACGGAAGTATAGTAGCAAAGTAGCTTTTGCTAAATACAAGAGATGCCCAGCCAAGTAAATCAGGTGGAGGGTTAATACCATTTATAGTCATTAGTCAAAATGCTGAACTCTTCTTCTTGTGGCTGCAGCCACAAGCATCAGCAGTTCTTATAGTCAAAAACCACCTCTATGTCATTTCAAAATGCTACTGTAGTAAAGTGAAGCCAGAAGGTACTGAAGCCAGATTCCTCTCTGTGGAATACTGATGTAATCCCAACCTATTTTATGCTCTTGGTTTGCTTAATTACTAGGTTTCACTCATGACTGAGAACAGACTATTTTTAGTGTTTCACGTCTTCATTTATAATACCAAAATTAAGCATTTTATTTACATCACAACAGCTGATTTAATGTACTCAGATGTTGTAATCATTGTACATATACTTGGATTTTAAGGTGTATTATTTGTAGCCAATTGCAAGTGAAAAATGAAAATTCCTTAGCAAGCATTTGAGTGTGTCACTAACTTAGAAGTTAGTCCTTTAGTTAAAATTTCACATTGTATTAAGCATCTAATCATAATCTTGATTTTAAAAAGAAAAAGAACTGATGGAGAAATCATTTGACATGTAATTATTTTAGTGTTTTAAACCATTCCTCCTATGCTTAAATGTTTTGCTTTTTCTAATGACACTTTAGCATTTTTTAAATCTGATTTTCAGTTGTAGAAAGAAAAAGGTCAGGAAAAGTTCATTTCTGATTTGGATCATGTTGTCTCCTTTTTATTTCAGAATGCAATTTCACATAGGAAACTTTTCTAAATGAAAACTATGGATTTATCTGTTGTGTATCATGCCCATTAGTTTTGAGGCATGTGAGAGATCTATATGTCAGTCACTTAAAGACGTGGTGTGTGTTCTTAAGCAAGTCCCAGTAGTTTAAGTAGAGGTGTGTTACAGTTAGTGTTAAAGTTGCTGTGCTGTAACATGCAGGTAACTGTGTTCCAAGAAAACACAGACATTGCAGGAAATTCTAGGATCTCTGCTGTTGCCTTTGCTACACTGTATATCTCACTGAAATTAAGTGATGAGTGGCAGACCAGATCTGGCCAGCAGAAGTCGTTCTAGCAAGTGTATGCAAATTATCCTCATGTGCACAACTTTAAAATTAAGGTGATGTTGTTCATTTTATACCATTGGATAGAATGTAACCATGTGATAGGCCTCATTTTGCAGTACAAGTTGCTTTAGGAATGAGATAGGTAGAGGCACAGGTTCTTGGTGATTCTGTGTTAACAGTAATACTAATTCTAAGACTCCTTTACCAGTTTGGTTTTACTTTATCCTAAAACACCAAGCAGAGTGGAGTAATTTTAAATAATTGAAACTTCTAGGGTCTTAGTAGTTTAACTTAGTTATTTGCATCACTGTACCATTTCAACGATGCACACCTGCAGCACATAGTCATACTTGCCCTGAAGAAACAATTCAGGTAATTCAGGCCGTCAGAAGAAGAGCAGAAATGGAATAATAAAGTATGTGTGTGTTTTTTTAAACTAGGATGGTGCAAACTCTTATCATTTATGTTATTGTTGATTTAAGGTAAGTGATGAGGGACAGGGTGAGCTGTTCCCAGTACATCAGAAAGAAAATTTGTGTTGGTGTCTGCAGATCTTGAGGGAAAATACTCCATGATCTAGTCACGTCCCCAGTCAGAGATTGTATTTTATAGCAGGCTGTATGTAATCCACAGGCTGTATGTAATTGGAGAGAGCTTGGTCTTTCTGAGTGCACAAAGGAAGTGTCCAACAAATATGAGATTGTTGAGGTCTCCTCAAATCCAGTGAGTTTTCAAAGTGACACATTTAATGTAGGCAAAACAGTTGATTTTATACTTTTTTTTTTTTTGCAGGAAAGTATGCATGCTTATGCAGCAAATGTCTACACAACTGTTGTAGAAGAGTTAATGAAAGGAAAGCAGCGCAAATTTATTGCTGTGGAGCAGGAATTCTTTCGACTCTGGTGGGATGCAGTAGCTACAGATACACACAAGCAGCAAGTAAGTTCTACTGAAGCCATACTTCCTGCTAACAAAGAATCCACATACTTTTCAGGGGGCAGGGAGGGGCAAAGTACTTCACCATTTGTTTTTTTACCCAGGTCTTGTGTAAACTGTCTCAATCTGATGCTTCTTAGGAAAGGACTTCAACTCTGAAGGCAGTTGCAAGAGGTTAAAACCCCAGCTATAGATTACAGCAGTAGGAGGTAGTAACCTTTGTACTGAAGACTCTTTACAATTTGCAGTTCTTATTTCATCGTTGACTTTCTTATTTGGAGGTGTGATAGCTTTAGATGTGGGTGACTCTGAAAGGGGCTGCACCAATTTCTCTTAAACATCTTAACAGCCTAACACTGCTCACAAAAAAGCATTTTTTTTCTTTCCAGTTAAGTACAACTCAAAACCCTGCCACATGTTTAAAAAAAAAAAAAAAAAAGAAAAAAAGACAATGCAATAAAGAGATGACTGTAGATTCAACAGCAGTAACTATTTATTGAGCTTGTTTATTTATAAGCTCTGATCCCTTTCAGTCTTTAGGGCTTTAATTAGAGATTCTTTTTTTCCTCATAATGACATTGTGAAGTTTTATTTGCCATTTCTTCTTTCCTCTGGCATGAAACAAACATACTGAAATCTGGACATCTTTTACTGAAATCTTTACTGAAATTTTTACTGACATCTTTTTACTGAAATCTTTTAGTCTGGACAAGAGGAGATTGAGGGATGATCTTATTAACATTTATAAATATCTAAAGGCTGGGTGTCAGGAGGTTGGGACATTACTTTTTTCCATAGTAGATAGTAACAGGACAAGGGGTAATGGGATGAAGCTGGAACACAAAAAGTTCCACTTAAACATAAGAAAAAACTATTTCACCATTACGGTGAGGGAGCAGTGGAACAGGCTGCCCAGAGGGGTTGTGGAGGCTCCTTCTTTGGAGGTCTTCAAGACCCGCCTGGACATGTTCCTATGTGACCTGATCTAGGTGAACCTGCTTCTGCAGGGGGGTTGGACTAGATGATCTGTAAAAGTCCCTTCCAACCCTACCATTCTATGAAATCAAAGACCAGGCTGATAGCCTCGCAGGTGATTGTGTGTTGTATTGCAGTGCAAGATGTTTAAGTTTTGGACCTTAAAATCAGAGGATATAGAGGTGCAGCTTCCCACAGATATTCACTCAGAATTCCATAGTCTACCCAACAACTTGCAACGCTTTACATTTCAGTTTGTAAAGCTGTAGAAGTTTAAAGCATTATGTAAAAAAAAAAAAAACAAACCGAAAAGTAGTCCTTCACTAACTTCTAAATTTTCTCTAAGGTTTAGTATTTAAATAACAGCTTAAAACCTGTGTGCAGTTGACCTTTGTATGAAAGGTTTGGTTTTGTATAGGCAGTTCACTGGTTTTGTGTGCATGCTCTTTGTCCATACTCATCTGTTGCAGGACAATTTTCACGTCTGTGTAGTTACAAAGCTGTACTGTAAGTCTAGAGAGGGAGAATTAACATAATATAAATATATAAAGAAATAAATAAAGGCCCTTGTTTTTATTATTTATTCTAGCTGTTACGTGGAATATAGAAGAATAAGTCATATTTGACTAGTGCAAAACAAATTCATATGATTCAGCCTTTAATTTCCTAGCCTAATTACTGATAATTATTGCTTTTATGCATTTTTAGTGACTTCTCTGGTTACTTTCTAGTTGCTTCTCTGAAAATTAAGAGGACTTAAACCAAATTTCTCTTAAACCTTTGTGTCAAATGTTTAATCTCTAACAATATTTAAGAGCTGTGATGCTTTCTGATAAGTGGCATGTTTTTAACATCAAGTTATGAGTATTGGGCCTTGAAATTAGGTCACTGGTTACTGTCCTGCTTTTCCCATTTGAACTCTAGCATTAATGATTTTCTCTAGTACAGACTCTCTAGTTTTAATTTTACTCTTTTTTTCTTAAATTGGTGTTTTACTTGGAATACAAGATTTAATTCTCGTTTCTTTTGGAATGTCTGCTTTAAATTAGAACAGCAACATTAGAAAATAGGAAAAGTTACAGTCTAGGTACTGAAGCTGATTTTACAATTCTAGTAAGATAATAAATGGAAGTGAAATGTATTGCAACAACATTCAGCCAGATATAAACCTCTTAGTTTTCAGTCCATATTATTTCCACAGTATTTTCTTGTGTGAAACATTCCCATTGCCTTATCCTGGCTTTACGTCTGAATGTTTTACCTAGGGGAAAAGAGAAAGAAGTGGCTGCTCATCTTGTTTGCAAGGGTGAGTTGGTGTAGTGATTATCCTAAGGATATGAGCATGCTCTACCACTCTAGCAGCCTGATTCTTGTGGTATTGTCTGTTTCCTCAGTTTGCCCAGTTCTGCTCAGCAAAAATGTTTTCCATTAGAAACACTATGATTGGTTGGTTGGTTTTGTTTTGTTGGGTTTTTTTGATAGGATTAGATATTATTTAAACTGTTCAAATTATTTTTCTCCTGTTTTCAGCCTCTCAGTATATCCCCAAAATTTTATATTAAAAAAAAGTTTCCATGGCCTGAAGAGGTATCTTTTTTGGAGATCCATCCAAATGGGGAATAATAGCTGCAGATGCTTTTCATGTAGGTCAGGACCAGGTCTGTGCTGACACCAGATATCAGTTATCTGGTCTCCCAGCATGCTAATCAGTCACCACAGTCGGCTGGAACTAATTTATGAATGCTGAGCCCTGAAGCATTTTCACAACATTGTGAACAAGAGAAATGATTGTAATCAAAATTGACAATCTGGCGTATTATCTGAGCAGACATAGAGGCATTCACTGAAGGTTCCTGGGGAAATAAATGTAATAACTCTGGAAGTGGCATCATACGTGACAGACAATTAATTTTTTTTTTTGAAGGATGGAGATTAAAATATGTATTTACTTGAAACTTCCAACAAAGAAGGTCTTCTGGATCTTTGAAGTTCTGGATAGTGAAGTAACTATGATGAAAATGGAAGACTCCCTAACAGTTCTAGAGACACTAATCAGCATACTTACTTCTAGTGGCTGAAATTAAATATATGTTTTTGTTGTTTGGGTTTTTTTTTTCACCTCATCCCCTCAAAAAAACTTACATCAACACAAAATAAAACCAGAAAAACCTTGAACAGTTGAAGAGATTGTAATATATTGATGGTTTTTAAACTAGGAAAAAGAGACTAGGAATGAAAGTTACCAGTTGGTTTGTCAGGCAGGCACCCCTGCTACATGTCAAATAACTATTTCTTAACAAAGCATTCCATCTCTCACAAGTTGAGCAACCTAGCCGTGTTCTAAAGGCAAGGCAGAGGCATAGAACAGAAGGTACGTGTTTGAGGCCACAGTGTGATGGTACACTGTCTCCCTTCTGGATCCCATAGATCTCAGTCTCCAAACTGTTGTGGAAATAGTAGACTAAATGAAACCCTGGGAGCCTGGCCATTGCTGCTTGCATGGGGTTGCGTATTTCTCACTCAGCCAACCACAGAGTGCCATTCCAAAGGCCAAGACAGATGCAGCCAGAGCAAGAGTCTGGGAAAGGCACTAGTATCTTCTGGTTTAATCCCCTTTCTCTACTTATATTGGGGCAGGATCTTAGACTGCTTCTGGTGCCATGTATAGGGACAAGCCTGGTGTTTAGATATTATAAAGGCATGGTAATAGCCCTACTCAGATACATCAGAAGGTCAAAGTCTACCTGACAGTGCATCCTTTGTGCCTGGTACCTGGTTTGAGTGTAAACTGGATAAATCAATGCACTATGCAGCACATTAGTATGCTTTTTTTATCCTTCTCCTTCTGATAGCACTCAGTACAGACGGCCTTTTATCCTACTTTTGTCCTGGATGCCTCCTTGACAAGTGTTCTATGTCAGTAATGTTCTGTGATCTGAAATGAATTTGCAGACTTTTTGGGTAAGACTGAAATGATGTTTGTGTTCTGTGTTTTAATTTCAATGTCATAGGTCCATCAGTTGCTTCAGGAGGGCCGATTGGAATTTGTCATTGGAGGACAAGTGATGCATGATGAAGCTGTGACACTAATTGATGATCAGATTTTACAGTTGACGGGTATGCATATTTGCATTTAACTTTTATGTTTCATTGTTATGACCTTGGGGGTTTTGTTTGTTTTTCACTTCTCCACCCCAAGACTGCTGTTTTTTTCTTCCTTTTAAGAACTGATTACCATAACCCTTAGTTTTTACTGAGTGATGAGTTATGTGTATAAAAAGCTTTGCTTTAAGAAACCCCAAACACAACAATTCTCCAGCAAGCAGAAGGTTACTGAAAGCTTGCTTGCTGTTTAATCAATGTGAGTTATAAACTTTGCAGCAGAGAGCTTTTTTTTTTTTTTCTGTGTGTGTTTAAGAGATTAGGCTCCTGGGAAGATAGTTGTGGTGAAATGAAGGATATGAAACACTGTGGAACTGTAAGAAAATACCTAGTAGCAATTCAGTATGGAGATATTGTATCATTTAGGCAAAGTCTACTGCGGAACATGGTCCATAGAATGTCACGGAGGCCATCTGAACTTTGTTGAAAGAGTTGTTGAAGATGACAATGAAACTTCATGCTTGATGAAGAAACCCCCATTTGTAATCATGATTAGCCCCTGTTAGTAAAAGGTGCTTATTTCCAAGATATGCACTGTTTCCCATTTTAGTCTTCTGGCTTCTGCCTCCAGCCATTCCTGTTACACCTCTCCATCTGATGGTTGAAGGAGTCTTTTAGCATTTAGATTTATCTCTATCTGGTTAATGGAAACAAAATAAATCATGCCACCATTGTGCCATAGATGCCTGTAATGTGACATGAGGAAGCAGCATTTTTTTGGGGGGCAGGAGGAGATGTATGAGCACCAGCTGTCTGTTGTGGTTGGTATAAAGCCTGCCCATTTCAGGGCTACACTCTGGACAGCTTTCTACATGGAGAGCAAAAGGTTAGAAAACACTTGCCGTCTGCTGAATCTGACTGCAGTACCATTGGCCTTGCTCCTTGTTTGTCAGTGCTTATCAGGAGCACAGGATAGCAGCTGCTTTTGCATCTCAGTGTGTCACCATAGCACACTGGCCAAGAGGAAGAGAGGAGATGAACGTTATTTTTTATTCTCAGCTGGCTCCTGTGTTTATGGGCTTAGTACACCAAAGCCAGGACTTCTCCAAACATTAGTATTGACTGAAGAGTCCTTTTGTTAAGTGCAAATACAACTTTTACTTTCATTTGAATTAGCTGCAAAAAACATGATTTCTAATTTAATACTTAGTTCTGTGTATAAACGGTGTTTTTTTAAAAAAGAAAATCCAAGTTTGGTAGTTTATTCAGCAGGAGCAAAAATATTAAAAGATTTTTACATCCTCATTTTTACCTCCTCATCCTCAGCACTCTGCTCAGTTTAAGAGTGAGTACATAACAAAAAATCATGTATCCTTGTATTACATGTGTAGTTCCTCTTGAGAAGATAGTCAGTGCAAACATTTGGAGTCTACGTTGTATGTCTTCTCCAGTCTATCCAGCCAGCTGTGTTTTGGAAGAGTCTAAAATTTGCTTTGCTCAGAAGAGTTTAAAATAAGCACAGTGTTTGTGAATGCTTTCATCGGAGAGGACATTAACCATTGGAAAAATGAAATGAAAATACCTTAGTTACTCAATCGTCATAGTAAAATTTGGAATGCAGTTAGCCCAAAATGAGGAATAAGTGGTTATATTTTCAGTTAGTTCTGGAACTGTGCTCAAAACTAAGAAATTAAAATCTGCACATTTTATTTATTTATTTTTAGTGATGAGTCCTAATGCTATATGCTGAAGTTCTGAGTAAAATCTATTACTTAGCTGGTTGATTTACTTCCATTTAAATGGTTTGTCTGAGTTTATTCTATTGTCTGCTCTTTCTTTGGGGGGTTGTTTTTCTGAAACTCATTTCAATCGAGAATTAATAAGTTTGGTTATAAACAACATCTTGTATCAAGAGTGCTATTAACCTTTGGCTTTTTTCTTTTTTTTACAATTGAGCTTCATGTTCATATTACTTTTGTTTACTGGATGGCTTCTCTATCCTTTTGTCATTGATATGAGACTGGAATTTTCTGAGAATGAGTGGTTTGATTTGAGCAAACACAAACTAAGCCCCGGCTCGTTATTTTAACAAAGGCTCCAACCTGGCTATTAGCCTTAACCTAGTCTGTATCTAAGTACTTTTTCCAAGGACTGTCTCTAATCATAATTCCTTTTTGCTATTCATCTTTTATGATGTTAATAAGTTATACTTGGCATAGCAAAATAAATATTGTCAGTGTGAAACTGTCTGCTGTGAATCATTAAATTCTTGAAGCTTTAAATGCTTTGGAAAACAGCAACAAAACATATCTTTTAAGTGCTTATCCATAACACTAGATGCCTAATAAATCTATAAAATGAACTTGTGAAAGTGTTCCTGACAAAAACAAATTTTACTTTGCAGAAGGCCATGGATTTTTGTATGAAACTTTTGGGATCAGGCCTCAGTTTTCTTGGCATGTTGATCCTTTTGGAGCTTCAGCTACAACACCAACTCTTTTTGCTCTGGCTGGTTTTAATGCTCACCTTACTTCTCGGATTGACTATGATCTCAAGGCTGACATGCAGAAGAACAAGGTAAAAATACCCTTGGGAGTGGAACACACTGCCAGCCTCTGCTTACAGTAATCTAACCCATGACATTAAGATAAGCATCTCTCTGGTCTTTGCAGGAAAATGTATTTCTTCTGTAAAAGTGACTTGCTGATTGCATGTGATAATGGTGAAATATTTTGAGTCTGAGTAATATGGTCAAGTAATGCCTGCATGACTTCTGTTCAAGGATAAAATCTAGTTTAACCTGAAGAAGACAGAGAATGCAAGCAGCTGAGCAGGGTGTAAGTTGACATTGAATTAGGAGGCCTTAGCATGGCCCATTGAACTGAAGGCTTTCAGCTTCTGAGAAAATATATGTTGGACTTTATATAATGTGTTTTAAAGTGTAGTGTGTATGTTTGGGCGTGGTGATTGTCATGCATGGAACATTTATTTTTACCTGTAAAAGTGATAATACTGGGTCAGTTAGGTTGGCAACTGATCATTTTTTTTCTGAATTCAGTTGTTTCATTTTCTGGCTTGTCTCACACACTGTCCTGTGCACAGTAAATCTTTTTCTTTTCAGATCACAATGTTATATTCTGATCTGTCATCAGTTTTGCACACTAAATTATGTGACAATAAGGTATATTCACTAGTATGAACTGAGCATTAGGCAATTTTTATGAGTCTTGGGTGAAATTCAAGCACCTCAGAAGATGACACAGAAATCCTGTTGAATTTGGTAAAGCCAGGATCTGCAACCTTTTGTTTGCAGTGAATTGAGATACTTCCTTTCTTCTAAGATAAGTTATGTGCTTTTGACAGTCTTTTCCCATCTAATGTTTTCTTCTGATGACAGTCTGGAGATTATAAAAACTGTTTCAGTAGATTCCCACTGACTACAGTGCAATCCAGACTACATCTGGATCTTTCCTAGCTTAGAGGTGTTCAACTTTCACTGAAACAAAGGAGATGTAATGCCTGTGACAGTCTAGGCTTACATCTGAATTTTAGCAGTATGCTACCTTCTCTCCATCAGTTAGAATAGAAAGAGGCAACAATATAGCCTCTTATATACACTATGTAACCTTGGTGGAGGTACTGTTGCATGTTTTTAAGTAAAAGCAGTTAAAGTATTACAAGTGGTGGAAAGGAAGATGGGGACTCCCAAGTCTTTTAAGTTGTTAGTGATTGTATTTCTGTATTTGGCATCAAGGGTAACAGTTTCTTGCTTTTTTTGTTTTCCAGAAGCTTCAGTTTGTATGGCAGGGGTCTCCTTCCTTATCTGAAAGACAGGAGATCTTCACCCATGTTATGGATCAGTACAGCTACTGTACCCCGTCAGAAATACCTTTTTCTAACAGGTCTGAAGATTTCCCAGATAAGCAGAAACATTGATCACTTCTAAGAGTTTATATTGTTGGAGTTTAAGCATTTTCTTTTACTGTTTTCTTTCAACAGTATTCTCTGTTTTCTCATGACCTGCAGTAGGTCAAGGAGATGTCTAGAATTTGTACATCTGAGTCAGATTTATTCAGCACCTCCAGCACTCCAACATAATACGTGAAGTTGGCTAGGTACCTAGAAGTTGAATGCTCAAAAGTATACTGACGGGTATTAAAAGTACCTCAAAATATTGTCAGACTTCAAAAATAATGTTTTGTAGCACCAGGGGTCTACTCTGCCCCGTTGAGGCCTCATCTGGAGTACTGTGTCCGGTTCTGGGCTCCTCAGCTCAAGAGGGACAGGGAAGTGCTGGAGAGAGTCCAGCGCAGGACCATCAGGATGATCGGGGGCTGAAACATCTTTCATATGAGGAAAGGGTGTGGGAACTGGGGCTGTTTAGTCTGGAGAAGAGGAGACTGAGGGGTGATCTTATTAACATTTATAAATATCTAAAGGCTGGGTGTCAGGAGGTTGGGACATTACTTTTTTCCATAGTAGATAGTAACAGGACAAGGGATAATGGGATGAAGCTGGAACACAAAAAGTTCCACTTAAATATAAGAAAAAACTATTTCACCGTTCAGGTGAGGGAGCCCCAGCACAGGCTGCCCAGAGGGGTTGTGGAGTCTCCTTCCTTGGAGGTCTTCAAGACCCACCTGGACGTGTTCCTATGTGACCTGATCTAGGTGAACCTGCTTCTGCAGGGGGGTTGGACTAGATGATCTCTGTCCCTTCCAACCCCCACCTTTCTATGATTCTATGAAACACAGGTACTGCTTTCATCTACGTATATATGTACCATGTCCGTCCTTATAAAAAAAAAAACATAGAATAAAAATGTGAAGCAAATGAATTGCTGTAACTAGAAAATATCCAAAGTAGGACCGGGTTTTTGTTTCTCTTCCTGGAAAGTTTGGATTTAAAAAATCCAGGAAGCTCAGTATGGACTCAACTATTGCTAATTGATTTTCTATGGGAGATTTTCAGCATTCTGTTGGGCTGGGATTGTGTATATTATCAGCACATAAACTAAAGCAACTAAAATTTTCCATTTACTTTGTGAAAATCGTCTGAGAGCCTTTGAAAACTTTATTTTGCTCACTGGCTTAATCCAGTAAAAAACTCCTTGTAAACGAAGTCTAGTGGGGGGAACGTTCTCCTTGTTACAAAGCTTGCTGTTTTCTCCTGTCATTTCTTTATGCCAGCAAGCAGCAGGGACTTGGAAGGCTGCACAATGCAAAAGAAAACTGGGCAACCTTTGCTCTTCATCCATCTCCAAATAAACACTGAAACCAAAATACTGGCAGTGAATGTAAACCAAATTTCTTTGCTTCTTATTCTGTGTCTATCTGCATTGTATCCCATCACCTTTTGATGTGGTTTTCCCAGTTAAATAAATCATGTTTATAGCCTTTTGCTTTCTCCTTTTACATAGATCAGGATTTTACTGGAATGGAATTGCAACTTTCCCAGATCCACCAAAAGATGGTGTTTATCCAAACATGAGTCTCCCTGTTACAGATACCAACATCCATCTGTACGCACAGACTATGGTGGTAAACATTAAGGAGAGAGCAGCCTGGTTCCGAACAAGTGATGTTTTGTGGCCATGGGTAAGTGCATGTTTCAGCATTTGCTTTAGAGGTAGCAAGTTCACCTACAGTATGAGCAATAGGTACATGGTGATTTGCTACAGTAGGGATTGTAAAAGTGCAGGTACAAGTCATGTGTTAGTAATTTGTTTTTCTATTAAGTGGGATCCAAATGTTTAGAATTGATTTTTAAAACGTAGGACTTCCTTGTACAGGCTGCCAGCTGTCTACCAAGTCTTCCACCCTAGTTAATAGCGAAAGAAATGTGACAAAATTATAAAGGTAACCTCTTGTGAAAATATATATTGCTTCCTTTTTTCTCTCCTTGTTTTGTCTATTTAAATGATCTTTTTACATAACAGCTTGGCACAACATAACTCTATGTTAAACACAAAATGATAGCTGTATAAGTGAATGTGTTATGCATTAGGTGGACAAGGTCCCACAAGCATAACCCAGCTTGGTCATTGAAACACTGTTTTCAGCGGTATGTCATGTTAATTACATCCTACACATACACATAGCACTGATATGCTCTCACTATTTTTAAGTCCTTAAAAGAGAATAACTTTGCCTAAACTGATTGCACAGTCTGTTTTTGAATTGTGATGGATGCTGCAGGCCTCATAATTACAATATTAAAAGATGACAAGTGTTCTTAAGATGGTTGTTTCACCACTATGCGTGTTCTTTCACAGAGAACAAATGTTTTTCAACCGATGCAGCTTTGAGTCACTGATTTGTTTTTCTCTTGTGTTTGTGACACTGTTGCTTATATTGAGTTTTTTTGTTGTTGTTTTTTGCTAGAGGTTGAGGGGAGAAGTGGGCTGTAGTATTCTGGAGTAGTGCATTAGTGAAAGTTATGCTAGAATGGAGAGGAGGGTGTTTTGAATAGTACAAATAAATTTCAGACATTTAGATCAAAACCTGCAGTTTTGCAGTAAGGTAAGAAAATTTCAATCCCTGACTTCCTGATTTGTGTTTTTGTGATAATGATCTTTAAACAAAGTAGTAGAAGTGTATTATTCATAATGCTATATAAAGAATTAGAGGGAAACAGATAAACAAATACCTTTATAGCTACCCTTAGCTATTTTTTCATGATCACAAATAGTTTGGAGTACTTTTTTGAGCCTTTCTCCTCTTCCCGTTTAAGGTCATACCTCCTGCATAAACTGTTCACTCTTCTGTGTTGAATTGTATAGACAAACAAGTATTTGCTCATGATGTGAAGTACTTAGTTGTGTAGGAGGAGACAATGGGTTGTGGGGCAGCATAAAAGTTGAAACCTGCCTCTCCAAATGTCATAGCAGCAGTTGTAGGAGGGGATATGGAATTATCTTAAAGGCAGGAACTGATCCTTGAGATGTTTTTTGGCCTGTATGGTTGAACTAACTGTACAGTAACACGTAGTGTTCTTGTACAAAGTTTTGTTGAGATAGTGAGTAGATGTGATGACTAACTACAGCACATTCTCCTGGATGTCCTGGAGCTACAGTGTTCCTCGGCTACTATATTCTGGGTCAGCATAAGCAGAGTCTGTGGTGCAAAGTGTCTACTTTTCACAAGGAAGTCCTCTTGAATTGTAAGTTGAAAATCGTGTTCTAAAAATATCAAGTAGTTTTGACTGATTAAACATAGCACTTCTCCACAAATTTAGCTGGAGTCAGCGTTAGGAAGTCTGGTTTGCACTGACTGCTGTAGTTTCCAGTATGTGGTTTGATATGTATTAGTAGCTCATTCCAGTTAGATGTTGTTTTTCAGTTTCTACTGTATGCATACATGTATCTCCATGTATCTTAGAACAACTTTTCTGTTTTGGAGGTAGAATTTCCACTTTCCTGATCAGTGACTCTGTTAGGTCTGAAGGATAGGCATGTGCACCAGGATTTATAAAGGATGTGACACCTGGTAAACAGGGAAGGGATATGAAGGTGGTATTTGTATCTAGGAAAGAGATATTAATGTCCTCTGAATTCATTTGAACTATGTGACCTGATCTAGGTGAACCTGCTTCTGCAGGGGAGCTGGACTAGATGGTCTCTAAAGGTCCCTTCCAACCCCTACCATTCTGTGATTCTGTGAACTCATCAGGTTCAACTCATTCATGAGTTCAATTCATCAGGTTAAACTCCTTGAGATCATCAGTTAATGTCTGGGGTGGAAGATGAGACTGAAAAGAAAATAGTCTCCTTGGCCATTTTTTCATACACCTGCTAAGCTTTGAAGGTAAATTGCTAAGAGCATCTTTGTTTTGAAAATGACATCAGAACTGACTTCTTTGTGGTTTCCAGTCTCAAGCACAGAGACATGAAGATGAGGATGCACTAAGCTGGTGTCAGGGTTGAAAGGCTTCAGTTAGACCTTTTTATGGGGAGAAGGTTTCTTAGCATGTCATTGTGCTTGAGATCAATGCCTATACTGTAATACTGATACTGTAAGAATACATGTGGAACCATGACTGACTGACGTGCATTTTCCTGTTCAGCTATTATAGCTGAACAAAGACATGATGAGTTATGTCTTCTAATGTTTGTATATGTAGATAGTCCATATTGAGAACACTTTCAATGGAAGGCACAAGTTGTGCAAGCATACTCAAAAAAAGAAGACTCTTTCATACACAATGTATCACCTCTCTTAACTGTTTGGATGAGCATTGAGAGTACCGTAGTCTACTGTTGTACTGGAGTGTCAGCAACACATTTGTAATACAAGGATCTCTGTCCAGATTGTTTCGTTTCACATCATGTCATCAGCACTTCGTAAAGCTGTAAGCATTCTTAAGAGCTGAAAATAAGAACTTCCTTATTTTCTGCTAAATGGGAGAAATGCAATGTGAAAAGGTACAAGGTCATCTTTGCTGGCATGTATGCATGCATTTTTGAGTTTCTAACCACAAGATTTCATGCTCTTGCACAATATGGTATGTCAACACACTTCTCCTTGTCTGTAATGCTGACTGGTTATCAGCTGATCTGTGTAATGAATAGCTTTCACATGGGCAGTCAAGATAAAAAGAAATACCACTTTGACATTGATTGCTGTTCTAAATTACATGATCCAAAGTCATTTGGCTGTTCTGTTTTTGGAATTTCAGGGCTGTGACAAGCAGTTCTTTAATGCATCTATTCAGTACTCCAATATGGACCTGTTGTTGGATTATATTAACAAGCATTCTGATGAATTTGGGGTGACTGTCCAGTATGCCACCGTTGGTGATTATTTCCAAGCAGTTTATAGCAGGAATCTTACATGGGAAATTCGAGACTCTCAAGACTTTCTTCCATACTCAACAGGTAATTAAGGTCACAACTGCATAATAAAGTCTCAACTGTACATATTTAAAATTTTAATAAAGGAAATAGAGAAAATGAGAAATAGAGTAAGAGGAGAACCACTGTCTCCTTATGGCATTAGCATTTATTGGCACTGCCAGGTTTCATCAAATAGACAAGCTGATCCCAACTTAGTGGTATAAGAAAGATGATAGAGCAGTGGATGGAACATTTCTTTGGAACCATTGAAAGCAATGAGTGGAGGAAAAGACCCTGAAAGAAAAAGTATACAAATACCTTCACATGGAATCTGATGAGTCTCTTGTTTTACAGACTATGATTAACAATAGAGTGCAAAGAAAAGCTCAGTACAAGGTATATGCCCGTGTGTAATGTCATCCTAATTTTTCTAAGGACCCAAAGAAATGTACAGATACTGCATTAACTGGGTTCTGTTACAGTGAAAACAGTGAACAATGAGGTAAACCTGTAGGCTTAGATCACCTGGTTGAAATTCAGTGAGATACTTCAGTGGATGGATGAAGGAAAAGATTACAAAGTACATAACACACTGCAAATTGGTTAGCAGCCAGCAAAGGTGCTTCACAGAGGTGTGCCAGCACAACTAATAAAAGAAATCTCTCATGACTTTGGAGGGATCCTGTCTGAACTGTCTGAAGCTGAGGTCCTAAGGTTTTACTGTCTACTCTCTACATGATTCCAGAAAAATTAGGTATAATCTGGTCATGTGGACTGAACTCCAGCTATTACTTGTTACATACCATCATGAATCAGGTGTGTGAGTTCCAAATTCAATCTTTTATATAAGCAAAGCATATGAGGTAAGGATAACTGGTGGATGCACTTCAAAAACATGTTGCTGGTCCAAATAAAATACTAATGTTAGATGAACAGCTAAAGTCTTTTGTAGCTCTAGGAGAAAGTCTTTTCTTTTTCATTAAAGAAAACAATTTTAAATTCAGAGGGGGAAGTTATAACCAAAGTCTCAAAAAGTAAAAATACTACCTGTATTTCTGAAATGTCATAGTATTATATGACACAAGTTCATTGCAGCTGCTTGTTGCTTGTATTCTTTTTGCTTGCTGCACTAACTCAACTTTTCAAACAGAAGTGAAAATTACGGGGAAGGTTTGAAAGAAGGCATGCCATACTCAAGGTCTCTTTAATCCCTTTCCACAGTAAATCTACCCTCTGAGGCCTTGTATTGAAGTATGCAGAGAGAAGACACAGTTTCTAAACTTACTAATATGTTTCATTATCTGGATTATCATTAAATTGCCATTGGTATTACTAAGTAGCCTCATCACTTTTTTGGCACTGTGGACGTATATCTCAGACTATTACAAGCCAAATTTAGCTTTATAGATCCAGTATTCTGTGACATGTCTGTTAAACCTTTTAAATTAATAAAAATAACCATTGCTTCCTGTGAATCATTACATAGACTGAACCCTTACTCACTCACCTGCCTCTAGGGATCATGTTGTATCTAACAACTTGCTGATAAATGCATCACTAGTTTTAAGTGCTAATATTCTATTACATCTGGGCTCTTACCTGATTCTTTTGGCGTAATTTACAGGCAGTAGTCAATTGCCATTAGCTTGCATAATAGCAGCACCTTCAATGTTCCAGGTGGGTGCCCACACGTAGATGCAATTTCTCAAACAGCTTACCATGCCTTGCAATTGCAGTATAGATTAGAGTGCACTCTCTCCCACATATTATTTTGCTACTTGATGATTAATCCTCTCTCATTCTCTCTATGCCATTTTATTATGACTCACTTACTGGGCTCAGTGTCACTTCTGACATATGCCGTGGAAACTCAAGTTTTAAGTCCCACTTAAGTGTTTCCTTTTTCTAATCTACATTCATTTTACTGTGTGTGACTCTTCTGCTTGTAACCTTGAAATATGAAATGAAATTTATTCTGATTTAACCTGTAGAAGTTTTCAGGCCAAAAATATTTTTTTCCTGGAGCATTTGAACAAAATATCATGTTTTCTAATTGTTGTCTTTCCTCCTAGGCTGATAGCAGACTGTTATGGCTACATATGCATACTTCATAAAGCACTTTCTGCAATTGCTTCCTGGAAAAACTGTTTATCAATATTAAAAAAAAAAAACCAACACCAAAAAACTCCCCCCACAACAACAACAACAAATCACTAAGTAAAGACTCGGAGGTTTTAAAAACAAATATTTAGTTTCCTAGTTGATGGGGTACTGGGACATGTTTGCAGAAATTAACTGTTGAAATACTTTCCACTGACCACTTGAGGGCATCTTTTGATGTTGTTTAAAGTGCTGCAGTAGTTTGGAGTCCTGCTCCCACATCACTGTTTTTACTCCATTTTGAGGAAATTAAATTTAAGATAAATCCTTTTTAGAAAAGAGAGGAATAGAGAAAGCTTGTATCAAGCAATATGCGAGGTTTATAATCCATGTTCTTTAGTCATGAAAAATAAAATAAGCTTCAGTGAAACTTCTGAAGTTATTCTGTGCAGACCCACAAAGATAATTCTCCAAATGCAGGTTAGCTTAGTCAATAACAGCTTTGTAACAACACTCGTGTTACTAGACCTGTAGGAAAGGTTGGTAGTTTCCCAAAGTGCATATTTCTGGCTGTGTTTGTAGGGTTTTTGACTATTCCATTTGATGACTGATGTGTAAATGCAAGCTTCATATAAGAAGCTATAGACTAGTAGTCTAATAAATAACAAAGAAATGATAAGTGAAATGGTATTTTGACTTGTATTGGATCTGTTCAACTCTTAACAGAGCCATTTCAAGCATGGACTGGGTTTTATACCTCTCGGAGCACATTAAAAGGAATCGCAAGGAGAGCAAGTTCACTGCTTTGTGCTGGGGAGTCCTTTTTCACACAGTATGTCCAGAAACATCCAGCAAGTTCTATTTGTAAACATAGAGCCTTAAAGCAACTTCAGAGCCTTAGATGGGCAGTTTCAGAGGTAAAGATTGATTTATTTTTTAATTTGAATGAAAATGCTTACTTCCCAAAGGCAAAGCTTTGCTTAAGCTTTTCAGCTGGAGTGTCTCAAGGTTGCTTTCATATTTTTAGAAATAACTTTCCCCTTTAGCAAGTCATAAGTAAAAGAAAGCAATTTTTCAAAAAGCTGTCTAAAACCTGACTTCAGCCCTTTAGCTATGCATGCAAGATATGGTTACTGGCAAATGTTTTCTTCAGCTGGTAAAAGAGTATGTGGTGTTAAACTTTACACATGAAATTCATGTTCTTAATTTCAGTTTTATTATTTATTAAAGAATTTTTTAAAATAAAAGAAACAATAAAAGCTGAACTAACTGAAAACTACTGATAATCTCTACCTTCTGCAAGTTAGAAGAGGAAAGATGTTTTTTCTTCAAAACTCAGCAGCTGAGCATTTACAGACCTCAGTGCTTTTGCTGATAATAAATGCTTTGTTACCTACATTATTGACCAAATCTTAGTAGGAAATGGAAAACCTGTCTTACAGTATTTCTGCTGCGTTCTTGGGTTTGGTTACTTGGGGTTTTTTTTCTCTAGTATATGTAACTTTAGTAATTTCTAAATATTAAAAGAGGAAAATTGATGTGCATCTTGTCCTTTACCATTTCATTCTATTTATAGTAATTTGAAATAGGCAAAATGTGAATCTGTCAATGTAGCTTTAGTACCCTATTATTTTAAGTTATGTCTCAAAGTTAGTGACTCAGGAATACAAACCTGAAGCTATCACCTTGTTGCATTGTGACCTTTCAAACTACTCTTAAATGTAAGGTCCAGCACCACGACGGTATAACAGGCACAGAGTCTCCCAAGGTGAAAGACATGTACATGAATAACTTGATGTATGGGATATTCAATGTAAAGAAGCTAATGGCTTCCATAATCTTTGACATGAACAACGCAAAGAAGAATGGAGAAGTCTATTCTTCTGTTTACAATAAAGACTCAGGAATACCAGGTACATTTTAACACAGCTTTTCCAATTTTCAGGCTAGCATAAGAAAGCTATCATGTTTTCCTCCAAAACAGTGAATGTGCTATGTGACACCTAAGTTCTGTGAACCGTGGCTGGAAAATCCCATTTGCCTTATGAGACCTGCTAGACCTCAGGCAAACTGAGATGACTTTGAGCTCTCAGATCTTAAGCATCTGAAACCAGAACCTTTAAACTGATGTTAGGCAGAACGCTGCCACAGTGCCTGTATTAGACATGGTTTCCAGAATCAGACCTCAACTATGTAACGGAGGGGAGGAAGAGGTATTGAGGGGAGTAATTACTAAACTAACCTTATCATGCAACATAAGATGGTGCAGTAAGGAGCATGCTCACAGTTAAGAAATGTTCTTGCTTTGGTGTACTGCCAGCATATGTAAAAAATGTAAAGGAATTTTTAAGGGATCTATTGTAAAGACTGTAACATTCCCTTTTGTCTTTGCTTGGAAACCTTTTAAACTGTCAAATGTAAGTAGTGCTGTGGGCTGTGCAACAGACTGATTTTGATTTTTACAGGGTTGTTTTTATATTAGGCTTCTCATTTGATCTTCTGTACAACTCTGATAAAGTTAATACTGCATGATGAGTTGTGGTAAGCTGCTTATTTTCACTAAATGCATTTGCATTCAACTCAGGTGTCATTTTTCTGAATACACAGTCTCTTTTGGGGGTAAAGAATAGAAGAATAAAGCAGAATAGTCTTTTATGAAGTACTGTAAAATATTTTCCTTTTTCAATCATGAAGCTTTACTGCAGGGCTTTATGTTAACTTTCCGTAAGATATTTGTACCTAGACAGATCTCTCACATACTTTTTAATGTCACATTTTAAAAATATATAGCTTTAGTGACTGATAGCTTTGTTTGTGTGCATAAAGGTGCTTCAGATGTTGACCAATATGTTGTTGTCTATAATCCACTGGCATGGAACGTCACCACCTTTGTCACTGTTTCTGTCAGCCACTTGGCAATGAGCGTATATGATGAATTGGGACATTCTGTACCAGCACAGGTACATCAACTTTGTTTCTTTCTATTGCTTTTCTTTTGCTTGACTATTTTTGCTGGCTTGGTCCTACCTCCTATTGAAGTGTAGTAATATTTAATATTACAGTGAAAACAAGTATTACTTCAAACTGGAATTGTCCTAGTTCTTCATGTGTTTGTTGGTTTGGGTTTTTTTTTCACTTACCTGTTCTCTCAACCAGATTTTTTTTTCCTTAATATTCAAAAGGCCTTCATGCCCTTCTAGTGTGTTTGGTTTGTCCTTTGCACACCTGCTGTGTGTGACCTGGCACATCTTATCTTGATTTTTTATTTTTTTTTTAATAAAAAACAGTGTTTTGAATAAAACTTTTTTGATTGAAGCCCTGCCCTACAGTTGACAGTCCTGTTTGTACAATTGACAGATTGCTTTAGGGAGGAGGAAATGTCTTATTTATAAACCCAAAAGAAACTGGGGACAGTCAGCTGCCATATGACACATAATTCTGTCACAGCCAAGCTGCAAGACAAGGCCAGCTGTTTCCTGGGAGAGAATAAAGTGTCCTCAAGTAAAAGCTAGCACTAGCCTTTCTCAGGAGCATCTGTTGTAGAGAGCGCATCATCATCCATGGCTTGATAAACCTGTAGGAATACCTTCTTCATGTAAGGCCTGAAGAGGGATGACACAATTCCAGATGCTCCCTTCTGCCCCCAAGATGCCAGATACCTCAGCAAGTTCTGCCACTTGCAGAGTTTCTATTGTATGTGGCTTATGATTATCACCCTGCATCAAGGCACATTCTAGTCAGGTAGTGATACACAACAAGCTGTCTCCTGTTCCTGTATATATGTGAGATAATGGCTTAAGATCATGCTGCCTTTATCTGTAAGCCATCAGTCTCCTGAGTTAGCACATGGTTCTGCTTACCTGTCAGCCACCTGCCTCATAGAAGTCCCGCTGTCTGGATTGCTTTAGCTTTGTAAGATAAAAAGACGAGCTGATCTGATTTAAAACATGGATTTAGAATGCCCTGAAGTCAAGCTGTCATTCTTTATTTTAAAAGACTCTCTTTTGCTGGAAGTTACCTGTATATGCATGTAGATAGTCACTTGAGCAAAATGAAATACCTTTATCAGTAATGAGAAGGTGACTTGGGGTCTTTTTCTTCCAGTCTGTACTGTTCAAAAGGACATTTGCATCTCACACTTCCTTCTGAGAGCAAGAAATTCTTAGCTCAGAATCCTGATGTCTGATAAGAATTGATGCTTGGCAAATGCTCTGCTCCCTTCTGCCCCACATGCGTGACATAGTGAAGAGAGAATGGGAATAGGCTTTGTTGATACCACTAAGGTTAGGAAGACTGCAGTGTGAGTAACTGGACATAGGCCAATCCAGAGTATGAAGATACAGACAACTTACTTTGATTAGTCATAACTAACCTCTTTGTCCATGTAATCTGTATGATATTTCTATAGTCCCATTTTCTTGCCACAAACCAAAAGTAGTACTACATTATAGAGCAGTAATGGGCAGCATAAATGTAATTAAAAGATTGTTAAATAATATTGTGTAAGGTATTGTGGTATTAAATAACACTAGTGTTCTGTTTATTGTTCAAATGTATGCTGCATGCTTCTACCTCGCTTTTGCTTAAGGTGAGGGCACATTTGAGTGCTTCCTCCTCTTTCCATGGATGACTTGCACTAGTCACCTCCCTTATGTCTCAGTCTCTTTTCTGTCATTTGACTGATTAGTTTAATTTGAGATTATTTCTCTTGACATAGATATTTTGCAATGTGATGTTAAACAAAGATGTATCATTACGTGTTCACATTAAAATTAGATAGAGCTTGGTAATTTGCTTAGTATCCTTTTTTTCACAGAAAAGCTAAATTTAATCCAAGCTCACCAAACTCCCAATTAAAAGTGGCATGGATCTACATTAGAATTCTCAATTATAAGAACAGCACGTTTAGAAACCTATTTTTGAAGTAGTGGTTAATTTTGTAATTTAAGGGTTACAACACATAAAAATAGTAGCCTTGCTAATTAATTTTCTGTAATGGAGCACTGTTGTGTGTTCACATACAGGTTCAAAGTTCAGCACGGTCCCATTCTACCTATGATCTTTATATTCTGGTTGAAATAAGTGGTCTGAGCTACAGAAAGTACAATGTTAAACCCTTGAATGATAAGCAGTCTGCATTTATTGGAAGATCAGTCAAGTACAAGCGAAAAGACGTAACTCATGCAGATCAACAAAGTCGCCAGTTGCTTTCTGTGGTTAACAACTGCTACCTGATCTTGTTTGACCAGAGCACTAACCTAATGCACAGCATTACAGAGAGGTGAGGTTGCCTGCTTGTTTTTAATAATATTTCAGATTATGTAAAACTCTTTATAGAAGTAAGTCCAAGTGCTGTATCATGTGTCTTAATTCTGAGAACTAACTAACCATAGGTTCTTTACAGGTTTCTTTTTTTAATCTCCACTTTACATGTCCTGTTTTCTACAAGAAACATCAACACTGGCCTAGGTGTGATTCCATGCTATTTCTGTAATGTTGTGGCCCCGTTTATCCATGTGGTCAGTCTAAGATGACATAGAATCAGAGAATGGTAGGGGTTGGAAGGGACCTTTAGAGATCATCTTGTCCAATGCCCCTGCAGGAGTAGGTCCACGTAGATTAACTAGTATATCAGTAGAATCTCATTGTACTTCAGAACTAAAGAGTATTATGAATGTGTCTTTGTATTAAAAGTAAGTAAGCAAGCACACACAGTAAGGCTGTGCAATAAGCCTGAAATGATAAAGCAAAGAGCTTTCTCTTGCTAATCAGTAGTGTTTTACTGTCCTGTGTCACTGTTTATGTGGTAAGAAACTAAAAAACTTTTTGAAAGAAAAAATTTAACTAAGGAAATTCTATTTAATTGGGCAAATAAAATGGAAGAACAGTCAAGACTGAGGTGAAAGTTGGGAATTGCAGATGGTCTTCCTTGGCTGATGTGAACTGGCCCAAGTCCTTCAGCTTCAATGGAGCTGTGCTACTTTTTCCCTGCTCAGGGTTCAGCTTGTCACCTGTGTACTGATGGAAGATTTGACCCCCTTGGCCATGGCCTAGGGCCTCTTTCACCTTTGTTATTTTGTTCATAATTCTGCTTCTTAGAGCAAGAACTTGTTATCTAGTTTAGTTGAAATCAACTTTAAAAGGATAGCTTAAGAGCCCTGGAGTAAGTACCTCCTCAAAGTCCACCAGATCATGTTTCCAGGTGACATGAGGTACATAAGAAATATAATGAATAACAAAAATCTGAATTAAAACCATCCTGTTCTGTCAGGCAGGCAAGATCTGCAACTTGGTGTAGGAACTATAGGAGAAAATGCATATTCATTTCGTCACAAGCCTTTAGGCAAGCCCAGATGTTTTGAGTTTCAGGAAGTTTGCTTTGGGATAACAGGGAAGAGCAAGGCATCAGCTCAAAATGGGAGGAAAGATTAAAAAGAAATGTAATCTTCAACTGTGAAGCACTATAAAGTTTAGCAGCAACAGTTAGAGAAATTCTGGATCCTGCACTGGAAATGTTGTATAACAGAAGTAATAGGTAAGACTTGGAACAGGTTGCTGTAGTGGGTCTGGGACGGTAGTGATTTTCCACAGCAGCTCCTGCAGTGCTGTGCTTACTGTTGATATCAATATTATGACTACCGCTTGCACAGCATCAGGGCTGTCCCTCCAGCATTCCTTCCCCCACCTTCACCAATAGCTGTGGGTGGGCATGATCTTGGGAGGGACTATGGCCAGGACAGCTGACCCAGGCTGACCAAGGAGATATTCCATACCATATGACGTCAGCTCAGGAATATAAACTGGGGGAAAGGAGCAGGAAGGGGAGGCGAGATTCATTTCTGGCCTTCCCAAAGCAACCGCTACGCGTACTGAAGCCCTGCTTCTCGGGAGGTGGCCGGACATCGCTGCTGATGGGAAGTAGAGAGTAACAGCTTTATCTGCTTCTGCTTTGCTTCCCGCGCGCGCGGCTTTGCTGCTTATTTATTAAACTGCTTTTATCTCAACCCACGAGATTCCCATCTTATTTTCTCCCCTTCCCTGGCTTGCTGAGGAGGTGGGGGGTAAAGCGGTGTGGTGGGCACCTGGCATCCAGCCAGGCTCAAACTACCACAGCCCTTTTGGCGCCCAACGTGGGGCGAGATAATAGCAGATTTACATTAACTGCATTGCAATTACAGTAAACCAATGAGAGCAAAGTTCCTGTGCTGGTCACGGAGCCTTGCTGTTATGCAGCTTATCTTACACTTTCTAATGTTTGGGAACATGATGCTCCTAACATTGACTCTCGGCTGTGCTTTAACCTTAATAGCTTTGCTAAGCTGGCTATATAATTTTGTGAAGAGGATGAAAGGGCCTGGGAACATGATGGCCCAAATAATAATAGCAAGTCTCATTCTGTTACTGATGAATTTAGTGTGCTGTGGGAGCTATCTTGTGGAGGCCATGGGGCAAAGCACCTCTTTCTCCTCAGCTCGGACTGATCTAGACAATTCTGTTACACAGACTTCCCAGGTCCTTAGTCACCCTTATACGAGAGTTTTAATATTACTAATTAACATGGTTGGTATATTATATATCTTGTGGAATCTGGAGTCATCTGGGTATCAGAGAGTACAAATTTGCGATGGAAACATGTTAAAATGCCCCCTGAAGCGGCCAGTCCCTGGGTGGCAGGGTATGTGGATGAATTTAGGCAAATTCCTAGGACGGTTATCACCTCCTGTAATCTGGGATTTTACATCTGAACAGATAAAAAACCCTGCTTTACTGACACGCTACCTGATAGAAGGGTGTCTTACCTACCCTAATGAGGCCCATCAGGTTCAGGCACTATACTGGGGCCTAGCCTCTGCCTACCGAGCTGCATTCCAGTCCTCTCAGAGAACTGTAATTGAAATGGAAACTCAAACGGTACCTGAGACCAACATAGTTGAGTCAGTCGCAGTCCAGCCCTCTCAGAGAACTATGGCCGAGGTGGAAATTCAAACTATACCTGAGACCAACATAGTTGAGTCAGTCGCAGTCCAGCCCTCTCAGAGAACTATGGCCGAGGTGGAAATTCAAACTATACCTGAGACTACCATGGTTGAGTCAGGGAACCAAACAACAACCACAGTGGTTGCCCCAGTAGTGAAAAAGAAGCAGTGGATAAGGAGGTCAAGTCCATATCATCGATTAGTAAGGGCAGACGAGGAGGAAGAGGAAAGGCTAGAAGAAGAAACTGGTCCTTCGGTAAGGAGATCAGGAGAAGTGAGAGAAATCGAAAAGGAAATGGAAACTACTCGGTCCCTCACCTCAACAGAACTTAGAGATATGCGAAAAGATTACAGTCGCCAGCCAGGTGAGCGGATTGGTGCCTGGCTGCTCCGATGCTGGGATAACGGGGCTGACAGTCAACAATTGGAAGGCAGAGAAGCCCAACAGCTAGGATCTCTTGCTAGGGACCGGGGAATTGATAAAGGCATTGGAAAGAAAACCTCAGTTTGTAGTCTCTGGAAACGACTCCTCTCAAGTGTACGGGCAAGATACCCTTTCAAGGAAGACCTTGTAAATGCCCGAGGAAAGTGGACTAGAGCTGATGAAGGGATCCAATATCTAAGGGAATTAGCTGTGTTGGAAGTCATCTATGGTGATCTGGATAATGTCGAGGCCTCCACAGATCCAGACGATGTCCAGTGTACACGGGCCATGTTGAGAAAAGTGATCCAGAGTGCCCCAGCTACATATTCTAATATCCTGGCAATGGTGTATCATCCAGACATGGACATACCAACAGTGGAGAGGGTATCTTCTTGGTTACAGAACTATGAAGAGAGCCTCTGCACCTCCTCATCAGTGTGGGATGATGGCCTGATTGTTAGATCTGCCTCAAGAATTCAGTCATCCACTGTCCCGACCAGGGGAAAGGGAAGTCCCAGACGCAGGAGTACACCGCGAAATGAACTCTGGCTCTTTTTGCGTGGCCAAGGAGAGGATATGAGGAAGTGGGATGGTGAACCCACTTTTAAGCTAGAAGCGCGTGTACGTGAACTAAGGGGGAAGGCAGCTGTTAGAAAAGGACCGCCCAAGAGGGCTGTCAGCAGAGTGGCTGCCAAAACAAAAGAGGACAATCAACAATCTCCAAGACATAGAAGAACTGCAACTACTTCCTTCGAAGCCAATGAGGAGACTTCAGGTCTGCAATTGCAAGGATCAGATAGCGAATACTCTGATGAAGAACAGAAATAGAGGGTCCCTGCCTCCAGCCAGGAGGAGGAAAGGGATGACCGAATCTACTGGACTGTGTGGGTTCGATGGCCTGGCACATCAAACCCACAAAGGTATAAAGCCTTAGTAGACACAGGGGCACAGTGTACATTGATGCCATCAAGGTATAGAGGCACAGATTCTGTCTGGATCTCTGGAGTGACAGGGGGATGTGAAGAATTATCTGTATTAGAGGCTGAAGTGAGCTTAACAGGGGACAAATGGAAAAAACACCCCATTGTGACTGGTCCAGAGGCCCCTTGTATTCTTGGCATAGATTACCTCAGGAGAGGGTACTTCAAAGACCCCAAGGGGTATCGATGGGCTTTTGGTATAGCCACTGTAGATACAGAGAAAATCAAACAACTCTCTAATTTACCTGGCCTCTCAGAAGACCCTTTTGTTGTGGGATTGCTGCAAGTTCAAGAGCAACAGGTACCAATTGCTACCAGGACAGTGCACCGGAGGCAATATCGCACGAACCGAGATTCCCTGGCTCCCATCCGTGAGTTGATTCATCAACTGGAGGCTCAAGGAGTAATTAGCAAAACTCATTCTCCATTTAATAGTCCCATATGGCCTGTGAAAAAATCTGATGGAGGGTGGAGGTTAACAGTAGACTATCGTGGCCTGAATGAAGTGACACCACCACTGAGTGCTGCTGTACCAGACATGTTAGAGCTCCAGTATGAACTGGAGTCAAAAGCAGCCAAGTGGTATGCTACGATTGACATCGCTAATGCATTCTTCTCAATTCCATTGGCAGCAGAGTGCAGGCCACAATTTGCCTTCACATGGAGAGGTGTCCAATATACCTGGAATCGATTGCCCCAGGGGTGGAAACATAGTCCTACTATTTGCCATGGTCTAATCCAAACTGTGCTGGAAACGGGTGATGCCCCTGAACATTTACAGTACATTGATGACATAATTGTATGGGGCAACAAGGCAGAAGAAGTGTTTGAGAAAGGGAAAAGAATAATACAGATTCTCCTGAAAGCTGGTTTTGCTATAAAAAGAAACAAAGTAAAGGGACCTGCACAAGAGATACAGTTTTTGGGCATAAAATGGCAAGATGGGCGTCGGCATGTGCCTATGGATGTTGTGAATAAAATAGCTACTATGTCTCAACCGACTAATAAGAAAGAAACACAAGCTTTCCTGGGCCTTGTGGGATTCTGGAGGATGCATATCCCAGGTTATAGTCAGCTTGTGAGCCCTCTCTTTAGAGTCACCAGAAAGAAGAACTGTTTTGAGTGGGGCCTTGAGCAACAACAAGCTTTTCAACAAATTAAACAGGAAATAGCTCGTGCAGTCGCCCTTGGGCCCATCCGTACAGGACCAGATGTGCAGAATATCCTCTACACTGCCGCTGGAGAGCATGGTCTCACCTGGAGCCTCTGGCAGAAAACATCTGGAGAAACCCGAGGTCGACCATTAGGGTTTTGGAGCCGAGGATATCGAGGATCGGAAGCCCACTACACCCCAACTGAAAAAGAAATACTAGCAGCATATGAGGGACTTCGAGCTGCTTCAGAAGTCATTGGCACAGAAGCTCATCTCCTCTTGGCACCACGTCTGCCTGTGTTACACTGGATGTTCAAAGGGAAAACCCCTTCTATACATCATGCAACCAGCGCTACATGGAGTAAGTGGATGGCGTTGATTACACAACGATCTCGACTGGGGAAATCTAATCGCCCAGGAATCCTGGAAGAAATCATGGACTGGCCAGAAGGCAGAGATTTTGAAGCATTGCCTGAGGAAGTAGCTCGCGCCCAAGAGGCACCACCATATAATGAACTGTCAGAAGATGAGAGGCATTATGCTTTGTTTACTGATGGATCCTGCCGCGTGGTAGGAAATCATCGTAAGTGGAAAGCTGCTGTGTGGAGTCCCACACGACGAGTTGTTGAGGCCACTGAAGGAGAAGGTGAGTCAAGTCAGTTTGCTGAAGTGAAGGCTATCCAACTAGCTCTAAAGATTGCAGAACGAGAGAAGTGGCCAGTACTCTATCTTTACACTGACTCCTGGATGGTGGCTAATGCTCTATGGGGATGGCTACAGCAATGGAAGAAGACCAACTGGCAGCGCAAGGGTAAACCCATCTGGGCTGCTGCATTATGGCAAGACATTGCTGCTCGGGTGGAAAATATGACTCTGAAAGTACGTCATGTAGATGCTCATGTGCCAAAAAGCCGTGCCAATGAAGAACAATGGAATAACCAACAGGTAGATAAAGCTGCTAAAATTGAACTAGCTCAGGTAGATCTAGACTGGGAGCGTAAAGGTGAGCTATTTATAGCTCGATGGGCCCATGAAACATCAGGACATCTGGGAAGAGATGCAACATATAGATGGGCTCGTGATCGAGGGGTGGACTTGACCATGGAAGCCATCACACAGGTCACCCATGAATGTGAAACATGTGCCGCAATCAAGCGAGCCACACGAATCAAGTCTCCCTGGAACAGAGGCCGATGGCTGGGTTTTCAGTATGGTGAGGCCTGGCAAATTGACTATGTTGGACCACTACCACGAACACATCAAGGCAAGCGGTATATACTCACCATGGTGGAAGCAACTACTGGTTGGTTGGAAACATACTCTGTCAACCACGCCACTGCCCGAAATACTGTCTTGGGTCTTGAAAGGCAAGTTTTGTGGCGACACGGCACTCCAGAAAGAATTGAATCAGATAATGGAACTCATTTTCGAAATAATCTCATAAACTCCTGGGCAAAGAAACATGGCATTGAGTGGATATACCACATCCCCTATCACCCACAAGCCTCTGGAAAGATTGAGAGATATAATGGGTTACTAAAGACCATGTTGAGAGCACTGGGCAATGGGGCATGGAAGCAGTGGGATAAAAATTTAGCAGAAGCCACTTGGCTGGTCAATAGCAGAGGTTCAACTAACCGTCCTGGTCCTGCCCAAACAAAACCACTACATACTGTGGGAGGAGATAAGGTCCCCGTAGTGCACCCAGGGAAATGGCTGGGGAAGGCAGTATGGGTTGCACCTCCCATGGGAAAAGGCAAACCCATTCGTGGGATTGTCTTTGCTCAAGGGCCTGGCTGTACTTGGTGGGTGATGAGAAAGGATGGGGAAACTCGATGTGTACCTCAAGGAGACTTAACCTTGGGGGAAAAATAACCTGTTATGTGAGTTATCTGTTGTAGATGAACTTTGCAAGAAAAACCGAACAAGTGGACAAACCAAGCCGGTGCTGGTGCCCAACACTGAACATACTGTTTCCCCTGGCCTGGATATTCATCTTGATGGATGAGACAGAAGTTATGGCCTGCTCCAGTGAACATCTACAGAGAATGAAAGATATAAGAATGTTGTTTGTTTGTTTGATGCAAGATGCAAGAGGGAATACAAGAATGATGTTTGTCTGTTGAAGAGTGGGGGTACTGGTTAATGAGAGTATATAAGAATGTATATGGATTGTTAAGATGGTTTGTCTGAGCATGACATAAATGGTATGGAATAAGGGGTGGAGACTGTAGTGGGTCTGGGACGGTAGTGATTTTCCACAGCAGCTCCTGCAGTGCTGTGCTTACTGTTGATATCAATATTATGACTACCGCTTGCACAGCATCAGGGCTGTCCCTCCAGCATTCCTTCCCCCACCTTCACCAATAGCTGTGGGTGGGCATGATCTTGGGAGGGACTATGGCCAGGACAGCTGACCCAGGCTGACCAAGGAGATATTCCATACCATATGACGTCAGCTCAGGAATATAAACTGGGGGAAAGGAGCAGGAAGGGGAGGCGAGATTCATTTCTGGCCTTCCCAAAGCAACCGCTACGCGTACTGAAGCCCTGCTTCTCGGGAGGTGGCCGGACATCGCTGCTGATGGGAAGTAGAGAGTAACAGCTTATCTGCTTCTGCTTTGCTTCCCGCGCGCGCGGCTTTGCTGCTTATTTATTAAACTGCTTTTATCTCAACCCACGAGATTCCCATCTTATTTTCTCCCCTTCCCTGGCTTGCTGAGGAGGTGGGGGGTAAAGCGGTGTGGTGGGCACCTGGCATCCAGCCAGGCTCAAACTACCACAGTTGCCCAGGGAGGTTGTGGCTGCCTTATCCCTGAAAGTGTTCAAGACCAGGTTAGACAGGGCTTTGTTCAACTTGGTCTTAGTGGAAAGTATTCCTGCCTGTAGCAGGAGGTTGGAACTAGATTATCTTAATGGCCTTTTCCAACCCAAACTGTTCTATGTTTTTCCTCCTCAGTCAGTACAGTTTGCAGGTTGCATTATTAACTCTAGGTAAAGTGATTGGCAGTTGAAATTTATGTGCCAGGCTAAATGATTTTCCTGTTTTGCCAGCAAGGCTCCAAATGAGGAGCAGAGCGGGTAGCTGAGGGCAATAAGAAATTGACTTCATATGTCTTTCTAAAGCCTGTGATACAGAGTCATGAATAGCTAAACTATAAGCTTCAGGGGAGAAAGGAGGAGGAAAAGTAGATACTGAGCAAGTGTAAATTTTGAAATCCTGTTACCATTGTACTTGTTACCAGTGTTAAATACAGAAACTTGTGTGATGCTGGTTTACCTTACTACAGAGTCACTTCCATGAACCTGATTATTCCTTAATATGGTGCAACTTACCTCATTTTTGTGCAATGGGTAGCTTTTGATCCTGTGGCATCTCTCATGTTGAAACAGTGAGCAAATGTAGATGTTGTTTCTGTCTTTACATGTTTCTCTTTTACAAAAGTGTAATAATGACAACAAAACTCCATTTATTTGCACACTGGCAGATGTCTTGATGGGAAGCACTTAAATTCTCTACTGTCCTCATTTCCTAAATCTTGTAAGTTACTCACTCTGAGCAAATAGGGATATTTTTCTTCCATTCCCAGCCTCATTCTTGTTGTAGTTAAACTTTGCATCTATTATGTACAAAATGTGTTTGTAAGTAATACAATTTTTCTTCTGTGGATTCACAGGGAGACTAACCAGACTGTCCAGTTGACTCAGGAGTTCCTTGAATACCATGTGAATGGAGACGTGATGAAAGGACCCATTTCAGATAACTACTTATTTACCCCAAATGCTTCAGCTGTTACAGTATCAAAAGCAGTAGGAATGGAAGTAGTTTCTGGAAACTTGATGACAGAGATACGGCAGTATTTCTACAGGTACAACACCGTTACAGCTTCACTCACTGCAATGTTTAATTCTCTGTAGATATGTATGAGAAATTCTGTATGCTCATTCTCAAACCCTGAACTCTCTGTTCAGTTTAGGATTTAGCATGCATCCGCTAAATGCAGTGCTGAGGAAGCACCTCCTTTAAATAGCACATATTGCTGCAGGGAGGGGGGTGAAGAGTGTTCAGAGTTATCTTCTGTGGTTTGCACTGTGAATGTAGCTTCTATTGGGAACCTGGTTGCATACAATTCAATGAAAAGGGCAGCCAATGTCGTCTTACATGGGTGGAATTTGACCATAATGGTGCTTTTTTGTAACTGTGAGTATCTTTATTGTAAGTGAAGTACAGAAAGGATAAATGAACCCCGCACAAGGATACTCTGCCCTTTGACAAACTAGCTGTTTTTCTGTGTTAAAATTATTACTCTATAACCCTTTCATCCTCTTTTAAATCTGATTATATGATTTAATCCTTTTGCTTTACATGGCATTGCATGAGGACTGTAGTTGAGAGGGATCTTTGGAAAACAGTGAAATTCTTGCATCAAAATCAATGTTTCACAGATTGAGAAAAGTTCTGTAGACTGCAAGTGCTGCTTAGGGAGTCATTAGTTATTTTAATTTTTTTATTAATTTTGAGAAAAACAGTGTCTCTAAGCAAATGAAGAATCCTCTTTATGTTTGCAACACTAAAGAAAATTGTAGGATATAATTTACTCCAGGTGAATATCTGTACATTTGAAAATTAAATTGAAATTAAAAATAACTTTTCATGTACATGAAACAGGTAGAAAACAAGCAAGAAAGTTCTCTGTGTATAGGATGATGTCATGAATGACATACCCAATCAAGTGCTCCACTTGATGAACCCTACGTGTCTGTCTTTTCCTTTTTACAGTAATGTTACTGCTCATGATTACATATATGCAGTGTATACTAGGATGTATACAGTACCTGAAGGCTATGATGGGAAGTTGCTTTGCCATAGGATAGAGCAAGAATACAGTGTTGGGCCTTTGGAATTAAATCGTGAAGCAATTCTAAGAACAAGCACAAATTTGAACACCAAGCAACTACTGTACACTGACAATAATGGATATCAGATTCAGAAAAGACCATTCAAGGCATATGTGAATAACACAGTGGCTCGGGTAGGCACAAAGGTGTAATCCAAATCCAGTTGTATGTTATCTTTCTTCTCCGTTACTATTACCGAGCTTTATATCATCACTGCATGATTCACTATGTGTTTTCAGAACTATTATCCTATGGTCCAGACCGCTTTCATTGAAGATGATACCACAAGGCTGATGCTGCTTGCAGAAAGAGCTCATGGTGTCTCAAGTCAAGGAAATGGACAAGTGGAGGTAACATAAAAATAGTGGGGTTTTTTTTCAGGAAAGAATAATTTGATGGCTGTTGATAATGAAAGTAAAACATGATGACTGATTACATTTACCTTCCCAACACAGGTGATGCTTCATAGGAGACTATGGAATAACCTTCAATGGGACCTGAATTACAATCTCACTTTGAATGACTCTTCAGTGGTTCGCCCTATAATTTGGCTTATTTTAGGAGCCAAGGCTGCCACCAATATTTTGTATCGGACAAGTGGACTGGCATTAGAACACAGACCAGTAGTAATGTTTGGAGCATTATCAGGTAACTCATTCCATCTCCTGGGCTATCTTTAGCGTCTGAATGGCTTCTTTATTTTGCTCTGATTTATGCTGTTAAGCTTGTAAACACAGACTTCAAGCCTCCTGTGTGGCAAAGTTAGTATATGGTGAGTTAGGAGGCAAATGTAGAGCCTGATAATTACTTTGCATTAATTTCAAGCATGAATATTGTCCAAGTGTATGAAATGTTTGTCTTGTTATGTAATTATCTCTGCTTTCAGAGGAGAATAAATTGTAAAGCATCTAATGAGAACAAACTGCCCACACGGGGAATTAGTACAAAGTAGCTAGTGCACCATATATCAGCTGTGTGGATGCTGAGTCCTTAATGATCTTTTTTGAGTCATTTCTTTTAAAAATGTTTCTTTGTCTTATTAACTGAAACTGAAGCCTGGTAGTAGAATAGCAACTTCAAGCTGCAGTGAAATTTGCTTTATGGAAAGCTGTAATATACTTCTCCAGAAGTTAAAAACATGCTACTTTCTGCTTTGTATCTCAGAAGGCCTTGGAGCAGATGCTTTGCATCTGCCTTGATGGAAAAAGAAAAAGAATCTTTTCCACAGTACCCTAGCCAGGCTTGTGTGTGTGGTGATGTTTGATATTTGCTCTGTTTCATTTTGCATGGAGGAGAGAAACCAAAGCTATCCGGACAACTTCAGCAGAATTCAATCCACAGTTCATCTGTCACTGTCCCACCTAACCTTCATCTCCAGACTCTGAGCATTCCAGGGTGGAGATATAGCTCTAATCATGCAGAGCAGATCCACAGTATCTTCATGGGTAGGTGCTTTCAAAAGGGTGGCTGGATGCTACACTTAAATAGGCTGTATTTATTTACTTTCTGTCTTCTATGGCTAGTCCTTCTATTTATTCAAAGTGTTACATTCCTCTCTCCAGAAAGTTAATTGTACTTTATGCTTACTCTACTAAAATAGTAAAATATTTCTCCTACATGAATTCTTGTTAGTGTCATTCCTGTCAACAGTGAGAGATGAATATTCCTGCTAACTTCAAGAAATGGAAATGAAGTTCAAATAATGAGAGGATAAAGCTAAAAAAAGAAAGTTGAAAATTTGATTTCATTTTTACAGTGAGAAAAGAGTCACATTTTCTTTTCTCTTAAAGGTAAACAGAAGCAAGATGATCCAGACTTCAGTCGTGTCCTGCTAAGAATCAGACACTTGTATGAAGTTGGAGAGGATCCTGTGCTGTCTCAACCCGTGATTGTAAATCTAAAGGTAAATTTAATCCTTTGAGACAGAATTCCACTTGAGGTGGTTTTGTTCCAAAGAGAACTAGTTCTGGAACCCAATGTCCTGTGTTCTACAGACTCCACAAGAGATACAAAAAATACCAATGTAACTTCAACCTCAGAGGGAAACAGGTCTTATTTTTACTCAGCTTTGCAACACAGAAACCATTACTTGAGATGAAGTTGCCACAGGCACAGTGTGAAGATCTGCATAAACATCAGTAGGACTGTTTCTCTTGAGCTCTTGGTTGTATAACACTTCCTGTGGTGCTGAGAGTGGGAATCTGTTCTGCTCTTCCGTTATTGCAGTGACTGTAGTTAGTGGAACATGGACAGGATTGAAGGAAACAAACTTTTTTCCCCCCTCTATAGTTTATTTCTGCAAGTATTGAAACTTTGGTCACTTCGATCATGCACTGTGTGTTTTCACTTTCTTGTTTATTTGACCTTTTGTAAGGAAGCAGGTTATTATATAATACATGGCTTGACTTTAAAACATGACACCTTCATTGTGATGACAGCAACATGCAGAACAAGGCGTAGGGTTCTCTGGTTTGTTTTTAAAAGTGCACTGTGAGTTTCAGCTCTTGAATGGATAAATTAGTAGGCTCTGAGATTTGCTGCAACACAGAGGAAACTCAGCACCTCAGCTTCTTAGTGTGAAGTCTGGTGCATGAACTAGCAGAATTTTAAAGTGTCTAGTGCTCTGCTTAACATTTCAATGCTAGCAACGAAAGTTCTACTTTGGTCCAACAGTGTACTAGACCGTTGTGCTACTTTCAATAAACTATGATTGAATTCCTTGTGTTTTCTTTACTCACAGTCTTTGCTAAAGGAATTAGGATGCGTGGTGCTGATTGAAGAGCGATCACTCACAGGCACCTGGGATGTAAGCACATTGAAGCGGTGGAAATGGAAGACTGCACAATATCCAAACAAAGGTTGGTGAAACAAAATGACTGGTGCTTGTGTTGTTGGCTGCAGAAGCTTGAAGAATGGTCTAATTAAAAATCTAAAAATACTTGCAAGGTCAAAAATTCATTGTTTTTTTTTAACCTAAGAGACCTTATATCTGCCAGAGCCTGCAGGTTCCCTGCAGGTACTAGAGTGCTGTATTTCTCTGATGGCTTGTTTTGCCTATAAGTTTTAAAAGCTTGAAATCTTTCTAGTGTTTTTCTAGGAATGGCTAATTTATGAATTCACATTTGTGACACAGATTTTGTTAGATGCCGATGGGTTGTGTTAATCTATACCTAAGCCTGCACTGTAGGAAAAAAAAGACAGCTGCAGTTTAAAATCCCCACTGTTATCAGCTTGAAGGACTGTGTAGATGTGATTCAAGTTAGGTCTAACACTCAAGTCAAATGCTGTGGGTGACCTCAATTCACTTCTTATTCCATTTACTTACTTGGACATTGTCCTTACTGTCACTCATACCTATTTGCCTTGTAAAAAGCTTGCAGAGGTTTTTGCCTAGGTTAGTTATGAGTTCAGAGCTCTGCTTGACCTGCAGCTGGTGACATGCTTGCTGTTTACTCATGAGGAAGAAAAGGTGCATGACTAGGGAGTCGTTCATATTTTCTGTGTGAGTCGGTGTGTGACAAGTAGATGGATTGTTATATATTTTAATGTAATGAATGGGTGCATCTTAGACTGTGTGCTACTTTCAGGAGGAGAATCTGCTCAAACACTAGCTTTCAAGGAAGGGATGAGGTAAAATTGTTGAAATAGAATAATATGTATGTTTGAGTAAAGCTGCTTCTTGAACAAAATACCAATGTTTTTGTATTTTACAGGATTCTCCAACAGTATAGAGACCTCAGAAAACTACACAGTAACTGTTTATCCCAAGGAAATAAGGACTTTCTTTGTATACTTTCAAGGTCAATGAAGTTTGACATTATATTTCATTGAATATGTAATTGCTTCCAATTTCTGTTTCAAGACTTGAGTGTGATGATCTTGAAAAACATTTTACTGCTGTTAATGAAAGGAATAGTCATTTTGGAATAAACTCTAAAATTACTTAAACTGTTGGCTTCAGTTGTGGGTATTTGTCTTGACTAATTATTTACTACTCTTCTCTTTTTCTGAACATGTAGAATTAAAAAATACAGAAATTACCTTGGCATTGCAATGCAAGCATGCTGAACATTTTTGTGCTTACTGTGGGTGTTTTTGAAGTGGTTGCTTCTATGATGCTTCACTGTGGAGCACTGACTAAATTATATTAGTCCTACAGTCTTGAGTTCTGTTTCTAATTGGTGGTCATCTCCAGAGTCTTTTCCTAGGGTTTTTATTGTTAGAGGAGATGACTTCCAAATCACAGAACAGTGATTTGCCAAATGCATGTACCTATATGCAAGAAAATTTGCCTTCCATGTGTTTCAGCTACTGTGTCTTTTAGGATTCAAGTTTCTGCTTTGATGTAAACTGAAATTGAATGTGCTAGTTTTGTGTTGCTTTTCACAAAGTTCATTTAAATTTTGTCTCTTAAGGTTTAGATCTGATTGGTTTTGCTTCACAGTATCCCAGTCCTGGATGTTCAGTCCTGTGTTCTGGGTAAACTGGAGCTAATCTGTTGGCAGAAATTCTGTTGTCACATGACCAGTAACTAACACATCACGTAACCTGAAGCAAGAACTGACACTGTAAACTCTCCTTCTTCTCAGATTCAAAGAAGTGTGCACAGTGGTAGCAAGAACTGTTTCATTAACATCAAGTTGAAGTTAATCGTGGAAGACTGTGTTAAACTGTCAGTAAGTGCAAATTCTAGACAAATCTGACTGAGCAGCAGCAGAGGGAAACTTGTGCAGTGGCTAGCTTTCCTAATAGCTGGTATGTATTCATTGAAAAGAAAAGTTGCATTTTTCTGTTTTTCTTCCTACTTCTAATCAGTGGGGAGCTGTAGAAACTGATTCTGTTCACGTACCACTGGGTGCCTCCACTTATTTTACTTAACTCACCATGGAAATGCGCATAGCTGAGATGAGAATCAAGTCAGTCACTTCACTGCAGCGGTAATGATGAATTATGCTTGCCTGCAGCACTACAAAACTGTATTTCTGACCATTGAAATGTAAAACTGAAAGATTTAAAGGATAATAAGTGCCTTTTCAGTCCATTAATAATTCCAGATCTAGAATCATGTAAAAATGACATTTTATTGTGATAATTGTCCTAATTTACTTCAGCTGTTCAAGAATAATTTCCTCCATGGGGAGACACTGTTCAAGAACAAAACTATTGTGGAGTAGATCTGTTGGAAGAGCCATGCTGGTGGTTGCTTTTTCCATGTAGACAGCCTGTGTGTACTAACTGGTTGTATCTCATTAAAATCACCACAAACTGCCACATTCAGTTATTTCATGAAGAAAGGTTGTTTCATATTTTCTATTGGTTCTTTTTCATACTTGGCTATAAATATTTAGTGATATGCCAATTTAACCTGCCCTGCTGCAGTGAAAACCATTTTCCCACAACGTTAAGCTCAAAGGGAAAGTATATAGCACTGTAACCACAACTTAAGCATGATGGCAGCTGGTTTCTGTTTTGGTTTGTGTATGTATTTGGGAAATGAAATGTGTTATCTAAGTCATTTTCCTTGCTTGTACATCTTTTCTCATTCCGTACTCAGTTATGCCATGTAGTGTGATGGATAGCCTGTGTAGGTTACACAGTGGTATGATTACAATACATATTCCTGTGACTGAAGTGGTATTCACTAATATATATGCTGGGAGATTATAAAAAGTGAACTGTACCATCAGTAGGTAATCACATGGTCGATCCTGACCAAGCACTAAAGGATTCTTCAGTTTCTAACTTGGAAAACTGCTTTTGCAGATGTCAGGTTGATATGTTTCTAGTAGGCTATGTTAGAACAAATCCTACAAGTCTTCTGTATGCAGGACACTATAAAGAGGAGTACCTCATTACCAGCTGATTTATCTGTTGGGGGGGTTTCTACTTGAATTTCTGGAGACCTTCTGATTCAAAAGGAAAAAAAAAAAAAAAACAAACCAAAACAAACACAGTTGGCCATCAGGAAATAATTTGCCAGAGTCAAATCTTGTAATGCACCAGAGACATCCAAGACTATGGTCTATAAAAAGTATGACATTCTTGCTAGAAGATGTCATTACATATTTTATATGTTCTTTTTGCTGAGAAATCTCAGCCCAAACAAATGGAAGCCTGCAGGCATTCAGATCTCTGTAGAGGGACCCATTTAGTTATCATCCTTTTTCTTCTGTTATATGTATCATGATAGCAAGGAGAAATATTACAGTGCTACATCAAGGCTTGATAGGCCACTCTGTACTTAAATACTACTTCAAACCATACATCAGATGGGGCACACAAAAGAAAAGAGAGTGAATGTAACATTACAAGCAGAGGTCTTGTGGTAACTAAGCTTTGTTTTTAATTTTGGTTGAAGTTAAGGAAGTAGTAGTTAGAGTGGAAGAGATCGGAGGAGATAGCAGAGCGGATGTGACAAGCAGAGTGAAACTGATAGAGGAAGTCTGAAACGCAGAATCTTCTGATAACTTGTTTTGTCAACAGCTCCTGGCTACAGACCCTCCGAGATGCTGCTGTTCTGGCTCTTGTGGGAGATCAGTTCATTTGGCCTGGAAAGCCAAATTAAAATCATTCCATCATTCTGTATAATTTTGAGGAGTAGGAGCGTGAATGTCCTCAAGAACTGATGAAGCCCTATTTGTGTCCAGTGACAATGTCTATCAGTAAACCGTTGTTTTACTGTTTCCTTCTCCAGTGCTCAGGCTACTTTCTCACATGTTTTTCTTTAAATTCTGCTTTCTCTAGCATCACTCAGCATCTGATCTGGTTGGGTAGCAAAATTGCAAGCCTCCCAAAGTAGAGAGGAAGCTAATTCCAGCTACTGAAGGTGCCAGCTTTTGCCCTTACAAACACTTGGTTGGGTTTGATATATTCCACGTTCTTTTCCATTGCCTTGTTCTATCTGAAATACTTCTTGTTACATCCACATTGTTGAAACATATGTATTAGTTATCTGGAGTCATGAGATAGTTAACTCTTTGGTTAGGTTTTTTTTTCACTTTCTAGAAATATTTAGTTAATAACCTTTATTTTACATTAAAATAGGCACAAACCTAAATCAAAGCTAAAGAAAATAGTTCCACTTTCATGCTGGCATTTATCTTGTTTGAGAAAGTCCTGCTCGTAATGTCTATATCGATGCCAATACCCTGACCACTTGTTTTCCTGTTCTGTAAGAATTACACATCTGCTCTGTTTCAAGGAAATTTTTGCAGATCACTTCTTCAACCACCCAGTCAGGTAAAAGAATCACTTGCACCCTTAAAATAATTTGAAAATTAATTCTGATACCCACAATTGTAACATTTTCAGTCCATTTGTGCTGTGAAGCTGTTTCTCCTGCTGAGGTATAATTTATAATTCATAGTTGGAAAATAAGTTGGATGGGTTTTTTCTCTGCTAATAAATAAGTGTGCCAAGAAGAGTCCTAGGGTCAATATCAAATTAAGGGTTTGGTAGTTTTGTTTGGGTCATAGCTGAACAAAATTAATAATATGTGCATGTCATACAGATCACATAGAACACCACTGACTGTCACGAGAAGTAATGAGGACTGTTAGATTGAAGTTAAGGACTGGACAAAAAGCCCAAGTGTTAGGGTGCTTTCTGCCTTGTGTTTGAGAAAGAAGAAGGGAAAATTCATGAGTTAGGTACAACAAAAGTCAGATTTCCATTTCAGCAGAACTTGATTTTGGTACATTTGCAGCTATCTCAAAAAGAGTTGTATATGAAGAAGACCTTGACAAGGCAAACATGAGTTAAAACTTTTTTAAAAGCATCTGATAACATGTTTGTGACATAATACTTCAGAATCTTGTTTCAAGTATGAATATACCAGATTACATTTTCATAACAAATAAATGTAAACAGGTTTTGTTCCATCTTCTTGTAGTGGAATTAAAAACTCATTTGACTATCTTGAATTTCACACATAATGTCCTTGATGCTGCTGTAGATTAATAAGCTTTCCCAGCTGACAGTAACACCTCAAAAATGCCACTGTCTCATTAATACTTGTTATGAGCTCTCAAGCAAGTCAGACATATGGGTAAGGAGGAGGGAGGGGGTTTAGGTCTTCTTTGTTTAAAAGTTTCAAATGTATTTTTCCATATGCCTCCACTGGTGTTCTTTGATTGCCTTAGAGAAAAGTTTTGGGAAGATGTATTTATGCAAAGCATCCAGAAGAGCTTGCCTATAGCCATCACTGCCTCTGCATGAACAGAGTACCTCTGTGTGGAGCAGCTGCTCTGCCCCCTCCACCCCACAAGTAGTAAAGTTGCAGAATCTAAACTCATTGATACAGTTTCCAGAAAGAAAAGAGAACTGAAAAGTATCTTTCTGTTGGAGATGCTTTCCTGACCCAGGTAGTTGGTTTGTGTGATACATTTAGCCTGGCAGCAAAGTTGGCTTAAGAAATTTTGTCACCATATTTTTCCACCCACTCAGTACTACTGTGATGAGAGTTTGTGGGATTGTGTTGTAAAATGGTACAATGAAGTAACCAGGGTTAAAAATAAGCCTTTTTCCCAGCCCTTTTTTTCCTGTGTACTGGTTCATTTCATCTCTGACAGTAGATACTTTGGGTTAGAACCAAAGCATCTTTCAGAGTAAATAGAAGTTGCCATCAGCACTATTGAAAGCTTCATGTAGTTTGCAGACAAAATGTTCTGCATGCTGAAGCTGCCAGCTGCATAACTGAATGCTAAATGCACAAATGTAGATATTTAAATACAAAAAAGGCTAGTTTTTCCCTTGAATTTACACATGTATACTTCATTTATTCTACATTTGTGATCCATAGTACCAAAGATAACACAAATGTCAATGCAAACAGAATTATTTAATATAATTAAATAATATCCTTAAGTATAACTTATTTGCTTTTGTGGTGGTTTAACCCTTGCTGGGTGCAAGGTGCCCACTAAAAAGCCATTCTATCACTCCGCTTCCTCAAATGCGCAGGGGAGAGAGAAACACAACAAAGGGCTTGAAGGTCAAGATAAGGACAGTGAGATCACTCAGCCATGACTGTCATGGGCAAAACAGCCTCAAGATGGGGAGAATTGGTTTGATTTATTATCAGTCAAAACAGAGCAGGTAAATAAGAAATAAAAACTTAATCTTAAAAGACCTCCCACCGCCCCTCCCTTCCTCCCGAGTTTCTACCTCTGCTCCTCCAGCAGTGCCGCGGGACCAGGAATGAGGGTTGCAGTCAGTTGATCACAATTGGTCTCTGCCACTACTTCTTCTCAAGGGGAGATCTTTTCACACTTCCCTTACTACAGAGTGGGATCTTTCCCAGGGAAGAAGAGTCCTCCACAAACTTCTGCAATATGAGTCCTTCCCATGAACCATAGTACTTCATGAACTGCTCCACTGTGGATCCATTTCATGGGGGAAGCAGTCCTTCAGAAATAGACTGCTCCAGTGTGGGTCCCCCACAGGGTCACAAGTCCTGACAGCAAACGTGATCTGCTGTGGGTTCCCTCTCTGTCCATGGGTCCACAGGTCCTGCCAGAAACCTGCTCCAGTGTGGGCTTCCCACAGGGTCACAGCCTCCTTCAGAAATCCACCAGCTCCAGCATGGGGTCCTCCCTGGGCTGTGGGTGGATCTCTGCTCCCCTGTGGCTTCCATGGCTGCAGGGGCAGGGCTTCACCATGAGCTGCACCACAGGCTCAGGGGAATATCTGCTATAGTGCCTGCAGCATCTTCTCCTTGTGCACTGACCTTGGCGTCTGTGGAGATGTTCTCACATTCTCACTCCCTTCTGCTGCAGGTTTTGCACCTGCACAATAACTTCTTCCTTTTCTCAACTCTGTTATTCCCAGATGCTTTAGCTCCATCATTTATCAGTTCGGCCTTGGCCTGCACTGGGTCCATGTTAGAGACATCTGCACTGGCCCTATCAGATACAGGGGAAGCTTACAGCAGCCTTCAACAGAAGCACCCCTGTAGACTCCTGCTACCAAAACCTGGCCACACAAGCCCACTACAGCTTCAATGTATCTTGTCTCTGACTTAAATATACATGTCCTTCCTAGCTCTAAAAGGTGATAACTGAGTCAGCTGGGTACTATCAGAAATGGGGATAGCCTACAGCACTTTGTGACATTTATCTTTGCAACTGTCTCATTTTTAATTTTACTTGGCAATCTAAACAACACTGGAAACTACTTCTGTGAGGTAGATGCTGGGAAGCAAGTGAGCTGATCCATCATGCTGTTGTTACTGAAAAATGGAAAGGAACATTGTTTTAGGCTTTAAGTGTGGCTGTCCCTTCATTGCAAACTGCAGTTCAGCTGTTCTAGACACCTGACCAGTGCTATTAAAACCTGATGTTAGTTCTAAGAAATTTTGTGGTTGACAGGTTCTTATCAAGTTCTTAAATTAACTGATCAGTGTTCTCAGCATTATTATTATTATTATTATTATTATTATTATTATTATTATTATATTATATTATAATTATTATATTATTATTATTATTTTAGGTTCTGCTATTGCAGTTTTGATCTAATCCAACTTAACATGTTTGTGGGGCAATTTTTTATGGCTTGTTACCTTTGAAACCTCTGTCCAGAGAATAAGACTTGGATAAATTGAGAAAATGGAAGCAATGTTTTGTCTTCCACTTCTCTGGCCAAGCAATGTAAGTGATTCTCTGTTGGAGACAAAAACCAGTACTAGAGAACATTAAATAGCATGAAAACAGTTATCTGTATTTGTAGATATTTTTTTAGTATTTAAAGGCAAATGAGTTTTAACATGACTCTGATGTAACTGTAGATTGTTTTATTTAACCTATGCTTATAATCTTCCTGAAACAAGCCACAGTTAATATACATGACACTGGTGTTGCATTAATGCAAGTGCACCCACAGAGATGAATGAAACACATTGAACACACAGCATACTGTCCTAGATTGTTTCTCACTGATATGGGATTTTAGGGCCACTGTAAGTTTGATCGTTACTCAGCCTTCCTCCATTGCTCCTGCCAGTGGGGCTGTGCCCCCTCAAGGCAAAAGAGGAAAGAACTTTTTCACAGGAAACAAGAATTTGGACAAGATTTCAGCAAGATGACAGTTAAATGTGTGATAAGGAAGGATAAGAGTGACACTTGTCATCAGTGTAACCTGTGTACAAGCATTGTCCCTTTGGTTTTGGGTAAGAGTCATCAAGTTGGCTGGAAGGGGCTGCTAACAAGCACGTACACATTAATAAAGAAGTCTCATCTTCATAAAATGCCATTAATGAAGAACTGTAAGTGTTCACATGAGAGCACCAAGTATGGAAAAGCAGTTCTTTATGTCATATCAGAAGAGGGTTAATCCAGTGCTGAAAGATAACCAGTTAGGACACAACTTAAAATGTAGAGAAGTTCTGATTTCAGACAGGATGGCTAAGACAGTCACACCTATTTCAAAGACTGTAGGGAAAAATTAAGTTGCATTTGTTTCTACCATCCTCACCACATAAGGAAAGAGGAAGTTAAGATGTGAATCTGACATGCTTTCTTTTTTGCGACCCAATCTAAGTGAACCTGCTTCTGCAGAGGGGTTGGACTAGATGATCTCTAAAGATCCCTTCCACCCCCTACCATTCTATGATTCTATGATTCTTTTGTTGTTTTGCTGATCTTCAACAAAGACACCCTGATGTAAGTGCTAATAATCCTGCATGATGAACATAATTTCACTGAAACTTCTTTTAATAATGTGTTTTGGCTGCTTAGGTAAGTGCTGCTGATTTTCTTTGTTCTGTTTATAGTCACCAGTAATTCTTGAGCTGGATCTAAAAAAAACTTCTCACAGTGTATCCACCTCAAATAAACTTGTATATGAGGCAAGGAGAATGTTAACTGTATTTTCATTATGCTGAAATAAAAATTAAAATGCATGGGGAATCAAAAAGCGTTCTCACAAAGAGCTTCATGTTGAAAAGCTGTAGGAGAACAAATTGTACACTCTAACAGCTAAAATAATGTTAGGTTCATGCGGGCCACTCTTTTTCTTATAGCTTCAGACTTGAATATTTGTTGGGTCAAACACTGAATGTAGGATTTTAAAATGTTAAGGTTTTAGTTTAGATCACGTAGGTACTAAAATACAAAGCAGATAAGGTTTCACGTTTCTTGTTCGATGATGATTTCACTGGATAAGGCTGAAGATGTTCAGTACAAATTAAAAAGTAGAATGCAAAAGAGAGATTAAGAGGTTAGGCGAGGGCAGATTTTTTTCAGTGAGATTTTTCAGAAAGACAGTAAAGTCACAAGATGGAAACATAGCCCAGCCTGTAGCACAACTGTATTTTAGACGACAAACCAAATGAACAGAAAAACTGAAGTTAGTGATCAGTTCTTTGACACTTCAACAGCTTCTAAGTTATCTCTTACACCCTACATCAATTCCTTCCATTATTTTTCTGCTCTTTATATTACCCCTATACTGTCTATATTGTTCTCTGCAAGTTATTGAGTACTGCATTGTGGAAAAAATAGAGGTGCCTAACTCCTTCAGATATGGTGAATCTGCAACTTTTTCTAAGGGCAAAAGAGAAAGGTTTATTTGCACGATTCTGATAAAACTTACCAGATGTCATTTTAGGACCAGACAGGGGCAAAGTCATGCCATTACTTACATGTTGGTGTGAAATGTGCCTGAGTTACAGGATAAAAATTGGAAGAAAATCATGCAGTTTACTCTCATTATGAGTAGGTTTTCACTTAAATAGTGTAAATGCTAGAAGAAAAAGTAAATTATAATTCACACAGCATGCGAAAACAATGGTCTCAGCAATCATGGGGATAGATTTTATAGGATTAGCACTTTCATGATGAGCATCAATGTTATTAGAATAAAAAAGAGTCATTGGGTATCCACAGAGTGGTTTCAATTCAGAAGAAGGTATTTTGTGCAGTATTGCACATATATCTCATGTAGGTCACTTTACATGATAAATGATAAAGAGATTCAAAGCAGGAAAGGGTAAAAAGTTTTATTTCTTCTGATACTGAGTTAGCCTTAGCTAAAAGGCAGGCAACAGACCTGATGAGATAACTGTGGTCTGCATGGCAGTTTGTATACTGATCAAACTAGGGAGGTGAATTTGGTGCTATAAACTACTTGTCAGCAAAATCTTGATGAAAGAAGTCTTAACAAATTAAAAAACCCATCTCAAAAAGGCTGTACACTTCTCACTAGCTAGAAGCAATGCAGGACAAGAACTCCCATATGATGATGAAAATGGTTGTGGATTTTTCTTTCATCTTGATGAGTCTTTTGCTATGCACTGATGAATCATTCTGAATGACCCCTTTTGGTTATTCTTTGTCTGGCACATAAAGTGTTTCATATATTTCATGATAAAAGATTTTCGTTTATAATAAAAAATAATTGAATGCACAGAAAATCTTCATTTATTTCACACACACCAGATTACTTTCAAGCTAAAGGAAATTTGCAGTATCTATTGTTTAAGGGAGAAGTGGGCAGTAACTAATCTTGTAAAATCATTGTAAGGTTATTTTTTAGTATTAACATTACTTTAAATACTGTGATTATAGACATTTGCTACTTTAACTTTTACATCTTTGTGTATTTCTCCACCAGCTACAGGTCCCAATAATTTAACAGTCATCCAAATACCACCAAAAATACATCTATCAATTGGAGACTACACTGAAATCACTTGTGTTTGGGAAAAATCAGTTGAGAGGTATAGAGTAAGCTGGTATCTCATTAATAAAGAGAACATCACAAAAGCCATGTCATCAAAACTTCTCTATGTACCCAACATGACCTGTGAAAGCAAGGATGTGTTGGTGATAAAATCTGCCAATGTAAATGACACTGGATTTTACTACTGTGAGATAATTATTGAAATACCTTTCTTTAAGAAAGTATGTGGAAATGGGACAACAGTGATTGTTGATGAGAAAGGTGAGTTAGAAGGAACGTGTGCATACTATTTAAATGATTCACTCCTGAAGTCACTTTTTTTTTTGCTATATTAGTGTTCTTCTACTGTGTCTTTGAATACTAAATAACTTTATTTGAAATATGTTATTGCAGAAACTCAGTCATTGAAAAAGAGAGATCTGGCAATATGGGTTATCATTCCTTTCCTAGCAGCAATGGGAAGCTTGTATCTTTGCTACAAAAAGAAACGGCACTTGAAACTTTCTGGTGAGTGACAATATTTCCATTAACACATACTTTCTAAGTTAAATGTTGGTTTTGAGGTGCCTGGGCAGGTGCTATACTTAAGATGCATCACTAAGAGGAATTTATGTGTGTAACTTTGGCTCAGCTGGTTCTGATCTGCTGTAAGTACCTTAAGCTGAGGAAAGGGATCAGTAGGTACAGGTTGTAGCTCAAGTGAGTGTTCTTGTAGTCATATGCTTTCACTATTTATCTTTCAACAGAGTCAGCACTTACACTGACCTGTCTAGGATATCAAAGGAAAATCAATTCTGATAATTTCTTAGCAGATGGAGAATGTGAGGAGCAAGAACTTCACTTTGCATAATGGTCTTACTGTAGGTAGGGGCAGCTGGAAGGCAGATATGAAAGACCTGATTTGGGGGAATCTGTTCCCAGCTATGCTTTTTAAGCTGTGATTTTTAAAACAAATTATTAATTTTTTTTTGTTGCAAAATCCTGAAACAAAGGATGGGAGAGGTCATGAGAGAAAAAAAACAGTAAATGGTAAGGGTACAGGACAAGTGTAAATGTAGGGCATGTCGGGACAGTGGATACCGATCAGTGACTTATAACCTTAGGCAGCCTCTTCAGTAACTGTAGCATGAGTTGCAATGTGACACTTAGTTGGCTTGTGAGCTGTCAGGGATATAGGTGAAATGTCTATGACTCCACATGCAATTCAATTTGCAGATTAAAAAAGCAGGGAGAGGGAATTTAGGCAGGTGAAAGCTCCTATTTTAGTCACTAGAGTTGACACAGGCATGGATCTTGAGGCCTCTATAGGAACTGATCTGTTGTAGCTGTCTACTTAAGAGTGAGCTGATCAGTTCTCTTGGTCAGATTCCATAGCATAAACGCTTTTGACCAGATCTCCATCATCTAAGGGGGTGTCCAGAAACCTGAAAGGCCTCTGTTTCTGTCTACAAGCTGAATATTGTTCTAGTGTCTCTCACCAAGACCAGACATACAAGAGCTCTGCACTCTTCATTTCAGAGCTTTGTAGAGTTCTGACAGAGTACCAGTGGTCTGGAAATGGACAGTAAGCAAGCAATGACTGTCACTTGGTTTTTGCAAAGGTTCTGCACAGCTTCCTGTGCCAGCAGGAGGGCATCAGGAAGAGCAGATGCTCAGAGTTGCAGAACTTCATGGTAGAAATATACCCACCAATGAAGCAGCTGAGGAAAACTCATCATGTAATTCTGCTGAATGGGTAAGTGGTTTATAAAAAGACTCTGTCTATGAGAGGACTTTCAAAATGAGGCACTGGGGAGTGCACTGAACATGAAATGTGCAGCAAGCTGCCGTTTCTAGGACAGCATCTTGCTACACATGAAAAAGGTTTAAGGGGAAAAAAATCTTGCACGAGACAACACTTGGAAGTAAGAAAAAACATATTTCTGTAGTAGAAAAGTACTGGATTCTGTTGTTACATTTAATGACACTAACATTGCCTGGAGAAGAGGGTAGCAAGAAGTGGGGAATATCAGTATAGAGACTGAGGAAAAGAAGTGTAGAAGCAGCAAAAAATATCAGTAAAGTCCTTTACATATAACTGTATACCAATACTCAGGGCTTGGATCTTCCTCAGCTCATAGGGCCAGTACAGCCGGTAACAGTTGCTCACAGCAGGTAGCAGATTTCAAGCAAACTCCTTTTTTTTCCAGGCAGTTATGGGTCTTCTAATTACATTTAAAAATAAAATAGGGATGGGAAAGAAGCCCAAATTTAACTCTTTTATAGGCAAGAGCAACTCTCATTAAAATCAGCTGGACAGGCTTCAACAAGCCACAGAGAGGTGATATAAAATGCTAAAAACCATAGTCACAGCTGCAGTTACTGAGCTTATAGATTCTTGAATTCTCCTGTTAGAGAGCTTGGCTTCTGTCTTGATTTGGTCATATTGGTACTGAAATCATGGTGAAAGATACTATCAGGATGCAGGTAGTAAAGCAGTAATATCTATCTTTTAATGTGCAATTGTCATCATTGTAAAAAAAAGAAGAAAACATATAGCTGAGAACATTCACTCCCTTAGTGTATTCCCCTTCATTCTCCTTCCCACTGAAGCTAAGAGACCTGGCTTTACAAGAGACAGTGTTGTAGAAAAATTGTAAAATATAAGGCATGAGATGGTCTGGTCATGGTAATAAAGTATTCTAATTACTAGCTATAAACAGATAACTCTCCTACTTGTTAATATTTAATGAAGACATAAGAAAATGAGGTTGAGAATGAGAAAGCAAGCAACAGAGGTAGTGCAGAGTGAGGAGTTCATTGGTAGCCAACTGCCTAGGCTTTGTATGGACAAGACGACTCATTCAGAGGACCTGAGAATACAATTATAAAAAGTCTTTTGTTGTTGCTTTATAATTTAGCAGCTGTTGGCTACAGTGACGTGTCATGAAATAGGTTCAGTGTTGTCTTTCATGGAACAGTCCTTTTTGCTTTTTTAATGAAAGCAGAAAGAATGATTTCATAGTGGTATCATTGTAAGTGTTAAAGCATAACTGGATCTTATAAATCATTCAAGAGATCAAGTAAATTAATAAAGGCAGTACATATGATGAGCATGGACACTATATTTCAAATACATGAAGGTAGAGTAGTGATGTGCAAATATTATGATATTTCTGGAGCTGGACATATTGCCTTTTAATTTTGTTCCAGAACATGATTGTGGTTTAATTATTTTAATGGGTTTTTTTTCTGTTTTGTGAAAAAGTAAGACTAAAAAGTTTGTTAGGTTATTTCATGTTGCTTACACTTCTGGTTTTTCTAAGCTTGGAAATTTGCTGCAGATTCTGGGTAGTTTTTAGGCACCGTTTCTAGAACAGCAAACGTGAAGTTTCTGTACGCCTCTGCAAGGCTATTTACAGTCTCCAATTGATGTCATGTGTTTTTCCAGTTCTTGGGGTTGCAAAGGCAATCCTATACCACAAAACTTGAATCAAGGCATGGATTTTATTCTGACTTGTATCATATGTCATAACAACACTGAGCAAATTAGGTCAGGTGACAACACATAGTTCCAAGTACCCTAGTTAGCTCAACCTGAGAGTGAGCATCCCTATGGCAAAACTGGCCACCATTGTAGTTGTGCTTTTACTGTACAGCACTTTATCTCTCTGGGTATTCATCCCATATGCCCTGATTTAAGATGCTTAGGAAGTTTTTCCCAGACAGTTCTGCCAGCTGCAGGGGAATTCAGCCCTTGAGGGAATTCTTGCAGCAGTTGATGAATTTTCTCATTGCTAAATTCTGCAGCTTCCAGCCCAAATCTAAGCACTGCTGTAGTATTGATGCAAACATCCACCTCATGGAGCTGCACAAAATCATGCCCCTGAGGGGCTCTGCTTGTGCAAAAATGCATAGAAGCATCATCCAGGTTAGCTGGCTGTACCATGCCTCCTGTTTGACATCCAGGCAGCAGGTATCTCTCTCTGTTCCGAACATCATTCATCAAAACAAAACCAGTAAACCTCCATAGTAAAGTACAAGTGAGAAGACAAAAAGCCACCATTTCATGACTTCCATATTTTTCTTGTTTTATGCCATATCAACTTAGTAACTCGATTTCATATGTCTGTGAGCAAGGTCTTTGTGTACACTTCAGGGAGCTATTTAATTCTCAGATTTTGGTAAATGACTTGCATGAAGATCTCAAATCCTACCTGTGCTTCAGAAATGAAAACAGGACAATTTTTTACGCAGGCCAGAATAAGATCTGAATGTTGCAGCAGTTTGCTAGTTTGCTGCATCCAAGCAGCATCCATCCAGAAGGAACCATGTGATAAGGCTTTTTGGAAATATTGGATTTAAACAATTAGGGTGATAAGAAAAGCTTTGAGATTTCAGATTTCACAGAACCTGGTTGACACTGGAAGTTGACATCTTTGGTATTTCAAATAAGTAGTTTGTGGCTGCTACCTAATTAACTAGGAGAATTACATGTAGACATAGGAAAACTTTGCCTTTCAGTGTTAGTACTGGGAAACTCTTTCTCTTTGAAATTATAGCTCAACAGCCTGTGTCCCTCTGCTAGACGCTAGGTCTGTGCTAGATGCTGTGTCTCGGGTAAAACTTCATTTTAAATAGACTTTATGGGTAAAAGTTATTTTGACTGGACTTTTCTTTGCTTTTTAAGGCTGTGTCTACACTTTATGAATCACTCGATTCTTTTCTGCAATGAATCAAGAGGAAGAGATGACAAATCCACTGCGACTATTGTATCCAGTGCAGCAGATGAGCAAATCCCAGAAACTAGGACAGCTAAAAAGCCTAGAATGAGGCAAGGATGTCTACTTTGACATTCAGAACTAAAATGATAAAGTCATAAAAAATATATGGCTAAATAACTATGAAACTTAAAAAACATATGATAATTTGCTGCTAAAGGATGGATTACGTGAGCTTCCTGTCAGAAGCATGTCAGCGGGACAACACACCAGAAAAAAGGCTGGTAACAAGCAATCTGTGAATGTTTCCTTGTTAACAAAACACTGAGGAGTCTGAATTGGGAGGGTAAGTTATTTTAGAAGGCTTTCTTCAACTCATCTCACTGTCCAGAAATAATAAAGGATGTATTATCATACTTTGGAAAATCTTCTGGACTGAACAGCATTCTCCAACACAAACATTACTTAAGGCAGCTCATGTACAAATAGCAGGAGGTAAAGGAAAAAAAATATGTGGTGCTATTCATTTAACTAAACAGACAGTTGTGGTGGTTTAGCCCTGGCTGGATGCCAGATGCCCACCAAGTGCTAAGATGCCCATCTCCTAAACTGAACAGGAGAGAGACAGAGAGAGAGGTGTGTGTTAAGGACAAAAAGATCACTCAGCAATTAGCTTCATGGCCAAAGCAGACTCAACTTGGGGAGAAAAAGGTTTGATTTATTAATGAACCGTTAGAACAAGGAGATGAGAAATAAAAACAAATCTTAAAACACCTCCCCCCACCCCTCCCTCCTCCCAGGACTCTCCTTACTTCCCCCTCAGCAGCACAGGGGATGGGGGTTATGGTCAGTTCATTACAGATGGACTTTGCTGCTGCTTCTTCTCAGAGGGAGGCCTCCTCACACTTACCACTGCTACACTGTGGGGTCCCTCCCACAGGAGACAGTCCTCCATAAACTTCTCCAACATGGGTTCTCCCCATGGGCTACAGTTCCTCATGAACTGCTCTGGCATGGGGCGGCTCCTCACACCCTGCCCCAGCATGGGTCATCCACTGGGAGAACAGTCCTTCAGGTACCAACTGCTCCAGCCTGAGTCCCTTACAGGATCACAAGTCCTGACAGCAAACCTGCTCTGGTGTGGGCTCCTCTCTCCCCATGGGCTCCCAGGAACTTGCTCCAGGGTAAGCTTCTCACAGAGTCACAGCCTCCTTAAGGCTCCGGCATGGGGTCCTCCATAGGCTGCAGGTAGATCTCTGGTCCACAGTAGCCTCTATGGACTGAAGGGGCACAGCTGCCTTCCATGGGCTGCACAACAGGTCAGAGGGGAGTCTTTTTTCCAGGGCCAAAGCACCCTCCTCCACTTCCTTCTCCACTGACCTTGGTGTCTGAGGAGATGTTTTCACATTCTCATTTGCTGTTGCTGCTGCAGTTTAGCACCTGCACAGCAACTTCTCCTTCTCAAATACGTTATTGACAGAGGCTTTACCTCAGTCACTAATTGGCCAGGCCTGGGTCAGCAGCGGTCCCATCTTAGAACTGACTGGCATTAGCCCTGTCAGCTACAGGGTAAGCTTCTGGCAGCTTTTTGCTTAAAGAAGACAACCTTCCTCATTACCAAAAACCTGACCCAGACAAAAGCACTACAACAGTGCTATGCACAGAATGGAGTATGAAACTGTCATCAGTGCTGACCATGTCATAGGCAGAGTGGTCTGCCAGAAAGGATCAAATTCCTTTGGAAAGGGGCTGTTGGTGTTAATGCATTCACACACTAGGAAAAGTCTTCTAGAGAAGGTTGTCTCTTATACACAATGAAATCTTAGATTTAAAGGAAGCTATACATGTTATCATTCTGTATAATTACTGTTTTACTGATGGAGGAGGAGTGCTTGGGGGAGATGGGAGTGTTAACGCTTGTTCCACTTTTTCCAGCTGTAAAACTTTAAAAAAAATCAATGAAGAAAAGTCACAAGTGAAAACATAAGTAAAACCTGACTTCTGAGGTCTGAACAGGAGTGAAGAGTGCTGGCAGCAAAGCTAATGCCAGTTGTCCAAGGACTGATGAATACCAAGAGCAGATATCTGAAATGTAAATGTATTTATGTACCAGATTTATTTGGTCTTCTGTTGAAGTTTTTTGAGAGCTTGGCTCAAAGTTAGATCATCTTACCAGCAAAGTGGGGAGAAGGGACTTGTCTGCTCAGGAGGTTTATTACAGCGTGTGCCTGAGCAGTGCTGTAGATGTAGACTGGCTTTCCCAGAGCCCTTAAAAAGAGTTTGCGTAGTCTAAATGTGTGACTGCCTTGTTTCTCAGTATCTTTGAGGCCACACAGCATGGCTCATGCGCTGACTCTGTCTGCGCTATGGTCACTATGGTTCACAAAGCTCCATCTCAAATTCCCGCAGCTCAGTCATGGTTCACTGTTTGGTGTGGTACTTTTTCCTGGGCTATTATGTAACCTGCCCTGAATGCCCTTCTGCAGTGAATATAGTGCTGTCTCAAATACACTGTAGTCACTGCACTGTGAACATACACTGTACAAGAGAAACTGTTTGTTATAGTACATCTTGTGATATTTATGTATAAATTGGAAAAAGCAAGAGGACTTTCTCTTTTCCCTTTTGAAGTTCAGTCACTAAAATCTTCTTGTTTTTTGTCTTGAAACTCATAATTACAGATTTGTTTCCTTTACTGCACAGTGAAATACTGTCACATGCCAGATTCCTTTGAGGATCACAAACAAGACTCTGGATTTGTATCCGTTCTGTAACTCTGCATGAGAAAGTCATAGTCAGTAAAAAGTGTGATGACCTGGTCCCTGATCAACGAGGCTCTAAGTTATGCACCAGTACTGCAAGTGTGTAAATTTGTGTCTTTCCAGATTTTACTGGTTATTTCTCAATTTAAGCACAACTAGGAGATACAGACTAGTCAGGGAATTGTTAAAGCAAAACTACTAAATGAAGAGACTGCCACCAAGCTACAGTTTAACAGTCTTCAAATCATATTTTCTTTGTAACCTTATTAATAAATCTTGGATTGAGTGTGGTTCCTACCAGCAAAGAATTCCGCCATCTAAACAACCGCTCATATTTTGGGTGTTAACACTGTCATTTCCAACATCCGGCACTTGAACACTACACCCAATTTATCATGACCTATTTTCATCTATGGCTGACCCTGCCTAAAACCAGCAGAGTATTTTCAGAGCTCCTTCTGCTGTCCTACTCAGTAAACACGAGCTTGACACCTGTGCATCATGTATATCATCTCTGCTTCTGTACCAGTTGGGAAGCAACAAACCCTGATAAGGTTTTTCCAAGGCAGGCAGACTTTTTCTTCTTCATGGTTATTTCAATAGCTTTAAACCAAAGAAGAGCTCTGTAATTAACCTCAGCATACATTCTACTGTCCAGTGTGATCTCAATTTTTACTGTCCATTTAACTCTTCGGGATACAATGAAGCCTGTTTGCCTAGTAACAGAATTTGAAGAGTCCTGGACTTTTCCTTCTAGAGAGTTTTGCTGGTTATTGAACAGGATGCTGCAAAGCAATGGTACCATTCTGCTTTTACTTGAGGTTCAATGTCCTCTGTCAAGCACAGGCTGAAACATTCTCATTTAAGAGAGAGACTGGCACAATGTATTCTAAAACCTTGCATGTGTTCTACTGGGCTTTTAATGTCTCGTGAATATATTTGTCTTAGTCCTACAAATGAGACTCCCTCTCTGTGTATATCACCCTCATGATTCTGGTTTGGAGGGCTAGTGTAGTCAACTTGAGACTACGGCCCTGAGCTTTCTCCCTGCTCCATTGCACAATGATCCAAAAAGTTGCAGCTTAATCTACCCAGTGTTTAAACAGCTAATCTTAGCAACTGGGTATGGAGTATTTCAGTCTGACTTGAGCCATGCTTTTTGTCCAAGCCCTGAGTTGGGATTCTTGCCTCTCATAATATCTATGGGAAAGAAGTATACAACAGGTATTCCTGGCCCCATTACTCTGAAGATCCTCAATGACAAGCAGGATGGTGAGGCACCCCAACTAACATATTGGGAAAGTAATCATGCTTGTGTGTGATGCTCTAATGTCCTGTACCTGCTACTGGTGCTCTCGGAACAGCTGTGACGTTTACTTGGTTCACTAAAATTTGTTTGAAGTCCGATTTTATCTCATGTGGTTTCCCTGTACTGCTGGTGTCAAAAACCACTGCAAAACTGCCACTATTCTCAAAAACTCAACAACTACAGCCTGGGCTTAAATTTACATAAGGATGTCTTCATTCAACTAGTTAAGAACAGCCTCAGTTTAAAAACACTCCTGCATTAGACAGGTGCAACTCTGGAGGCAGGCTAAATCTATAAAGTCTGGTCTATGAAAACAGGAAGGATTTGGTTTGAACAATTCTTGCCTAGTTCCTAGCATTGCTTGGAAAATAAAAGTTGAAGTCAATACTTTGTCAGAGCTGAAATGTTTTTACTCACTTCTCTATTAAAGACTGCACTCTTCAAACAGATCCCAAATCTAAGGAAAACTACTAGGCAAGGTAAAGAGCATCATAGGGTCCACAGGATCCATTTTCTACTAACCTGGAGACATTGCTATGTTGGCTTTACTCTGCTTTGATGAACTGAGCTTAGAAACTCAAGTGTAATTTTGTATGCTGCATCTATTTTACCATCAGACTCCAAATCAGTAAATATTGACACATCCTCTATGAATAATAGCATAAATAAACCAGAGAGTAAATCTATAAGATGATCAGAATTTGTTTTTTCCGTCATGCTTGTCTTGGGTAGTTATGATGAGGGCAGCTGTAAAGGTGTTTTTTCACAATATTTCTTTTAATAACTGATCATGGCTCAGTATTTTGTAAACAGGAAACTGCAAATACAACTAAGAAGTGAATATACAGATCTAAAAGCAATAACCAATTTCTCTGACCAAGGGAAAGGACAGGAGATAATGTATAAATGCTGCCGATTTTCTACATAATATGAAATACTGAGGCAGGAGGAAAGATTTTGATCAGCTACTACATTTCAGTAACAAGACTTTGGCTAGATTGCTGTATTCTGGTTCTGGTGGATTTTGTTGGCCAATAGGATGTGATAACAATTAATTCCTTGTCCTTTCTCTAGAGCAGAGCCAGTTGACAGGACTCAGCAATATCTTTCACAGCCAGAGCTGCTCTTATCAAAGTTAATCCAGAACTTTGTCTCCACAGATGTAGAGGAGTATCAAAAGGATAAAGCAGAGAAGGAGTAAGTATTTAGCATTATTAGAGGACTGAAGACAGACAGAGCTTAGAGATATAACTAAACAACATAAGGATTCAAAGTAGTAAAAAGGAACTGGATCTGTACCATACATCTGCTCTGCAATGCTCTTCTGTTACCTGCAGAAGTGCTTGTTTTATCTCAAAGCTGAATGATCAGCTCCACGAGACAGGAATGCTGCATCTCTACATTGCCTGGCATTAAAAGATTACGGAATACAGCTGGGGCTGAAACTGCTGTAAAAGTAAACAATGAAAACAAATACTAGATATTGCTCCCTTTTTTACTTCATAGTTTTTAATTCTGCAAAGAGGAAAAATGGGATAAGGTTCTCTAGTAAGGACAGCAGAAAAATGTCAGGTATTAAGATGATAGACTCTCCAAAAATAGCAGTGGGTTGATTTGGTTTGATCAGATAGAATAACTCTCCTTTCTCAGTTTAGCACCTTTAGAATATTAAATATCATTTGTCCTTTTAAGTTTCTTTTTAAATACAGACCAAGCTTAACCTACAGACTCTTATGTCTCATCTAAACAGGGACTGCTACTGAGAAAAAAGGAAATGGAAAGAGTAGCTACCATTTCATTCAAGTTCTGTGGGGGGAAAAAAATTAACCAACTGCCTTTGAGTAGAAAAAATAACTGGTAACTGTTTTCTCATCTCACCTCATATGGAGTGTGGGAGCAAAGTTATGTGAGCAGTGGGCCTGGGCGCTAAGGCTGAGGGCCTCAGACAGGCACAGTTCTGCCACCCCAGAAGCAAGAACTGTCACACAGGTGGCTAATCTGTTAAATGTACCCAGTAGGTAGTCCATCTAGAGAGATTTAAACACATTTAAAAGATAAATTTTGGCCAAAGTAATGCAGCTCCTATATTTCTGTCCATTACCACGTTTCCTCAGCCCACTAAAGCATCCTCTAGCTTTAGTAAGAGCTGGTTCATGGTTGGCATCCCCCTTCCAGCTCAAGCACTCTCTCAGTTCTGTACAGGTTCATTTGTTATTTCCCTGTTTGTTGTTGGTCTTTTTCCAATAAGTGAAACTCAAAGTTAAATTGTCTGTTACAAAAACATGCCCTTGTTCCCATTTCCCACTCCACCTTTCAGTATTTCTGGGCCTGGCGTGCTCATTTGCTGCCCTGTTAACAATGACAGAACAATGGCAGTGTTTGCCTACTGAAAAAGACCTATGTCGTCTTATCAGTTGTGCTACACCCTGAGATTACTTTCTGGAAACCAACAGCAGCCAGCTCTATGAACTTTGTCTGCCTTCCACTCCATCAAACTGAGGAAAGGCTGTGGGAACTGGGGCTGTTTAGTCTAGAAAAGACCGGACTGAGGGGAAATCTCATTAATATTTACAAATGTCTAAGTGCTGGGTGTCAGGAGGTTGAGGCATCCCTTTTTTCTATAGTTGAGGCATCCCTTTTTTCTATAGTAGCTAGCAACAGGACAAGGGGTAATGAGATGAAGCTGGAACACAAAAAGTTCCACTTAAACATAAGAAAAAACTATTTTATGGTGAGAGTGACAGAGCAGTGGCACAGGCTGCCCAGAGGGGTTGTGGAGTCTCCTTCCTTGGTGGCCTTCAAGACCCGCCTGGACATGTTCCTATGCAACCTGATCTAGGTGAACCTGCTTCTGCAGGGGTGTCGAACTAGATGATCTCTAAAGGTCCCTTCCAACCCTACCATTCTGTGATTCTATGATCTCTAAAGGTCCCTACCATTCTATGAAGCTGCCTTATAAGTCTTCCTGGCAGTGTATACTGATATCACCTCACTCACACACAGCTCTGTGGTAGCAGGTCAGCCCTTCTTGTTTCATCAATATATGCATAAATTAATATTTCAAAATGGAAAAAAAAATATGGTGAATGCAGGAGATTTTTTTTCTTGATATGTTTCTGGCACAGACACTCAACAGGAGACCACTTTCTCTTTGAGATTCCTCTTGCTTTTGTACAATAAAGGAAAAATATTATCACTTAGTTCATGAGTTTTGGGGGGTTGGACAGAATGATCTCTAAAGGTCCCTTCCAACCCCTACCATTCTATGGCTCTATGGGAGCTTAACATGGCCAAAACATTCTTTGCATAAGAAAGTCTTTTGAAAGCTGACTTGGAATGGACTGAGTCATGTTTGTGTGTGCTTTTATCTCTTTCAAAACAAATAGAAACTTCCTTTAAAAGGTTCACTTAGTCTGCTTTAAAGTTTACACACCAACCATACTCTCTCACAACTCATTGATTTTTTTTCCTTTTTTCTTCCTTTTCCCTTTTCTTTTTGTCTTTATCTTCTTCATCTTCATTTGGTGTTCTTTCTGACCATGACACAGAACAACGTTCTATGATAGTGGCCACACCTCAGCCTGATGGCCCTACACCTGAGCAGGATTTTATAAGCATTACGGTAGAGCAAATAACAACTGGACTGCCTGTGTGAGACCACCTAAGGAATTGTGGTACCTAACAATCACAGCTGAAATACTTGAGTGGGCTATATTCAATTACCTTAGAGTGTGACTGTCATTACAATGAAAACCAGAAGTAGTCTGAGAGCCTTAATATCATTAGCTTTAAAACTAAAGTATAAAAATCTCTGTAAAGATTAGCATCTGGGAATTCATTTAATCAAGGACTGAAAACTAGAGACAAGTATTTACAATGTAAACATAAATTTATTGGCTGTGGACTATTCATTGATTTTGCAGTCCAATATATGGTATTCCTTAACATTTTTTTATTCTCTTCCTCTTCTTGCTTTTCTCTCCCTTTCCTTTTCTCTCCCTTTCCTTTTCTCTCCCTTTCCTTTCCTTTCCTTTCCTTTCCTTTCCTTTCCTTTCCTTTCCTTTCCTTTCCTTTCCTTTCCTTTCCTTTCCTTTCCTTTCCTTTCCTTTCCTTTCCTTTCCTTTCCTTTCCTTTCCTTTCCTTTCCTTTCCTTTCCTTTCCTTTCCTTTTTTTCTTCTTTTCTAATATATTCTCTTCTTCTTCCTCTTCCTTTTCTCCCTCCTCCCCTTCTTCTTCTTCTTCCTCTTTTCCCAAAATTTCTGATTTTTAAATTTTCCCCTTTTTCTCAGCCTAGTCTAGTGCACTAGTATTTTTGTTTGAGTAGAGTCAATATACAATGATGAAATTGTGTCCCATGACATGTTTTTGCCAAATCACAGTGTTATTACCCCAGCTCCCAACTCCAAAAGTCACATGGCCATTTAGTTGACCTTGATGTTCAGCATTTTACCTGTCTTTAAACTTCACTTAAGCAGTATGTGAGCTTACTAATTGCATTTGTTAAATACATTTTAAGGATATTTTGAGAAGTAAATGACAATAAAATCTTGACATTCTATAAATGTATATTATACAGAATCTACACAGTGTGAGCAAACATCATGCTGTGATTGTAAGACCTCCTATTCTGTCTGTGCCTCGTCAATGTCGGTTTAATCTTTCAACAGGTGTTTTGCAAAACATTGTAGTAATTGCATCATTTAATCACTATGTGTAACTAAATTTGACATGCATTTTGGAGATGAAATGACCTTTAAAAACCATTACCCAGACTTAGAGGAAGTTTTTGGAAGCAATGCAAGGAAAACCTTGCTCTTTAGTAAATACAGTCTGTTGATACTCTAAGTTCAACAAACAATCCAGGGCAGTGGAAAATTTGCATACACATGTAAGATAGAACTTAAGAAATACAGCAAATTCCTTATTTCAGGTTGTGTTTTCTTCCTCCTGTGCTTCATCTATTCAGATATGTAACAGATATGTGGAAACTGTGAAAAAGTCTTTCTCGTAGCTTCCTGCACTTTTTGGAATAAGCTTTCTGGGATTATAAACTCTAATACAAGTTTAACATTTCAACTATCTCATTTTAGCTGTTCAACTGGCTGGGACACAAATGGCTCCATAGAATTGATAAATAGATCTGTTCAGACTTTTACAAAACAAAGAACATAGGAAAAAATTTATTCAAGAGACAATCAACACAAGGTCACTCTAACGTCATGTAAGCTGGAATATCTGGCCAAATGCCATAAACCCTGACTACATCTGAATGGTTTTTGAAACTCATGCATATGGCAGTCCACATTTGTATCACATAATTTAAACTTTTGGCCCAAATTAGGAATAGCAACACCTAATTCTGTGTAAACCTTCAGTAAATACTCATTTAAGCTGTTGCTGATATCGTTCTTCGAAGAAAAAAACCTGAAATAAGCAAATAATGGATATGGTTTACATTAAAATAATAACATTTAAAGAAGCCATAGAAAATGGTTTATCCCACTGGGGAGCTGGACGAATGGGCTGGCATTAGAACACTGCTTGCTTGTGTGTGCCTCCTGTTTGTACTCAGGTTTTGCAAACAGTTATAATAGGCTGTGCCTTGTGCACAGAACTGCTGTTTTTAATGGAAAACAAATTCTAAGAAAACATTTGAGCGATAAAAAGAGTGTGAACTGAACAGTCTGAGCAGTGCTGAGGTATGTGCACATGCATAAATATAAATATGACGCATTACCCAAAAAAAACCACCCCAAACCAAACAAGGCAACCAGCCCCTGCTCCCATGGTGACCTCTCACTTTGTAGAAATTCAAGCCCTGTTGTTTATGTTGTGGTGTAGTGCTTTTGGAATTCGCTTCTCAAAAATTGTGTCTCATCTTTGCCTGCAAAGGAAAATGGGTCAAGATTGAGGACACCTTTTCTGCCAGGTTAAGTGGCAAAGGTGTGGACATGCTGACATATCCTGTTGATTGAAGCTGATTTTTTCCCCCTCTGCCTTTTTCGGGCACTTCTTCATTTGTATAGTTAACACTGATATTCATGATTCAGAGTCATGATCAGAGATGAAACAGACTTTTTATTTTGTTAGGTTTCCCTTTAGAGGGAGAAAGTGGGTTTTTTTCCTTAATGGCTGTGTTTCATATTCATGTTACACAAAAGGACAGAGAAAAGTTCCTGGCACTTGACACACCAACAACTTCCATTGTGTGTGTATGCAAACATCAGATGATGTTCATAGCTAACAAGGGCCAGGTGTTTGCTCTCTTCTTATTCCTTCTTCTGAAGGGACCCCACAGGTTTCAAAGTGCACTTTAATGTAAAAACTTCAAACTTCTTACCTAATTACTGCAAATCACTTGCAACTACATCGTGAGGTTGAAGCCATAGGGGCAAACCATTCTCATGAACTGTTTGAAGAAAGCACATAGCCTGAGATGTTGCTGTGATTTCCTGGAGAACGTAAGATGGACAATCACGGGGATTTTGTTTCAGAAAGATTGTAGCTTTCTATGTACTTGTGATGTGTTGTCTTCCTCTGAAATATAGATGTTTTAGGACACATTCCACTTTGCAAACCCGTAGTCAGGGTCATTCAGAGAATGCTGAACCCCGGGCTCCATCAGCACTGTTCATGAATGATGCCCTAGTTTTGGTAGTTACTCTCAAATAATTTACATAGAGTGTGTCCACTGTGCAGACTCTGGTGTAGATGTAACTTGTCTTAAATAAGATCCTCCAGGTCTAGCACAGCCAGCTGTACTTTGACAGAGGCCAAGTTACCTGCAACTGCTTGGCCAGAAATTTTAGCTTGTTCAAAACTTAGTGTAGCTGTAGCTGCTCAGCTTCTATCTTGTGAGCAAACACTGTCCACATACTGCTCAGCTCTCAGCACAGCCCTTCATACCACTCCGTTGTGTGTGGATGTGGGTCCAGCGTGTTTGGCATTTATTGATGGGAGATTATGGTTTTCATGTGAATACCAAAGTTTATCAGAAGCCACAGAGGACCACAGGACTTCAGAGTGACCTTTTGTTATCAGTACAATCCATTTTATTGCAAGGTTGGACGCTGCACAGGGTCAAAAACAACTTATCTCACTGCAGTCAAGCTGGAGTTTGAGACTAGCTGTTTGCTCATATATATGTGTATAATATATTCATGTGAGCAAGTTCTTTGTGGAGCAGCTCTGCATGACTCCTTTACTGGCCCTGGAGAGATGCTGGTTCATCAGACCTGTTTCAGATGTCTACTATAGCCCTAGTGCAAGCCCAGGGGGACTAAGCTGTCTGCTTTTAAGGCAGACCTCTACTTTTGATCCAGTGAATCCCACCTTCAGTGTGTGCTGGTGAGCCATCTGGTCTGCATCAAGCTCCTCTGCATGGCAGAGGGAGAGCACTCTGCATGTGCTCTTCGACCAGCACAGGCAGTGCTTAGCAGAGACCCTAACCGTAGTAGTGGTGAAGTGAGATGCTCCTCTTCCTCCTGAGCAGGCCAGCACACACTCTCCTGAAGCTGAGCTATCCACCCTCTGCTCAGATGGAGATATCTGAAGGAACAAATCTGATTCTTGATCAAACAGCCAGTATAAAAATCTGATTTTCATTTTATTAGTCACACTGTGTATCTTGAAGGAGGGGCAACTGGTCACACCAGCCACACCAGGGTGATAAAGCTTGAGCTTTGAATAGCCGTCAGCACAGAGGTATGTGCTCCAAGCAGTGCTCAGATCCGGATGTTTGCTAAGGGATAGCTGTCTCACTGCTGTGCCACCACTGATTGGATGGGACAGTTGCATAAAGAACCCCAGAATAAGCCCAGTCTCCATCCTCTGAGAGAGCCCCGAGGCTGTTCCTGTTCAGAAGAAAGCCAGACTCCAGCAGCAATGTCTCAGCTGGAAACTGCGATGGGAATGACCATTGCTGTCTTTGACAAGTATGCAAAGACAGATGGCAACAGGCAAACCCTCTCCAAAGCAGAGCTGAAGATCCTCCTGGAAAATGAGCTCCCGAACTTCCTCTCGGTAAGAGAACAGCGTGGCATCATCTGTGTAGCAGATGTGAGGAGTGCCTGCAGACACAGGTTTAGAACTTCATGGGGGAAATCATATCTGGAAATACACAATGATTTGGAAAAAAATTACAAATCACAGAATCATAGAATCATAGGGGCTGGAAGGGACCTTTAGAGATCATCTAGTCCAACTCCCCTTCAGAAGCAGGTTCACCTAAAATCTGCACATACTGTATAAAGCTGATTCTAATATCATAAAGATACCATGATTTCTGGGCTGCATCAAAAGCAGCATGGCTAGCAGGTCAAGGGAGGTGATTCTCCCCCACTACTCCACTCTGGGAAGCCCCACCTGCAGTGCTGCATCCAGCTTTGGGGCCCTCGGCACAAGAAAGACATGAAGCTGTTGGAGCAGGTCCAGAGGAGGACACAAAAATGATTAGAAGGATGGAGCACCTCTGCTATGGAGACAGACTGAGGGAGTTGGGACTTGTTCAGCCTGGAGAAGTGAAGGCTCCAGGAAGACCTTCTTGTGGCCTTCCAGTACCTAAAGAAAGCCGGAGAGGAATTTTTTATGAGCACGTGTAGCGGCAGGATAAGGGAAAATGGCTTTAAAGCCAGAAAGAAGTTCTTCCCTGTGAGACTGGTGAGGCACTGGCACAGGTTGTCCAGAGAGGCTGTGGCTGCCTCATCCTTGGAAGTACTCCAGGCCAGGCTGAATGGAGCTTTGAGCAACCTGGTCCAGTGGAAGGTGTCCCTGGCCATGGCAGAGGGATCGGAACTAGATGATCTTTAAAGTCCCTTTCAACCCAAGCCATTCTATGATTCTATGAATATTCAGGGGCATTCCCTATTGACTAAGTTCATCACCTGAGTTATTAGAACAATGAGTTTGATATAAATGGCATTTCAACTTCAGAATTCACCTACTTATTTAGTTTATCCCTGGATTTTTCAGCTTGTGTCATGTCAAGGCTGTGAAGGCAGTTGTGCTGTCAGTAGTTGAAGATCTTGATTGCAGATGGGGAGTCTCCCTAAATATTTATACACTTACTTTCTCTAAGCATTTATACCACATACCCCATATGTTTATCAAAATGATGCATAAAAGACAACAGATGAATTCAGAGAAAACTGATTGGTATTTGTTTTTAATGGTAAAAGAAAGACCTGGAGAAGTATTTCAGAACATAGATTTATATGTAATCAGTGGAAACATTTAAGTAGGTTTATATTCAAAATGCTTAATATACTATAGTAAAAGCTTTAGCTGCCTGAGAGACAAAATGCTTCTCATTTTTATTTGTTTCACTTCACTAAAATTCCAGAAAACATTTAAATATCTTGTTCTTTCCACACTGGAGTAATGTTTATCTATATATACAGTTATTATTCTTAACTGCAAAAGCCTAGATCCAAATATTCCAAGAGCGGCCACAGCTTTTTGCATCCAGAATAATTCCATTTTTAGCAGCTACTTCAGGGCACTGCAACCAGGGTGCTTGATATAATTTAGTATTGTTCCTTGCAAGCTATATGAAATCCATGCCTGCTGGATTTATGACTCACAAAAGATACACAGATGCAATATTCAGAATAAGAAACTGAATGGCCCTGTGAGGCTGAGGGGAAAGGTTCACATGCCTCTGAAAATACTTCTACAGATCACATCAGTGATCATGACCCAGCAGTGTCCTCGAAGCGCCCTGTTCCTGATCATAGAGCTGTATGCTACCTGCAGCACTTCCACGTACTGAACAAGAGGCCCAACAAGAAGACCACAGTTCAGGTGGAGCATAGAAATTCCCCAGAAACTTGACATTTGGTCTAAGTAAAACTGGGAAGTCGCTGTGCTAGACAGCTGCCGAACAGGAAGGTGCTCAAAAGCCATTCCTGACTACATCTACTGGTCAGACAACATCCTTTCCAGTTCCCCACAGCTGCCCTTACTGACTCTGCTTGTTTCCTGAAACTGCTGGAAAAACTGGACTTTTTCTCAGGGAGATAATTAGCTAATTGTCCTCGTGCTTTAGTCTCCATCTTCCTTGTCCATTTTACCTATTCTAGAAAACAAAACAAAACAAAACTGCAGAAAGTAACACTTTATTCCACTACTTAAATTCAAACCAACAATGTCCTGTCTTGAGACTGAAAACTACAAGAAAGAAACTGAGCACCTGTCTGACTTTGGGGAAAAAAAAGATTTTCCTTCCATTTTCTGAACATTTATATCTGTATTTTTTTATTTTCAAGAATGTTCTGAGAAACAAAGTCCTTTAAATACCTGTGTGTGTGCTTCTGATCTCAGAGTTAAACTGACACAGCTCACAACTATATGGAAAGGTCTTTAATCAGTCAGAGGCAGAAATAAATCCATACCACTGGGCTGAAGGGTTGGACTCAGTTATAAAGAGTTCCCAAAAAATAATTCTCACATACGCATTTCAGAAGCAATTCAGAGGCTACAACCACTTCACATGTGTCACTAAATAATTAAAACATTTTCATTTACAAAGTGCAAAGGAACAGACACATTCATCAGCCAAATTGAGGGAAGTGGTTTCTATTTTCAGTGATTTTGACACCAAGCTGGGAGGACTGGCTGATTCCCCAGAGGCTGTGCTGCCATTCAGAGGGATATCGACTGGCTTGAGAGTTGTGCAGAGAGGAACCTCATGAGGTTCAACAAGGACAAGAGCAGAGTCCTGCATCTGGGAAGGAGCAACCCCATGCACCAGTACAGGCTGGAGGTCAAACTGCTGGAGAGCAGTTCTGCAGAGAGAGACCTGGATGTTCTGGGAGCTTGGACTAGATGATCTCTAAAGGTGCCTTCCAACCCCTACTGTTCTATGATTCCACGATTGTAAAGGTGCAAATATTTAAAGTGAAACGTGAAATTACGGAATGAGAAGTTGAGATAATTTGACCATGCCTTCCAAGCCCTACCATTCTATGATGAAGAAGTGCTTTCAGATTTCAGTTAAGGTAGTAATGATTTTAAATTTGTGGAAAATTTCCAGAAGTTTCTGTCATTCCTTTTTAGTATAGCATCAGGTTTCTTTTTCTGTTTTGCTCCAAGGCAATCCACACGGTTGTTTCCTGTATTAGACAGGTCTCTACTGTCATCCACTGTTTACTTTTGAAACTGCAGTTTCTAAATCACTGGAGATAATCGATGCTAAGCCTCAAGTCAAAACATCCTCCTTTAAACTGCTTCAGGGAGAGGAAAAAAAAGGTCTTTCTCTAAAAAAATTAACTTCTTTTTTTTAAAAAAAATCTCTTTTTTACTCAGCTGGTGCCTCACTTAACACCAGCCTCGTGACAGTGGTGGAATCAGCCCATCAGAATTGTGACAGCTCAGAAAGAAAAAGATTTTTCTGGATTTTTTTCATTTTTTCTGGATTTTTTAACTCAAGCTGAGCACCACGTTTGCTCCAAGAGGTGTCTTCCAGGCACCAGCTCCCATCAGCAGCTTGTGCCAGGCACCAAAGCTGGAGAATGCAATGGAAGCACTTTTGAGTCTGTTTGTCTCTGCCTGGGTGGCAGCTTTTAATGAAGCTTAAATTTGACGTTTGTGCGGGGAAAGCGTCACTTTGGAGAATGGCAAATTGCCCGAGCTCCGGCCCAACCTCTCCAAGGGAGCAGGTGGAGAACACACAGCATTTAATTCAGCTGAGTAATGTCCTCAGTGCTTTGCACAGCTTTTACACAGCTTTAATCGTGATAGATGGTGTTTTAAAAGTAGAAAACATGCCTCTCCATGCCAGCGCTTGACTGCAGCTCACAGGTGGAATGAACCCAGGAGCAGGTGCTTTTGTTGGGGAGTGATGTGCTCCCTGCTGCTGTGCAGAGGGTGGGAAGAGGGCTGTGCTCATGCTGTGAGGCTGCTGAGACTCCTGCTTAGTCCCACTGTCACCCAGAGCCCCCAGGCTGGGCCTCAGGCCAGCAGTGGCACAAGCTCTCGTTGGAAGGATGTGCTCATCAGGCAGTGGGAAGAAGAGATGTGTAGCTCCCACTGAGATGGGAGGCAGAGGTATAGCAGCCTCATGCAGCCCCACAACTTGTGCTGGGTGCTGAGCAGTTTTATCAGCCAAACATTGTGAAAAGGAATTCATGGTTTTATTTATACTCAGAGAAATAGAGTGACCAAAAGAACCAGGGAAGTGATTGTCCCCCTGTATTCAGCACTGATGAGGCTGCGCTTTGAGTACTATATTCAGTTTTGGGCCCCTCACTACAAGGACACTGAGGTGCTGGAGTGTGTACAGAGATGGGCATTGAAGCTGGTGAAGGGTCTGGAGAACAAGTCTGGTGAGGAGCAGCTGAGGGAACTGAGGTGGTTCAGCCTGGAGAAGGAGAAGCTGAGGGGACACATCACTCTCTACAACTACCTGACAGCAGGCTGTAGGGAGGTGGGGATCAGTCTCTTCTCCCCAGTAATGAATGATAGGACAAGAGGAAATGGGCTCAAGTTGCACTAGGGCAGGTTTAGATTGGAGATTAGGAAGAACTAGGGTAGCCAAACACTGGCACAGGCTGCCCAGGGAGATGGTGGAGTCACCATCCCTGAAGATATTTAAGACACATAGATGAGGTGCTGAGAGGCATGGTTTAGTGATGGGCTTGGCAGCATCAGATTAGTGGTTGGACTCAACGATCTTGAAGGTCTTTTCCACTCAAAATGATTCTGTGATTCTATGAAACAATTCACAAAACCAGCAAAGAGATGAAAAAAAACCCCAAAACAAACAACACAAAACCAAAAAAAAAGTCTCCCTGGCAGCAAACATGACAACCTGATATTCTGCCCTCATCACACACCCTGGTGATTGTCTCCCAGGAAACTCAAACACAATCCCTCAAGGAAAGGTATAATGTGTCTGAACTGGTGTCAGCCTCTCACTTCCCAGGTCCACTCCACACCTTGGAGAAGGCCCAAAGCATCACCAGGCTGTCCTGTGGGGTGTGGGTAGGGCTGTTGCTGTGTTGGGGTTTGTGCCACTTCTCACCTCAACCTTCTTCTTCTCTTTTGCAGTCAGGGAAGGACAAGGATGCTATTGACAGAGTCTTCAAGAACCTGGATGAAAATGGTGATTCTCAAGTGGACTTCAAAGAATTTGTCATCTTTGTGGCAGCTCTGACTTGCTGCTGTCACAATTATTTTGAGCAGAAAGCAGCCAAATGATTGTCAAACTCCTCACAGAAGCTGTCTTTTCCTGTGCTCCATATGCTAGTGATATGGATCCTTTCACTTCTTCCATGTACCACTATGCAGTTTACAAGCTTGCTGAGCTGTAAAAATAAATCCTACTGTGCTTACTTCCCTGTCTTGTGTGCTAAATTCTGCTCCTCTGTGGAAGATCTCGGGTTTAACAGCTCCCACAAGCTCATATTGAGTAGTTTCTCTCTTTCGCTGCTTTTTTGAGTTCTATTCTTAGCCAAAAGGCTCAATATTCATCCCAATGCACAGGCTGCACGAGGATGAATGCTGCTGGAGCCATGCATCAGCCAGATGCTGGTTTTATATAGCAGCATCTCTGGGATGCAGCCTGCTGAGCTTCCACTGACAGAGGCTGCAGCCTCAGTCCACACGTGTCCTGCCACAGCTGCATGGTGCTGCTCTCACCAGGCTGCCTTGGAGCCTCTTCAGTACTCTCAGCTCTGGTTGTTGCAGAGCTGCCATGTAGGCTCCTTCTTGCTTTAAAAAAAAAAAAAAACCCAAACACAAGCTCAAACTAGTTTCTTCAGCGTGGAGGACAGTGTGCAGTCTTACGTGCTGGTGCACCATCTCACCCAGCTCATATGGATTTCCTCCCTACAACACAATAAGGTTTTTGTACCAATATGATGGTATTACTCTACTATTGGTGATGTAGTTAGGGTTGTACACTATAACCCTGTTATTCTGAAATTAAGTAAATGCCACCTCAAATAGAATGCCAGAAGGCTTTTGCCTGAAGGAAGACTAATGGCAGCAATTACTTCTTTACCTGAAAAATGTGTGTGCAGAGAAGCGGAAGAGTTTGCTTTGAGTGGAGCTGGTGACAGACATCAGCTGTGATTGCAGCTGGAGTGAGACTGAACCAATCTATATTTTGTAGCACTTTGTGGGTGAGCATCCCAGCACAAACTGCAAAAACATCCATTTTAGTTCCTTTCTCTTCAGAAAGGCCCCATTTGGTGCTATTCCTATCTTATGCCAAGAGCCAGATCATTCCCTGTCGCATGGCCTGGGCCCATGTGCTGTGCAGCACAAGGTACTGTGGTCCCCTGCACAGCTGCACCCCATGTTGTGCAGGGCTCTGGCACTGCTTTAACAGAAAAAAACATTTTCCTCTTCCTGCTGAACCCTGGTATCAGCCAACTGACCAGATACATGCACCTGGAGCTGGGACAAAATCTTAGTTCCACTGTTTCCTGAGTTTGACATTTTTTGACCCATTCTTAATGGTGTGTGTTTAGGTGGGTTCATCTTTTGGGGATCCCTATTGGAGAAGTTTAAGCTTACTAGATTATTTATATAGATTTACATTTATTTGATTAGATACATTATTAGATGAGAAGTGGATGAGGGAACTGGGAGGTGTTCAGCCTGGAGGAGGCTGAGGGTAGACATGATCACTCTCTACAACTGCCTGAAAGGAGGTTGTAATCAGGTGGAGGTCAGTCTCTTCTCCCAGGTAACAAGTGACAGGACAAGAGGAAACAGCCTCAAGTTGTACCAGGGGAGGTTTACACTGGGTGTCACAAAAAATGACTTCACCAAACGGGATGCCAAGCGCTGGAAGAGACTGCTCAGGGAAGTGGTGGAGTTATCCCTGGAGGTAATTGTGCAGCTGTGGTGCTGAGGAACACAGTTTAGTGGTAGCTGTAGCAGTACTGAGTTAATGTTTGGGCTTAATGATCTTAAAGGTCTTTTCCAACCAAAATGATTCTGTGATTTCAGCCTGTTTTAACTATTACAAGTGTCCTTTAATCTGGCTGCCTTCAGTTCCTTGGTTTGGCTGTACGGACTAAACATCCCTTAAAACTTCATTCTTACCAGCGAGTGTCCCAAAGCACTTCAGTGGCTGTGACTGCCAGCTGTTGCGGGAAATCTCTGCTCTCCCCTGCCCAGCACTCTTGAGTCAGATCAAGCCCTTGGGATCCAGGAGCAGGGCTCCCCTTGGTGAAGGTGGCTCTGTCCCCACCAGAGCTGCCCACCTGTCCTAAGCCCTCAGAGTCTCACGACCCCTCAGACTGGGCATGGCTGGTGTCCACACCAGCACCTACCTGGCACAGATACACACAGAGAAATACCATCCAAAAATCACTGGAGCCACGACAGCTACAACTGGAAGCAGCCATTGGTGCAACTGTAAAGGGCACTACAATGGGCACTGTACAGTTAAACCAGACAGAGACCATACTTGAAAATTAAACCAACCAAACAAAAAAACACAGACAAACAAAAACAAACCAGAAAAACAAACCTAAAACTCAAAATTAAAACTAAAATCTACTGAGTGTTCCCCACAGTCATATCTTCTCCCTGGCATCTTGCTGACAACAGGTTCCCAGCTTAGCATGGATGTACAACAGAAAACTAATGATCAGTTAGTCCTCATTCCCTACAAGACCTCATAAACTAGTATCTGTGCACAAAAGTGATCACTCAAGAAAGGGGAATGCTGCTGCAGACTGGGCTCTCTCTTGCAACCCACCCTTTTGAGTAGGGTTCTGCCTTATGGGCCCAAATGCTGTTGGCACACAGTCATGTTGCACAACACTCAGAGGGTTGCTGAGTTCCTGGGTGGCTGGAGACAGAATGCATCACATATATTCACTTGCAGAAGCCACGTTACTTGCTTTATTGGCAACAACAATATTTCTCTGCACTACCTGAGCAAGAAAACTACTAATTGTGAAAATGTGCAAAATTCTTCCCAATCCAGGGATCCCAAATTAGCCTTTTTTTTCAGAGGCTACTATTTCAGTTGTTTGAGATATCTCTACAACTCTAATCCAGTAGATCCCTGCACGATGGCTGCTGTGCACTGCATCGGTTGCAAGGGCTGGCACTTTCCAGTATCATCAGGTCTCTCACTGGTTCATCGAGGCTATGAATGAGCAAAACACTCTTTCTTGCAAAGGAAGCTGATTATAAATTAGGGAGGTAAATGTCATACATGGCATACCTGTCTGGCTGGTGGTATAGACCATCCTCAGGAGAGGAAATTTCGGTGATACTTTTTACTAATCGATTGCTATATCTTAATTTTTTAAAAAATACGTTTTTCGAAGTTTAGCATCTAAGCAGTTTCCTCTGCACTGCTTCAGATATCCATCCTCACCGAACTGCTTCTCTTTACCACTGTGTGGCACTATAGGCAGCCTTTTAATGAGCCTACAATTCCATCTCTCATTATTGAGACGGAACGTAAAGAATTTGTGTTAATATTTAACAAAGAATCCCAAAACATACGTATTCTTAACAGCATGTCATTTTTTTTCCTAACAAACACTGTTTGTGCGGTGAAGAGCTCTTCACTGGTTGTAGCAGAGGCAGCAGGAGGGAGGCGCACACCGGCTCCAGCATCTGTCGGGCTTTTGGTAGGGTTTAGCTGCAACACGCCGATCTCACCCTTGTCAAAGAGCTTCCCCTTGCTTGCAAATTGCAAATCCCTTCCGCAATTGATTGCAGTATTGTTCTACACCCCACTGAGATTGCTTTTAAAACACATCTCTTGAAGAGAATGTTGGGGAGAAGCTCCTGTCTTGCCAGCCAGGAGACTCGCCCTGTTGCTGCATTTTATCTGCCAGATTTTTGAAGCCACACCGCTGGGCAGTGAGAGCTGTAATGCACCCCACGGCTCACTTGTGTTGCCTTAACCTCCTGTCCCTGGGGCCCAATACCCACACAATTTCACTCACTAATGCCATTTTGCCTATTTTCCTGATCTCTTGCAGGTTTTTTCTGTGTTGGGCACTTGGAGATTTGGTTTACTCAGCTGATCTGCAGTTCTGCTCACAGCAGCCTCTGCAATTGCTCCACCTCCCAAAACGAGTACCAACCAACTACCATGAGCTCAAGCAGCCTCGCTGTACCGCAGCTCTCTGTCTCTCCACAAGCACAGCTTTGCCAGGAAACTGGAGGGATGCCATTTTTCTCATTGTTCCTTCAGGTCCCAACCCTGCAAACCCTGACATTTATGCTGAGCTTTTGTTAGATACCTGGGGGGACACCTGGAGAGCTCAAAGAACCAGCCTAGAAGCACAGGGATGTCGTGAGCTCCTCTGCTAACCAGAGGGAGCTGTGCACGTTCACAGCTGCAGAAAGAAGGGGAAGAGAAGGGGGTTGTGGTTATTTTTTTTTCTTTTTCCCTGCAGATCTTTCAAAAGCTGTAACTCAGTGATGAATATTCATTTCAAGGTAGTACTGAAATTTCAGCTGATGACACCTCAGAGAGAAAATGATCTAGGAATAAAAGAAATTAACATATAGCTCCCACCTTGCTGTAGAACAAAAGTGACTTTTCAGAATATATCATTTAACCTAAAAGCATTTGAGCAGATCCACTTTAATATCTTTCAGTCAATTAATTTTCTTCCCCAGTATTCTTAATTTTCACTCTGAACCCACAGTTTACCCAGAATATCTTGTGCATTTCCTTCCCTGGGTAAACTTTTGTCATTCAAAGTTCAAACCATAATGACACCTATTATTTCACCTCAGCTCTTAGGCCTAAATGTGCTATGTGGCATGAGATAGTTCAAGAAACAGCATAGGTATCTGTGAGAGAAAGGAGGTGGCAACATAAGAGCAGCTCAAGAAATACAAGCTAACAGCACATGTTTGACTAAGTTGTGGTAACAGAAAATAGAAGATGTGGGAAAAGACATTACCAGCAAATGATGACTTTCAAATTAGGGAAGGTTTAAAGGCAGAGGGCAGAAAGTCAGCTAAGCAGCAAACCAGCCACTGTGTGCTGTTGTTGTCTTACACAGAAATAATCTGTTTTTTAAAGAGTATTAACAGAGGGTATCTTCTACAGATGAAGATCTTCCAGTATCTATAGGTCTGTAGTTGCCATTTTGAAATTTGGTGAGGTACTATCAAGGCTCTTGAGTTTTTAAAATGACATATCAAAACCTTACTTCTGATTGCATACACAGGAGAAAAAAGGCGTAATGTTACCTAACCCTGAAGTGATTTGTGGTCACATACATTGTGGTTTTACCTGGGAAGATTCCTCATTATTTTACCTTCAAATTCACTGGGGCTGATGGGAAAAAAAAAAAATCACCCAGTCAAAAATGATGTTTATCTCCCCAGTAAGCCCAGTTTGGGTCTAGAAACTGGGCACACTCCCCCCAAGACCTTCTAGCATCTCATACTAGTAATGTGCACCTTCAACACTCGATCTACAGTGCCAAGATCAAGCTCTTTAAAAAATACAGTTTAGCTACTGGTTTTCTTATAAAAGGCAGATAGAGGAGGAGGAGGAGGAGATATTACCTGTCTTTTATGCAACAGCCTTATTGTGAAATGCTCATGTAGGAGCTAGGAAATTGTGTTCAAGCCTTTCCTCAGCTGAAACCCACACATGCCAGATGAGGAGTGCACTAAGAGAAGTCAAGGTTGCTAGAAGGCCCAGGATACCTGCCACCAGCCCACTGCATCATGTCAGAGACCACTGAGGCTGAGAAGGCCTGAAAAAGACAAGTAAGAAGTAGCATGTCTCTGTAGCCTGGTAGATGCAGTACACAGCCAGCAGTGCAGGAGTCTGTGTTCCAGATACACTATAATGGCAGATTTTGTATTTTAGTCAATAAACTTTTAACATAAAATACACTGCCCACAGATCTGAAAAGATGCTCTTTGCCAGGCAAGTTCCCAAACCATTCAACAGCAGAGCTATGGTCACTGCTCCAGTCCTCTCTCTTGGACCACTTTCTTTGCACCAGGCTGGAAAAGTCTCAGCAAAGGAGAAGGAGCATCTCCTCCTTATCTTCATCCACTCCCTGAAGGAGCAGCTCCTCCTCCTTTTCCTGCTCTGTAAGAAGGTGTTAAATGGCAGATGATTCTCACTTCGTTTTCAGCAGCCTGAAAGTCTAGCTGGCACATCTCCCCCACCCTAACTACTCACCAGTGCTCAGCAAAGCTCTTAAATGAGAGAGGGGGAAAAAAGTGACTCCTCCTCAGATACCTGGAAGGAAGGAACGAGATCTTTATTTTGCTAAAGAGAGTTTGATGGTTGCAGGTGAGATACAGGGCTTGCCTGGTGTCCTTGGGGACCTCACCTGCTGCCTTGTGTGCATGCAGCTCCCTACGAGATGGACACATGCTCTTGGGTCCCTTTCTGACATACCTTTCCCACATCCTGGGAGCAGAACTTTGGGACTTCACACAGGTTTTTGCAGTCTGCTCAGATCCACCCACCTGGAAATTAGTCATTCCAGCAGCTAATTGACTGTGCTTTTGTACAGCTTTTTCAGGCCCTTTTCTTCCTCAGATTAATTCCTTTCTTTTTCCTTCCTCAGACTCATTCCTTTCTTTTTCCTTCCTAGTCAATTTTTTTTCTTTACTCTTGTGCTAACCTGAAAGCCTCTTTGTCACAGCTCCATTATGGAAGCTGCTCATTGTCTAAAGAGAGGCAAAACTTGATTTTTAAGAACAGAGCCCTACTACTCTACATCAGGTGATCAATAGGTGCATACCACGTTAAGCTGTGAGACAAAGCACCAGAATATTCTATAGATAGGTTTGATTTTTCCTAGTAAACCTTTCCATTATATCCAAATAAATGTACTGGTTGTTTTTCCTCTGGATTTTATAGCTTTCTGTTTATATGCAATTGCCAATAACATTTGCTTTGTTTTATGTCAGGCAGAAATAGATCTTTAAAGTATTAGGCAGCTGTTGACAGTTGTGTTCAGAATGAACAAAAGGTTCCTGAAAAGAAATTGAAAAGAAAGCTGAGCAGAGATGTGCTGCAAAAGCCAGGAACTTCCTCTCCAGGATATAAGTACAAGCATAGAGAGACTAAAGTGACCCATAGGTCACTGCCACAATCTTAGCCTTGTTACCTAAAAGGGTTTCAAGCTGATGAAGGCTTAAAATCCTAGTATTGTGGGTTTGTTTTGGAAGCATTTTAACGTTCAAATATTTATTTTCCCTTAGCATTGTTTTATCTATCTATCTATATAGATAAATCATCCTTGTTATAGTGGTTATAGCTCCTTTCCCTCTCCTCATTTCCAGACCCTACTCTGTAATTTAAGACTGCGATGCTTTGACTGAGTAGTTTCAGACGAAGCTGTTCTGGAAACCACCAATACATCATAAAAGTCAATTATGTGTTTCCAAATTAACTTCCTCACCTGTGCTGACCTCAGCAAGTTCAGTCTCCTCATGCTCTCTGTGAGGTTCCCTATCTGTCAGTGTCAAGTTAATAGGTTTAAAAGGCAGAGTAGTAAAACCTGCAGAACAAGTAACAGGTGGAAGACCCTGTACCCTCTACTGCTTCCTCTGCAAGTACAGAGGGCTGTCTGAAATGAATATTTAATCTCTCATGACAAAAACAACTTCTTCTTCCTTGTCACTGACTTCCCCAATGAAAGAAGTGAGAGAAAGAAAACGGCCAGAGCTGCAGCTGTAGGGGAGATGCAAAGGATCTAAAGCAAGTAATAAATCCCCAGTAATTAAGGGATGATGCTAGGTTTGTCTTTGAGGGCTCTGTAGTTGTAAGCAAAGATGGTGCCTTGCCTGGAGCTCAGTCTGGAGCAGGGATTGGGAGAAAAGGAAAGCCCAGAGCTGCAGTTTTAGCATGATGGATCTTCCAGAGCTAACTCAGGGCTGCTGGTTGCTCTCACTGTTGCAGAACACATGGTCTGAGTACAGAGCTGGGTACCCAGCCACAGGCCACCTTACACTCCAGATTCCCCAGGATGCTGAAAGCCACACGCTCCTTCGGCTGGTATGGTTGCAGCCATCCCCTCTCAGACAGGGAGGATTGTAGTCTGCTTTAGGCAGGGATAAGTATCTTTCCTACAAACCCAGCTACCTCCCTATGGGCCTTGGGAGAGGAGACTAGTGCCTTTCTCACATCCTGAGGCAGCAGCCTGCCCTCTCTAACAGACTGTGAACACAAGACCTCATCTCACCAAGATGGAGAAGCAGGGAAGATAATAAAGGGCAGGATAAAGCCAAGGCAGTGCAGTGGGGTGAGGCTGACCTGCAGGAACAGATACTTTCCTCCAGCTGAATTTCAGCTATGTCCTTGTTTTTTCCCTGCTTTTCACCTTTTCCTCCTCCTTTTCCTTCCTATTTTCTTCCTGCCCAAATACGAAGGAGCCTTTCAGCAGAAAGCTGCTCTGTGGTTTAGTTTGTAAATAACAAACTGAAGCATTTATCTCCTGTTAAGTCCCCAAAATCAAGCAAAAGAACTGTCCTCTTCCTGACAGAGGAGGCTGCTATTTTGGCTCACAGTCCAGCCAGCACAACATCGCCCTTTCTAGTGGGTATCACCCTGCTACACGGCAGCTCAGTCTTCAGCTCACAGAGAATGAGCACATTAGGAGCTGAATATAAGCAATGTTTGCTTCCAGTTTGCTCAGGCTATGCTCAATTACTTTATTAATAGGCTAGTTTGCAGCAGGGTTCAGATAAAACAAAGCTGTCCTTTAGGTTTGGTTTTGCAGTCATCTCAGTTTTAGGGCAATAAAAATGACGCAATGTTAACTTTCTTTCTGCAGGATGTTTTCTACAGAGACATGAGCTAAAGGTCTCTGCATGGGCAGTCTGTCCTCTGCAGAGCTCAGTGCTAATGAAAGCAGAGTAAATAAATTGATTTTCCTGATACCTTTGATTAGGAAAGGATGACTCTTCAAGAGACAGTTCAACTGCTTTAAATGTCTCTTTAATAATTATTTGAGGATAATAAATGTGGTGTTCCCTCCACCAAGGAAGTCCAGGGTCAATTTTGGTCCCCTCCTGCAATCTTGTTTTTGGGTTAGGAGTGTTTTGTGTACTCGGGAAAGCTGGGCAGAGGCTTTTCAGAGAGACCCAAGGGATCTCTGGACCAGTTCTCTGGGACATCAGGAACATGGTTGCTGACAGCAGTGTTCAGGTAGGGATTAACTATGGGCTTCCAAAAATACTGAGCAAGGCTGCTAACCTCTGAATGGGAAGGGGAGATGAGTATCATCCTCACCACCCACCTCACAGACAAGGCCTTGAGTGTCTGGACAAAACAACAAGAAGAGGCAGCTTTCTGTAGGTTTTTGTATGCATTAGTAAGCTGCCCCTCGGAGATTAAAATGTGCAACACATGCTTGGAAATGCTTTCTGCAGAAGGCAGAGCCACCTCGTACAGAGCAATACAAGAGGGGTTGGAAGGCTGCTGTCTGGCATGACGATGCCCAGAGCCTTGCCCCATGCCTGGGCTGAGACTCAGCTGTGCTCTCTGCCATCCTGGCTGCAGACTGCTCTGTAACTCGAGGAGGTCGTGTTTAAACCAAAGGGTTTAGTGATGGCTACCAGCTACTTGGCTCTGTAACTGGTGGTATGACCTCTGTCTTTCTTTAAATCTATCTGTTCTTTGACAGAATCATCATCAAATAAACATAATTCAAGTTATTAGTACACTTACTATCATGTAGAGCCTATTACTGTATTTTTTTTTACCTTTTTTTTAAGACTTGGGCTTCATATAGCACTGTAAAAATAAACCAGAAAACTGGGGCTTTCTAGTGCCTGGGCAGAGCTACTAGGTCTAGCTGTTTCGAAATAAATACTCACCTTCCCTTGAATTTTATTTTTCTTTAACCTTTGAGAACGTACAAAGTACTGAAGCTCAGCAAGAAAAGAACATGAGAAGAAAAGGACGACTTACAGACCTGGTAAGTGTCACACTTTGTAATCACACAAGCTTTTCAAACAGCATCAAATGTCTGCTGTATTTGTGGACCAGAACCTGTGGCCCTCTTCCAGAGCCCAGCTACAGGAATGGTGATACATGGTCATCAAACAAGATGTGAACCTTGGTAGAAAGGTCGGGGCATTAGATTGTTGCTTGGAAAAGCCCTCAAAGCCATTTGAAAAAAGTGCTGGCTCCTCCATTCCAGTTGATAGCAAAGAGTACTAAGTTTCACAATCGGTCAACAATATGGGGTGATAGAAGGCAATTTATGATAGCACACAAAAGAGCCTTAGATGCTTTGTTATAGAGCATTGTTTGTTCTCTATTTACATAGTGCCTTTGTTTCAAAGTACAAGCGAAGGATAACAGCAGTGAAATGGAAAGCAATACTTGACAATGAAAGCAAACAAGCCATCATCTCTGGATCTCAAGTAAGAACAATAGATTGATCTTACAGAGGAAAAGATCAAGACAGTGGGAGAAAGCAGCATAAAAGAAAGAAAGTCGCTTCCTATGGCTATAGTTAGAGCTGAAAGTGTGAATTATGAGGAAGTACTTTTTTGCTGCATCATCAAGAGGTAAGATGCAGAGATCACATCTTCTTTTTGATTCATTCTCATGTCCTCCATTGCTTGTGATAGTGCTCAGTCTCAAGTACTCCATTGCAATGGCTGGTGCAAGTTTTAAAACATCTACAGAGCATGTCTACCTTGTGTAGATGTGAAGCACTGCAGTACTCAGCAAGATCATTTTAGCTTTGTTTTTCTCCCTCAAATATCTGAATCGCCCAGGCCATTTGCTCCTCCTTCTTCAAAGAGATTCTGCCTCACTCTTGTCATTATCTACCTGCTGCCAGGAGAACTAGTACTCCTTTTCTCTCCTTCGTGCTCTCTCTCCTGTGTGCCATCAAGGTGTTCTCTGCCTCTGCCCCAGGAACAGTCTGCAGTTGGGCTAGGAGTGACTGCAGCACTCAGGAAGACAGCAGAAGATGATGTGAAAAAGAACACAATCTCTTAGAGGGCATAGACATGGGCATTGAACCAAGACAGCAGTTACACTTTCTGTGGAGGAAGGATCAGACCCCTTCACTGCTGTTCAAATACAACAAAGTGTTTTAATTTCCATAGGTGACCAAGTGCTATGCACAACCAGTAGCTGAGGGACTGAGGGCAGTGGCTTTGTTGTCCTGCAACCAGCCCCAGCCTGACACTCTGTCTTCTCAGTCCACCCTGGAAAATCCTGAAAGCAAATACTACAGGACATACAGCATTAGATGGGGCCTCAAGCTGAGAGATTCTGCAAAAGACATGCAATTTTAGCTTTCACAACTCTGGCTTTGGCCTTCTAAAAGCCCAGGAATTAAAATTGTAATTAATAACCGTGCCAACAAGTTTTGGATCCACTTAACAAGAACCCTCCAACAAAGTTTTGAGCCTTCATTTTCTTTCCAGACAGGCTTCTGGAAGATCAAGGACTATTTGCTCCAACCACCTGGACACTGACCTACATGGAGCAGCAAAGCTCCACGCAGTGAAAGGCAAAGTTGAATTTCCTTTTTAACTACAATCTAAGTTTAGAAACAATTTAGATGCTGGTGTAGCTGTGTGAGTCCAGAAGCTGCAGGGCCCAAAGCCAGTGGTTTAATCTGTACCTGGCTCTTGGCAGATGTTGTGCTGCTGATGATTTTGTGTCTAAAAAAAAGTCTCTGTTTAAGGTGTTACTGGTTCCAACTGGCAAAGTATAGATGGAGGCACAAAGAAACCATATTTCTTAATATAGAGCACTGTCTAAAGATGGTATTTTGTATTAATTTAAAGAGGCTATGTGCACTGTCCAGCCCAAAAGAGGTTCAAATTCCTGACCTAGGCCTCCAGGCAGTATGGCAAGATAAGTAAAAAATATGAGCAATATCTCTTATTATATGTCTCTAATTGCTTACATATCTTTTAACAGGTTTACAGGCTGGGATTTTCCAGACTGCTCAGTCAACACTGACCTTGTTGCTTCCAGTGATTGAGGCATTCAGTCAAAATAGGTCCCAATATGAATATATAATTTGGGGTGTAGGAGTAATTTTTTTCCCTATTCTTGCAAAGTTGGGGATTCTTTTTGTTAAATGACATTAACTCAGTCTTCTGCCAGCCCTGAAATAATTTCTACCAGTTGATCCTATATACATCTTGCTGTTACTCAAAGTGGTTGATGCTTGATGACCCAAGCACATAGTCAATTTTGTAATTTCTTAATTGTACCAGGAGATTTTAAAAGTGCAACCTCTGTCATATCTAAGCAAAAAAAACCCCTTACATGTGAGAAGGTACCATCTGTCCGTTTTGTGATCAAACACGTACCACAAGATTAGTGGTCATCTGCAGCTCAGTTGTTATTTTTATCAGGCTATCAAAGCCCTGGGGAGGATTTTGTAAAGCTATTTAGCCCAAAGGAAGGGATTAAAGAGTTTTCTCCCCATGAAACATCTGTTGCAAATGTACTGTCTAATATTTGGTGCAGAATGTTAAAATGAATCAGAAAGGGGATGAGTCTCTTCCCTGTTCAGCAGCCATACTCCCTCCTCAGACACCCCACAGGTCAACCCACTGCTTCTGTCCCAGCCCAAACCTGAAGCTGCTCCCACCCCTATAGAACAGAGGAATTCTTTGGATGCTGTATCTCTCAACACTTTGATTAAATACTTCAACTCTTTCCTCAAGCTCTCTTTGCTTTTGTCAGTTAATGAGAAATCAAAACTTGAAGTGACTGTTACAGCCAGAAAGGCCAAACATCCATGATCTCCTTCCCTTCTTGCCTTAATTCTCAGACTCTACACTCATACTTTTGTGATATATGCATTTGCACACCATTTTTTTCCAAACAGGTACCTGCTGGAGTAGTGCATAACGATGCCTACTTTGAGCAATAGCTGATTATTTTCACAGATGGAGCCTATTATCTACAATCCTCCTATTTGTGGGATTTCTAAAAATTTATCTGTGCTTGCTAAAAAAAAACACAAAAAACCCCCCAAAAAACTAAACAAGCTTCGGCACTAGCAGTTCTTCTACTGATATGGCCCAAGTGATGTTTTCTGTACCTTTCTTCTCCTCTCCCACAGCTCTCAAGCCCACTTATCATAGGCTCAGGATAAAGCTTTAACTTTTTTTTTTTCCTCCAGCAGCAGATAGGACTAGGTTGTGCTATGCTTTTACTGTGCATAGAATTGCTTTCTATAATACATGGGGGAAAAGAGATATCCAGTAATAAGCAAGTACATTCACTACAGAGCAATATATACTGTGCAAACTCAAGTGCTAAAGGAGGCTGGATAAAAGCAAATTCTCAGTTTATTCTCCTGGTACATGTATAGGAGATTTTCAGAGAAATTGAGGAGACTAGGCTTGATATTCCTCATTTTTAGTGCTTTTTTATTATTAAGGATACAGTCTGATTCCCCCCTCCCAAAAAAAAAAAAAGCAAAAGGAGAAGTAATTTAGCTCTTCCCCTCTATGTAAAAGATAAAGACATTATATATTTGTGCATACAGATACTGAGCTTAGTAAACTGGGGCTTCAGGATGGTGGGGGAATGGCTTACTGTTAGCATCCCAGTCATACCCTTATCAGAGCCATAGTGACACTGATCACAGTGCACTTCTGTCCTCATACAAGTGACAGACCTCTTAAAAACACATCATCATTGATGCTCCTGTTATCCTGCCAAACACAAGGAGCAGCATAACTATAGTGTCCGCTGAATGCTTAGTAGGACATACCTGACCTCTGTACTCCATCCTTCCAGCTCAGATGAAAGACACTAGTGTCTCGTTCCCCTGGGCCAAGTTACCTGCTCCAGGTGAGCTGCTACCAGCAGAAGTAGAGGTGAGGCAGAGATGCACCTATGATGAATGTTCTAAGAAAGAGTGAAGCAAGGATATCGAGATGGAGAACTCCTACAGCTGGATACTTGTGGAGCTCCCAGGAGGGTCCAGGACTTACACCCTGTAGTCATCCAGAAATGGAAGAGGTTTCTTCTTGCAGAACCAGATTGTGATAACAGAAAATAGAATAGAAATCTTTAAAAGACAGTTTCAGGCTGATATAGAAGAGTTGGAGACTCTTGGTATTTCTAATGCTGAGTATGAGGACAAGGTCATAAATAAGAAGTCAAATGCCTGTCCCTACTGGTATAAATTGCAAATCAAAGATTAACTGGTACAGGTACTTGAAGTTCTGAGGCCTGAGCAACAGCCCCTGAACCAAAGTTGACCTCTAGACAAACCTCCCAACCAAAGGTTACAGAAGTGCAGTAGCCGACCATTAGTGAAATATGCACCTGCATTAGCGAAAGAGGTGGCTTAGACAAAATAGAAGTGCTGGCGAGGATTAAGTTTCTGATTGTTAGTGAAGGATATAGCTAACAATGTCTATGAGAATGTATCCATCGCTTTGATGTATCTGTTTCTGTGTATACAGGGGCTGGTGTTCAAGGCTGAGAAACCAGATGTTTGGCCTTGGTTGGAAGTACATGAAGCAGATAAGGAAACTCCCTTGGTTCCTCCTGGAGTCCTGGCCAAGCTTCAGGGGGTATCTCAATAGAGTGAAACCAGATGTTCTACCAATTAAGTTATGTAAGATTGTTTATTCAATAACAGCTGGACCCTCTTGCAGCGACTTTGGAGACCTCACCTACGAGTGGACGCACTGCGTAGGACGTCCCAGTTGCCGGGACAGGTTCTCCAAATCCTCGCTGCAACAGGGGCTCCCCAGCGGCTGCGCGTCTGGGTGATGGGAAAGTGTTGGAGCAATTGGGGATGTATCTTTCTTAATCACTATCACTGTTCTCATGTAGTAATGATTACGTGCATTACCTTGCTTATGCTCTTTGCTGCTCAGAAATAAGTGTCATAAGCTTATTGTTGTAACCAAATGCCTTATCTTATTTTCTGTAGCATTTTAAAGTAGACAGTAAAGTAGAATCATAGAATCATAGAATGGTAGGGGTTGGATGGGACCTTTAGAGATCATCTAGTCCAACCTCCCTGCAGAAGCAGAGTTACCTAGATCAGGAACATGTCCAGGCGGGTCTTGAAGACCTCCAAGGAAGGAGACTCCACAACCCCTCTGGGCAGCCTGTGCCAGGGCTCCCTCACCTCAACAGTGAAATAGTTTTTTCTTATGTTTAAGTGGAACTTTTTGTGTTCCAGCTTCATCCCATTACCCCTTGTCCTGTTGCTAGCTACTATAGGAAAAAGGGATGTCCCAACCTCCTGACACCCACCCTTTAGATATTTATAAATGTTAATAAGATCTCCCCTCGGTCTCCTCCAGACCTAACAGCCCCAGTTCCCACAGCCTTTCCTTGTATTAAAGATGTTCTATACCCTTGATCATCTTGTTGGCCCTGCACTGGACTCTCTCCAGCACTTCCCTGTCCCTCTTGAGCTGAGGAGCCCAGAACTGGACACAGGACTCCAGATGAGGCAGAGGAGAGGGGGAGAAGAACCTCCCTTGACCTGCTGGCCACACTCTTCTTGATGCATCCCAGGATGCCATTGGCCTTCTTGGCCACGAGGGCACATTGCTGGCTCATATTTAGCTTATTATCAATCAGGACTCCCAGGTCTCTCTCTGCAGAGCTGCTCTCCAGCAGGTCGACCCCCAGCCTGAAGAAGTAAAGAAGTAAAATTAATCTTTTCATTGGTGTCTCTGTCCTTTCCATTGCACCCCATCATTTGCCAAAACAGTATACCAGCCAAGCTTTGCTACTATGGCATGTGCTTTAAGAAGTCCTTAAGCACTTTACCTGGTTGAGGTTGGACTGAAACTCCTGGTGAATACGCCTTGAAATCTGAGAGTGGATACCAAATGACCAGGATTTCTTTCCAAGGCAATGAAGAAGTGGCAACAAGACTTTTCCAATCACTGGTATGCACAGTCTATGCTGTGGTAATTTGGGAGTCCACCTTCAGTGTCCTTTCAGACCTTTTAGTTGCAAGTAACAAAACAGCAAAACACAGGAGCTCTCCTCTGCTAAAAATCAGAGTAATGTCAGGGTCGTCATAAAGCAGCCTGGAAACAACCACTGAAAAACTGGGCTATAATAAAACTGGTGATACATGGTATAAAAAAGCTATCACTCCCCTCAGCCCCTGTGCCCACATCCGGGTGCCTCATGCCCCTGCCACAGGGCTGGGACAGAGCAGTTGACTTGGCAACTGCTGCTCTAGTAAAATATTTTCAGAAAGTATTAAAAATATACTGACAAAATGTACCCTGCATTTCTCTCATATAACAAATCTGCTTTTTATATTTAAAAAACATCATTCTTCCCCTGGAAGGATGTAACTGGGGAATATTTCTTTCCTCAGAAGACACTGTACCACCCCAGTTTCTGGAGGGCCAGTGAAGGGGCAATGCAGAAGTGCAAAAGGAGAGCTTTGTGCAGGTTGCTGCTGGTGGAGGAATAGGAGTCGTTCAAGAGATATCCATGGGCTTTGCGGAAGGTACTGTGAGGAACAAGCCATCATGCAGCTTGCAAACTCAGCTGGCTAATGGAGGACAGATCTCTGCCAAAGCACCCCCTGCCCTGGGAAAGGGACTGTCACTATGCAATGTTAAAATGTTCCTGCATTCCCTATAATGTATGGGCTCCCACTCCAACATGCTTCTGAGTGCAGCTGAAAGCAGGTGAGAGTCTTTACTCATGTTCTGAATGAAGACCACTACAGAATCTCTTGTGACCTGCTCTTAAAACCATTTTGACTCAAGCTACTCCGATAATATTTTCTGTTGAAGGGTGAGTGTATGACAAAGAAGCTAAGACAATGTTCAGGTACATCCTGCCTTTGGGGACTGCTGCCTGGCTTTAGAGGACATGGAGATGTTCCCTGAAAGGAATAACCAGAAATAACTGCAGCCTTACATGACATCTGCAGCCAAATCCAAACACAGATGATAAATACCTTGCCTTGAATGTATAATCTTGGCTATTCTACTTATTAAAGGAATCTATTAACTAATTACTGGGTGGTGGTTACACAGCTCTCCTAAGCACAGCAGAATCAGGATTTGTGATGTGAATAGGAGCTGCCTCTTCTTCCTACATTTTTTGCAAAATAACTCTGGGGGAAAGGAAAGCCTCTGAAACACATTTAATTAGATAAGCTGAATCTGCAATGTAGAATTTGGAAACCATCCAAGTTCAGAACAGATAATTCAGTAGTCTGGCTGGGTGATAGTGGACTCTGATGATTTATGTGTGAATCAACTGCTGCTCCTCTGGATTTCCCTTTTCCTCCCCCAGCCCAGTAATTAATTTGACCACCCCTTCTAAAGCTTCTGGGCTTTTTTTTCACATTGCCATCCCTTTGCCCTGAGGCACACACGTGCAGTTGCTTTTTCAGGACTAGTTTTGCAGAGAAATGGAGGTGCACAGATTAGCAAGACCATTACACTCCATGGGTAACGGGGTCATGGAAGAGGTGATTTCCCAGGTCCCCAGTCCTATGGAATTTCAACTTTATCTTCTTAATCAAGACGCTCCCTCTTCAAAGGAGAGAAGAGGGCTCTGTATATCTCCTGCCACAGTCCTCACCGATACTTATGTCTCTGGAAGCAGGCTGTGGAAATAAAGAAATCAAATTGACAAGCCTACAGTTTGCACAAGGGCAGAGAACCTTCTTCAAGCTGCTCCAGGGCCAATCACAGCCACTGAGATATTTTGAATTAGCAGCCCTGTGTGTGTGTGTCAAAGGACAGTCTAAGGATAATGAAAAACTACTTCTCATTGGCAAAGTAATACCTGGGACAAGCTTGCACAATATTATAATCTAGAACTCAAGATGTCCGTGGCCCTTGCCCATGTAACTGCAGCCAGACTGTAGACTGCTCACAGGTTGAGGTTAAATCACTAGAATCCCAGTCACTATCTTTTCATGTTGTCTGAAAAGTGCTGGATGTGTGTCATATCCCCTGTATGCTCCTATCTGGGGGCCAGAGAACACCCTATCCAAGGGGGTTCACAGGGCTGAGGGCAGCAGGGAAGGAGCAGAGCTCCCAGTGAGCACAGTGATGACTTCTGCTGCTGGAGGGAAGGAGAAGACCAGGAGCTGGAGGGAATGTCTTCAGCGGAGGAGAGAGAGCAAAGAAATCTTCAATTCTTGAAGCTGCACAGCAGGTTAAAAATTGTAGTTGCTGCCTGGTATTTCCTCTCTCAACAGCAAACTGCTGGCCAGCTGCTGTGGGAGGAAACTCATCAGTTTGCTTACAGTGTCAGCTGGACCTGTGAAATAACTTTTCTGTGGCTAGAAAATGTTTGGGCTTACCTGACACTGGTAGTGTTGCAACCCCAGGGGAAAAAGATGATGAGGAAGAGGGAGACAGGGCTGAAAATGCAGGAGACGTGCCGTGTTTGCACAGCAGGCAGCCGGTCCCTGAGCAGCCTGCAATCATTCCTGCCTGCCTCACAGAGCAGGTACATGATGTGTGCGTGGAGAATATGGCAGAGCAACACATCTGTGCTCCAGAGGATGCTTCAGCTTTACTGGCCCGTGAGCAGAAATCAAGGCATGTCTTACAAATAAATAACTTTTGAACGACAGAGCATGTGAAGGCTGATTTCAGAGAGCTTTGTGTACTGGAATAGATTATTATGTGTGTAATAAGGTGCAGGCAGTGACTGAAGCATTTCCTGCAGTTCTCTCCTCCTTCATGTGAGTCCCCTGGTACTCACTCACACATTTGCTTTCACAGTGTAATCTGGCTTTCTGCAAGGGGTAATCATCTTTGTCTGAACCTGTGCCCATGTTTTGAAAAGCTACTAAAGCAGACTATCTTTGAGACATCTAACAATCAATTTCTCTTAATTGAAAACGCTGAGTTTCAATTTTGGGAAAACATTTGTGGTGCAGTTCTAGTGCAAGAGGACTTTTTAAAAGCCCAATGTCTGATATCTCTGCAGTTAATCATACTTTCCAAAAAAAAGTGTATTTATGCCACAACTAAACAAAACTGTAAATAAGTTATGCATGTGCAACATACATTACTCATTCAATTCTAAAATCATTCAAGCCTCATTAAATTTGTGTGTTGGTACCAGCTTCTATTAGCTGAGAAAGTTAGTCTCTTCAAATCAGAACCAAACCCTTTTTTTTACATATCAGAGCAAGGAAAGGAACCAGTATTTTTGGCTTTTTTAAATAATAACAGAACAAGGAGTAAAAGAGTTTTCTTTTCCATGATTCTCCACTGAGCATTTTTCACAACCAATATCTTGTCTTCTTTCAAGGTCAATATCTTGCTCTCTTGTTGATGAAGCCAAGGAATATATATTACTCTCATAATCTTAAATTGAAAAAAATTACCTGTACTCTAAGAAGCTAACCAAGAAAAGACAGCTGACTGGCATCAAGATTTCCACTATGACTTGCCTCTTGCTGTGTGCCTGCTATCCAGACAATTCTTTGAATACAAACTCTGATTGGAAGTGTTGCCTTTATACTGTGCATGTGTATTTCAGCTTAAGCAAATTCATCAGTGGACACATACCAACTCCACCTCTTTTAAGAAATGTCTCCCTATTTTTCTCACCAAGTACCAGCATCTTCTCTGCAGAATAGTCACTCCCTTTTGTCCTTCTGCATGCAATGTGCACATGTATGCAACTGAAAAAAAGAAACACTCCAAAACAACAAACTGATGAAGTAATCAGCAAAATCAAATGGCATAAAAGCAGGTACTGTAGGAATATGAAGAGGTTGGAATAACCTAATTCACAGTTAACAATCCAGTTTTCCATAAGAGCAAGAGGCCATGCTGGAGCCACAGTAACAACTTTTATTCTTTATAACAAGTCTATTGTCACCTGAATTGTACATCAGAAGATCATCCTGTTCATTGATGCAACCCAGATTTAAAGGTCAGACTACAAGAGACCCAACAACCATCACGGTGAAATTCAAGTGAGATATGGATTTCAGAGGAGTGAAGACCTTAGTTAATATAAAAAAATAATGCAAATTCTATCCTGATACCATGAATAAAAGGACATTAAGAAGTTAAAAGGTGCTCTATTAAGAAGTACAATATTGCCTTAGTCTAAGGAATCCCTAACTAATATGTGTTAAAAGCAGTTGGATGGCTACTATGTGCTTCCACAACAGGATAAAATAATGTTGAAAAGTTTCCAACATTAGTTACTGATGTATTAGACTGTGGTTTAGAAGGAATAATTTATTTTTAGAAGTAAGCAATGGAGAAGTAGAGCTGCAAGGCCAAGTGACAATCAGTCCCCAACTCTGTGACACACTTGTTGGGTACCCTACTAGGAAAGACTTAAGATTACTGCTTCTCCTCCCATCTTAAAGATGGACTGATGGACTGTCAGATTACTCCTACCCTGAGCAGATTTGCCTTTTGCTTTTAGCTCCCAGCTTTCACTGCCTTCTGCCTTTCTCCATCTGATTAGACAAATTATCAAAGCATATTTTTGTGCTGAGCAGACCCATCCCAGTACAGCATGGATAGATTTTCAAAAGAACGTAATCTTGGTTTTGATTAGGCTTTTGATGAACAGAGCAGATGAAGCCTGCTAGTCCTTGTAATGAATCCAGGGTACTCATGGAAGTTAATTGACAGCTCTTTATGCTATGAAAGGCCTCCAAGACTTTGTTTTTTAAACCCAGGCTCTGTCGTTATCATCTCTCTCTCTTCAGTCCCTCCCCTGCCTGCACCCTCCTGCTGCCTCCCCACCTTGAGCTCTCCCTGACATCTGCCACCACTGCCTTGCCCCACATCTCTTCTGCTTCTGCCTGGATTTCCTGCAGACAGAGCTGGAGTCAGGCCAAGCAGACTTGGTGGAGTTTAGCAGCTCAGGATCTGCAGTAAAAAGTCTTGGCCCTCACAGAGGCCAGTGCACCTCGCCACCAAGGCACCTCTGCTGTTTGAGGCAACATGGGCACCGAGGAGCCTCAATGTCACTCAATGCCAGCAGGGACCTGCAGTGCCATTCCTTCCAGCCATGCCATGCTGCATCAGAAGCCTCTGTGCAAATTACTACGTCTACATATCACAGTGATCTGCCTGTCAAAAATAGTAGCTTCAGTCTTGAGGCCGGTATGAGGATGATGCTACACTCAGATTAATGAGCACGCTCACTCTCAGCGGGGCCAATTAGACAAGGTAGGCTGGTGGGTTCAGTTCCAGAGCTGGCTTATTTTCTAGTTGTGACCTTGTTTGCCTCTAATTTGGGTATCTTTTCATGCTGTCACACCACATCTTGAGACCTGGTAGCATCTACGCCACTTCTGAAACGCTGCTTAGTCATTTAGCTCATATAAGCCTTGTCACACTCAGCAGAGCGATACATAAATATGTTTTAATTATCTAGGCACCAGTACACTTCTCAGGTGGTTTTGGGAATCCAGCCCACAGATACGTTTTATGCCAACCTGAGAGTGGCTGATTGCTGGTTCATGCAAAACCTGGATTGACACATCGTTTGACAGACCTATGACAAAAGTAAATTGAAGCATATAATATAAGAATCAAGTTAAAATTCTAGTGATCACCATGCAACTAGTTCACATGAAGGGGGACAGCTAGAATGGGCACTGAGAATCCAGCAGTAAATCTAAATTCTGTGACAAGCCCAGAGAACTGCTTGCATTTGTTTGAAGAATAAAACCTGGTCTGCCTCCCTTGGTTTGCTAGGGGAAGAAAACTAACACTTAAAAGATCTACATAGAGTCTGCAAGAAAACAATTTAAATGAGGTGACTGTCTTCAGACGTACTTTCAAAAGAAAATCCTTACACTAGGATCACAGTCACAAGGCTGAAGTCAGTGGTAGCAAAAACTTTAGTAGGCCTTTACTGTAAAGATACAATTTTCACAGAACTATAGAATTACAGGACAACAGGGGTTGGAAGGGACCTCTGAAGATCACCTAGTCCAACCCCCCTGCTCAAGCAGGTCTGCCTGGATCAGTTCACTCAAGAACCTTAGCCAAAAGAAGACTTAAGATTTTAAGTAATCATGAGAAAATTGCTCATTATACCTGCAATCATATGAATTACTGTACTATATCTGTATTTTAGTAATACCTGGTCATCAAGACTGAAATATATTGTTAATTGCCATAATTGTCCAAGAAGCAATTGTATTACTAAAGACATTATTAAAAAAAAAGAAAAAAAAGGTATTTTCCTGATTAGTAGGAAAAACATAGCAGGACAAAAAGAATTAAAAAGTTTTATTCAGTATCTTTGAGGAAACAGACACCAGCACATTTCTGGAAAGTTCTCTCTTTCATCTCTCAGAAAACTGAGCCTGTAATTATATTCTTGATCTTGGTAGAGACTTAGTATATCATTGTTATGCACTCCTTTATATGTATTTCAATGTGCCATTTTAAAGGTTTTCGTATTTCTTATGTATAGATGATTCATTCTGAGCAGCAGCAAAGAAATCTTGAAAATTTTCATCTCCTTTTCCACACGTTTTTGCAAACCCGGTCACAGCTTTGCACAGACACGAGTTTGTAGCTGAGTATTTTCAGACCACATATTTACAGGAACAGTTCTAAGTTAATGCGAAGGAACCACGGAACGCTGCAACAACCTTCCGCGCTCGAGCAAAACTGTAAGGAGACGTTGAAAAGGAGCTGCTGTTCAGAATAAGTCCGTTAAATAGGAAATGCAGATGTCACGGTTGCGCAGGGCGGGTGTCCGAGGAGGCTGTTGGGAAGGCGGTGGGGGTGGGGGTGAGGCACGCAGGGTGGGGAGGTGCGATTAGCCGGGGCCCCCGCAGGGACCGCGTTATCGCCGGCGGGAACTCTTGCCAGGTCACGGGGCAATATTTCTCTGAAGCGGACAATCTGCAGGAGTTTAGTCATAATAAAACAGGATAAAATGTATTTTCATAAACAGGGGAAGGACGCAGGCTCACGCTGCGAAAACAGCTGTGAAAACTGCCCGTGTTTCGGGGTCTGACTTTCTCAGCTTCAACTTAATTCTCCGCGGAATATTTAAACAGGGAAACGTGACCGTGAGTGGAAATGTAAGGTCTGAATAGGGGGTTACAAAAAGTGTTTTCAAGGGAATATGGTGCTGGTATAAAGAGGGAAATCGGGGAGGGGAAGGAAGTAGACTTTTTTTATCGGATGTATTTTCCCACAGAATGATCAGTGAAGTGCTCGTTTCAATTTGTGCAAATCTCCAGTTTGGGGAAGTATGTGACTATCACGGGATAGAGTGGGGAGGGAGGCTGAATGAAATGTTCAGATCTCCCAGTCACGGGCTGCACAGAGAAACCAAAAGGAAAACCTTGGGCCCCGCTGACACTTCCAGGATTACATCAATAACTGTTGCTTCACTCACCTTGTACTCACTGTAGGGTGCCTATTTTTGTCTGCATTAATGCCTCATCGTAGGGATAACTCGCTATGAAAGTCCATGGAGCTTCACTGTGTAGTTTGGTCTGTGCTTGGGCTGATCATTGAGACTGAGCCCCATCAGCTGCCTTGGCAGGGCTCTGGCCAGCAATGTGCCACATTCACTTTCAAAGCTCTATTTCACATCATGTCGATGCCTTTTTTATTGCTTATAACAGTGTTTCCATTTTTAACATCTTAATTCCTGCTCAGATTTTAGAGATTTGTCAACAGATTAAAAAATTGCACCTAAATGTTTAATCCAGCTCCGTGTCTACTACTAGATGACTTAGACATTACTCATACACTCTTGTATAGATCAGAAAGCTTGTGCTTGCAGTTCCCTTGAAGGACTAGGACCATACTTCATCAGTTAAGAACAGCTCTCCATGCTCAGCCATGTTTGGCTTTGGCATGTTGCATATGACAAGGCCAGCTGTACTAGTAGAGGTCTGGACGTCTAATCAACCAGAAAGAGCAAGCAGCTATCTCTGGTGTCCTCCCCCGTCCCCCAGCAGAACACATTTTTCCAAAGCCACTGATATTCTTGTAGGACAGGGCTGATTTATGACTAGTGCCTTCAGGAGCTACTGCAATGCATATACTTCATTTGATAGTAATAGTTACAGGAGCACAAACTGATAACATTTACAGAGGATTTCTCTGTAAGTGACTTGTATTTACAGAAATAAATTCCATTAGCTTTTCCTATTTTCAGACATTCAAATCTGTGAATATGAATGTTCATGCATTTGTATAAAAATATCTTCAAGATGCTCATACTAAAACATTCTTGAAACATGAGCAAATATGTATAGATAGATGAGAGAAGACCAGTATGAGAATTAAAGAAAAATAATCCATCAGAGAAATACACAAAATAAATACCTGTTTCTAAACAGGTTATTCAGCCCATATAACAGTCCACAACTATGATGCTCAGGTGGACGGTCCCCTCAGCTACTTTCAGTTGAAGTACATGAAGCTGCACTTAACAACTAGATTTTAAAAGCTGAGCTACTTTCTAATTTCCACAAGTTCAAGTATATTAAGCAATTAGCAGGAACCCTCTGTGGATTAGCTTTGCAAGCCCTGTGAGAAAGGCCTAATGTCCCCAGCCTTGCTAGGACTGCGCGCTGATGAGCTAACACACAGGTTAAACCTCCACGTCCCCATGCCAGCTGCTGCAAAATGCTTGGCACATGGCAGTAGGGTCTCTTCTACTAACTCCAGATGTTTTTAACATCTATAAACTATTTGTTTGACAGAGAGCAATAAAGAAAGGTGAAAAGGGGGGTCCCTTTGCCCCCACTGCGTAGTGCTCTGCAGCAGCAGGCAGTAGCCTCGGGTGGTTTGTGTGCCCAGGATTAGCCAGGATTGGGAGCGATGCAGAAGCAGCATGCTGAATCCAGGACCAGAAATTGCTTTGCAGAGCAATTTATCTAGTAAGATAGAAACCCAATGATTGTTTTCAAGTACAAACAAGCACTCTAATGCCCTACATCCAGAATTTGTTTATTTAATCTCAATTTTTGTACAACAAATGGTGCTGCTGAGAGCTTGTTTGCACAAGCTGACAACGCCATGTTTCATGGCACAGAGGTCTGGCTGCCAAGTGACAAAACTATCAGAAAAATGGGAAGAAGTGTATGCAAATAAGTTTGTTAAACTTTGACAGCAAGCAAGAGAAAAAAAAAAGAGAACTTCTTTTTAATCAGAGACATTGCATCATGTCTTTTTTCCCTTATTAGGGAAGGCAATGAAGCATTTCTGCTTATGCTGAAATAACTCCTGGTAACTGTGGACATCATTAGTTTCAAACATATATTCTTTTAAAAATCTTTTTCTCCCAAACAGATATTGAAGTTTGATTAAGAAAAGATGCCCTTGGATCTATTCTCAGTCAGGTGGGTGCCTACTTCAGGGTTTACTTTTTTCCTCATGTTCATTTTGGCTTTATGGATTCAGCATTAAGGAAAGTGAAACATCTATTTTGCTGCAAAGTCCTCTTCTTGTAAAAGCAGCATGCCTCTTTTTCTTCCTCATCCTTGATTCTCTGCCACTTCAGTTCATTTCTTCTCCACAGTCTTCAGGCATCATAAAAGTTGCAATTCTCTTTTCCCTAGGTTTCTGATAATTATCTCTCACATGTCTCTACAGTCTCTCTCCTATTCCCTTTAAGAAAATTGCCAGCACTCTACAAACTGCATAATGAATAATAATGAAGGATTTTATTGCACACTTAGCTGTAAGCACTCTCATGAATTATCTGAATTTTATTGTGAATGAAGATTTGCGCTTAACCTTGCCTCAGATTACACATGCGTTAAGAATATCAGTAATATCTGTGACAGACAGAAATATCTCCAAGTTTGCTGGAACAAGGGAGAAAATCCTGTCTTGATTTACTCTTCAGTGGTCTCAAGAATATGTCTGTGGAATAAAAGCATTTTTCTTTCCTCTTAGCTGAAGGACAGAGCTGCATAGCTCATCATGCCAAGCTGATGTATTTATGGTCCAAAGAGCTCTCCTCACCCCCATACTTCAGGCTTACAGTGGAATCCAACGTATGTAATGATGATATGAACATGATATACTTCACTGTAACCTGTGCTTCAGGCAGCTGTTAATGCCAGTCTAGCTTTCTGTAGTCTGCAGCCAAAGGAAAGTTGTCTGCAGCATATGTATAGCTTTAGTCCACGGCATACTTACTGTGAAGCCAATGGTATGCTGAAGTAGATGCCACAGAACCAGAGACATTTGTTAAAATTTAAGTCTCAGATGTTAACAGACATTTGGGGTCATTTCTCTGCCTCAGAAATAACTTTATTTCCTTCCTTCTAAGTTACTATGGTTGGTAGCGCCTAAAGTGCTGCAGAAAGATCCAGAGACACAGTGTACTAAACTTTACAGAAACACTGGGCAATATGTTCCAGCTCCAAAGAGATAAAAGTCAAAGGTAGCAAAAAGGTCAAAAGAGATAAAGGAGAAACCAAGAACTACAGTGTGAAGAGATACACTGACCTACCTACAACTGCTGAGCAGATCAAGAACTGAAGGATTTAAACTGAGACTGTTGGTTCCAAGTCTAATCTTCTATTATATGCTGCTGCTTCTGACAGTTTTGGTCAGGAGAGAAATGCCTTACTATTTCAATACTTCCTCACAAGTTGCTCTTGTTATGCAGACCCTTAAAGTTTCAGCCTTAGTCTATGCAAGTCATATTTCACCAAGTGCAAACATTTTCAGTGGCATGCAGTTCAATAACATCCTACTCCCTGCTTAATGAACGTACAAAACTTACGCACATGGTATAGATCAAAAAATGTGCACACTGAGTTTCTCTGCAGCATCTCAGTGTTTCTGGTCTTGAACTATCAGGGAAGGGAATCAATCAATCAATCTTATTGGGTTTTTTTGTGCTCTCGTTCTCACTGATCTGCAAAAAAAGAACGTGGGTAATTTTTAAGTTCAGACCTTCAATAGTCTTGAAGGATTGCTTGATTTTGTTTACATGCAACATTCTTAAGACATCCTCACAGGATCTTTACTTTTGTGCAGTAGTATGACATTGTTGACTCATATGTGCTTTTTTTCCTTCTGTAATCTTCAAATATTTTTACACTGAACTACTGCAGGAGCAAGATCAAGTGGTCCTCCCATGCAAGAAGATGCTGGCAGGGCAGAAGACCATCCTGGCTGAACAGGGAGCTTCTACTGGAGCTCAGGAGGAAAAATACAATTTACAGTCTTTGGAAGAAAGGTCAGGCAGCCCAGGAGAACTACAGGAGTGTTGGGAGGTCACATAGGGAGTAAATTAGAAGAGCCAAGACTCAACTTGAACTTAAGTTCACTACTACTGTAAAAGACAAAAAGAAAAGCTTCTAAAAATAAATTAGCAACAAAAGGAGGGCTAAAGGGAATCTTCACCCTTTAATGGATGAAGAGGGAAACCTAGTGAGCAAGGGTGAGGTACTTAATGCCTTCTTGCCTCAGTTTTCAATAGTAAAAACAGCTCTCCTCTGGGCATCAGTCCACCTGAGTCAGAAGACATGGGAACAGAATGAAGCCCCCTTAGTACAAGGGAAAGTGATGTGCTACCTGCTGCTCCACCTCAACACACACAAGTTGTTGGGGCCGGATAGAATCCACTCAAGGGTGCTGAGGGAGCTGGTGGAAGTGCTCACCAAGCCACTCTCCATCACCTATCACCAACTCTGGCTCACTGGGGAGGTCCCAGTGGACTGGAGGATGGCAAATGTGACACCCATCTACAAGAAGAGTTACAAGGAAGATCCTGGGAGCTACAGGCTTGTCAACCTGACCTCAGTGCTAGGGAAGGTTATGGAACAGATTATCCTGAGCACCATCCTGAAGCACATACAGGATAACCAAGGGTTCAGGCCCAGACATCGAGCCTTTATGAAAGGCAGGTCCTGTTTGACCAAATGTGATCTCCTTCTATGACAAGATGATTTGCTTAGTGGATGAGGATGTGGCCTTCCTGGACTTCAGTAAGGCCTCTGACACAGTCTCCCACGGCATCCTCCTGGAGAAACTGCCCATGACTTGGATGGATCCACTCTGAGATGGGTAGAAAACTGGCTGGATGGCTGGGCCCAGAGAGTGGTGGCCAGTCACCAGTGGTGTTCCCGAGGGCTCAGTGCTGGGGCCTGTTCTGTTTAACATTTTTATCAATCATCTGGATGAGGGGATTGAGTGCACCCTCAATAAGTTTGCTGATGACACCAAGCTAGGTGGGAGCATAGATCTGCTTGAGGCCAGGAAGGCTCTTCATAGGGACCTGGCCAGGCTGGATCAATAAGCTGAGGCCAATTGCATGAGGTTCAACAAGGCCAAGTGCTGGGTCCTGCACTTGGGCCACAACAATCTCAGTCAGTGCTAAAGTCTTGGGGCAGAGTGGCTGGAAAGCAGTCCAGTATAAAAGGAGCTGGGGGTGTTAATTGACAGCCAGCCGAACATGAGCCAGCAGTGTGCCCAGGTGGCCAAGAGGGAGGCTGAGAGGAAATATGATCACTCTCTATAACTACCTGAAAAGGAGTTGTAGTGAGGTGGGCGCCAATCTCTTCTCTCCTGTAAGGAATGATAGGACATGAGGAAGTGGGTTCAAGTTGTGCCAGGGAGGTTTAGATTGGACATTAGGAAGAACTTTTTTCACCAAGAGGGTTGTTAAGCATTAGAATGAACTGCCCAGGGAGGTGGTGGAATCACCATCATCACTATCTCAAGAGACACTCAAAAGACAGACACATAGATGAGGTGTTGAGGGATGTGGTTTAGTTTAGTGATGGGCCTGGCAGTGAGGTTAGTGGTTGGACTTGATCTTAAAGGTCTTTTCCAACTGAAATGATTCTATGACTTCATATTATGCAGGAGAATTTCCATGTAGATTTCCTACTCATTATGCGAAGCAATAAAATATTAATTCTTATTCTTATTATTTTTAATTTAGTAATATTAAATGATGTTTATCAGTACCTAAATGTACCTCAGCTCAAAGTGTTATCAAAGGCCTCATTAACCTCATCACATACACTTACAGCTTCTCCCTCTACTTTTATTTATGTGCATACACTAGTATGCAATGGCAACTTATATTGATTTTCCTGTGCACTAGATTTTAATGACTACAGTTGACAGAATGAAGATATAATTTAGTCCATGTGATATACAACTGTTGGAGGATAACTTTAACTTCTTTGCAACATTTTCTAGAATAGTTCTCTATGAAGTGACTCTGTTTTGAATCACATTGCCAAAATATAAAACTGCGTTCATATTTCAGGTGCTGTACACCGAGAACACTTCAGTGTTGGGGTCTCAAGACCATTTTGGACTGTAGGGTCATCACTCATATTTGCAAAGAGGTGGAGTTCAGGTATGGACACTGATATCACCTATACCCAAATTTTGCATCTACAGAGCCAGCTACCAGGTGCCAGATTAAATTTGCAAGTACACAGTGACAGGCAGGCTTTGGTGATGAGCAAAGATAAGAAGTAGGTGCAAAATTTGCAGCAGATGAACGTGGTCAGCACAGACTTGCTATGTAGGCAATTTACTGTCACAGAGCAATTTGGAAAGAGCTCAAGACACTTTCAAGGGTATTTCCTATTACAAGAGAGAAACTGAACAACTCCACAGCTAAACTCTCCAGTGATCTATAAAGAATTAGGTGTTAAGGGGAAATGAGAAGAGTTCTGTAACTGATTTTCGGCAGAGAGGAGCCCACAGATTTGGTAATAGCAGGCAAAACTGATTCCTTGGATCTAGTGCTGCACAGCAATATGAAAAGGGTGTAGACAGGAAAAGATGACAGCAAGACCAAAAGGCAAAACCAGAAAGCAGGAGCTGGCTGCATGTTTCAGAGAGGGAAAGGAAGGAAAAAAAAAGTAATGTAAATTTTCTTTCCATAGAAGCCCTATTTTCTACTTGATTTTTACCCTTTTACCATAGCCTTTGACATCAGTGAACTGGGTCTGTTCATCCCAGCAATAATTCTAACCCACACTTTCTAGATGCCACTATTTAAAGAGACTTTGGAACTTTGTTATATGATTATTTGCACATTTCTATCTGTTCATTTGTACATTCCTACTGAAGTATTGTGTGACATTCTGACCGCTACATCCATGATAAAACACCCCTCTGAGCAAGTGTAACAGTCAGCTTTGCTTGCCTGGGCTTTTTGAAAATTGAAATGCAGTTCCAAAAGGGGAGCTAACCTGCATCTGTATAAATCATGAGACTGTTTTAGCATCCTGCAAACATGTTTGGAGAGAGCAAAATTAAACATTTAAGCATGCCGATTAAGGCATAGGTTCTGCAAATACTTACTACCAGGCTTAATCCCTTTGAAATCACAGGAGGACTACTCACAGTCAGAAAAGCTGTGCCTATGACTAAACATTTGCCTCTCGCAGCTCTTGAAAGTGATTGCAGGCAATATTTTCCTTCTAGATGGACAGTGCTCACTCATCAGCCATCCACAACTATGAAATGACATATATTATAATTGTGAAAATTATATAGCACTGCCCCTAATAACAGCCTGTAGTTGGTAATTGGCTCTGTGGTGAGACAAGAAGCGCTTAGTCATTCCGTGAGAGGTACACAGGAAATGCCGAGATGAACTGTCAGACACATATTATTAGTATTTATTAAAACACAACTAGTTACACTGGTTGTGCATATTCTATAGGCAGACCCTTTAAAAAAAACGAGTGACATAATCTTAGCTGTGCAATATAGGCCTTGTTTACAATAGAAAGTTGTGCTGACCTACCTGTATTACTACATTTAAAGCCATACATCTCCAGCTTAGGAGGAATTGTAAAACCAGCTTATTTTTCCTTTGCAGAAGGAAAATCAGCATCAGTGCAAAATGTTTTTGTACCAGTATAAGCATGTGTCATTTCAAATAGTGCAATTAAATGGGATATAAAAATTCACACAGTTCAGGTAACATAGTTAAATAGGTACATGATGTATGAAGAGATCAGACTCTTTATTTCACAAATAAATGACTCAATCTCACCCTCTTGCATGTAAGAAGGAAGAGAGGAGTGAAAATGCCCAGTGTTTAGGACAGAGCCTTTTACACTTGCTGGTTGTGACCTAACCAGCATTTGCAACTCAGTGAAATGCAATATGTTCATTTGGCGGCTGCATGTAAAAGCATTTGAATCAGTCTGAACTGATTCTTGGAATAGGAAAGAGAGAGAATCACTACGGCTGGAGGGAAAAGAGCTGCTCGTACAAGAAAACAGTAAAAAGTCACAGAGGGTTAAATGTTTCTGCCAGCATTAATTTTACTGTCATCTTCTAGCTTCTCATCATGAAAATTGAAGGATTTTTCCTTGTTCTTCCAGTCAGAGAGAGTAATGCATATCTGTGAATAAGAAATGCACTGTGTTATGGAGGAAGCTGGTTAATACTCTCTGGAGAACATTTTTGTTTTCCAGTGATCACTGATGAGTACCATAGCACTGATGGACAGACAGCAGGACCAGGCAGTAGAGCTGGCCTTCTGCTTGGGACCCTGCTGTAAACCCTTTGGTAAATCACCTTCTCTCTCTGCATCTCACTTTCTTCTTTTACAAAATGAGAGAAGGTCAATTTGCAAAGCACTTTGAGATGCAACAATGACAAACAAGTGTTGTATATTACTTGGGTGGAATTGTCATTTGCTATAACTTCTTTTCTTGTGCAATAGCCACCACTAAAGACAGAAATTTCAGCTTTGATTGCCTGATAAAAAATTTACTAATTTGGGATCTAAATCTGAATTCAGATTTCAAATGAATTTCAAAGCTTCAAATTATTGAATGGGATTTTTTCAGTTTCATATTACAGAAGATGCACATTTTCATACAGAATACTTCAATAAAATACATTTTGTTCCTAGCTATTATCTCAAGTATCCAAATGGACACAGTTGATAAAGGTTCCCTTCATTATGTATTTGTAGTGCAATTGCTACAAGTAATTCCATTAGCTACCAGTAATTGCATTAGGCTGAATCACTGAGTAACCTTGTTTCTGACACCATAACTAAATACATCATGTGAAGTAGTGGATGGAATGCATCACACACTGCGTGGCTGCTGAGAAAGATATAATGAAAGTTAGGAAAAGAGAAAATAGGAGAGACAGATTTGGAGGCCATCGTTCCTTGCTGTGTCTTACTAGGAAACTTGCTACAATTAAACTGAAAAAAAGAAGAAAGAAAAAAAGTTTTCATTTGCATAATGACTTGGCATGTGGCACATCTTTATGTAAAGTCTCAAATCTGGAAAGAAAACTATTCACATGTCAAAACATTTTCAGGATCAGAATTGACATTATAGAATAGTTTGGGTTCGAAGGGACCTTTAAAGATCATAGAGTCCAGCCTTGCTGCCACTGGCAGGGATATCTTCAGCTAGATCAGATTGCTCAGAGCCTGACCCTGAGTTTGTCCAGGAATGGGGCATCTACCATCTCTCTGGGTAACTTGTTTCAGTGTTTCACCACCCTCATCATAAAGAATTTCTTCCTTTATACCTAGCCTGAGTCCACCTTCCTTTAGTTTAAAGCCAACGGGTCCATATATTTCTTCTTCTGAAGACTCCAGAGCTGGATGTAATATTCTAGGTCGGGGCCTCACAAGAGCAGAGGGGCAAAATCCCTTCCCTTGACCTGCTGGCCACACTTCCTGTGATGCACCCCAGGATATAGTTGGCTTTCTGGGCAATGTGAGAGCACATTTCATCCACCAGTACCCTCAGATCCTCCCCAGGGTTGCTCTCAATCCCTTCATTCCACAGACTGTAATGATAGTGGGGGTTGCCCTGATGCAGGTGCAGGGCATTGCACTTGGCCTTCTTGAACCTCATGAGGTGTCTAGGTGTCTCTGGGTGGCATCTAATCCTTCAAGCATGTCAACCATACCACTCAGCTTGGTGTCATCTGCAAATTTGCTAAGGGTGCATTTGATCTCACCATCTATGTTGCTAATGAAGATATGAAAGAATACTGGCCACAATATGGACTCCTGAGAGACACCGCTCATCACTGAGCTCCATCTAGACATTGGGATATTGACCACTAGTCTCTGGATGCAACCATCCAGCCAGTTTCTCACCCAGTGAACCATTTATCCATCAAATCTATATCTCTCCAATTTAGAGAGACGGATGTTGTGTGAGACTGTGTGAAGGGTCTCACGGAAATTGAGATAGATTACATCCATAGCTCTTTCCTTGTCAACTGATGTAGTCATTCCATTCATAGAAGGTCACTGGGTTAGTCAGGTAGGACTTGCCTTTGGAGGTTGTCAGATGTTCCTATATATAAGTTCAATGTAGTGTGTTCTGTCACTGTAAGATCATATTTAGTGTTAGTTTTACTGCCTTAGTTTTGTGAAGGATCAAATACAAATAAACTGGAAGAAAGGAAGCAGAAGATACATTTCTAAAGCATATGTTTCAAAAATATTGTCAAATTAATCTGTTTCACAGATAACAGAAGCATTCATAATGGATTCACAGAATCACAGAATGGTAGGGGTTGGAAGGGACCTTTAGAGATCGTCTAGTCCAACCCCCCTGCAGAAGCAGGTTCACCTAGATCAGGTCACATAGGAATATGTCCAAGTGGGTCTTGAAGACCTCCAAGGAAGGAGCCTCCACAACCCCTCTGGGCAGCTTGTTCCACTGCTCCCCTACCTGAACAGTGAAATAGTTTTGTCTTGTGTTTAAGTGGAACTTTTTGTGTTCCACCTTCATCCCATTAGCCCTTGTCCTGTTGCTAGCTACTATAGAAAAAAGGGATGTCCCAACCTACTGACACCTACCATTTAGATATTTGTAAATGTTAATAAGATCCCCACTCAGTTTCCTCTTCTCCAGACTAAACAGCCCCAGTTCCCGCAGCCTTTCCTCACATGAAAGATGTTCTAGTCCTCTGATCATCTTGGTGGCCTATTTAAAGACACAGTCTTGAACACCAGTGACTCGGGCCCCACTGCTTTTATCAATATCAGTTTTACTGAGCTGTTTGCCAGGATGTATGGCATGAAATATATTAATAACCTTTGGGATTTTAATTTTCTTTTGGACATCATTGCAGCATCTTCTGGTCACTGAAAATCATATTTCCTAGAGATGGGTTTGAATCATAGAATCATAGACTCATAGAATGGTAAGGGTTGGAAGGGACCTTTAGAGATCATCTAGTCCACCGCCCCTTGCAGAAGCAGATTCACCTAGATCAGGTCGCATAGGAACATGTCCAGGTGGGTCTTGAAGACCTCCAAGGAAGGAGACTCCACAAAATGAATGAATTCTCCAATTCAATGACTTCTCAGATTAAAGAAGTTTAGAGGCAGGCTCTGATGTACTTCCATCTCTTAAAAATTTCCAGTCTGTGTCACTTTGTCTTGTCCCATGCAGTTATCCAAAACTCTCGTGCAAATTCTGAACATTTTTTATAAAGCTTTCATTTTGCCCAGCTTTGTATGAAAATATCCACAACATGCATATATGGATGGTAAGAGCAGCTGAGGGTCTTAACAGGTTGTGTTCTTTCTGTTCAACTAGTTGCAAATTGTATATCTTTATGGCCTTGACTTAGGAAATCACTTTAACCTGTGATTAAATCAAGATCTGAGCATACATTTAAGGCTTAGTCTACACCACAGTGTATTAAAGAGCAGCTTAACAATATGCATTCCTGAAGGAATATTTATCATGGTAAACCAGTATTTCCCTGCTGTCAGGACATAGTCTGCAGGCAATCTGCCAAAAGAGATCTAACAGATCATCAGACACTGAAAAATATGTTACAACTTAAGTATTCAACTTTTGTGAGGTCTGAGGTAGTATGTTTTGTAGCTCCACCCTTTCTGTGCCCTGCAGGTGACTCTTGGCATTATCTCCCTGCTCCACAACCCACACTCCCTTATCATTCACCTTCAAGAATTTGGTCACTCTCTTGGAACATGGAAATGATGTTCACTTATACTGAGAAATGCAGAGATACTCCATTCAGCACTCCTACCTGAAAAAAACCCACTATCATTTATTAGCATATACATGTACATTTGTGGATTTCTGCTTTTATGAACCTGTGCAACAAACTTCGCAATATCAGTATCTTCTTCCCTGGGGGAGCAAATGATTTGTGTATTTTAACCAGGCATAGATTCATCTTCTCTGACATTTTGCTAAGCTAAAAAGTCAGCTGCATCATTGTTATTCTGTGCTTTCTTTACAAGTCCACAACTGAACTGTCAGCGTGCTGGAGGTGAGAAACTATTAGAACCTTACATATATGTATAACTTGTCAAAGTGTGGCAGAGCTTGTATGGACCCTTCCAGGCATCGGGGCTTCCAAGGTATATTTCCTTCTGGAAAACTAAATGTACCGCACATTGTTTAACTAATGCTTTGTCTTCAGAAGCAGGTTTTCCAATACAATACAATACAATACAAATAATCTCTGTGACTTCAGTGGGCTGACTCCTTTACATTGTAGTGTACAAATGGCTTTTTTGATTGCCTCATCTCACATGGAAAAGAGACCAAAAGTGAAAGGAATGACCCTTATGCAAGATGAAAGAAGTATTCATAGTTTGATATGGTAAAGCTTTCCCAAAGAGATAACAAATTATGAAGATTTTGTGGTTGTTGTTGGCATTATGCTAATCTCTTACCAAGACATTTAGCCACTGCAAATAGTAACTGATACTGTCTGAAAATATGATACACTACTGGGGGTGTTGTGCAAGCCAAATACAGCCCACAAAACAATTCCTTTCATACCATCCTTGCCATCTTGTACAATCCTGGGGTGAAGATGAAGGGAAAAGACTAAATCAGGAGACACACAAATCTCATCAGAAGTTACTGCATTCACATGAGGGAGTGATTTGCCATCGCTTGGCAAGCACAGACTGGCATATTTGTCCAATTGCATCTCCAGGGTTAAAAAAATGGAGACTGCAGGTGCATAAACTTCTGATAAACCTTCTCAGTGCCTTCCGGGAATGTGCTGCTGCTGCAATAGTGTTACCACAAAAGCCCGTTTGTAGAGTTCTGCTGCTGTTGTGTATTAGTGAGGAAATGTCCTGGTACAACCTTTCCATTCAACCTTGGGAGGCCTGAGAGCCTGGTGAGACCAGTGGAAAGACCAAGTTTCTATTCAATGGAGCAGCACCATGCTGTCCACTCTGGCTATAACGGTGTACTCTTGAGATGCGATAGGTCAACTTCCTTAGCTGCCATAATGTTTCCATTGCAATTATATCTATGTATCTATTTATTGTGATGTTTTATCTTGTGGGTTTTAAATATGATGTATTAAAACACAGTGCAGTGTAATCCAAATGCAATGAGGCAAGTAACTGTAAAAGCCAAAATCAGGATAGAGAGAACAATGTATTTCAAATTAAGTGGTAACAAGATTACTTATTAGCTGAAAATAATGAGCACCTTCAGTGCCTTATGTGCATGCAAATGATAGGTATTCCAAAGGAATATAATATTAGTTGACATTAAAAAACCTGCCACCATGAAAAATAAGAGAAGTTCACTGGAGAACCTAATCATTACAGAATTAAAGGAAAAATCCCCCAAAATCAACATCACAAGCAAAGTAGTAAGCTGGTTTAATGTGCCACTACATAAACTCAAAACCTGACTACCCCTGATGAGATGTGCCTCAGGTGAACCCCTGGAATGGGATGTTGAGCCAGAAAGAGGTGTGCAGTTAAAACATTCTCTGAAAAAAAAAATTAACAAATTGTGGAAGCTTGTTACCAACTCATGTAACTATAGAAAGCAGAATAGCTGATGCAAATCATTACATGGTCTAAATTTGAGACCAGTCACAGAAAAATGTAGGCTTTGGATGAGACCACAAGGCGCAGTGAGAGCAGGTAGTTGTTAAATTTCAGTTAAGCTATTGCTAAGGTTCTATTTGTAAAAAAAATAATAATAAATGAGGCAGTACTTCTAACATACATTGGAAGCACTTCTTTCTACCACTAGCTCATGTAACAGTTTTCAAAACTACCTTGTAATAAATAATGACAAGCAGTGACTGTCTAGAAAAGTCAGTTAATCAGCTTGCTGAAAAGAAGCTGCAGCTGAATACTTCACCTGCACTGCCCGATACATTACCAAGCATTGGTGGTAAATCTAGGAAAAAACCATGTAGCCTAGTATTGTATATATGGTTAACCTCATTCACAGAAGAAATATTGCACTGACACACAGAAAATGTATCAAATATCTTAAGAAGCTGAATCCAAATGATAGGAGTTTACCCTCTTGTTCAGATGTTAGGTGACTGTAAGCATGGAAGCTGCCTTCTTTACTTTTCCAACTGAGCGTGTCTCAAACATGAGAGAGCAAATAACACATTTCAGTTATGAGAGCCTATCTCTGCTCATTGGTCTTCCTACCAGCTTTATAATAGCTCCAGTCTGCATGGTGCCTAAAATACGAGAGTTATTTAGGTCACCTATTATCCATGAAAGAGTTTAAAATTTAGTAGAGTTTCCATGTCTGACTGCAAAGTTTTCTGCAAAGACCCCTACACATACTTAAAAGTATACCAAACTGAACTCTTAAAGCTGTAACCGAGAATGAAGTGCCTAAACTCATCCCCAGAGAACCCATTTCCACACCTGGTATCCATGAATAGCACTGAATTTAGCTCAAAATCCATTTAGTACTCCCAGCTGACATTAGCACACTTATCCTGCCTGTGGAGCATGCTCTTCCAGAAGACTGCTCTAACCAGCAGAGTGGAGAACAGCTTAGGATGAGTTCTGTATCCACCCCCCCCTCCCGCCCTCAATTCTCAGTAATACACTCATGAGGTAGAGGTAGTATTTACATTTTGTATTACAGAGTTGAGTAAGCTGTATACATATAAATGGAAATACAGTTTGAATTCCAAGACTTTTAGACTTTTCTTCTCAAAGCAGTATCTTCAGCAACAAGATAAAGGGAGTTTGGGCCTGGCTTTATATTCTTCTTGGTTCTCCCTTTCCTTATTAACAATAACCTAGTTGCAACAAGAGGACCAGAGTATGGCCTGTATCACAGGGCATTCTAGCATTTGCTCATTCCTTTGGAAAAACAGAATCAGTGCATTCAGCTTAGTCAAGGCTGAAAAGGTCCCAGAAGAAATGTTTCTGTCTTCCAAGACAAATGCACAAATCAACAGATAACTATGCCCAGGGCTATCACAGCTACATCCTCCACTGGTACCTGTGTGCTCTGAAGAGTATTTTGAGCTCTGAAGTTATGTTTACAATGGCATATAAACCAAGACTGGGTATGGACTTGAACACAAGACTACATGATACTGTTAGCACAGTTGGCCAACAGTAACTTGTGCTGGTTTTAGCCCTGTCTGGGTGTCAGATGCCCACCAAGTCATTCTATCACTTCCCCTCCTAAACTGGACAGGGAAGAAAGAAATATAACGAGAGGTTCATGAGTCAAGATAAGGACAGAGAGATTACTCAGTAATCTCCTCACTTCCTTCCTTCCCCCCCAATGGCACAGGGGATGGGGGTGGGGGTTATGGTCAGTTCATTACAGATGGACTTTGTCACTGCTTCTTCTCAGGGGGAGGCCTCCTCACACTTCTCACTGCTACACTGTGGGGTCCTTCCCACAGGAGACAGTCCCTCATGAACTTCTCGAGTGTGAGTCCTTCCCATGGGATACAGTTCCTCACAAACTGCTCCAGCATGAGGCCTCCCATGGGGGCAGCTCCTCACACCCTACCCCAACGTGGGTCACTCACTGGGAGAACAGTCCTTTAGGTACCAACTGCTCCAGCCTGAGTCCCTTACAGGATCACAAGTCCTGACAGCAAACCTGCTCTGGTGTGGGCTCCTCCCTTCACAGGCTCCCAGATCCTGCCAGGAACCTGCTCCAATGCAGGCTTCCCACAGAATTACAGCCTCCTTCAGGCATTCACCCACTCTGGTGTGGGGTCCTCCGTGGGCTGCAGAGGCACAGTTGCCTCAACATGATCTTCACCACAGGTGACAGGGGAATCTTTCTTTCAGGGCCTAAGCACCTCCTGCCTCTCCTTCTCCTCTGACCTTGGTGTCTGTAGAGATGTTTTCACATTCCCACTCCCTGTTGCTGCTGAAGTTTAGCACCTGCGCAGTAACTTCTTCCCCTTCTCAAATACGTTATTCATAGAGGCGTTATCTCAGAAACTAATGGCCAGGCCTTGGTCACCTGCGGGTCCATCTTAGAACTGACTGGTCTTAGCCCTGTCAGCTACAAGGGAAGCTTCTGGCAGCTCTTTGTTTAAAGAAGCCACCCCTGTAGCCCTCTCTGCTACCAAAACCTGGCCCAGGCAAAACTACTACACAACTACCTAACATCATCAGGCGACAGCATATGCCAAGAACCATTCCCCAACAGGAAACGTGAATGCAGCCACAATGGTTTTGGGGAGTGAGGAGAGAGGGCCACTACTTACTTATTAAAATGTCTTGGTGTCCAGAGTTATTTCTGGCAAAGCCAAACCTGATGACTCCTCAGTTGATTTTCAATAGTGTTTTCCACTGATTAGCTCTGTGCAGTTCTCCATTTCAGAATACAGGAGTCCTGGATCAGCGGGCAGCCCTAGGCAGAGGGGACAGAGAAGCCACTGCCTCATACAGGTGCCCTGAATCTCTTTTTTTACAGGGGCTTACAGTTTTTCACCAACTGTGAAAGAACTGTTGCCATAATATTTTTTGATACTGCACTACTTCAATTCCAGATCTAGAAATCAGTTTTATGTACAACAGTGAATAATGGAATTTTCAACTTGTTTCTTAAGGATATAAATTCCTACCTGAAAAACTTTGCAATAAAGTACTGTTTGATGTATGAAAGTGTTCTTTGTGAAACATATGTGAAAGTATGCTCCCAGCAATAAAAATCTGTAAAATCAAACCATTGCAACAAGTCATAAAGCAATACTCTTGGCTATCAATTCTTACTCACTGCTGTGAATACTGACATTGACATTTAGGAAGAGAGTATTTGTTCTGAGAAATAAACTATTATGTAATTTAATAATACTGCATTCACTTTCCTCCTTTAAAAAAATAAAGTCCAAGCAACCTGATTAGTAGGATTATACTCCCATTTGTGATGTGTAGTTGTGGCCCAAACTATCTAATATTCTCCTCTGATACATCACCCCAGGTTAGCCTGGTCTTTAGTGCCTCCGCTTTGTGTTACCTCAGCACAGTAAGTTCACAATTGAGCTCTGGAACTACATCAACCTAAGAGAGGGGGGAAAAAAAAAGCTACTTTCCTAGGAGAAATGGCCTCTGTTTTCCCTACACCTGGAAGCGCTGGTTGAGACATGACATTTAACTATTCCTTTATTTCATGACCTCTTCAACTGTCAAAATGTGTGGGTTCTTTTAACATCACGGCAACAATTTTCATTTAGCCAGTGAAAGCTCTACCTTCTCTTTTGTTTCTTGGCAGCTGATAACGAAATAGTATCAAACTCAAAAGAGACACCTATTTCAACACAAATTCCTAATGAAGCCAGAAAACAAGCAGTTTTCATCTCAACAGATACAACTTTTTTAAGAGAAAAAACACCTTTATAATATAAATACAAAAATTGCCTTGGAAAGGGAGATAGGTATTTTTCCCACTAATAAATTCCAGTGAGAATCTCTTCAAATGAAATTCTAAGTATCATCCAGTTAGAATTACAAGCCAAAACATCATGAAAGGTACTTTCGAGAGTGTATCAATGCTGCTGCAAAGTACTGAAATATTAGCTACTTCTTGACAGAAAAATATCCTTTCCTTCTCTTGTGCTGCTCAGTGCTTTCTATTTCAGGCTGACAGCCCTGTAGTCAATCACACTAGCTGGGAATCTCTCTTTATTGCAGTTACAGGTTTGGAAAGGCAGGTACTGAATTTCAGTGTGTATTTCCAAACAAGTTTTTTGCAAGATCAAAATGTTGGTGGGGAGGTTTTTTGTTTGTTTGTATCAATATCCTTTTTAAAAACGCTGCTTTTGTCAAACTTGCCCTTTTTTCCCTACTCTATGTGAACCCTTTGGAATGGCTGCTGGTATCAATCAGCCATTCCTAATGGTTGTTCAATACCTATGGAATTCATAGAATCATAGAATGGTAGGGGTTAGAAGGGACCTTTAGAGATCATCCAGTCCAATCCCCTTGCCAAAACAGGTCCATCTAGATCAGGTCACACAGGAACACGTCCAGGCAGGTTTTGAAAACCTCCATCAGAAGGAGACTCCACATCCTCCCTGGGCAGCATGTGCCAGTACTCCAAATCAGTTATTTTTAATGGAAGCACTTCCCAATTTATCATTTCTATCAGAAAGCAACAATGGACATTTTAACTTCTGCTCCCAGAGAAATAAACCAGTTCACATACACACAAAAAAACCACAGAATAAACATCAGTTCATTAGAGACTCTAAGCCATGCATAGAGACTCCCTTGCTTGCCACAGCTTTCAAAACATGTTTGGGGGTATTTTTAAGCATCTGAAAACATGCACTCTGTTTGCTTTGCAGTTTTTTTTTACCATGGCATCAGATTGAAAAAGCTTTTTTTGATCAGTCAAAACATAATGTCAAAGTGCCAAAACAATAAGCCATCAATACACAAAAGGATCTTTTCTTTTACTAGAGTCTGCAGTAAAGTATCATGTTAAGAAAACGCTGATGCATTGGATGAAAAGAATAATACCTACAAGGCAATTACTTTAAGCACTTAATAATTTTTCATGTGTTTATTTCACTTTTTCTTGCATAGAGATTATTAATAAAGATCTATGATCTAAAAATGCTAGAGTATTTTAGTATATTTTAGTATATTCAGTCCAAAACCTGTGGCCAGACCATCAGCTAGTTTAATGCCACCAACTCTGTTTTCAGCACTTTCACTGACTGAGAATATGGCCAATATCTGAAAGGATTGGATGCTGATGCTGCAGGCTACTCAAGGATGGTTAATCGTATTCATGAACTATTTGTAAGACAGCAAGCTGCCAAAACCTCAGACATTTCCAACATGGTAATTCTGAATGCTGTAGTAAATGGGAAAAAAACAGATGTCATAATGTGTTTCATTTAGTTTAAAACTTAACATGTAATTAACTTAATGGCTTGACAATAGCTGACGTAGCAACAAATATAATGCAATTAAATTAGTACCTCATTATGACATAAAATTCTTCTACATATGCATTACAAAAAAGAAGACTGGATTTTGAGACAGTAGTATATTTTATGACTAACTGTCCTTAAAATGCAATCACATGTAATACTTGCTTTGTATTTCATCACTTGTGGAACTTATTTCTTTTTTATAACACTGGACTTTCTCTAGCTTTTTCATTACACCACTAGTGAAAGCTGTGCCATGGTTTATCGCTTCAAATGCTTGGACTTTTACATCCATTAAGTAGTATAGAGCTTTCATTTTCTTTACATCTTTTGTACTACTGGGCTGTTTGTTCAAAGTGATGTAGGCAACTATTGTGGTTCTTTCCCATCTCTCCTGAGCATTTCTTACGGTAGGCTTCAGGTGGTCTGTTGTGTGCATGCAGCAGCATGTAGAGACAGTCACCTGTTCATGTATTATTTTAGACTTCCCAAAGGCTTCTCAAGGTATTATTAGGGTTTCCCAACTGTTAGTGCTGCAGGATTAACAAGTGTAAGAGTAGACTGAAGCAGAAAAAAAATGTGGAGTACCAACACCAAGCCCAGACATTCTTGTTAAACACCAGCACTGCCTGACCTGCAATTCCTGTGCAGTTTGGGTTCAAAGAAAGCAAAAACACATTTTCAGATTACAGGGACAGAGTTAAACAGAAAATAACTTTGCTTAGAATTAAGTAATTGATCTTTCAAATGAGTCAGATTTCCAAAACTCACCATGCTAGCAAGCTCCGATTGAACACGTTGAAACTTATTACAGAGACATCTGAAAGGATGGAACTGTGGCCTAATGCAGAACTGACTAAAATTTACTTTCCATTCTTTGTGGTAGATGAGGTCCCTGATGCTGACAACAAAGTAACCTTCTGATGCTGTGGGTACCTACAGCTCACTTTTTTATTATTAGGAAAAAAGGATCAGTAAAAAGGAATCTGAAACTTGATCTAGAGCTGAGGAATGCCTTCTGAATGTGTCATTTGAACTATGTTATTACCTCTGGGAGATGTGAAGGTTTTACATGAGTCTTTGCTCAAAACCTGAAGTGGACTCTGAAAAACAGTAAAAAGTTATGCAAAGCCTTCATGCAATTAAGCAAAGTAGTTTCTGAGAGATAATTATATACTTGTGAAGCTGTACATCAAGATATCCAATAAAATGTGTCATGTATCTGTTGGATGTTCCTTGTTGCACCTTATATTAAGGTCCATCTGTTTTCTGGATGTTAGAAATATGGATTCATGTATATATTTAGATCCTGCTCACTTAGGTGGTCTTTTTTGTTCTTAAACTACCTTTATCTTGTGACTGTGAATCTACCTTCCTTTCCAAAATGCTGTGAATGGGCAGACTGTTTCCAGCAAGCCTTTCATAAGAAGAGTTTACGAGGTGTGAACAACAGAGGACCCCTCCATAATGATTGGTTATGAGGACTTTCAAAGTTAACAAGTACAGAACCCCTACTCAAGGAAAATCAGATATTTTTCATTGCACTTAGAAGGAAATTTTAGGGAATATTATAAATCAATATAACCAATTTTAAAGAAGGTGGATGGCTGACAGTAAATTGCTTACAAGCTGTAACATTGTAATACTGGAATTCCTCCTACAGTATGTTCTGTAACAGGAAAAATATATGGCAAAATTGATAAACACATTTTCAGAGATTTATTGGAGACCCTTTCCAGCAAGCGTCAGGATGAAAAAGGGAACAGTAGTACTTGTGGAGGCTGACACCTAAAAGCACAAACCCATGAGACACTCAGATGTGGCTTAGCATTCTTTTCAACACAGATCATTTAGCCTTGATATCCAAAATAAATGCTGTCACCTGCAGTGCACCCACCTAGTTGTTCTCGCTGTGTGTAGGTTGTCACACAGGGGCAAACAAACAGGACTCCCAAAGAGAGCTTCCATCTTAGCACTTTAGAAAGGAAAAGCCACCGACTGGAGTTAGCATGCTCCATCCCTATGGGTTTGGGGATTTTTTTGAGGAAAAGTTCATTAGCTGCTTTGCATGCCAGGGGACCAGCTGTCCTTCAGCACATGGAGCAGCTCTGATTGACCAGGAGGACAAGTGGGAAATAAGCTCACAGCAGCGCCAGCGTGGCATATGGTCATGTACCAGCTGTTTCTGAAATGCTTGCCAAATGGAGATCAGAATTAGGTTGGCTGTTAGGAAAATAAAACCCAACAAATAACAACAAGAAAACACAAAATTCCACTGTCAGGATTCCTGAGATCTGACCACAAAACTAGAACTGTCAATCTGAATTGTCACACGGCAACTATGTGTATATTCAGAATAATCTATCATTGGCTTGCATGCTCTGAATTGCTCCATTAGGAGAAAACGGATGTTCTGAGCATTTGTCCCTCCTACAGAGCTTTCAGGGAAAAAAATATACAGAAAGAATGAAATAAGGTAAGTGCATTTGTATCAGTGATATACATTACTAATGAATTGGGAAGATGTTCAGAAGACTGAATAGAGATTGATTTAAATTGGTGTCAAATGTAACAAATTCCAGGTGTCTCACATCTTACTGTTTGCTATTTCAACCTTGAAAAGGGGAATTCAGGTTCTGAACTCATGAACAAAAGGAGATTTGATTGCAATTGGTGTGAGTTACATTACAGTGTTGGTGAAATACTCCTGATAAACCAGTGGAATGACTCAGCACAAAGCAGTCAGCAGGATTTTTTTCCCCAAAAGCTTTTCAGTTTCAGCGTTTATAACAAGAAAATAAATTGAACAGTAATTAAAGGCTTCAGAAAACAATTATATCCTCCTATCACAGGTTTTAAAGAACTACTTTCTCTTTAGAGCTTTCCCACAATACTCCTCCAAGGTTTGGAGGAAGATGAACTGATTAACTGCGGACTCATATGACATCAATTACTGCCTCGGCAGCATTTAACAGAAGGAACATTGGTAGCTCACATAGCTACACAAACTTAACTTTTGGCTAGCCTAAATCAAATTTAATACTAAAATTGGGCGCTAAAGGTGTCCAAAAAAAGAGGCAAACCCTAGCTAAAACAAAAATAAAGAATTATGCTTCTCCATCAGCAAAAGGCTAGGAGGCAGAGGTTACTATTTTGGCTTGTGTTCATGTTTCTTACAAGATATATTTTTGTATACAGGCTTGTCAAAAGGCCTAAATGGGACTACATCTAGGGTGAGCTCGGTTCCAGTGGCTGAAGATACTGTTTGCACAAAAGAAACTGAGTTAGCCAACGTAGATGACATACTGCTTTTTGGAAGTCTAGGAGCCACACGTTTAGCAGTGAATAAAATAAAGAAAACCCTTAGGATTATGCACACACAGAACACTTACTTTGACATCTTACATAATATTGACTTTCCTCAGACCTGTGTGTGTTCATATATTTGAGAAATGTGTCCTGGTAGTGTACACCTGAAAAAGGTATTATTATTTTCCCAATTAAGAATCTTAATTACTACTTTGGCGTGTCTTTGTCGTATTTTCAGGCCTACAGGCCCATTTTCACTCATTTACTATGCTAAAAATGTCGCTCTTTCATTACTCTACAGTTGTGTAAACAGTTCTGATTAAGTTGGCATTTAATCAATTGGAACAAAATTCTTGAGGATCTCACCTACTAAAGCCGACTTTCAATGGCATCAATCTTCTAATAGACGACTTTCCTTGCAGATGGGCTTTCATTTAGCAGCAAAATAAACTTTATTTGCCAACCCTACCCTCGGAGTCCTTAAGGATTTCAAAAGGACCTCAGATTACAAATACCGCCACACTCCCATCATTACATCGCATTTCCTCCTTCGTATTCCTGTCTCGGCCCTGGGTGTTTCCCTCTCTGTCGTTACCACCCAGCCAGCCCTCCCGAGGGGGTGAGAGTGGCTCCCGGCGGCGGCTCGCTGAAGGGAGGTAAGAGGAGTAAGGGTGGCTCCCACCGGCAGCTCGGCTCGCTGAGGGGAGGTAAGAGGGTTAAGGGTGGCTCCCGCCGCTAGCTCGCTGAGGGGAGGTAAGAGTGGCTCCCGCCGCTAGCTCTCTGAAGGGAGGTCAAAGGTGGCTCCTGCCGGCAGCCCGCTGAGGGAAGGGGAGGGGAGACGAGGGTGGCTCCCGCAGGCGGCTCGCTGAGGGGAGGCGAGAGACGGCCGCTGCCCGCCTCCCCGCCGGGGTGACGGCTGTACCGAGGCTCAAGGGACGCTGCCGCTCCACCAAGGCGGCCGTCGCTGGCTTTTCTCCCTGTCGCACGGACGGGGACTTTCAAACGCCTTGCCCGCCCCTTTTCCTCAAGCGGCTGGTGGACAGTGCGGCGCAGTCCCGGCGGGCGGGGCGAGCCAAGGCTGTGCAACTAAGGGAAAAGGATACTTTCCCTTCCCCACCCGTCTGCCCGCTCGTCCTTTGCGGCTGCCCGCCATGGAGCCGACTCGTTGGCGCCCGGACACTACTGGACGGGGACAGAGGGACCCAGCCGCCCTCTCGCAGCCCGCGGAGCGCTCGGCGCGTCCCTCCCTGCGCGCGCACACACTTCGCGCAGCCCCACGCCTGGCCCGCGCGCCTGGGCGGTGGCATCCGGGCCGCCCTCTGGGCGGAAGGATACGGGGAGGAGCCTGCGGCGCGGCCCGCCGGGGCGCTGAGTCCCGTTGCCGGGTGACGGAGCGGCCGGCCCCCCTCCCTCCCCGTGGCGCTGGGAGCCGCCGCTGCCGCCGCCGGTTTACGTAACGCCTCCCAGGGCAGGTCCCGGCTCCGTCCCGCCCGCCTCACTCGGGGACGGCAGCAGCGGGACGGAGTCTGCCGCCTCCTCCGGCTGCCAGAGGCCCCGGGCACCCCTCTGCGCCACCACGGCAGGTAAATGCTCGCCGCGGGCCCGGGGAGTAGAGGGAGAGACAGGGCTAGAGGGAAGGCGGCAGCCGCCCTCCCTGTGGCAATGGGAGGACGAAGCCGGGAGGCGGTGGTGGGCGCCATCCTTACCCCCACCGCTTCTTTCCCGCCGCTGCGTTGAGGGACGGGCGAGCTCAATCCCGGGCTGCGCCGGGTCAGCAGCTCGAGGCCCGCCCGAGGAGGCCCGCGCCGGCCCGCTCTCTCCTCCCTTCTCCGCTAACAGCCCGGGAAGAGGAGGAGTTGCGGGGCCGGGCCTGGCGGGCCCTGGGAGGACGATTTAGGGGGACGGCGCGCCTTCTCTGTTGCGCCTGCTGCAGCGCGGCGGGAGCGTGCCGGGGAGGCCGGGAGCAGGGCCGGGGGGAGAGGGGAGGAAGCGCGGCGACGGGAGGAGAGGGGCCGCGGAGGGGATGACAGGGAGTGCGAGGGGCCGGGCGGAGGGGCTGGCTGCAGGCCGGCAGCGAGGCTGGGCTCGGAGGCGTGGCTGGGGGCCCGGCCGGGGTGCCCCGGTCCGAACGCCTGCCTGGGAGCTGAGCCCTTCTCGGACCCCTCCCGCACTCCTGCCCGGTCCCGGGGAGCCCAGCGTCAGGTGAGCGGCTGGCACCGGAGGTCGGGAGGGAGGCGCCGGCCTGGAACCTGGATTTCGTGCCTTCGGGCCGGGTCACGTCAGGGAGGAGAGGAGGACGGAGGGGGAGGCGGCAGCTAGCACCCACCAGTCGTGGTTGCCGGCCTGTGCCGCTGTCACCCCGCGCAGTGGACGGGAAACCGGAGGATGCAGGGCTTCGGATCTGATAGGGAGAGTCTGAAGCGGGCAGCCCCTTCCCTTCGCTGCCCGACCTGACTGTGAGGTTGAATTGACAGGGCTTTCCGCCAGCCCCCTAGGCTGCTGCCAGGCCCGGCTGATGTGCGGGTATGGCTCACGCCGTGACCTTTCATCCTGTGCGTAATGGTACAAAGCGCAGTGGCCAGTGAGGAGGAGCCGGGAGCCGTGTCTGAATGCCCCGACTGGGGTGGATGCGGCCGCCGCTGGCTCTGCTGCGGCCGTACAGCATTCCCCCGGGGGCCGAGCTGGTGGGGCTCGCTCCCATCCTCTTCCACCCCTCCCAACAGCATTGTCCTTCGGGGCCTATTGAAGGCAAAAGGCGGATAGAAAGGCTAGGGCTGCTGCTGTTTCAGGAGGAGGAGCTGGGCTGATAGGAGACTGATGGGAGCCGCATCCTATGGCCGTTCGGAGCTGGCGTCGGCTGGGCGGGCCCACGGGGCCGCAGCCTCTCGCAGGCAACGGGCGGGGGGGGAGCGGGGGGGGGACAGGACGACGACGGCGACGACAAGGTTTGGCGAAGGTTACAGCTGAATGCAGAAGTAGCACAAAATGACACTTCGTTCGAGCAAACTCATTTCCATCTTCTCCTCGTGTCTACTCGATGAAAAGTGTACATTTATTTAGTCGTGTTATCAAACTTTGAGAAAAGCGAAGTGTGGTGCTTTTTATTTTTTTCCAGATTTGTCTTTGTTTTAATTACTCATTGCAGTACCTGATACTGGTCTGAAGGGTGAAAATAGTATGATTTGCTTATCCTTTCTGTATTCTGGTGTTTTCTGTACATAAGTAGTTTGGGTTGTAGTTTGTAGGCCTGGGATCAGAGGACACTGTGGTACAGAGTAGCAGCTTTTCATTATGCAAATCACTATTCTGTTGTGCACCATATATTACTTCTGTGTTCCTGGGATGAGGTGGGAATTGCAGATCAAATTTGAGTTTGTAGCTATCAAAAGTAAGCCCTTGATGATTCGGTAGATAATTGTGTAGAACAAACTACTTCACTGCAGTGCTTAAAACCCAAATACTGCAGGCACCTCACAAGCTATGGGAGTCTGGAATTGACATTTCTCTTTGTTATTTAAGACAAAAATGTGTCTTATAAAAGTAAATGACATGGAACTTGATTGTTACTTGACATGTAACTGTACAGATTTTATTTTGTACTAATCTTCCATCTGCTGTTTCTTGTCAGTATGGATATGCTAAAATGGTAGTTTACAACCCCTTCCAATCAATAAAGCATATAATATAGGTATCAAAATCTTGTGTTTTGAGCACTGAGATATAAGAGGGAAGATCAAAGGAACTTGAAAATGTTTTATAATGTTTTTAATTTCCAAATACTAAGAACTCTGGGGGGAATCCTGATTTGTACATGCTGTTGAAAGTGTCAGCAGTTTATGTCCCCGCCATATTCTGCTTAGCAGATATTTTTACACATAAGAGTCACATAACTTTATCAGTTTGTGTGCTATGGGGGAGTTAATGATTCTTTGAGACCAGTGTGTGCAAATTTGGATTGGATACTTGACCCTTTGGCTTTTCTGCTTGTCAGTGAGGGAATCGGAAGGAAAGGGGCAAAGAGATCTATATGTGACCCAAGAGGAAAAATGGGAGGCCTTGAACTTCTCTTGTTATCTTAATATGCTGATTTCATAGTCTGCATTCCCCACTGCTTTTGTTGTTGCTATTTGTTATTCTTCCAAGTAAGATAAATTCCATAGGGGTAAAATGATGTCAGCATTTTCCTTTTGCCGTGCATTCTGTCAGGAATAGAGAGAGAGGAAGACTGAAACACTAGTCATAACTTCAATATTTGTCCTTCCTGAGCATCTTGTTTCTAGATGAATAGAGTGAATGAAAGAACCCAAGAGGTTGGTTTTTTTGCATTTAGAACAGGTGTATTTTCTGTGGAATTTCATTGGGTTTTAGGTGTAGTGCTGTAGAGTCAGAATATACTCGACTACAATCTTAACGAAATCATCGCTTTGCTGCTTCTTTAAGCTTTGCTTAAAGCAGCATACAAAATTGGTAATGATGTTGAAAGCAGTATGTGTTAAGTGTTTTCTTTAAAGGTGTCTACATGTTAATGTGTTAAAAATGTGTTTCTGTTTCTAATCTACCTTTTTTTTTTTTTGTAGTTTGTTAAAGACCCTTATTTCTTGGTATTCCAGTGCAGTTTGTTTTCCTTTCTTAAGACGTGCTTTTATAGTATAGGTTTCATACCTATCTGATAGACTGATAATGTGAAGCCCCTTAATTTGTATAATGGTAGTAACAGCTGGTAGCTAATAACTAAAAATAATAGCTTTATTACTGTAGGGACTAACAATGTCTGGTAAAGCAGAATGTGATGAAGACTGCAAGACATAGAATTCTTGTAGGCTAAGAGATATGCTAGTTATCTGCAATGCTAGTGAAGCTTGGAATACAAATGATCTTCTAAAAGCTATTTAACATGCTCTGTTTATTGGGATAGTTTATTCTGTATTCCGGAACAGAGATTGGAATCCTTCATTTTAGTCCAAGAATAGTGACAAGCTGGTTAGGTAATTTGTAAATGTAATTATAGAAACAAGTTGTTGTGTTTTGTCCATCCCTCCAACCCCACCCCAAGAATTTTTTCCAAGTAAAGTCAATTTCATGATACAAAATAAAAGTGTTCAAATGAATATTTGAACGCTGAGTTGCATTTCAACACCCAAATGAAAAAGAACATTGTTTGATAGGAGGGAAAAGTATATGTTGGTTTGTTTGGGTTTTTTTTTTCATCAGTTGGAAATTATTTACCTTTCAAAAGAATCTGTTTGTAGCAAGAATTAAATCTGAATAGCTTTGTATTCTTTTTGTAGATTTAAAAACTCTTTTGCTAGTTACTATCAAATTTATATAAGGAACAAGGTCTGCTGGGTACAATGCTGGATTAGGATTGAATATACCTGCAGTTGTCTGTCAGCAAATTGTTTCGTCTTAATATGCCTGTGTTTAAAATGCTTTACAGACAGGAGGAGCTATTCTGCCTTTAATGTCATTAAATTATGGTAGTGTGGGTTTTCTTCTCTTTTTATAGTTTGGTTAAATGAGCTACCTTGGTTATATAGAAGAGTTCTGAAACAAGCCTTAGGTGCATTGCAGATGAGGTTTTGTATGTATAGAAAGTGGAAGAAAGGAGAGGTAGAGAGAAAAGAGACTAGGGGTAGCTGAAGTCTGGAAAAGCTAAGGCAACTTTTCATAAGATAAACTATAAACTATACTTTTAACATCAGAACTGCAGAGATGAGTTCCAAGATACATGTACTGCAAGGTCGTTCCAGGTAGTGTTGGCTTAGACAGGACTTCACTGTTGAAGATTATTATCTCAATCTAAGTGGGAAAACATGCTAAAACATAAACCAGAGTGATTACAGGAATTATTTTTGTAATTTAGCATGTACCTTAAGAAAATTAGGTGTTTTGTTAGCCTAAAAAAAAAAGGCTGCTTGAAACATCACTAATGAAGAAATCAGTTATGCATATTGCTGCCATTGGATGAGTAATTAATTCTCACCAAATTCTTGTGACATTGTAATCTGTTATTACAAACTTGAAACAAATTTGAAGACTCTGTCTGAGTGGGAGTGCAACATTCAAACACTGCACTGAATTTAGGACACTGGAGTGTCTTGAAGAAACAGAGACAGCTTACAGTGATTGGTCTGGTTGCTAACCTTACTTAGAAAACTTCAGGAGAAACCTTTCCTGTTTTGTGGTATTTTAATTCTGCTGGCTGAAGATTCTGAGCTAATGACTGTCACTAATTAGCTAAAGGTTGCTGTTGAGTAAATTCCTATTCTCCTTGTTCTGTCTTCTGGGTTAAAATACACTGCTGCTTATTTGACTATTGCACTTAACAGTGAAACTAAATTACCTATAATAATTTTTGATTTGTTGAAGTTTTTGTACCTACTTTGCTGGAAGTCCTGTTGAATTGTGTAGGGTGATACAAGAGTTTTAAATGTTTCTGTAAGTTCAGATGTTTAATTTTCATATTTATATATTTTTTTCACCAGCTTCTCTGAACAGGATATCTTATCAGCTTGAGAGAAACCTCAGAGTTCCAGTTTTTAGTAGCTTTTTTCTTTAGTTGTGAAAGAAGTGCCTTGGTTAACAGTACAGTAACTTCCTTGAAGAGAAGTAATATAATGCTGACCTGCTGTTTTTGCAGAAGGTTTTCTGGTGTTCATACTTAAATATTTTGCATTTTAGTAAAATAAAATTTTCAGCAAAGAGCAAATTTAGTATTTTAAGAGCAGTAATAACCTGTCCTACCTGCTCAGTTTGTAAAGATTGTCAATTTTTTAAAATAAGCACTAGTGTTTTTAAGCAATATAATAAAAATGGAGATTTGATATGGCAACAAATATCACCAAAATTTTTAAGCAAAAAAAAAAGAAAAAAGTTTTCTTGGAAATCTTTTAAACTGAACAAACAATGCTTATGCAAATGCATAACCAACTTGTCAGAACTCTGCAATTAGAGTGTCTTGTGGCTGACACATTTTTCATTTTAATGCATTTTTTTAACGAAAACATTGTTTATATGTAACTTCCAACAAAATTAATAACTTTTTTTTATGAAAAGAACTATTGAAAAGTCTATATAATTAGGCAATAGTTACATTTGTTCTCAAGCCCTTCATGAGGCTATTTTAAGCTTTTCAAAAAGGTAGAACTCTTTGAATCACAGACCAAGTGTAGAAAACCTCAATAGTAGGCATTCAGTGATGATCTTCATATGAATTAATGAAGTTAATAAAAGAAAGTAGCATATATTGTGTGGTCACTAACTGGTTAGATGTTTATATACAACTGGATTGTTAACTTTGGAAGTATAAATAGCTGGAGAAAAACTCACTTTTAAATGGGTAGTAGTTATTGCACCGTTGGAATTCATAATTCATTTCCCTTCCCAACTAAAAGATGCAATGTATGCCTAAGAATAAATTGTATATTAATTGAAAAGAATCCTGTATGGCTGCACTAAAGGAGTGGCCACTGGGCTACTTGGTGCTGCAGTAGCGTTCCAGCTGATCTGAAGAACACTGAATATTTTTATTGGTGCCTGAGGGATAACTGCTTCTGGTGGCTGCCTGTGCCTCAGAGGAGGCTGGCAACACCTGCTGAGGCCGCCTATCTACACACAGAGATGTTATGGAACTGGAGGCAAGTCTCTTTAATAGGCGCCCAAGCAACTTGTCTTTTTGGGCCTCCAGGCCATTATCATTCTACTTGGGAAGGAAGTTCAGAGGTAGGCAAATAGTTGTCAGTACTAAGTATTTCATACTGCTTTATAAGTTGAGTAAATCAAAGACATCAGGAGGGCAGGAAGAGGAGTGATTGTAGTAGTAAAGAGCATGTGTCTGATCCTTCCATTACTTGACTGCATCCTCTGTTGTGGTATGGTGCCCCGCATATGTTCTAGGTGATAGAAAGGCTAGTTAATATAGTGAGACATGAGTAGTAGAAAGCTTACAGATTTTACACGCCAAAAATTCTGAAGATAAATGTCTCTGAGCTTAAAATGTGTACATCCTTTGTGATCCTAATTATAGTTGAGTTTAGTTTTTATTAACTCCATTTGTTACCTTAAATCTGGGAGAGTTATTGAGTATGATGGTAATCAAGGATATGTAGTCTGTTACTTGTGTACATAGTAAAATATGTGGCTTTTGATAAATAGTGTCCCTGTACAGATTCTTATGGGACTGACCAAAAAAGGACTTTGTCTCCTTAAAGTTACAACTAGGCAAGTATTTCTCCTCAGGATCTCTCAGGCCCTGTAGCAGTCTATCCAGGTAATCCTTGTGTGTAATAGATTTGAGGTAAATGACGGCGAGTGAAGTTGGCTTTGCTCTGGTATGCTGATAAGATCTCGAATTTTGAATTCAAAAACTTAAATCATACCACTGCTTTCAATGTTAAAAGGAATTGTAACAGAACAGTCTGAAAACTATGTCAGTGATACTGAAATTACACCAGTGGCTGGGGAATACTGTGAAGTATGACCTGAGGCAATGTCTGTGTTTTTGAGGTGTAGACATGCTAGCTTTTTCTCTTGAGTTCTCCACATTTTGGTGGTGCAGAATATTGCAGGCTAGTTACAATGAAACACCTGCCTCTCCCTTGCTGAACTTGAAGCAACCAGTAATTTCTTTGTCATCTCCAGGCTACTGTTGTGGGATTTGTTTTGAGCCTGAGTTTGCTGAATGGTCAAAGTATGTTGCAAGAGTCAGCAGGAAATTTCTGTAAAAATGTGGAAACACATGTATCTGTTGAAGTACCTAGATTGACTTTCACCCTTCACATCCCAGAGAATAATTGGTGGTCTGAAAGGCTTGCATCTGAATTAGCTACAGTGTAGTTTTGGAACTCTACCCTCCTAATGTTATCTTGCTATGTGTAAGTGGATGTAACAGTGGTCTGCGGCTGAAAAGCACAACCCCACTTCGTCCTTTCCAGATGTAGACATTTGTGGCAACAGAGTTGATGGCTTATTTTTTGAAGACTGGCACAACAAAAAATAAAACTTTTCCATTTAGAACAAACCGATCTGGTTTGTCCTTGCAGTCACACAGTGGATGGGTTAAGTACAAGGACAAAAGGGTGAGAACACAGGAGGGAACAATGGTAGAAACTGTAGAACACCCTCTCTTGGTTGCAATCTGCAGGTGCAGCACAGTTTGTGTTTTGCTGATAATTTTTTGAGTCCTCCACACAGATTCCTCTGTCAAGATGCTGCTACTGATGTCATTCTCTTGAAAGTTAGTTACTGCTGGTACTGAAAGCATCACTTCTGGATTTTGCAAGCTGACACTTGTGCTGGCAATAGTAGTAATTACTTCAAATATTGTCAGTTGTATGCAACAATGTTTTGAGTTAACTTCTAGTGTGAAAAATGTTTCCGTGTCATAAGGTGCTAATTTGTATTTTTAAACTTCGAAAAATGCTTGTATTTCTAAAGTATGTGATATATGTACATTTTTCTTTCCTTGGATAAGTTGTTTTGTTTTTTTTTACTCTGACTTCAATAAAGGAATAAAATTAAGTTCAAACACTAGTTTAAACAAGTTTGACATTTAGTTCAAGTCTGGACAGTAACAAACTAAACCGGAAAAGAAGTTTCTTATGGTAGTTTATGTTCATCATTTTAAAAGAATAGAATGGATTATTAGGACTGTATTGGTAGCTCAATAACCTTATTTGGACAAAATCTTATCAAAATAATGTAAATATTGCCATTCTTAATGGCAACTGAAATTAGTGAGGCAGTATTTATTTCCTCTAGATTCAGAAAGTCCATAAATATCTTTCAGTTTATTAGGATCTGATCAAAGTTTGTAAGTGTTTTTAACACTGTAAAACCTTTGTAAAATTAATACAGAATTTTTTTAGATGTAATGCTTTGGGTTGGAGTGGCACAGGTTACAGATAGACTGTGCTTAGAATTACCTGGTGCAAACACATAACAAGCTCTGGTACCAGAAATTGTTTTATTTGACAGTTTTTTAGCTTGTCAGAAATGCTCTCAACTCCCTTATGTTTCTTGAAAATGGAAGTGATGGCTCTGTGCTACATAATGTACTTATTTTTGATCTTTTTTAATGCACCTTTAATACTGAATCTTGACCTCCTGAAAGAAACAATTTCCTGACTGATGGTATGAAATAACAATACTTCTATCTTGAAGGCAAAATTTGTTTCCTGAATTACCAAGACACCTATGGAATCATGATCTGTAAAACTTGCCAACTCTCAGGATTTATTAATTAAACTTTTAAAGTCATATTACTGTAGTAATATGTAGTAAAGAACCACTTCTAGATTACCACTCTGCAGAGATGCTTCTTCATGAGCCTGCTGGATGTAATAGGAACCCTTTGAAAAGAGTCTGTTTATGAGGCCCCTTTCAGACCTTCTTTCTATAGAGTGATGAAGTTGTAGTAAATGATGGACATAGTATGCTGTGATTGTTCTTTAGTCTTTGTAGGTTTTGCTGCTGAGTCATGCCTTTTCCTCCTTCCATCTTGCCTTTTTTCCTAACTTAAAAATTGTACATTTTCCAGTTACAGATTTGTTTTGATGACATGGAGAATATTCAGGTTACTGAGAATTTGGGGACTTGGATATGCAGCTGAACCCCTACTGCAGATGCCTCACCTGCTAATTCTAGAGTCCATGAACAATTGTTTCCCATAGATCAGTTTTTGCTTGATGACAGGACTGATGTTCTGACATCTTGTAACAAAGTTCATATATGTTAATAATGTGCAGCCCTGTGAGGCAATCAGCTGATTAAACTCCTCCAGCTACTGTTTTTTGAAGTGATGTTCTTGGATTATGGTGAACATTAATGTTTTATAGGAACAGCTGTACTGGTTCAGACAAAGGCTTTGTCAAATCCCGTGCTTGTCTGCAGCAGCATCTCTGAGCTGTTAGGGATGAAAAAGAACAGCTAGAGTATATGTGATACCTCTCCTGAATACTCACTCAGCCTTGCACCATTTTCAGTCTAGGGAATTTCCTGTGCCTGATGTGGTTTGTCTAGTTTGAAACTCTCAAGGGATCTCTCTTGTTCAATTTCATTTGAAGCCCATCTAAGGTTTTTTTTGAGTTCTACGTGTGTTTTGCCAAGGGATTTCTGCTAGCTGTTGAGTGAAGTTTTCTACATAGTTCTTGCTAACTTGTTGGTACTTTAAATATTCAATGCCTTTTTTTAACAGAAAGTATCCATCTCTATCCATGGAGAGGCATGTCTTCTTTAATATACAGGACCAGGGTTGCATGTTATATACAATATCTGGAAAACAATTCAGTGACACAAAGATGACTGTGGTTTTGTGCTGTGATTTGCTCTTTTGACTGCTGCTGGGTTTGAGCTTGTGTAGTTTTGTGAAGTATCTAACATAATACTTAGAAACTAGATCCTGGGATTGTCAGCTCACAACTCATTGTTCTATGTATTAACAGCATGAGGTTATTAGTCCCCCTGTGCCTCATTTCATTGAATCATAGAATCATTTCAGTTGGAAAAGACTTTTAAGATCAACCACTAAACCTAATACTACCAAGCCCACCACTAAACCTAATACTACCAAGCCCACCACTAAACCATGTTCCTCAGCACATCATGTATGCTTCTTTTAAATATCTCCAGGGATGAATGGTGACTTCACTACCTCCCTGGGCAGCCTCTGCTGGTGCTTAACAACTGTCTTGGTGAAAAAGCTCTTCCTGATCTCCAATCTAAACCTCTCCTGGTGCAACTTGAGACCATTTCCTCTTGTCATATCATTCCTTACTGAGGAGAAGAGACAGAGCCCCACCTGACAATAACCTTCTTTCAGATAGTTGTAGAGAGTGATCATGTCTCCTCTCAGCCTTCAGGCTAAACAACCCCAGTTCCTCAGCCACTCCTCATAAGAAAGACTTTTTCTCCAGACCCTTCACCAGCTCTGTTGCCCAAATTTCAAATTTACCTGTGCTGAATTTTGTTTGCCTTGTTCTTGCCTAGTCCAGTTTCATAACATCTATCCGCATTTTTTTCAGCTATTTTGTGTTCACTATCTGTGATAACTTTCTGTCATTTGGTAGCTTCTTAACTGTGTCACCCATCTCATCTTTGAAGTTGATTACGAATTTAAATTGTACAGGTCCGAGTGCAAAATCCTACAGAACTGTCCTGGTGATTCCCCTGGTATCACCTTGGTTGTGTCTCTGTTCTTTTTATTTTTTAACTTGAATAAATGAGGCTTATGTGGTAGCTCTTGAATCCTTTTGAGTAATTCCATTAAGCTTTTATACAGGATTAGCAACTTCAGTTTTTCATTTGGATAAGTGTTATGAAAATAAGCTTGCAGATTTGCAAGGAAAAAATCCTGCAGTAGCACCCACGCACTGCTTTCTGTCTCCTATGGGTTCTCTGACTTCACTTGAGTTACAGTAGAGCTGTAGTATATGCCCCGCCTCATTAGACATCAGACAACTCTAAAACATATCCATTACAAATGAGATTTTATCACTCTTGCACTCTCTGATAATACTTATTAAAAAAGGGGAATTCTGTGGATATCTGAAAGTTAATTCACAGAGCTACCTTTATGCTTCGATCCACTTGCTTTGATTCCAGCCAGATGTTTTAATCTGTGTTTCTCATGGAATGGCAACACTTCTGAAGCTTTGTGGCAGAAACTCAACTGAGATGGAAGGAGAGTTTTGTTTATAGTATGGGCATTATCAATTTTCTTTTTTTGTTTTACAATAGTGTTTTGGTGCCTTCATCATGAATCAAGCCCTTGCTCTGGTGTTTATCCTACAATAATATCAAATATCGCCAGTGTATTAAATAGCTGTCCTTACTCTGAAGACTATACAGCCAGATTTCCTAGATTATCGAGGAATGTGATTATAAAATACCAACTTCTTGTACTTCTGAATTCACGTCTTTTAAATGCCATGTGAAATTTATTAAGGACACAGATTCCATTGTTCACTAGATTTTAAATAGGCTTTGTTTCTGGGCTTTGACAGTGCTCTCCCCAGTGTGTTGCTGTTTGGTTTGTATATTAAGTATTTGTTTAGACTTCTCACTGAAAGAAACAAAAGAAATGATGGTAAAATTGCTGATTCCTCCATAATATGTAGGAACAATTTTGGACTTGTGTAACACACATATGATATGACTCTGCTTTTGATTATCAGTCTTCTAGAGGGGACTGAAATTTACTGGAATAGGTGATTTTAGTTTTTTATTGACCAAAGTTGAGGAAATTTTCACTTTGTTTTCACTCATTAGGATTTACATGTTTTTGCTTCGTGTAGTTGTTAGGGAAAGCAAGGATTGTTTGTTCTTAGTACAACCGTGTTTGGAAAAAATACTGCTTCTAAGAAACTTTGTTCTTGTTAAAAATGTGGATGCTTTTTTTTCTGTACATTGAAAAATTTTCATACACTGTCAAAGATCATAACAAGGAAATAGCCTTTTGAAAATAGGAGCTGTTAATTATAAACTGTGTAATGCACTGGCATATTTCAAAGAATGATAGAGGAAAGTTTTTGTATAAAATAGGACTGTGAGAATGTGTTTGATCTAATTGGTAACATGTAGTAGGCAGAGTGAAGCACTGGAAAGACATCTTATCTCTTTTTGGAATGGAAGGAAGGAAAAGGGTAGCATCTGTAGCTTTATCAAAGATATCCACTTCTCTGTAGCAAATGTATCAGCATGTGTAAAGAGCAACTTTGAGGCCTGAGAGGCTTTATTTGCAGATTGTATAAGTAAATATATTAGTTTTCAACTTCATCATGTAGATTCTGTGGGATTTTTTTTCCCAGTGTGAGTGTAGGCCACAGTGTAGTGCACTTAAGCCTGCAGACAATTTGCCTCAGACAATGATCTCTGAGAAATAGCCTGTGCATCTTTAGTTTACCTGAAAGAACAATAGTAAAGGGTATGTGTTTTACTCCAATATTTTCTGTTACTTTAAGTGTTGATAGTAGATATATCTTTAAGAAGGCCTGAAAGATTGTTAAAGCATTGTCTAATTTTTATTTACAAAAAAATGTTTGTTCAGAAACTTACTGTGTGGATACATGATCTTCAGAGGCCTCTTGATGCTGATAAAATACAGATGAGGTTACCTTAGATTAATTGCATGGGTTTTGTGTTTTGGCTTTGGTCACTGTTTCCCACGATTTAAACCAATTGGAAATAAAGGTCTTATTTTGAACCTCCTTAAAATATCTTTTTTTTTTTTTTTGTAAGAAAGGTTGTTACATAGAAAAAAAAAAGCTGTTAAAGACATGGAAATGTCTGTTGTGAGCTTTTAGCCAATCTAATCTTCTTGTTGATAGTGTGATGAGGACCTTTACCCATGCTAGCACTTTCTTGATGGTCTTGCATCAAGTGTCATTACGGTGATTTAATCCTTTTTTTTTTGGTTTTTTTTTACTGTAATCTTAGTGTAATTTTACAGGAAAGCAGCATGATAGTGTAGACACAACTGTCACAAGAAGGTGTTGGTGTAGCTCTCATTATTTATAGTACCAAGACATTTAAAAATAAAAAAGTATTTGTTATAACAATAACTATTCAATTTCACTTACAGCGGAGATTATTGAGCCTTCAAGAAGGTTATTTACCATACAAGAACAATTCTGCTGTAGGGAATGAATGCGGAGCATTCCAACTTCAGTTTCTGTACCACTAAGCCTCCTTGTTTCTTGCTATAGCTGATTTGTGTTTTTTGCACACCTTAGGAGACTAAAAGTCAGTTACAGTCTTCTCCTGTGCAAGTCAGAAGAACTTTGAGTAAATATCACACTGAGTAGAATTTAGAGAAAGTATCTATTCTAAGATAGTCAGTCCAAGTGTTCACACAATATTGTATTTTCATTCCTTTACTTCAGAAACTGGTCTTGTTAACTGTTAAGCTTTTGACAACTTATCTAACAGTCATGGTCATTGTTCAGTATTACAAAAACTGAAGGTTACTTAAAAGACAAGTTCTACTAGGAAGTGCATTATGTGGAAATTCTATTGGAAGAAATTAATAATAGATTTTTTACAAGCATTTGTAAGTGATCAGTAATTTTCAGAAACTATTGGAAGAGATGTGTAAATTTTTATTTGGTGATTCTCATATCTCTCCATATTTCTATAGCTGGAAATGGAGAATTCTTTCTAACTTGGTATTTATAATAACTCACCTTAAGCTTATTACTTAAGTGGTGTTGCAGTTTCCTTGTTCAAATTGGCCATGATTGTAGAAAGTTATTGGCTAAGGATGCAGAAAGTTATTTTTAACAAGACAGTGTGAAAGAGGGAGTCAGCATGGCTTCACCAAGGGGAAATCCTGTTTGACCAACCTGATAGCCTTCTATGAGTGCATAACTGGCTGGCTAGATGAGGAGAGAACAGTGGGTGTCATCTACCTTGACTTCAGCAAGGCTTTTGACACTGTCTCCCACAACATCCTCATTAGAAAGCTCAAGCACTGTGGCTTGGATGAGTGGACAGAGAGGTGGATCGAGAACTGGCTGAATGACAGAGCGCAGAGGGTGGTGATCAATGGCACAGAGTCGAGTTGGAGGCCTGTGGCCAGTGGAGTTCCACAGGGATCAGTTCTGGGGCCAGTCTTGTTCAACATCTTCATCAACGACCTGGATGAAGGGACAAAGAGTACACTCAGGAAGTTGACTGATGACACCAAGCTGGGAGGACTGGCTGATTCCCCAGAAGGCTGTGCTGCCATTCAGCGGGATCTCGACTGGCTTGAGAATTGGGCAGAGAGGAACCTCCTGAGGTTCAACAAGGACAAGTGCAGGGTCCTGCACCTGGGAAGGAACAACCCCATGTACCAGTACAGGCTGGGGGTCGAACTGCTGAGGAGCAGCTCTGCATAGAGAGACCTGGGAGTCCTGATTGAATATGAGTCCTCATTAAATATGAGCCAGCAATGTGCCGTCGTGGCCAAGAAGGCCAATGATATCCTGGGATGCATCAAGAAGATTGTGGCCATCAGGCGAAGGGAGGTTGTTCTCCCCCTCTCGTCTGCCCTGGTGAGGCCTCCTCTGGAGTCCTGTGTCCAGTTCTGGGCTCCTCAGCTCAAGAGGGACAGGGCCAGCACAGGGCCACCAAGATGATCAGGGGACTGGAACTTTCTTCCTTATGAGGAAAGGCTGTGGGAACTGAGGGTATTTAGTCTGGAGAAGAGGAGATTGAGGGGAGATCTTAACACTTATAAATATCTAAAGGGTGGGTGTCAGGAGGTTGGGACATCTCTTTTTTCTATAGTAGATAGCAACAGGGCAAGGGGTAGTGGGATGAAGCTGGAACACAAAATTTCCACTTAAATATAAGAAAAAACTATTTTACTGTTCAGGTGAGGGAGCAGTGGAACAGACTGCCCAGAGGGGTTGTGGAGGCTCCTTCCTTGGAGGTCTTCAAGACCCACTTGGACATATTCCTATGTGACCTGATCTAGGTGAACCTGCTTCTGCAGGGGGGTTGGACTAGATGATCTCTAAAGGTCCCTTCCAACCCCTACCATTCTGTGATCCTATGAAAGAAATTTAAAAGGGATCATTACTTGTTTGTCATAAAATGTTATCTCTGGAACTGAGCCTCATATCTGTTAAGAGAAATGTTCACTCTTTGAGTGACTTACATTAATATGATATGGAAAACATCTCTCTAGTACTGGGATGAGAAGATACTCAGTTGGTTTGACATCTCATTAATTCAAAAGCATAAAGGAAATAGATATAAGACCCTGTGAAACCAAGTAATTTAGACAGTGGTAAAATGAGGACTCTCTAATATTCAGAATTTTGTTAAATTTCCAGTTTTTATATAATGTACATATTTTCAAAGTTAAAATAGGGTTAAAATAGCTTATTTAATATGATCTTTCAAAGAGTTGGATTGTTGTAGAAATTTTGTTGCCTTCTTTTCCTAACTTGACTCCTGCTTTCTTCCCTTTCGCCCCATGCAAAAAAAAAAAGCAAGACAAGCTTTAATTGGTTAGTCAAAGTAAATCAGATTTTGTTAGCCTAGATCTCAAGAACTTAACATTTATTTTTATGAGGCATTTCAGAAATTAAGATAGAAAATAGGCCACATTATCACCTCATTCAGGGAAAAGGTGAAGTATAAACTCAGTCCTTACTAGGTGCTAAGGATCTAAGTCATGTGTCTAGATGTTTTGATTGAAGTGACTCAGTGTACAAGAAGTCTTTTGTTTTGATATACCATAGAATCAGAATGATTTGGGTTAGAAGGAATCTTCAAAGATTATTTAGTGCATGCTTCCCTTCTGTGGGCAGGGCCATCTTTCTTCAGACCAGGTTGCTCAAAGTCCTGCCCATTCTGATCTTGAACACTTCACATAGGTCATTCAGCTTCTCTGGATAAGTTATTACAGGATCTCACCACTCTCACTGTAAAAATACGTCTTTCCTTTGTCCAATCTAACATAAAAAAACCACCACTTTTATGTCTAAAAGTTTTAAACTTTTTTTTTTTTTTTCCACAGATTTACAGACTGGTAGGAGTTCGAAGGGATCTCTAAAGATCACTCAGTCCAACCTCTCCCTGAAGAAGCAGGTCCACCTAGATTAGGTCACACAGGAACATGTCCAGGCAGGTTTTGAAAATCTCCAGAGAAGGAGACTTCAAAACCTCCCTGGGCAGCCTGTGTCAGGGCTCCCTCACTCTTACAATAGAGAAGTTTAAACTTAAATGGAACTTCTTGTGGTCCAGCTTTTGTCCATTACCCCTAGTTCTATCACTGAACACTGCAGAAAAGTGTTGCCTCATCCTCTTGACGTACACCTTTCAAACACTTGATAAGGTCCCCCCTCAGTCTCCTTCTCCAGACTGAACAGTCCAAGGTCCCACAGCCTTTCCTCATAAGAAAGATGCTGCAGTCCCCTGATCATTTTGGTGGCCCTGAACTGGACTCTCTCTAGAAGTTTCTTGTCTCTTTTGACCTGTAGAACCCCACTAGCCACAGGTGTCCATTTTGATCTATTGATCACCACCCTCTGAGCTCTGTTATTCAGTTGGCTCTTGATCCACTTCAGTGTCCACTCATCCAATGCACACTGCCTGAGCTTTTCAATGAGTCTCAAAAGCCTTGCTCAAGCCAAGGTAGATGACATCCACTGCTCTCCCTCCCTTCATCTAGCCATACAGTTATACTCTCATAGAAAGCTATCAGGTTGGTCAAACAGAATTTCCCCTTGGTGAATCCATGTTGAGTCTAATCCACAACTGTCTGTTCCTTCCTGTGTTTTGAGATGGCATCTAGGATGCGTTTTTCCGTCACCTTTCCAGGGATGGAGGCAAGGCTGACTGTAGTCTCCTGGATCCTCTTTCTTGCGCTTTTTGAAGAATGGAGTGGCATTGGCCTTTCTCCAGTCCTCAGGCACCTCACCACCTCACTTTTTTTTTTTTTCTTTTCCTCCAATTTAAAACCATTGGGCCTTGTCCTGTCACTACAGGCCTTACTAAAGAGTCTGTCCCCATCTTTCTTGTAAGCCCTCTTTACATATTGAAAGTCTACAATAAGATAAGCCTGAGCCTTCTCCAGACTGAGCATCCTCAAGTTGTTCAAACTTTCTTTGTAGGAGAAATTCTCTGGCCCTCTGATTTCTGTGCCCTCCTGGATCTAGTCTGACAGATCCATGCCTGTCCTGTACTGGGACCTCCAGAGGTGGATACAGTACTGCAGGTGGGGTCTCACCAGAGTGAAATAGAGGAGTCTCGTCCTTCAACTTGCGGGCTGCACTGCTTTTGATGCAGCCCAGGATATGAGTGGCCTTCAAGGCTGCAAGCTCTGGTTCATGTCTAGTTTTTCATCTACATGTATCTCTGCATTCCATGTTGATCTACTAGTAATTCATTCATCCCCCGCTGTGAATTGATACTGGCAGTTGTTCTAACCCATGTGTAGGCTCTTGCACTTGGCCTTGTTGAGCTTAGTAAGGTTCACATTGGGCCCACTCTTCAAGCCCATCAAGGTCCCCCTGGTTGGCATCCCTTCCCTCCAGCTAATCAATTGCACCCATCAGCTTCAAGAGACCCACAGAAGTGCTGAGAGGACAATCAATCACACTGTCATGGATGAAGGTGTTAAATAGTACTGATTCCCAGTATGGACCGTAGGGGAACACCACTCATTACTGGTTTACACTGGACACTGAGCCACTGATTAACTCTTTGGGCACAGCCATGCAGCCAATTCCTTACCTGTCTACTAATCCATCCATCAATTCTGTATCTCTCCAGCTGAGCAGCAAGGATGTTATGTGGGATCATGTCAAAAGCCTTACAGGCGGTGTGGGTGACATCTATAGTTCTTCCTTTATCTGCTGATGCAGTCATTTTTAATTGAAGTAACTCAATTTCTGGAAACCCATTGTTTTCCTTTGCAAAACCTTCAATGGAAAGTGTGATCAGTGTAACCAAGTCCTCTCCATCCCACCTTTCTGAACTGTTTTTGATGGTGCATTTACAAACCAAATACTAATTTAAAGTTGTCTTTGCTGCCCCTCTCAGTTCTCCATACACTTTGTAGAAAAAAAGGTTATGGGTAGATGGGAGACTTGAATTAGAATAAATTAATTTCTCATTCAGTCACTTTATTACTTTTTTTCCCCTTTGATTTTTTTCATCTCTATCCACTCATTCGTAATTCCCATTTTCAGTGGAACTTTTGTCAACTCTATCAAAGTTGTTCATTTTCTGAACATTCAGGTATCCTTGTCACAAAATCAATTTTTTCTTATACTTTCTCTTAATTATGTGATGAACCAGTAACCTCCAGGCTCTTTGGAGGATGTTTCTACCTACTGTTATTTGTGCTTACTTAGGATATTCTGAGTAATACAAACATGTTATTGATAATTATTGATTACTCTTGTGCTACCTAATTTCTGAAAATGACCCATGGCATTGGAAAAGGTGGCTTTAGCATAGGGATGGGTTTTGTCAACTTTATAGCAATGGATAATTTGTTTCTTTTTGTCAGTATTAACTTAGCAATGATCTGGAACATGTATCTGGGTCGTGATGCAAAGAAATGTCTTAAAACCTACAATCTTCTGTTGTGTGTATGTAGATGTCAGCTGTAGGGTCAGCGTTCAGTTTTGTTTGGCCACAAAGCACATGATGCCCACATGAACTGCTGCACACAGTATATAGTTTAGATGGTTATATTAGGTGATGCCTGTTTTCAGGTGTTGGTCATCTTATAGTGAGGCTGAAACAAAACAGTAGATTTTGTTTCTATCCTTTAGTACTTATTTCCTTTCCACTGATATTTTCTGCTAGGATTTAAGCTTCCTTTTCTCTTGATGAGAAACTTGAGAGACAAGAAAAGGCCTACACAAATGCCAGATTGGCATGTGATTGATTGGCAGACCAGTTCAAAATCACCTTTTTTTTTTGGACTGGCTGCTTCTGGGTTAGAGGGCAGACTGCCTACGTGTGTGATATTTGCACCTTCTGCCCCTTACTTACCGAGATTGATTTGGGATTGTGGGTGATATAAGTCTTAGGATGGCTTGACTATTTTAGGATATGGTTTAGAGTGTAAGCTCTCAGGTGAGACTGGTGTATACTTTCTGTAAAGAGGGTTAAATGTTATTTCTGACACTGATAAATTATATTCTTCTTTTATGAAGTCAGACTTTGGATGACAAAATGTTTTGCTGTCTTGAGACAAGGCGAATATTGAAACTAAAAAATCACAACCAACCAAAAAACCCCAAGCCTGGAGATAGCAACTATCTGGTGGCAGTGTTTATGAAAATTCTGGCCAGATGAATTTCATAAATTCAGTGTTTTATAGACAAGATGCTGCTTTTTTTCCTGTTCCAAACCCAGAAATCACCGGAAACCAGTAGGAGTATATTGTCTTCTAGTTGTTTTTTTGTTTATTCATTTGTTTTTTCCTGTATTAAAAATTACCTTTTCGAAAAGTCACTTTTAAACTCAAACTCCTGTTACTCTTTGAAAGTATTTTGGTGTACTATATATGTGAAGTGAGCAGTATCTAAATGACTGCATTCTACACTGGATGTTTTTTTATTCCACTGTTTAATATTATTCACGTATGGATACATATTATCACAACTTATCATTTTTTCCTCTTTATAGGTCCTGCTGGGGACTTGCATCTGGCCTCAATGTGAAATTAAGGTAGAAAAACACATCTACATATGTGTTTGCTATTAGGATTTAGTATTTTCACTGGTCATGCCTGAAGAGTGATGTTCGTCTCTAGATGGCTAACTGCCAGGAAATATAAATGATTGTCCTAGAAGTCAAGCCTCTCTCCTATTTACTGGAGTGAAAATCACCTCCAGATATCGACGGAATATCAACTACAGAAAATGCTTCACGTTATAAGGATGCCAACCACCTAGATTCATGCGCCCTATCTGTACAGTTGTTGTGGATGGTTTGCCATCTGAAAGCTCCTCAAGCTCTTATCCAGGCCCTGTATCTGTTTCTGAAATGTCTCTGCTACATGCTTTGGGTCCAGTGCAGACCTGGCTGGGACAAGAGCTAGAGAAGTGTGGCATTGATGCCATGATTTATACTCGGTATGTCCTCAGTCTTCTGCTGCATGATAGCTATGACTACGACCTGCAGGAACAGGTATTTACTTATTTTAGATGTTGTCCAGTGAAAGTGAGTTTTTGTATCAGTTATGTTTTGTGTATTATACATGGGCATGGCTCAGATGCGGGGCTGGTTGTCTTTCATTGTGTGGGTGGAAGGGGGTTAACCACGTGGGAATCGTTTGATGGGCGAACTGAGATTAATGTAGTTACTTTGCTGTATGAGCAATTACATTAAAGAAAATTTTCACATTGCTACAATTAATACCACAATTATTAACATTAGAATGTTCTGTGTCATAAATGCAGACCTTCAGTACCCCTGAGTATAAGGTTAATTTAATACTGAAACATTAAAAAACTAATGTAACTCTTGTAAACTGTGTGTCAAGTTGGCCTGCTTCACAGTAGCTTGTAGATTCCCTATCACTTCACATGGATTTAATCTTTCTCAGTAGAAAAAAAAAGGGTTTTTTTAATAGTATGGATGTGTTTCAGATACATTATTGCACGTACATTATTTATATTGTCAAAGAGAGTGTTAATGATGAATTCTGATAAAAGGCATGCAAAAGAAATACAAAGAAGAATTTCTTCACTGTGAGGGAGCACAGGAACAAGCTGTCCAGATGAGTTGTTGAGTCTCCTTCTCTGGAGACATTCAAAACCCACCTGAATGAGCTCCTTTGTGACCTACTCTAGGTGGTCCTGCCCTGGCAGGGGGTGGTTGGACTAGATGATCTTTTGAGGTACCTTCCAGCCCTTGAGTTTCTGTGACAGTTGGCTCTTAAGTCAAAAAAGGCAGGAGAAGAAAAGTGAATCTGGGTGTCAGATGGGCACAAAGTTATTACTGTTACCATGGATTTTGTATGCCCCTAGAACATACTTTTCAGTCCTGATTTCACCTCTTTTTTTCTAACTTTGATTTGTCTGCATCATCAACCTATATAAAAATACTCTTAAGAGTGGGGTTTTCTGGATGTAGGACTCGAGGTTAAAGTGTTTCCAACAAGGGATTAGGAAGCTGTTGATCATAGACTTCATCTTACAAGGTGGCTCTGATTACAATGTGAAGGAAGGAAAGCAAATACTTCTTATTTGATGGCTTAATTATTAGCTCTTTTTTTCTTACTGCTGTTTTGGTTATGCTTCACTCATTGCTACCTAACTACTTCAGAACTTTCATTTTTTTATAGTTTAAAAATCAAGCAGGAACAGGGCTGGGTATTGTGGAATAGATGCAAATGTAGCTGAAGCAGAAAAAAATTTGTCAGGTGCTGTCAGTTTCTGAACTCCTACCAACTATTACTGTGCATAAAAGCTTTCATGTGTCTGTTGTGTAAGACAAACTTTTATGTGCAAAAGTAATTTTTGTTCAAAAGTTTATCTGGCAACAGTGGAAGTCATCAGGAACAGCCTCATGATTAATAATAATTTAAAAACCCACACTTGCAAGCACTCTTTGGAATGTACTTTGGCAGTGAACTTATTTAGGTCTTGCTCAGGCATAAATAGCTATATTTTAGAAGAGGACAGAATAAAGTTCCAGAACCTATTTGAAAGGAGAGTGTGAGGTGAGGACAGGGAAAAAGAAATTGAGACCACACCAGAATTTGAGGATCTTTAGATAGTCCTGTGGCCTTGGGGGAAAATGAAGACTTGTTTCTTTTTTGGTCCATTTTAGAATGTAGTCATAACTGAAGTGATAATACGAAGTGCCAACATTAGTTTGCTTCTTGCAAAGCCTGATCAAAAGAAGGGTAACTGTATTATGAAAACCTCATTCAGTTTACTTCCTGTTTTGATACTTTAACTGGATGTCTTGTGGGTTGAGAGCAGAGCTTTAAGGAATGTTTCTGTTCTTTTTCCAATTTGATTATCTGAACCTGATGAGACAGAGGAAGATACCACATGCTGGCAGGGTAGCCAGAACCTGTGTTGCTGAGTGGGTGCTGTAGTAGAAACATAGAGGGAGCCTTCAGAACAACACGGACATTAGAAGAAGCTGAACGTTTCTTTTCTACCTTCTCCAGTTTGATCCTACTTATACTTCTATTGCATTTGTTCCCTTTACTTCAAATAACTTCTCTGAATTTGATGATGAAAAGGCCAAATTTAAGGAGTCTTTGTCTTATGAATATCTGTATAAATCATCTTCATTAGAAGTGTTGTAAACTGAAGTTAAGATGGTCCTTAAAATTTTTCCACCTTGGCATGTTGATGACATCATTAGCACTGTTTTAGTCACTTCAGAGAGCCTCCTTCCATGCTTGCTTTATAGTGTTCTGGTGTCATCAACTGTAGCAGGGAAATGGAACTCTGAAGGCCTGGACTGAGGTACTGTCAGGTAAGTACAGAAAGATCTAAAATTAAATGAATGAAAAATCATACCCAAGCTTTCTAGGCATACCCAGCTATTCTAGATATCAGTGTTATTGTGTTATCAATCACTTTTGTTTACACTTAAAATAAGAATTTCAAAAGAATAAGGGAGTCTTGATTAACTAGATCTTCAGGGTAATTTTTTACAATAAGCAGGATGTTCCATTCTGGTTTGTTAGTGTATTATATATGATTTCTAGTCTTGGTTGTGCTGCACACTTCTGTCTTCAGTTACTTGTTCTCTCTTTGTCCAGTAGTATCTGTCTCTGTAGTGAGGTAGTTTGATATGTGGATAGAAGATAAAATGTGCTTGAAGGTTTGATTTGTGGGGTTGTTTGGATTTTTTCTTTGTTTTTTAGGTTTTTTTAGTGTATGAGTTGGGTTATTTGGGAATCTTTTGTTGGAGGCTTTTTTTATTTTATTATTACTGTTAGTTACATGCCTTGCTCAATTAGCATGGTCTCTGTTGGGTATCATTATGTGGAGGCAAGTTTAATATCACAAAACAATAGAGTAGTAAGTCATGAGTTTTTAGAGAGTCTTTATAGCTTTTTGCAAGTTCTCATGTAGGAGGCACTGAAGGGAAATCCAGTAGAGAAAAGAGCTGAAAGTAAAACCCTGATAGTTTGCAATCAAGTTTTACTCAAGTATTTGCAGTTTTATCTTGAATTGTTGGCTTAAGTTGAAATATCAGTTACATTTTTGGGAGAATTAATGAGCAGATATGTTTTGCCCAGTTATGTTCCAAAGTACTGGAGAGCCTTCAAGAGACCATTCAAGAAAGAAATCTTGTTTATAGTGAATCACACTGTGGTACCAAGATCTTCCAAAGCTGCTATGGCTATACTGTATACATAACTATCAGGAATTACCATAACACCTTGTAGTGGGTCTGGGATGATAGTGATTTTCCACAGCAGCTCTTGCAGTGCTGTGCTTACTGTTGGTATCAATATTATGACTACTGCTTGCACAGCATCAGGGCTGTCCCTCCAGCATTCTTTCCCTCACCTTCACCAATAGCTGTGGGTGGGCACAGTCTTGGGAGGGGCCAGGGCCAGAACAGCTGACCCAGGCTGACCAAGGAGATATTCCATACCATATGACTTCAGCTCAGTAATATAAACTGGGGGAGAAGAGCAGGAAGGCGAGGCAAGATTCATTTCTGGCCTTCCAAAAGCAACTGCTAAGCGTCCTGAAGCCCTGCTTCTTGGGAGGTGGTCGAACATCACTGCTGATGGGAAGTAGAGAGTAACAGCTTTATCTGCTTTTGCTTTGCTTCCCGCACGCGCAGCTTTGCTGTTAATTAAACTGTTTTTATCTCAACCCATGAGACTCCCATCTCCCACCTGCTGAGGAGGTGGGGGATAGAGTGGTGTGGTGGGCACCTGGCATCCAGCCAGGGTCAAACTACCACAGCCTTTTGGTGCCCAACGTGGGGCACGATAATAGCAGTTTTACATTAAATGCATTGTAATTACAGTAAGCCAATGAGTGCAAAGTTCCTGTGCTGGTCATGGAGCCTTGCCGTAATGCAGCTTATCTTTCACTTTGTAATGTTTAGGAACATGCTGCTACTAACACTGCGCTCTAACCTTGATAGTTGGCTGTATGATTTTGTGAAAAGGATGAAAGGGCCTGGGAACATGATGGCCCAAATAATAGTTGTGAGTCTCGTTCTGTTACTGATGGATTTAGTGTGCTGTGGGAGCTATCTTATGGAGGTCGTGGGGCAACGCACCTCTTTCCCCTAAACTCGGACTGATGTAGACAATTTTGTTATACAGACTTCCCAGATCCTTAGTCACCCTTATATGAGAGTTGTAATATTACTAATTATTATGGCTGGTATATTGCATATTTTGTGGAGTCTGGACTCATCTGGGTATCAGGACAAATTTGGGATGGAAAGGTGTTAAAATGCCTCCTGAAGCCGCCAGTCCCTGGGTGGCAGGGTGTGTGGGTGAATTTGAGCAAATTCCTAGGATGGTTATCAGCTCCTGTAACTTCTTAGGGCTCAGCTTTTTCTTTTATTTTCCCTCTGCCCCCTGTTTATGATACTGCTGGTGGAGCTCTTTCAGATTTCTTTTTTCCCCCAACATCGACTGATGCAAGAGAGAGTACAAAGACTACAAATTGGGTTGCACATTTTCCTTGATTACTGTGACACAGCAGGTTGTTTGTAGAAACAGTTTGGGGTTTTTTTGTGGCTGATTAGTTGAGATCTGTCATGTCAGAAGGCAAGTCTGGACTTCAGGTGAAGATTTGCCAAATTTTTTTTCTTCACGCGCTTCCCCCCCCCCCCCCCTTTTTTTTTTCCTCCTTTTCTTTTTTTCCCTCCTAGAAACAAAGTTATCTTGTTCTTACAGTTTCTGGAGAACATGACTATGTGTACATAGTCAAAATAACTGAGGGAATCTGTTGAGACAAGTTATATAACATGGTGTTATGGTTTTTTTTTTTTGTTAGTTTTGTTTCTTTAAGATTTGAGGCCTATCACTGGTCTCTGCTCAAAATTATTAGAACCTAGTAATGTTTTATTCTGAGGCAGATGGCCTTCAAACAGACTTTTGCTCTGTTAAGTAAAACCTTATAAAATTGGTACAAATCTGCTGGTAAGACTGTGCAGAATGTTTCTGTGAAGTATATATGCTTTCATCATTTGCATTTTTACTGGTTTTTGTCTTGGAATAAAGATTAAGTTGAGGAGAAAAACTCATAAGGACCCATAGAATTGCTGTTGGGAGACCTCTGAACTTTGTGAGACAGACTTTTGACTTCACACTAGATGGACTTTTTCCTATTTTTTATTTTAAATCAGAATGCCTTGCTCTTAATTTCCTAATATTATATTAACTAGGTGCTTTTAAGGCTTCTGAATGTTATTTAAATGCTAATTAGAAGTATATTTGTAGATACATGTGTTCTCAAAGCAGTTTGTGATATAGTAAATATTGCATTAAGATTGTCATCTGTGTGAAGTAGAAAGGATTGCAATAAAACATATTTTTTGTGAAACATTATTTCATTTACCTTATTTGTACAATATTAAAATCAGTGTTCTGTGGTGTGTCTTTCGTATGCTATTCGTAAGCATATCGTTTTTTGAATTTAACAAGATCATGTGGATTTTTTTCTGGAGACTCTTCTTCCTTTTGAAGGGGTGGATCTTTATTTGAAGAAGACCCAACAGCTAGACACTCTGTGAGATAACGGCTTTGTTTTTAAGTGTTTGGTCATGCAATGTGGAGGTCTAAATGCATTTGTTATGCATACTTCCCATATCAAGTGTCTTGTGTTGCTTTTGATCTGTTTCTTTCAACTCATTTTTTGAAAGTTTGTATTTTTTTCTGACTCCCAAAAGTAAGAATCCTTTTCAAAGGTTTTTTTTTTTAAATTATTTTTAAAGATATTATTTTCCGAACTCTTGAGAATGAAGTAGATGTTTTTCTTCTGTGATCAACATGAGATTTTTTTTTCCCTTTTGATTTCTACGAGGGAAGGTTTTGTTCATTATTTGTAGACCAACCATTCACATAATCTTTACATGGAGGGATAGAAAAAGTCTTCAGAATGATAGCTGCACATTTGCTGACTGTCTGATCATAGTGTTTATTCTTGCTTTTTTATCATTAGTACATATTTAAAGTCCAAAATGTAGTTTGTTTTTTTTATATTAAGAGGTAGTGGAAAAGAGACCTCAGACCATATGGTAAATTTGAGGTATTTACTCTGTGGATTTATTTCTGTAGAATGCTTTTGGCTGATCACCTTGAACTGGGATGAGAGTATCATTGCGAATGGTTTTCTATTTGGGTAGTGTGTGCTGGTGACATGGGACACTTTTTGCTGACAGCACTTGTGATGTACCTGCTAGGTTCCAAGATCCATTTGAACTTGGGAGTTTGTTCTCTCTGCCATTCCATGTTAACCCAGTAGAGGGACCCGATGTCTAGATTTATAGTCTAGTAATAGATTTTTAGTTTCTCACATATATATTTTAGGGGCACAAGAAGATGTGTTTTGTGTTGAAGTGAAAATCTCATCCATAACCTGCAGTAGAAGGGGAAATGAGGATTTGGTCCTGTGCACTACGCTGACCCTGTATTAAATGTTAGTGTGGTTGGTATGCCTGTTTAACAAAAGATGACAATGCAGGTGAAACCCAGTTTTTAAAAAATGCGGAGTATAGTTCAGTTACAATAGAATAACACTGTGTGACTGCACATAAAGTTTCAAAGTTAACCAGAAATATGTAGAAATAAATTTCTTGAATGCAAACCATTTTCAGTTTCATTTGTTTGTGTTACTTAAGCTGTGCAATGTTCCTGTAGGAACAGTTTTTTACATTTTTAACCTTATTTTTTAATGATTATCCAAACTACATATGTAAAATTCAAGCTGTGGCAACTTCTGTATGAAGAAAATAATAGTTCAGTAGGAGAAGGAAATGTGAGACCAAGGCTTCTGCTTGTACTTTTTTATATGATTAATTTGAAATCCTATGAGTATACAATTGTGTTTATGTTTGCAGGGTTGGGAATAAACTCCCTCTTCATATGTAAACATGTAAACTGAAGATAGAGCAGATTCATCGGAAGACAGAGCAGATTCATCATATTTAGGAAACAGTGCTATATCCTTAAGTCAATATACCCATTAAGCATATTTATTATTAATAGAAAACAGTTAAAGTTTTGTAAAAGCTTTTATAAGTGACTAACTGAAGATTCTAAGACTGACATATTGAAACTTTAGAAAATAAATCATTTGTATACAATATTAACTTGGTGAGAAAAACGGGCGATGTGAGTACCTCTTCAATTAAGAAGTGGAAAATGACTAGAACAGTTTTACTGTTGAAGGCACGTGCCTCAGAAAACTCTCAGATACTCCCTCTGAACTGCTGGATGTGCAGCATGGTAGAGCCTCTTGTTTTCAGTTGCCCAGCTGACTGGTGATTCCCACAGTGCAATGAGTTTTGTCCTGTGAATTGTTTGGTGTGTGAAGAACATCTGCATCTATAGCTGTTTGGCAGGTGCTGAAGGTATTTCTGTTGGGTTCTTTGCAAGTCCTGTCAGTACAAGAGCTTCCAGCCAAAGTTCGTGTAACAGTTCTGACCAATGCAACTCAAGTTCTTAGTGGTGCAGTGTCTCTGTGGAACTTAGTCTTTTTTGTTTGTTTTCTTTCTTTAACAAAAAAGTTTCCTATTTTTTAATTGGTTTTTGGCCTTGTTAATTATGAGATGTCTGTGCTGCTCTGTATTTCTGTCTTGGTGGCTGACAGATGTGGGATGGGTTTGGGATATCTCAGACTGCTCATTTGTATTTGCTGTTCTCTAGTGATAGGAGTTGCAGTAGCAGGGATTGGAACTCAGTAATAGGCTCTCAGGGTCATTATATTTGCACAAACTGGACAGTTTTCAGGGTAGTCAGCCTAAACTGATATGTCAGTGCAAAAGAAAAGTATTTCTTCTCAAGGACTATGGTTATCTGAGAATTTTTTCTTTCAGACTGTCTTCTGCCTTTGTACCAGTGTGAGAGATCATGTTGAAATGCTGATTCCTTTGCAAATGTGTCTGTTCCAATATGAGAAACATCCATTGCAGGACATCAAACTTAAGTAGACTCTCTGGTGCTTATCTTATGTATTGTGCTATTAAAGTAGGCACATCTATAATGTAGTTAAAATGTTAACATTAGCTTCTGCTCTTAATAATCAAAGCTGTTGTTTAAGACAGTACTGTATTACCTTTTGTGACTTCTGAATAGCATTTAATGCTTAGTTATGGTATCTCCCAGTCATGCAAAAAGTATAACAGAATCACTTTTTTTATTTTTATGGCTACTAATGTGTTCTTACAAAGTCTTACATAATGCCAGGCTGGTTAGTCCTTCTAACAGTCAACATTTATTTGCCCCCATCTCTGTGCTCATACAATTGTACTATTTGAGATTCTGGGGTTAGCTGAGATGCCTCCTTGGTGTTCTTTGTACAGTAGAATATTGCATAACAGTACATTTGCCACATGTATCAAGCATAGATGCAACAGAGCTACCATAAATGCTGTGAAATAACTTCTCCAGTCATAACATGTTCCTTTTGGGTATCTGACTGTAGTGGCAGTTTCTTTTGAGTTCTTGGCTTTATTTTCTGCCATATAGGTCAGATGTGCAAGTAAAATGATGTCTTTGTAGGTCTTAGTAGCTGTAGCTTTACTAAATTTTTTTTTTTCTTTTTCTTTTTTCTTTTTTTTTTGCTATTACTTTAATGGGAAAATTCTACAGGCATCCTGCTCAACAAACATAGGATTTCAACAGATGCAGCATTTGCATGTTCTCTCGCTCTTGGGAGTGGGTGTGATCAAATTTCTTCTGCTTGGTTTCAGCCTAGAGTAACTTCTAATTAGCAAACGACACATTCACTGCCCTTTCAAGTTGTTAGAACTATAAGCAAGAGTTTGTAACTGACAGGAACTCAGATTACAGGATTTTATACTCAGACTGTATTGTTTTTGATAGGTAGAGTTCTTCCCTGCTTGCAGATAGTGTAATCATCAGTCCTGAATACTTAAAGGACCTTGAAGGACCTTGCATGATGTGGTGTGATACATTGTCAGCTGTTCTGTTACAGTCCAGCTGCATAAGAGTGTAATGTTCCAGTTATAGCAAGTGGAAAGGAGTTGACTGTAGTGGTTAGATGGTTCTCTGGCTTTTCACAAAACATCCAAGATGAATTACTTCACTGGTAATCCTTGGCTTTGCAGTAATTATCTACTATTAAGTAATGTGTTCCAGTTGTCTCCATTCTGTGGTAACATGGCTTTTGACGTTGGAAAAACTTGTGCTGCTCTCTGAAAGTGTATATACCTGCTGTTTGTTGAACTTATGGCCCGTGTCCTTTGAAGAATATATACTGAGCTTGTGACACTATTCTTGTCTTCTCTTCTGAATTGTCTTGCTTATGTAATATCTCGTTATCTTTGGGTCTGAGGCAGCCTGTGAGGAATGTCTGAGCTGATCCTGGCCCATTATAGACCTTTCTTAGTAATTATGAGATGGAATGTCTCATAAAAATTTTCTCAAGCAATTATGAAAACTTATATATCTCTGCAGCTCTAAGCAATCAGTGTGGGTTTTTTTTCTGATTCTCAGTTTAGATGAAGTATTTTTCTCAGGGAAGATAATTTAAAGTATTTATACAGTCTGCATTGCATAATTTTAAAGGTGAAATACATGTGTGATCTGTTCCAGTTTTCCCCAAATTCTGCATTGTGAGATCCTAGAGGCAGTGAAGACCCACTCCATTTTGGATATGATTTATGGCTATTTTCTTCATTCCCTGTCTATACAAACATCTCAAGAGCTGCTTTTTGGAGTTCTTCGAAAACTTTCTTGCAGTGCATAATGGTTCATACATGTCTACCTGAACATTGCATTGCATTTATTTAGACATCAATGCTTTGAAAAGTTGTTGCCAGGAGAGACCAGCATTGCTGGTCTCAGATTATATAGTCTTTGTTTCATTTATTCATTGTAAACCTTAACAGTTGTCGCTGACTTTTGAGATACAGTGATAACAGACTTAAGCAGGGGAATTTTTGGGACTGTGTATTGATACTTTGGAATTATTTTGCATATGTTTGTGAAGAGAGTACGTGAATGCATGCCTTTGGAAAATGCTGCTGGCTTTAAATGAGGCTATTCTCAAAAGTAGTTCTGCCAAAACATTTTGAACTTTGTGGCATCTGGTACAATCCAGGACTACAGTATAGCAGTTGATTTTTTTGGAGTATTTTGAATTATTGATTTTTAGTGTCTTTAAAAAGTTTTTTTTAAGAAAGACTTGGCCTACAGCTTGGTAGACGAGTCTGCGCCTCATGCCCCAGTTTGGAAGGAGCAGATGAAACTTAATCTTTATGCACTGCAGTGGATGGGAACTGGTTAGGCATTCAGTAGACATAAAACTCTAAACTATTTATGTCAGAAGTACCGGTCAATTGTTCTACTGAATCTTTGGCAAATGTTTGCCCCTTTAAAAAAAAAAAAAACAACAAAAAACTATGAGTAGATAATTATTTTTCTTCTTCCTTGGAGATATCTCTTGATCTGTTAGCTGAGAGTTAAGAAGGAAAAAATGTTCATGTATCTTATTCAATCTTGTATATAATAGTTTGGGGAGTTCTTTTTCACATTGGATGATTTTTGTCTAGATGCTTAAGTTATTTATTTTGATAGTATGTGTTCAGTTGGATCCTTAAAAAGAGAGACTCTGATTATTTTGTTTATTGACATTTTATGTTTTTTGAATCAGAAATTTTTGAAATTCGGTATTTTATTCTCTGAGAGAAAAGTCTCTTATATATAACTTGAAGTAGGTGTTGACCACATAGGTAATTAAGACTGTTCTCAATGCATTATCTGAAAATTCAATATACATTGTATTTGTTTATCTTAATATCTAAATCTGTAATGCTTTTACTCAAAGAATCTTAGGGAATCAGCTTATCTGAAATTAGTTAAGAAAATAATGTCAGATTAAGAAAATAACGTCAGATTTTTCCCTGGTGAAGGGAGAGGGTGAGGGATCACTAGAACAGACTGCCTAGGGAGGATGTCGAGTCTCCTTCCTTGGACGTCTTCAAGACCCGCCTGGACACGTTCCTATGTGACCTGATCTAGTTGGACCTGCTTCTGCAGGAGGGTTGGACTAGATGATCTCTAAAGGTCCCTTCCAACCCCTACCATTCTATGAATCTATGATTTAAAAAACCATGTTTTTCTGCTGATTTGATTTCCTCATTTTGTGAGTTTGGTGATCAGGTTAATTAAATCTGATTACTTTCCTGTGTATTCTGCTGATAAAGCAAAATTTAAGCTTCTTACCTGAATAGAAACTGGGACTTTGAGTCATCCAGTTTCTGCATCAGTAAGCTTGACTCCAGCTCATAAGGGCAGTTCCTGCAATATTTCTAAAGTATGTTAAGGTTTTCCTTTTATATAGACTGTGAGCATCAAAACAATATTGTCTTATCGCAAGGTGCCATGTTGGTTCTCTTACCAATGGTACATAGTTCTCTATTATCTTTCTAACAAATGAAAGTAAGAAGAATCAAACTTGCCATTCTTTTGCTTCTTGGTAGTGTGGATGGAAGTGGTAGAATTGCTGCTTTTGCAGGGTTGAGCAGAAACAATTTAGAGAAAGTTTTCTAAACTTTGCACTGGTATATTAGTTCAGGATTGAATTAAGCACTCCAAATCCTGGATTTCTTGAGGCAACATTAGCATAAAGAATATAGCTACTTCACCAGCATTTGTTTAGCCATATCATAAGTTATTCTTGTCGCTTTGTGCTTTCAATATCTTTGCAATTAAAAATCTCTAATATGAAATTATCTGGTTACTTAGAAGATAGGTACAGTAGGACTCTGAAGAACAGATGTTTAAATAGCAGTTCAGATATTCAAACTTGATTATTTCCAATATCTAGATGGCCTCAGCTTATTTTTGGTATTTATTTAAAAATGAGTAATTGACCCTTAAAAACTTGTAGTGGTAGTCTCTTTTAAATATTAGAATTGTATAAGTTAAATTTCAGTTCTGTCTGTATGCATGCTTTTTAAAACCTATGAGTTGGAGTGGGCACTGCTTTTATGAAATTTTCAGTGACTGCTGATCAGAATTGAAATATCTCAAAGTTATGATAGAGCTATTGCATTAAAATGAGCATTATCATATAATCTCAAAATCTGTTAGAGACAAAGGTAAATGAGCACGTCTAGTTGCTGAAGAGAAGTCCTTAGTGATTCTTTCCATGTGAAGTAACTAGTTTACTTGCCTTCATGCATGCAGAATGTCTTGTTGAACTGCTTACTTTCCTGTTTGTCATGGGCTTAATATTTTCCAGTCTAAGGCGTAAACCTAATAGGCTCCTGACCACTGGAGACAAAGAAAAAAAAAACAGGGAAGAAAGCAAGAGATTAATTTAAACCATTTGAAACTACTGGATTGTCTTCCTTTTCTAAAAAAAATTAATCAGTTTAGTCATTGTAAAAGCGTAATTCTACTCTGCTTCTATGTCACATTCAAGTTCTATGAACTCTATAGAGTCATTGTTTTGTTTCCTAGCTGTTCTACTGTAATGCTTTTTTTTTTTTTCTTTTTTCTTTAAAACAGATTTAGTGTGGTGCATAGTTCTGATAGGTTAGAACACAAGAATGATATGTAAGGATTTTCTTTTTTACTGTTGTGTAATCCATGGTGATTGCTAAAAAATTAGCAGGTTTGTCCAGGAAAAATGTTTTCAATAGGCTTTTTCCTATAAAACCTAAAATGGTAATGTGAAGCACTAGCAGCCAGGTGTGACTGAAAATCATACAGTCATGTACAGGAACAAACTTTTTGTCTTGTATAAAGAGGTAGGAAGCAGAGCATTCTACTGGAGCTCTGTCCTTGATTTCTCTATCCTACAAAATGACCTATCTTGTTCCCAGAGGGCACAAGCAATGTGCTTTCTCATCCTCTCCTTCCAGAGTCTGTGATACAGGTGGCTTTGTGACAGAGGCCTGAGAGAGAATTGCATTTAGTTTCCTTCTTTCATTTAAAAAATCGACTATTTGTTGCAAAGGTTAATTTTTTTTAATTGTCAAAGTTGGGAGACAAGTGTCAGATACTTTTCAGCTCGTGTATGGAGAACCAAATTTCTGTGAGTATGAAGATTCTCAGTGCTAATGCTTTAATGTACCAGTTTATTGATATTGCCTTAATCAGCTTTCCACCTAAAAGTAGTATAAATGACATTTACCCAGTGCACATTTACTGTTGTGTCTGGACTTTGATTTTGAGTAATGTATTACAAGTGGGTGTGCATTTTTCAACTCATAATTGTGCCCATGTGGTTGAGCAGGGCAGGGTCTGAAAGCAGGTGCAGGAGGAGGCAGGTCTGAGTTTGTGTACCTTCATGAGGGTATTGGGAAGTTGGAGTGCTTTACAGCCTCAGTGTGTGTAAAGAAATACAGAAACTAGAATTTTGGAAAAGGGAAAATAGTGTGTCTGGTAGATTTTTGGGTTTTTCGGTACTGAATCCATTTTCTCAGTTTTGACGATGAAATAAGACTTTTAGAAATAAATTCAACAAATTGCTATATTCCTGTACAGTTACGGATGGCAGCCATTTCAACAGCTGCTTCTGAAGGTAGTTGTTCCTTTACTCTTTTTTTTTTTTTTTCATCAAGTCATTTTATTTCACAGAGACTACTAGTTTTCACTGACAACTTGTTTTTACTTCATTTTCAAGTCCTGGGGAACTAACAGGTATATGGAAAAGGTTGAAATGGGTATGTTGAAAATCATCAGGTGATTGTACATCTCTGAAGAAGATGGTTTATACCAGTATACATTAAGAGACTTGGAAGGTTGTTTTCTTGGAAGCTAAAATATTTCTTTGAGATGAACACGGGAAATGATGTGTGTACCTAAACAGACAGTGAAGAATGAGAAATCCGATAATAAGTTTGGTAAATCCTGAAAAGCAATATAAACTGGATGCAATGTATCTCAGATAATTACATATAAAACAGTAGAATTCTTCTTTGGTTTTATGTACTTAATTAAATGTCCTTACACGTGCAACCTTCCCTCAGGCCCCTCAGTGTTTCATTTGCTGAAAAGAGTTGAGGTTCATTTTAATACAAGCACTATCATCTCTAGTCATAATGATGTTCTTTGTGAGACTGAGTTGAAGACTTTGGGATCTAACATCACATTTTCTTCCTTTTGCTTGTTTTTCTTTCTCTTAAGTTTGAACCTAACTCTGAGCTACTTCCTTTTCATCTCTATTATTTCAGAGATCAATAAACATAATTTTGTGTAAATTGCAGTAGTACATTCAAACGGAAGTTAGACATAATGATTTTTACAGATAATGCTTTGCAATTGGAAAATATTGTAGTGAAATGCTTGTATGTCTCCGTGTCCTGTGAAAAATATATGTGCTTTACTGAATAGTAAGTGCAAGTTTTCTGTAATCAAACTGAAGTTTCATTTGGCAAAAAAGTAGGTTTTTGCAGGTAGGATGAGATAGTTTTTATTTTGAACAGTATGTTATTGGTAGTCCGGTTCTGCTATGGTACTGAGATATTAATGTATTTTAAATAATGTAACTTCTTTATTTTCACATTAGGAGAATGACATCTTCCTGGGCTGGGAAAAGGGAGCTTACAAGAAATGGGGAAAGAGTAAGAAAAAGTGCTCTGATCTAACACTAGAGGAAATGAAAAAACAGGCTGCGGTCCAGTGTCTTCGCTCTGCTTCTGATGAAGTAAGTTTTGGGCAATTTAATAGATTCTTAAGACTTGATGACCTTCTTCGTGTTAGATACATTTACCCTGTTATGTTTGTCTCTTAATTTGTGGCTTCTTAAAATGCAAGTTTGTCAAGAGCACTCAACAGTTCTTTATTTTTATTTAGGAAGTTATGAAATCTGTGTATGGCAGCAGGATTTCACAAAAGAAACTATGATATAGTGTCATGCTTTCCTTTTTGTCTTCACCTGTTGTTGTCAGGGACAGTTGCAATGCACCAGTTTGTTTTGAAATTACCACAAAGCCTTGCATAAAGATATTTCTTAAAATTGTAAATTTTCTTAATGTTGTGTGCAAGCAGCAAGGAGTGGAATATTTGGGCCAGAAAGTCATCTTGCTTTATGTGCACTGTATGTGTAATACAGGATTGCTAAAATAAATGCAATGTTCAGATTACCTCATTGAGTGGAAGTGGAGTTGAAGTACACTGACTGGTTAACTTCAGGAGAGATGAAGGCAACTTGTTGAAGGAAGATACCAGATGTAGCAGTTACCATGTAGCTTAATGGAACAGTGGAGAAAGGGAGAGACCAGCAAAGGATATGTTTAAAAAGTGAAAATTTTCTGTAGCTCAGGTCAAGGAAAGCACTCCATGGAGATTCTTCAGACAGCACAAATTACAAAGTCAGTCCCTTAGTTTACAGAACTACAAATACTCTGATCTGTCACTACTGTAAGACAGAACTCTACCCTGCCTGGTTGCATTATTGCTCCATACAGCTTCCTGGTCACAGTTTGTGCAAGCTGTGTGGGCAACTTGATTGGGAAAGTGAATCAGTTTCCTGAGATTAACCTGTTTGGGGCGGAGGAAATATTAACCGAGAGAGGCTTGCTGGTCAGATTTGTAGCACAGACACCAGCGCCAGCAAGAATGAGGAAAGTATGTGTACAACAATAATGAAGGAAGTGCGGTTGATTTGCAACCTTCAGTAGTTTTGCTATCATAAACTTACTTAATGTTTGTGAAGCCACTTAACATTTCAAGTTCAGTTAATACAGTGCTAATTGCCAATTGGGAGATATCTGAACTCTCATGTTCCCACTAGTTACTGTCCAAGAAGGGTGATGCTAAACATAATTTTGTTGGTAACTTGCTCTGCTCTCATAGTTACAGAATATTGATATCGGCACTCTATCATAAAAGTTCACTTAAATATGAAGCAAATGTAAGCAATAATTGCAAGAAATAATGTTGTTCTTGAGGATATGACAATTTGTATACATATGAACAACAAAAAGTAGTAGTCTCCTACATAGACCACAGGAATATGGATGATTAATTCTTGACTTCAGAAATGACTCTCCTGATGTGTTTTACATAGCTGAAAATAAGGGGAGCATCACTTAAAGTTAAATTTATATAGAGAAATCTAGTTGAAAAGAAGTAGGTAGATTTATTAATAATCCTTGGTCTGTCTCCACGTGGGAAATTTGTATAATCTGAAACAGAAGGGAAGAAGCTCTTGAACTAGCATTCTGAAAGAATACCTGATCTAGATGAAACTGCTTCTGCAGGGGAGTTGGACTAGATGATCTCTAAAGTTCCCTTCCAACCCCTACCATTCCATGATTCTATGAAAGGTTGTACAAGTAACTTCCTCCTTTGATTTCTGCTCACCCTGTCAGATTTTTATTGTTCAATATTAACCTATAGTCTACAGTTTAGATTTGTGTTATTTTGGTCCTCTATTGATTTCTGTTGCATGCTTAGGCAAAAGTTGCTGTCTGTAATGAGATTGTAGGTCATTGTCTGTGTGTGAAAATATATTTTTTTAAAGAGTGGAACCTTTAAACATATAAAAAACCAAAAAGTGTTCTGTAGGTAAACACATGTATTGCATAAGAGAGGAATACAGATATTTTTTTTTATGCCTTGGAGTTGAGGGAAGGATGTTAGTGATATAATAAAGTAAGAAGTAAGGTATCAGTAGTTTTTGGACTGTAAAGCATAGTGCTAAAATGCTATTTCTGCTGAGGCATTTGAGCTGCTTCATGTAATGTTACTGGTTTAATCTCTACAAAACGATAAAAATAGTCTATTAACTGTAGCCAAAATTGATGTGTACTGGTGAGAAGCATTTATAAAAACTGTTGAAATACAAATTAATACTTTATTTTGCGATTTTGAATGGCTTTAGATTGTTTACCTGTAGAGATTTTTTTTGTGTGTGTGTCAGATAAATGTGTTCATTAGGATCTTCATAAATACATCAACTAGCAGCTTTGTTCTCACAAGTTTTTTTTTCTTCTTGCAAGGGATCTGGCAATAGTCCCTGGGTGCAGTTCTGGAGCTTACTTTTAGTTTTGCTATCTTTCTGGGATCTTTTGTCCAAGTAGGTGGATATGAAAATACCAATATCCTCACATGGACATGGAACACTTGCTCTTCCAGCCTAACCTCTTCTTTCAACCTTACAGAAGCAAAGCAAGCAAGGCTGAGGTAGCTCTATTACTGGGAATAATCAAAAGAAGTCAGTGTATTTAAACTTAAGTATTTTTAAAGAAAATTGTATTTAAGTGAAATGGTTAAGAGTGTTTTACCCTGTATGTGTCTGTAACAAGAATATATATCACAGAATCTTAAAGATTCGAAGGGACCCCAAAAGATCATGTAGTACAACCCCTCTGCCAGAGCAGAACCACCCAGAGTAGGTCACACAAGAACTCATCCAGGTGGGTTTTGAATGTCACCAGAAAAGGAGACTCCACAACCCTCACAGTGAAGAAATTCTTCCTTGTATTTCTTTGGAACTTCTTAATTTCCAGCTTACACTTGTTGCTGATTGTCCTGTCATTGGACATCACTGAGAAGAGCCTGGCTCCATCCTCCTGACACCCAGCCATTACATATTTGTAAATATTAATGAGATTACCTCTCAGATGGGGTGCATCCCATTAGAGACATTGGATTTATGTACACCCAGATTAATCCTTATGTGTGTGTGCACAGACACAAAAAAACAACCAAAAAACCCCCAAACAAAAAAAAGAAAAGCCCCAATAGGACTGTGGACTTCGGGATTCTGCAGCCTGATAACGTTTTAGGGGGAAAAAGTGTGCAGAAGATGAAAAGGTACTGAGGGTTATTAACAACTTTTTGAAGTCTCATAGGAAATGACAGAGATTCAGGTACTGTGATTTTGCTATTTAGTTATTTAAACCACTAATATGTTGAGAAAATGCAGTCAGTCTGCCTCCTCCCCTCTACTTAGTAATCAAAGGTCCTAAAATTGGGCAATCACTTAAAAAAGGTGCCTGGTAGAGAGAGGAAGTAATGAAGTAGATCATATGAAAAAGGAATACTGTTTTGTCAGTCTTTTATTATGAGTGAAATAGAAGAATAATGCTGTAAAACATTAGTCTGAGGCAGAAAGACAAGATTCTAGTTAAAATTTCATGGTGTAGAAAACAAACATTTGACTTCAAAAGCCTTCAGTTTAGTGTTCTAACATTTCCTAAGTTATGAAGTAAGACAAGTCAGAGAAACTGCAGGCTTTTGACTGCTCTGCATCACTGTCTTGCAGTGGCAAAGCAGTTGTGGACCAAGTGCTTTTGTGAGAGTAGGCCTGATTTTGACAAATATTATCTGGTATGTGTAAGAGTGTAAACTGTTAGTGTGTATATGTTCTAAGGACAGTACTTTCTGTGTGACAAGCATTTTGGTGTCTCAAATTGTCTGTTTGGCTGCAAATGCTCTTGATGCAGTCAGAAGCAGAGAAAATGTAAATACATTGCAACTTGCCAGAAAATGAAGATAGAATTATGGTGAGAAGAACTTTTAAGACAAGTGCTTTAATGTAGCAATCAATTGCTATTCTTAAAGCAATTCCAAAGTTTTTTTTTTTTCGAAACCACTTGAATAGAGTATAAATAGCAGTTCAAAGACATGCAGAAGAACTGTTGAAATTCTAAAAAGATTGTTAATACTGACCTTGAGTAGAGATTTTTTATCTTAAAAAAGATAAAGAAACTTTAAAATGTTGATTTGCAATTTATTTGTCGCAATCAATTTGGCAAAGTAGCTGTGTCTATTCTAACAAAACTGGGTAAAAATCCCCAAGCCAATAACTGTTTAGGACTAGGAAATGTTTATGTAGAAATTACAGCCTCACAGTAGTAGTAAAAACTTCTATTTCTGTCACGGTGAAATGGCTGATTTGTTTGATTAAGTTTTTCAGTAGTTGTTGGTTGTTTTGTTTATTTAAATTCCTCTTTGGTATACCTAGAACTCTAGAAGGCCAATTTGTTCACATAGAGAAGCATGTATGGTTTCTGAGGTGGACTTTTTGTTTTCAAAGGGAAATCTGTAAATTATTTTGGATTTGAATAATGAAACCCATTGGTAACGAGACAGAAAACAGTATTGTTGAGATTCAGTACTTGAGTAAAAAAATCAAGAGTTTAGAAATTCGCCTGTGTTGTATTTTTGCAGGGTGGATATTGTGAGAGCAAGATTGCAATTAAAGGTTGCTTAATGAGACTCTGTATGAGACTTTACAGTAGGTATATTACCTAGCAAAAATATTTAAATTATTAATGTTGCCTGCCCATTGGTCATAAATCCAAGCTTAATTACCTTTTATTTGACTATTTTTCTGCTATGTTGCACGGCTCAGTAGAGTAAGCAGATTTGCAGCTGTGCTGTGGCAGTTCCTGTGTAATGTAGTTCAATCACTGAACACTCGCAGTATTGCATCTAAAATTCCACCCCAAGATGGTGCTAGAGTTTCAATTAAAGCAATCGATGCATCTTTATTCTGCTGAATAGGATGTATTTTAGAATGAGCAAAGGAGCCCATTTCATGTGTAGGTTTCTTACTACACATTGCTAGTGTCTAATGCTGCTGATCTCTCAAGGTGTATCCTAATGGGATTTTGGCAACGTTGTCCATTTCTGAACTAACTAGGCTGCTAAAATCTGCTGATACATGAAATAGTGTGCAACATGTTAAAGTGAGGATTAGTCTTGGTTGATAGATTCCACAATGAATTTTGAACACAAAAACAAACAATGCCTTCCGTCTCACTGTTCTAAGAAGTTATTTGGTTGGGAGTTAACACTGAAATGTGATTCTTAACAGCAATTTCATTGAAACGTAGTCAGATGTGGGCATGCTGTTGTTTGCTTACTTAAATTATGAGGGGGGAATAGAACCCTTTTGATGTCTATATTATCATATGAGAACACTTAAAGGAGCAATTGTGGCTCTAGTGAACAGTGTTGTTAAGGATTTGAAATTATAGTCTTACTCACAAATGTACCTGACTTTCAGCACAGATTTGAGATGTGTCTAAAAGAAGATTCTGTTGGAAATCTCTTAGCATTTGTCATCGTTCATACTCTTTAAGTGCAAAACTGTCAAACCCTGCATACAGTTATTGCAGTTCTGAACATAAACCTTATTTGAAGAAATAAGCTCCCAATCAGGCCAAATTAATAACCAATTGGTTATTATTCCATATCTGAGCATGTTTTTATTGCTGGATTACTCTGGCCAACTATAGTGGTCTGCAGAGATGATGGTATCTGTGTGTCAGTTAAAACAAGGCACCATTGTGTTTTCTAGTTTGCAGGAGTGGTGTGGGAGAAAAGAGGCAAAAGGACTTGTGGAGTCTGTAGTGTAAGGTCTCTGTTTCTTTCCTCCTTATGTAGGATGCCAGAGCAACTAGATTATTTAAAATTCATTTTAGTCACTGATTTATTTCTGCTGTTCTCTGCTTCTCTGTTTTAAGCCAATATTAATTAGTAATAAACTCTGACCATTATGCTAGGGTATCAGGAAATCAGACAGTATACATAAGATGGTTTAGGTGATTTAATTTGGGCATCCTTGTATAACTAGTAGTCTCTTGCAACCCCTACTATTCTATGATTCTATGACATGAACGAGAGATGAGTAAATTAGGTGCCCAAAATAAAGTGACTTTATTTTTAAAAATAAGGAGACATATTAGTCAAAAAGCACTGCAAGGAGGATAACGAAAGTACGGGGGTGAACACCATTAATGTAAAGATAAAGGACAGCACAAGAATGAAGCAAGTGGTGTAAAAGCCATCTTGATCAATCATAATATTGAAATGCTGAAGCTGCTGTTATAAAATCTGAATTTTTTAAAGGAAAGAAATAAAGTTAAAACTTAGAAAATAACCATAATGCTTCTTAAAGCTAGCTAGTAAATAGTAAATGTATCTGAGGATGATTGTTCAATTTTTTCCAGGAAATGCCAAAACACTTTACAAAACCAGTGAATATCTATCTTCTGGATCATATCCAGTTGTCCCACTGGAAGGGGGTATACAGGCTCTTTTTAGAACACACAGCATTATTTAGGAAAGAATTTTCAAATATTTTCAGGAATTTTAGACAATTGTTTTGAAAAATCAATCTAGAACTGATGTTGCTCAGCTTCCTTGGTGAGAAGGTCACCACAGGGTTGGAAAATTAGGAAAAATTCTTTTTTCCTTATGACTTTGGCCTTTAAATAGATAATCGTAGTAACACATACCTAATTTATCAGGTTTCTGAAGCTGCTGCCCTGAGCATAGTAGTAACTTTAACAGAAGTTGACAGAACTTTCAATTATTACAATTTTTGTGAGGTTTTTCTTGATACAGAAAAAGTATACATTGAACTGGAGAAGCTCTTTGTGAGAGTTTTGGCTACACGGAAGTTACCTTATAGTATTTGGGGGAGAGGCATTTATTTCCCAGTTTACATCAATCCATCAAAAGTAAATTAATGCTGAACTGGGATTTCTTATGTTCAGGATTCTCCTATACTATATAGAAAATTTGGCCTTGGAGACTGAAAGCTCATGTTCGATGTGATTGAGCAGGTCCTCTCAATGGTAATAACAGCAAAATGAGACAAGGTTTTCTCAGCAGCAGCTTATCTCTGATCAGTTTGCTCATGCACATCTTCAGATGGAGAAGGCAGTACAGTCTTTCAGATACACCAGCATGGCCACAAAAAAGGCCAGAAAAGTCAGTTAATAAAGCTCTCCTGAGTAATGCCTTATGTTTCATCACGGAACAATGTTATTAGATGATAATCTTCCTTAATGTAGAAGACCTGTTTTCGCTAAAAACTTGAGTTGGAGTCCATTACAAATTCTCATCATATGCACAAGCAGACTACAGTGAATATGGCATAATACCTACTGAGGAAACTTCAAGTGTCTTTTCTGTATTTTGCTTGATGCAGAAAATAACTCTTGCATAATTGGTGGGAATGCATTTTAAAAAGTGAGTCCCATTTCGTTGATAATGTAGCTAAGAAGATTTCAGCATCTGCAAGCTGAAATACTGTGATTAAGTGAAATCTCAGCAGCACTGCTTACAAGGATAGTCTTTTTTTCGGCTTTAAGTCAGCATGTTTGTTTATAAGTGATGAATAAGAATCAAGAAGAGTAGTTTCTCAAGTGGAGATTTATCCGTTCTCGGAGGAATAATTTTTATGTCAATGTAGCCCACTATGAGAGGGAGCTACAAGAATTAAGTTTTAAATAACAGAAGTCAGATTAGCTGCTCCAGTAACCTACATGTAGGGATGGCGTGTTCATTTTAAGTCAACTGGAGCTGGTAGTTGACCTCTTTTATCTAGCATTAGCAAATAACATGTGCTAGGTGGTGTCAAGTGGTGAATTACAGCTCTGAAATCTGAGCCTGATCCTAGATATGTGTTTTAACTTTACCTATTGCTTTCACATTGCTTGAAATTTCTTGGATTTTTGTGACATTTAAGTCATTTTGCTTGGAAATCAACATTCTAAGGTTTCAAATTCAAGATAATTTGAATCAAATATTCATGAATCTCAAAGGAGAGGCTAATACACAGAAGTTGTTGTTCTTGACTAGCCCAATATCTTGTAAATCAATTTTCAAATGGAAACATGAAGACTTAATTTGTTGTCACTGCTGAAGCACTAAAAAGGTGGTGTGCACTTACATACTCTTAAATGGTTTTTAGTGTCATTCGCCTTATGCTGGAAAAAATTGCATAATGTGAACTGGAACCTTCTTTTGTGCCTTTGAACTCTACCTGAATTGAACACCCCAGGGAGGCTGCTGATTTTGTAACTTTATTTACACAGTGGTCATCTTGGGGGTAGGAATTATTTTCTTTTTTTTTTTTTTATCTTCCTATCTCTTGAGCATCTCTTCTGAGATTATTGCTATCCAGATGCATTATACTGTCTGAGAATGTTAGAAAATGAAAACCTAGACTTTTCTCTAGCTCTCATCATCCTACAAAATATAGAAATAGATGTGTGGTTGCAATGAATCACATTTTATGTCTTATTCAGTTCATGTGGCTTAACAGCTGATTCATATAGAACAGCTACCTAATCCTGCTCTTGGTGACAGGCTACGTGCCAAGAAAACAGTCCCAGTACACTAAAGTCAGACTACCATCTCTGTCTGGAGAATCTTATGACCTGTTAAAAGAATGATTTGAAACTCTAAATATATTGATTTACTTTTAATTTCTACTTTGTTTGAACCTATTTTCTGTGAAAGGTGTGTCTGTATTTTACTCTAGCTGGTTGTGTTTCAGCAGGGGTTTGGACTACAGGAACTCCAGAGGTCCTTTCCAACCTAAACAATTCTGTGCATCTGGGAAAGTGAAATTAGGATTTGTTTTAAAAGCATCAACTAGAAAGCTCTCAAAAACCTAAAAGCAAATGAGTGATTAATTTGTTAAAGTAAAATTAAATGTAACCTTTTTTGTCTTTTCAGAAAACTTAAAGAGGAACAAGGAACTTTCCTCATACCTTACAGGCCTCAAGTAACAAGCCTTATTTAGTCATTATTTACACTGTTCAAAGATTCTGGAGGAAGCTATTAACGCTAGGCTAGCAAGGGACAAAAAAGAGAAGAAAGTTCCAAAAAGCAACTCTTCCCTTTGAGTTATATAATTTGATGGATTTTTTTTCAGTTTCTGTGTATATATTTCTGGTGCATCAGATGTGGAAAACTCATTCTGAATACTGGCTGTCACAACTTTGTTTTCCTTTGTCCAGAATTTTTGTCTGTCGCATCTACACAAATGTGCAGAACAAAATATGTAAGTGCATGGCATTTTTTGGGTCAAAGTACAAGAGCCATCTCAAGGGAGACATTATCACTAGGTGATGGGAAGGGGTGAAACCTCAATAAAAATGAATAATGTTGCTGATCAATGCTATCTTCAGTTGCATAGAATAACCCTGTGAAAAAATAGTGGTTCATAAATGTTTGTTATCAAATTCAGGAAAAACTTGTTAAGTCTCCTGGATGGTGACAATACCCTTGTTTGGAACATTTAGGAGTCATCTTCTAGCAGAGATAAATGTCAATAAGAATTAAAGTGATTTTTTTTCTCAAGAATCTGAGAAGAGCTAATGCTTTGCTGCTTACTAAAATATCACAGAACGTAGAAGCCAGTGCCCACTGTTAGCATAGGCAACATCTTTTAGTGGATTTTAATTTGATATTGTATTGTGTATTTTCCATGGTTCACAATTAATTAAACCGATGATTTAAACTTTATAAAAATATTTCACAACAAACTAAATTTATAGACTTAATATCTTTTGGGAACACTTTCTGCAACTACACATGGTTTGCAACATATGTAAAAAGGCAATCGCGTTGCTTTAAGCTAATGAGACACTACTTGTCATTTCTGACTGCTCTGCTTCTGAAGTAGAGCACATGAAAAAGATAGTTGATTTAAGATTTGGCATTACACGCGTATACACATATAATATATCTGCATGTTGAGGGGGGAACCACAAACCTTTTAATATATATATATTTAAAAGGTGTGCAGGCTTTGCTGATTCTTTTTAATTACTCATGTTCCTTGTTATGCAGAATTTCCTTAATTTGTCTCTGAATAGAGTCATGTTGGTGAGTAAGGAGAACAGTGGCTATTAGAGTCCTGCAACTCCACCAGTCAGATTGACTGTCCTTGTTTCCTGCCGGCTGATCTCAGAAGCTTTATTTATCTGTTAGCATGATCACTCCTATGCCAGTAACATAATACCTGTCCTTTATGTAATCCTTCCCTTGCTTCAACCAGTGGATGAAAAACCAACTTTCCATGGAACTGGATTCAAGTTAAGGCAGGGGAAGAAACCAGAAGTATGTTGGAAAGAGCGGAACGGAATAAAATGTGTTTTCATTGTGGAGGATGTGTTGTTATGCAGAATGTAAAAACTGAAAAAAAATTACTTGCTGCCTTTTGTAGTTTGAATGAGAGAAAATGGTTAGTAGAAATATGGGTCAGTAGTTTAAATAAACTTACAGATAACAATAAGATTGTGGCCTTTCACGGTGGAATTATAGAAGCAGTCATAATTAGGCACTTCCATCTTGGGAAGTGATTTTAAACTACTCCAGTATTTGTACTATTTGGGGACCATCTTTAAATTTGAACACAAGCAGATCAGTTCAGGCACATCTAGTTTTGTTAACTGATTGTTTGTTATTGAACCAAGCCAGTCCCTGGAGTATCTTATTTTCTATTAATGGGGTTGCTGCAACTACAATTTACTAACTTCCACAATGAAAAAGTGCACTAACTAAATCTCATGTTTGGAAAATGACACTGACATGTACAAAATAATTGCTGAGGCATCAGTTACATGAAGTCTGCAGCTTCTTTTTCTATACTGCAGTAAGGGTTTGAGCAAGTGGTCTCTATAAATTTGGCAATTTGCACAGTGGCTTCCCCCCCTCCTGTTTTTTTTTTTTTAAAGCTACTGCTGGCTACATCAGTGTGCTGTGGGCCAGCACGCAGTCTGTCAGCTGACTCAAGTATTAGTTTCATGGCACAGGAGGAAATGAAGTGTTTGATTCCTAAAGTTTTCACTTCTTCAGTATAATGGTGAGCAAGTTGTTGTCTGTTTGGGGGGATTTTTTTGTTTTTTGACATGATGATGTAATTAAGGAAGTGAATCTATATGCCTTAGATTTTGCATGTTTGCTACAGGTGTCCTTTTGATTAGGCAGTTTGGAGAGCTAGGCAAAAACAAGGCCAGCTCCTCCTCTGTTGCCCTTTTGGGGGGAGGAAGGGGGAGTCAGGAGTGATCTAGGCATAAAATGACAACTATTACAACTGTGTAGATTTATTCATATTACTGTGCTACTTAGTACTGTCTTGATGATTTAATTTTTGTTGTTAAATTTACTAATATAGAGGATGCCTTCTAAAGTTTTAATATTGCTAAGTCATCCTCAGTTAACTATGTGGCATAAAGGTTTATTTTTAGCACTTCAGTGCAGCAGTGCAGTTAGGAATAGAAAACTGGTTTCTCTTTTGACTGCAAATAATTACAATTTGGAAGTTAGTGTACAAGTCATTGCTTCAGTATATATTTTTTCGAGTTTGTCTGACAGAATTGAACAAGCTAGTTTCAGTGTATGAATTAGTATTGTCTTTTCTATAATAATCTCTTGTGCTTTGGCTTACATGTATTAACGCTTATCAGCAATTTCTAGCCAGTAATCAGGAGAGAGGAAAAATGAAATCTTTGTGCCATCATGGTGAAACACCAAATCCATCTCTATATTTCTGTAACTCAATATTTGATCTGCTTTGGAGAGAATGCATATTCCATGACTATATGCACAGAACATCATGTCAAATTCAGAAGTTTAGATAATTTTGTAGGAGTTTTGTACAAGGAATTTTGTACAAGTCTCAGTCTCCAAGTATGACAGGGACAAGATGGTGGAGTTGTTATTGAGGAGACTGCATAGGACACAGGAAGCTGCACAGGAAGTTCTCCCTCGTTACAATACCCAGCTGTATGGTTGGGTGTGCAGGCAACTTCTTATGTTCTTCTCACTTGTTTTGCATAGAATGGCCTCACAGAAAGGCATCACTGCCTTTAGTTATGATTCCAGCTTTCTGTTTGTACTTATGGAAAGTGCAATTTCCAGGGATGATCCTTGATCATCAAAATATTGAGAACATGAATATCTACGCTGTACCCACCTCACCTACTTTTCTCCATCAGTAATAGTCATTTCAGGCAGTAGATTGGTATTTAGTATTTCATTGACTGGTATTCAACTTAGATTCCATTAGAGTACCCTGGGATTTTCCTTTTTGGGACAACTGATAGTATATTATATTTTGCTGTTCTGATTCTGTTGCTTTATCTAGAACTGTGCTTACAAGTCTGGGCAGATAGTAAATGCAGAAGCGTGTGAGAATAACAGCAAAAGAGGGTTTAAAAGGAAACTTGAGTTTGTGGAAGGTTTATATGGAGGAATAAAGGAGGCAAATAGAGGCTCCTAGAGGGGAAAAAAAGTCACTCTGCTTTCCTGAGCAAACTCCACAATGTTTAATAAGAAAAAGCCTGGACATTGTAAACTGACAAAGCTATGGAATACATTTTGCATGAAGATACTATAGTAGCTTTTCTCCTCTCTCTCTGCCACCTACATGTCTTCACACTGTTCTACTTTTCACCTTTGCTCCTGATATTCTGTATCCTTTTAACAGCTCCATTCTCACAGGTACAAATTGTGCAACCAAAAGGGTCAGACTTAGCTTATTTAAAATGCATTTTTAGTCAGTTGATTCTTGAACTTTCATCCTGAGAGTCTAGGCTAAATACTAAGTGATGCAGTGCTGTGAATGTGACAGTGCAGTTTTCAAAACCTTGGGTAAACAATGATGCGACAATGTGACCTGTAGTTTGAAACCTATATGTGAATGTGTCTACGTGCTTTGTGGAATCATTTTGACCTTTAATTAATTTAGAAGAATGAATTTATACCTAGTAATAATTTTGGTTGGTTTTTGATGTGTAATTACTGTGCAAAAAGAAAAATGTCTGCTGAGATGTGTTTATTGTATTGATCTCTTTCTACAAAATTATTATTTTTTTGTAATTTATGTTTTGGGGTTTTTTTCCTCTTTCCTCTCTCTGTGGTTTTGTCTTGTAGAGCTCTGGGATTGAAACTTTAGTGGAGGAGCTTTGCTCCAGACTGAAAGACCTTCAAAGTAAGCAAGGTGAGGAATAAATCTTCTGAGGCCATATATTTGTATATATTGATGGTGTAACTAACGTTCTGAGACGTGGGGATGGGGGAGCAGGCTGTTAATTCAGTAGTTTCTAATGCAAGAATGCAATTTTAAAATGCGTTTGAATAATTGCAGTAGTTTAGGCAATTCTGTACTGTACACTCTGTTTACTTAAGAAGTAGCCATTCACAAATGGAATTTTCTTCCTGAAAAGCTCTAAGTGTTAATATCCAGCTATGCTGCTTTTTAGTAAGTATTCCATATTCAGCATCCCTTCTCCCCATCAAAAGAAATCAAAATATAATAGGCTTGATTCTGTTCCTTTTGTGTATTGATGTTTGCAAGGAATAGATTGGCCTCAAAATAGTTATGCTTAGCTGTTCCTGTGAAAAGCATCCATTGCATAGAGGTATACTTCAATTTCCGGGCTTTAGGGAATGATAATGGAATGCCTTATGTTGTCAAGCTTAGGGCAGGTGCATAATAGATAATGCTAGTGTCTGCAATGAAAGTTGCATCACCCATAAAGGCACATAGCAACAACCTTTGACTTATTGATGCCCTTATGTAGTATAAGGGATACATGTTTACCTCCTTAAAGCATGATTTTCACTGTTTCCATTTCATTTTTCTCGTTTTAAACAGTAATTACTACTCAGCTCTTAGTATTTTGTGGTGCTGTGCTGTGGACACGTTCTTACTGAGATGTGGTGATGCTGACCACTTTTTTTGGACAAAAAAAAGTAAAATTAGTGTATATCTCACAGTATTTGTTGAGCAGTTTACAGATTTTAATATAAATAATTAGAAATGTGTAGAGCCACCTCTCACACAGGAAATATGTCTTTACATCCACCCAAAGCACAGCAAGCACTGCAACGGTATTTCCTCTTAGTGAAACACGAGAAGTTTGATGCAACCATTCACAAAAATACTTACTTAAATAGTTATTATTTTTAGGGGTTTTTTAAAATAATCTGTTTTCATATGTAGCAATGCTAGAAGGAGATGAGAATTTGGATATGAAGTAACTGAAAATTCAATAGAAGGTCTCCTTGGGGGGTCGTTGTTAACCATGAACTTCCCTGCAGGTTGCGTATCCAGTCATGCTTGGTGAAATTCGCAGGGTTTAACAAGACAACTGTGGAAAACTTTAATCTTGGGTGGTAACTTGTAATTTCTTTCTGTGTAAAACTTACTTTAAATTGTTCTGTTATTTACAGTGTTTTATAGAAATTTACTACTATTAAAGATATATATCCTGGTGCTTTTTATTAAATACTGTTATAAAATACACTGGCTTTTTGAATTTTTCTGTTAAGCATTTGGAATTTTCTTCCAAAACAGAGGAGAAGATTCACAAAAAGTTAGAAGGCTCTTTGTCTCCTGAGAATGATTTATCTCCCACAGCAAAGGATCAAGTAGAAATGTATGCATATTTTATTGTTATTATTATTATTATTATCTGAATTACTTTTCTCCTTTTACTCTTATATTTTAACACAGTAAAGTTTACTTAGTGGGGAATCTTGAGTTTTGTGGATATTAAGAAATAAAGTTTTTTCCCTTCCATCTCATTTTGTTAATCTCATATATTTAAATATAAGCATTTGGTACCAAGGGCTAGTTTAATTCTGGCAAAGTCCTGACTGAATTCTTTTGACAACAGCAGTATTCCAATCATACTGTATTTTAGTTTCCTTAAGACCAAGTTAACTAGACAAAAGCCTTAAAGTCAAAAGTAATGCACTTGTTAGACTTGGAGGGAGAGAATCTGTTTCCTGGGTTCAGAGTTCTGTTGTCTGTTGCAGAAGTGGGAAACAAACTCATAAATGACCTTTAAACTCTTTATAACTGAAGCGGTTTACTAGTTACCAAGTACCTGAATCTGGTGTTACTGAAGTACCCAGGAGTTTTATCATTGACTTCTCTTGGAGATATGACTGCTTCCATATAGTTTAATAATAACCCTTAGTAGGAACAGTCAAACAGAAGTGTTTTTAAATGGATAATACTTCAAGAGACTGCCTGTGGTAACATGCATTTAACTTTAATGATTTCTCAGTGCTTTTTAATAGGTTTACATTTAAATATATCTAATTCAGTATAAATCTCTTTACTCTCAAACATACAGTACTTTAAATGTTGCAGAAAAACACATTTTAATCTTGTCCCTGTTGTGCAAAGCTGTTAAGTATCTTGAATTACTCAAGGACTAATATTTGCTGTAGCTTTTTACCAGACAATCAGACTATGTAGAACTTAACAGATAGTGTCTTATTTCATAAAGGAGAATTAAAAACCCTAAAATTGAGGGCTGAACTGACTGAAATTCAGGACTTCCTCATTTATACTCTAAATCAAACATGTTTTAAGACAACTGTAGTGAATTGTTAGATTAGCAATGAATCTGGAGTCAAGCCTTCACTATTGTAAGCACGCACAATTTCTGTCTACGGTGAAGTGTAGTGCTCCCTAAAAATGGAATTTATTTGCTTGGCAGGATATTTTAAAAGATATATAAGCACTTTTAAAGCTTCATTTTCCCATGTTATTGTTGAGATATGCAGATGCCACTCATTGAGGTGTTTATGTAGCACAAAATAGATTTTTTGGCCACAGATTGGTAGTGGTTTGATGTGTTTTTAGTAATACTTCTAATTGTAATGCCTGTTGGAAGTTCTACTGTCTGAATGTCACCTTTTTGTTTTGCTCTCAGGTATTATGAAGCATTTCCTCCTCTTTCTGAAAAGCCAGTTTGCCTGCAGGAAATTATGACCGTATGGAATAAATCCAAAGTATGTTCTTACTCTAGCTCCTCATCTTCATCCACTGCTCCACCAACTAGCACGGATACATCTTCTCCAAAGGACTGCAATAGTGAAAGTGAAGCAACTAAAGACAGAAGTACTAAAGTATCTGCCACTGTACAAGAAAGAAGCCAGCAGAAGAAAAGTAAAAATGAGAAAGAAAACAAGTTCAGTAACAACACTGTTGAAGAGAAGCCCGTTTTGTACAAAAAGCAAGTCCGACATAAGTCTGAGGGAAAGATGCGTCCTCGCTCCTGGTCATCTGGATCCAGTGAGGCTGGCTCAAGTTCTAGTGGTAATCAAGGAGAGTACAAGGCATCAATGAAGTGCATTAAAGTAAGACATAAAACGAGAGAGGTTCGAAATAAAAAAGGGCGTACTGGGCAAAGCAGGCTTTCGGTGAAACCTAGTGAAAAGGCCGATAGAAAAGTCCACAGTGGAAGCAGTAGCAGCAGCAGCAGCGGGTCCATCAAACAACTGTGCAAAAGAGGTAAAAGGCCATTAAAAGAAATTGGAAGAAAAGAAGCTGGTGGTAGTGATGGAAAAGATTTGTATTTGGACAGCAGAAATGAAAAGGAATATAAAGAAGAACCCTTGTGGTACACTGAGCCGATCACAGAGTACTTTGTTCCTCTTAGCAGAAAAAGCAAGCTGGAAACTACATACCGCAACAGAGAAGATATATGTGGCGTAACATCAGAGGCTGTAGAAGAGTTGTCTGAATCAGTGCATGGTCTTTGTATTAGCAACAATAATATTCATAAAACATACCTCGCAGCAGGTACTTTCATCGATGGTCATTTTGTAGAAATGCCTGCAGTTCTAAATGAGGATATTGACCTCGCTGGGACCTCAGTATGTTCTCAACCAGAGGACGACAAATATTTAGATGATGTTCATCTGTCAGAACTAACACACTTCTATGAAGTGGATATTGATCAATCCATGTTGGATCCTGGTGCCTCAGATATGATGCAAGGGGAGAGTCGGATTTTAAATATGATTCGACAAAAGAGTAAAGAAAAAACTGATTTTGAGGCAGAATGTTGCATAGTGTTAGATGGAATGGAGTTGCAAGGGGAAAGTGCAATATGGACAGATTCGACCAGCTCCGTTGGTGCTGAAGGGTGGTTCTTGCAAGACCTTAGTAATTTAGCTCAATTTTGGGAGTGCTGTTCATCTTCTAGTTCTGGTGATGCAGATGGGGAAAGTTTTGGAGGAGATTCTCCGATCAGATTCTCCCCCATCTTGGACAGCACAATGCTTAATTCACACATGCTTGCTGGCAATCAAGAGCTCTTTTCAGATATTAATGAAGGGTCGGGTATAAACTCTTGTTTTTCAGTGTTTGAAGTGCAATGCAGTAACTCTGTTTTACCATTTTCTTTTGAAACACTCAACTTGGGAAATGAAAATGCAGATTCTAGTAGCACTGCTAATATTCTTGGGAAAACACAGTCTAGATTGCTAATATGGACCAAAAATAGTGCCTTTGATGAAAATGAACACTGTTCCAATCTTTCAACAAGAACCTGTAGTCCATGGTCACACTCGGAAGAAACACGTTCAGACAATGAGACTTTAAATATTCCATATGAAGAATCCACACAATTTAATGCAGAAGATATTAATTATGTAGTTCCTAGAGTGTCTTCGAGTTATGTAGATGAAGAAATTCTAGATTTTTTGCCAGAAGAAACCTGCCAGCAACAAGCTAGAACTTTAGGAGAAATGCCCACTTTGATTTTCAAAAAAAAATCTAAGCTAGAATCTGTCTGTGGTATTCAGCTAGAACAAAAGGCAGAAAGTAAAGACTTTGAAACTACACAAGGGTGTAGTGAAAGCAGTCCACGTGGAGATGGCTACAGCTCAGGGGTTATTAAAGATATTTGGACAAATATGACAGACAGAAATTCTGCAGCGATGGTAGAAATAGAAGGAATAGAAGATGAATTGTTTCCAGCTGATGTAAATAACTATTGCTGCTGTTTGGATACAGAAGCAAAAGTTGAAACCCTCCAGGAGCCCAATAAAGCAGTGCAGAGATCAGAGTATCACCTTTGGGAAGGTCAAAAGGAGAATTTAGAGAAGAGAGCCTTTGTCTCAAATGACTTATCAAAAGTAGATGGTGGTGACTATACTACACCATCAAAACCTTGGGATGCAAACCAGGATAAAGAAAACTCATTTATACTTGGTGGCGTGTATGGGGAACTCAAAACATTTAACAGTGATGGAGAATGGGCGGTGGTGCCACCTAGTCACTCAAAAGGGAGCTTATTACAGTGTGCAGCTTCTGATGTAGTGACAATAGCTGGTACAGATGTTTTTATGACTCCGGGTAATAGCATTGCCCCGGGTCATAGGCAATTATGGAGGCCATTTGTCTCATTTGAGCAGAGTGAGCAATCAAAGAGCGGAGATAACGGATTGAATAAGGGTTTTTCTTTTATCTTCCATGAAGACTTATTGGGAGCTTGTGGTAACTTTCAAGTTGAAGAACCAGGGCTTGAATACTCATTCTCTTCCTTTGACCTGAACAATCCATTTTCACAAGTTCTTCATGTAGAGTGTTCCTTTGAGCCAGAAGGAATTGCATCTTTCAGCCCTAGTTTTAAACCTAAGTCAATTCTGTGCTCTGATTCAGACAGTGAGGCTTTACACCCCAGGATATGTGGTGTCGATCGAACGCAGTACAGGGCTATACGGATTTCTCCAAGGACTCACTTTCGCCCAATCTCTGCGTCTGAACTTTCTCCAGGTGGTGGAAGTGAGTCAGAATTTGAGTCCGAGAAAGATGAGGGAGGTATTGCTGTCCCTTCTCAAGTAGATGTATTTGAGGATCCACAAGCAGATCTCAAACCTCTGGAAGAAGATGCAGAAAAAGAAGGGCATTATTATGGAAAATCAGAGCTTGAATCTGGAAAGTTCCTTCCCAGATTAAAAAAGTCTGGAATGGAGAAGAGTGCGCAGACATCATTGGATTCCCAAGAAGAGTCGTCTGGGATGTTGCCAGTAGGGAACCAAGATCCCTGTGTAGAATGCAGTATGAAAGAATCTCTAGATGGGAGGGCAATGGAGAGCTCTAAAGTAAACTGCAGGATAGTGGAGCCACGTGAGGAGACTGGCAGGTTTTGCAGTTGTAAAGCTGGGTGCCATTTCCCCACGTACGAGGATAATCCTGTTTCTTCAGGAGAGCTTGAAGAGGTATGTGGATATATAAAATTAAGGAATTTGCAGCTGGCAGCTGACAACCAGCAATTTGTCATGTGACAGTTCAATTTAAATGTTTGTGATTGTATAGCTCTCACTGGAGGTTCCATCTGAACATAAAAAAAACCCTGTTTTTACTGTAAGGATAACCAAGCACTGACACAGGTTGCCCAGGAAGGTTGTAGAGTATCCGTCCTTGGAGATGCTCAAAAGACACCTGGATGCGATCCTGGGCAACCTGCTTTAGGTGGCCCTGCCTAAGCAGAGGCAGTTGGACGTGATGACCTCCAGAGTTCCCTTCGAACCTCATTCTGTGATTCTGTGAAAAATTACCCATCTTCAGGCATCACGGTGTCATCTTGCATACCTTTAGAAATATATGCATGTATACACTCATGTGACTTTACAGTCTGTTTACCTTAGGTTTTTAGCTTATCTGATTTCCATATAATGTGTTAAAATGTGCATCAAGTTTTAGAGATGAGATCTTACTGATTTTGATTCAAACCTATTTTAAAATTTTGAAGAGGAGGATCTGAAGTCAGTCTTTTCAAGATATTTACTTCCAAGGAGAATTTGGAGTTGAATTATTGGATGTAAACTTCAGCAAAGAAATTTTTGTAGAAAGGCTTAATTGTCTGGAAATTAAAATGTTCTCATGTCAGCATAGACAAAAAAACAAAGCATGGATGCAAAATATCCAGCACTACCACAGTACTGTAAGGAGGCCTAAACTATGGGTTAAGCTCAGAGTTTTCTTTCAGGTAATTATAGTTATAGATAACGATTTCATTGTAATTAGCTAATGATCAAGAGCAAAAATCCATTCCAGACAAAAATACCCAAGTTTTTCTGTCTGTGAGCTCCCTCTGCTCTCCAGAATAAATGTTTGATCGACAAAATAATTATGTGGCTATCCCAGAGATAGTCTCTGGATAGTTAAAAATTTGCATCTCAGATCTACCTAGTTAATCTAGGTGAATCTGCTTCTGTAGGGGGGTTGGACTAGATGATCTCTAAGCGCCCCTTCCAACCCCTACCATTCTATGATTTTATTTTCCTCTTCATCCTGGTCTTCCACATATTCAGCAGTTGTAGTATCTACATCAGGAGGGAAATTGTTTCATTTTCAAATTAAGAGTCGCACCCAGTTGTGCAACTGTATACTCAGTTATAAATTTGAAACAGTAATGTATGGGAAAGCTAAACTTTGTTTTGTTAAAGCTAACATTTTTTCTGAACAAAATCAGAGTTTATTTTCCTTCTTTTGCATTTGTTTCTCCTCTTGTCCTCCTCTAAATTTAACTGCTATTGCAGCTTCCTTTCTCAATGTCTGTAAATTGGATGCCTGTTGCTTGCCTGAGAGTCAAATGTGACTTTTCCGTGCCCTTTCTAGATATCTTGCTTCCTGTTGCTTTGTTAACTTAATGAAGTGGCTCCAAAAACCTTCTCTGAAATCTGGGAAGTTTCTGTGTTTGTGCCAGGCCTTCCAAAAAAAGCTACCAAAAAAATTAACAAACTTAGACAATAAGTCTGAACAGATTCTAGAGTTACCTTTAACCAGGAGTAAGCAGAATCCAACTTTCTCATGCAGTAGGCCATAGCAAATGAACAAATTGTATAATATAGTCACTTGTGACAGCAAGAATCTTAAAAATTCCTTCCAGCCTATTCCAGATCTCTTTTCTGGATGCTTCTGTAGGGGGGTTGGACTAGATGATCTCTAAAGGTCCCTTCCAACCCCTACCATTCTATGATTCTATGCTTAGTGATCTGTGAGGCTGTTTATTCTCATCTTCACTTCAACCACTTACCCATTCAACAAAGTTGTAACTGACAAAGTTGTAAGGAGTTTGTGGTGGTTCCATAGTTTACAGTACCTTTGAGACTTGAAAAAAACCCTCCAAACCTTTAGTACTGAATAGTGCTCAAAAAGCTCTAGTATTTATTTTCAAGTTCCTTAGTGCAAGAAGGAAAATAGCTGCCTCACTTGCTCAGGTTGTATGATTTTATAGGCATTTTCATAGCTTCAAAGTTAGAAGCCACTGAGAAGTACAAAGGGCCAACAACTGTCTCAGCAGTCTAAGCTCCAATGTGGTTTGCAATTAAGCTCTTTCCTGAAGGCCTGAGGAGCCTGGTTACAGCCTAAACTCAGAAAGGCTGAGTTAACTATCCCTCCTTCATTTTGCATGTCTCAGAAGGATGTGTACTTACTGTGGGCTTTTCTGAGAGCCATTATTGTGCATTTGAAGATACATGGCTTTTTGGCTTGAGAACATTTATCTGAATTTATTATTGTAGCTAAGTCTACCTGTCAAAGAAGAGTTTTTAAAGCATTACAACAATTCTAATATGTTGGTTATGAAGTAAACTTTAATCAGTAAAGATGCTGACCATGTTGTGTGCTAGAAGGGGTCTATATGGCATGCAAATGTGTCTTACTGTGCAAATTCTTTTCGTTTAAGAGTTATATTACTTATTTTCGTGAACATTAAGCAAATTCAATGTCAAATACCTAGAGATAGAACAGTTTAGCACAAACATTCTTCCTGGACACCCCACACATTCATGCATGGGAAAAAGTTTTAACTTTAGCAGAGGCTGTGGAATTTACTACTTAGTACAGATCTATCAATATCTGTAAATAACTTTTTTCAATGAGATTTCTGTGCTTCCTTTTATTGACATGACAAAAATTAAAGTTATTGTTTAACTGACTTATCTAAGAAAGTTTGAGTTGTGTTCTGAGGTCTCCACCATTTTTGCATAAATAATACATGTGTAAAAAACTAATATAGACCACAGTGTAACAGTAACACATTCTATTTTGCATCACATAAACTTGAATTCTATACATGCTGTGCAAACACACGTCTTTGAATACCTCCTATTTGTAAGACAGTAGAAGAATGTGATTCAGTTTCTTCTATTCCATATTAGAGCACTTCTTTTAGAATTGAGGAATATTTTGCAGCAAGAATTTGCTGATAGCTCCTGCAGATGTTCTTCAGAAGTGAATGATAATTATATGTCTAGCCTTAAGATTAGAAAAAAACGAAACACCATCACCCAAACAAACAAAAAACCTACACACACACCCCCAAGCCCCCCAACAATAACAACAAACTCACAAAGAATACCCCTGAGTACTGACCTTTTTCTTCCAAATAAATATTCGTACTATTTAGCTGTGCAGTTGTTGGTAAGTACACAGCCTGGTCCAGTTAATGGTTTCTGAAGATAATGCTAAACCTCTTATCAACAGACTTTCCATGGACTAATCTAGTATCTGTGCCCTAGGAATGCTTATACTGTTAGGTCCTTGTGGGTTTTATTAGGATCAGTACCAAATTTTTAAGGTCTGAACATGCCTAAGACAATATGTTTGGGGATGAGGAAATAATGGAAGTGTCTATGGACCTCCTCACTTGGCCTGTTAGATTTGGTGAGGTACTTGGCTTGACTGGAGTAATGCAACATAAGTGTGTAACAACTTGAGGGAAAAGAAGAAGGATGCCTCTATGTACATTGGTTCTGAGATACTCTACCTAAGTTTATGGCATGTTAAGAGGGAGACAAAATTTGGAGGGGTCTACTTTGTGCCTTAAAATCAGAAGTGAGTGGGAAAAACGTTAAAGAGAATGCAGAGTCATTCGTATACAAAGCAAAGGGCTTGATTGTGAAAGAGTCATCTTTGGGCTAGCTGAGGGAAGGATTGGTGCAGATAGAAGTTCTGGGTATCTGCTGATCGTGGCAAATGATGAAAATGCCTCCGAAGACTTGGGAGTTCTAATTGTCTAATTAACAAGACGTTAATTTGCTGAAATCCTGAAGAGTGAAAGTAACTGGTTAGAGAGAGACTTTAAAAAGGGTTCACAATGATAGTGTAAGATTGTGATTGAGGAAAAAACAAAGTATTGATTTATCAGAGAGACTGCACTCAAACTAAGTCATTTGGTTTAGTAGGGGACAAGGGAGGTAATCAACTTTTCTGGTCTGGAGTGTAAAATATCCCTGTTGATAACAAACTGGGAGAGTCTGCAGTTAGGCTGCAAGGCAAGGTTAGAATGAAAAGGTTGTTAAATTGGAGAGATGGTCTGAAAAATCAAATGTAATATAGCAGGAACAAATACAAACCTATAAAGAAAATAATAAACTTGAAACAGTGTGAGGAATGACAGGCAAGGAAATTATGTAAAGCAGAAAAGCATCTTCAAGTAGGTCATAAGCCAAGCATAAATCAGCAATGACATGGTGCAAATGACAGCAACATTGTGATATATAAATAGGAATGCTCTTCTATAAGAGGGGAAGTAATTATTCTGCTGGAGCTGGAAAGCAGTCTGCTGGAGTACTGGGCTCAGCTCTCATCGCCTTGTAACAAGAAAGATGTCCTGAGGAGAGCAATATAAAGATCACTACTTCTGAAAACAGAGTGAGGGAAGTGGGATTGTTTTAACTAAAAAAAAGATAAAAACTAACACAAAAACAAAACAAACCCCCAGAACTTGAAGAACCCAACAGTTTTGCGGAAGCTATGTCCATAACTTGTAACAAAAAGCTGTGTTGTACTGTGGGCTCCAGTAAACAGAAAGGAAGTAAATGTGATGACCTTAAATCACAGCACAGGAAATTAAGAGAGAGTTCAAACTGAAAAATGAGCTTACTGTAATGCTCAGTTATTTTTAGGGAAGCAGGGGAAGTTCAGTGTGCAAGAGGAAAGACTGTATTATCTCCAGTACATATATATTTTCAGTGAAATTCAAGAATTGGGTGATTGTCAAATAGGTTTTAAGAAGTCTAGGCTCAGGTCCCTTTGTTTATTTGTGACCAGCTTCTTAAGCCAGATATATCTTCTCTGAGTTAGCCGATGAACTAAAATTGGGATCTGATCTTTTGGAGCGAGACTGCATTCATTTTACTTTGACTTCTAAATTATTTATGTGTTTCTTGCTTTCCTTCTAATGGTAAAGGGTTACAGAGCAAGTTCAAGGAAACTTGTACTTAGAGATTAATACAGCTGCTTTTTCTGTGGTTGGTTAGGAAACCGTCAGTTGAACACTTCAGATAATATTCAGATCACGATGAAGCTTCAGTGCTCATTCTGTTCAGACTCAGCCCTCGTCAGCACACGTTCTGAAAGCCTGGAAATACTCAGTGTTGGTGTTTTCAAATTAGTATCTAAAGGCCAAATAAACTGATAGCTATATCAATTTAAAATGAAAAATAATACCTGTTTAGATGGGTAGCTGGAAAATTTAATAAAATTTTTCATAAAATACTTGAAGTACCCTTTTTTCCAAGACCTTCAGGCAGATGGTCCTTAAAACTATAGACCTCAGCTCTGAGAAATGCTTTGCATAAAATTTTGCTTGAAGGATAAATTACTGGCCAGTGTAACTTTTCTAAGTAGCACATGACTAATCTACCATATGAACTTGCTGTGGACTCTTGTCCACAACTTGTGAATGTTCAAAACTTGTGATGGAAGCAAGGAAATGAACAGAAATGATTGTTACGTCATGCAAAAATGTTAGTTAAGGAACAGAAAAAAAAAAAAGTGCTAATGTTTCTCCCATGCAGACTGTCGATAAAATAAGATTAAAGTTGTTAAGCACATCCTATACCAGTTCTTAGTGGAGAAAAAAAATGTGTTGCATATTCATAAGTCCTCTAAGAAATTTGTCTGAGGTTACAAAATAAAACTGTTCTTTTCTGCCAAGAAGAAAGAATAAAGTAATTCCTTGGCTGCTTTGTTCCAAATATGTGAGTGGAGGAGGTGAGGAAAAATCCGATCATCTGGAGGAAAATGGCATTCATGGTTCTCTGCTTGTATTCTGTTTTATTCAGTTGTATCCCTAAAACACTGAAGTTTGTTGCCATCATGACTCTGGAGATCAAATGAACTGGCTGCCCGGGGAGGTAGTGGAGTCCCCATCCATGGAGATATATTGAAGATACATAGGCGATGTGCTGAGGGACATGGTTTAGTGGTGGGCTTGACAGTGTGAGGTTAGTGGCTGGACTTGATGATCTTAAAGGTCTTTCCCAACTAAAATGATTCCATGAAAGTAGTCTTGAAGGTTAAAGGCCACTCCTACTAGATTACTGAGTTATTTCACTGCAGTTTGATCTTTGAAGCAGCACTAGATTTTCTTTGTTTGAAAAACCCCAAAACTTACTTATATTCCTTTAGAACATCTTTGTACTGATGTTTGCAGAGGGATGGTTCTTTGGTACAGAGAGGTTAAATCTGAAATTTTGGATGAAAGACCTAAGTGGAAAACTCTTGAACCTTCTGAAGAACTTAATGCATTTGAGAAAACAGACTTCATGGTTGTTTTTTTCAAAAGCGATGTTGGAAGGAACAAACCCAAGCTGGATTCCAATGAAAGATGTATAAGTGCCGTTCAAGGTTTTGAAACTGTTTTACACTCAAACTCTTAACACAAACAACATAAAACATTAAGATTTTTTTTTCCTGCGGTTAGCTCTCAGTATGGGAAAGGAACGGGGAGACAGAAGCAAATTTGGAGTTTTATTTTTCTGTATGTAACTGTACAACTCTGACCCAAATCCACTGAAAATTCATAGACCATTGCAGTTGAAATCAGCCAGGATTTGGGGCAGGAGAATCTTGCATAACTACTGACATTAGCAGTATTGTTTAACTTGTGAATGCTGAAGTCCTCAAATGATTTTAGATCAGCTCAACCAGAGGTTCTTAAAGAAGCCTCAGTATGCCCATAGAATGATGAAGGAAACCCATCAGTTGTCTCTCAGCTCTCCAGTAAGAGTGGCAGTGAAACAGCGTTGCAGTTGGATTTGTCTTTGAGCTCTACTTAAGAAGAAAGGAAAATAAATATGAATGGTTTGAGAGAGGAAAGACTTCCACTAGAAATTTCTAATACCAGCACCATTGAGAATAATAGCTGTGGAGATGGGTAACCAAAGAATGCCAACAAATTTAGATAGAGTCGTGGTACTATTCTGGAATTTGCATTTCGTATTTACTAATTGGGAGTATTTAATTCACAGAAGTTTTCATAATGATAGGCTGTGCAATTACAGTAAAGCAGCTGTAGGGAGAAATGGTTTTCTTCAGTGAATGTGCAAAACAGACATTTAGCTTATTCCCTCCATCCTCTCCCAAACAGGGCCCCCAAATGGATTTTGTGTGGAGAGTGGGTCTTTCCTTTCGCTTTACACATCTGACCCTAATGCTGGTTTAGAAATGACATGAGTCATTCTAGGAGGGTCAGCATGGGGTCAAAAAGGCCCAAGTCTGAGCTCAAACTGAAGTCCTGCTGGGCTGCTACTCAGTTCAGACAGGAGATGTGTCTCTGGCTTTCTCTGACTCTTCTAGTATCCAGTCAATGCTGGAAGGACACAGGAGCTGAGGCAGCCTGAGCCAACATCACTTCAGTCACAGAGCCATCCTGAAGTAGATCTGTAGGCTCTGTCAGTGACTTAGCCTGGGAAGCAAGAGGGCTTGTAATTCCCTGCCAGGTTTAAGCTGGCTCTGCTTGTAACCTGCTGTGGTGCATCCAGCATATCCCCTGTACAGATGTGACACCAGTGATGTGACCAACTGGGAAGCTAAAAAGCATTGTGCCTATGGAGTTCAGATGCTTCTGTCTGTAGTCAGCAGCAGAGTGAGGCAAGGAAAAAAGTGTAATCTTGCACACATTTCTAAGCACAGCACTTTTGAGTTACTTGTTTGGTTTGAGAAGGACTTAATATTCTTTATTAAGTGGTAAAGTATTTCTAAGTTTAGGTTCTTGAGGTGTGTTGTTCTACAGTTGCTTATGGAGGAACAAAAGACAATTAGTTAATTTTCCGTGCTTAAATGTCCTCAGATTTACAGAGGAGGAAGCTGGGCAAAAACTCACTGTTGAACCTCATTTGTTAATGTTTTTAGTAGATAGTTGCACTATAGTTTGGTTGTGAATCATTCTACCTGATACCTATAGGGAATGTTACAAGCTGGTGTCATCTTTTGAAGGCTCGTGGGGTTACCTTTATGATGCAGTCATAAAATTAAGGACTTGTGAGTTGTGCCAAACCTTTGGTATTTTAGCCACATCTGGGAAAGGACTCGAGTAAACATAAATTACAATTATAATGGGGTAGGGGAAGTATTTGGGCATTTTTAGTGAGTGGATTGAGATTATTTTTATTATAACGACAGCTTATTAATCATAACCAGTTTTTCTCCATGTTGACGCGTTAATTCTCTAGTGCAATTCTATGTTACCACATTGAGGCTGCTGCTAATTCCCCACTCCAGACTTTAAACGTTAAATTTTGCTGCAGTTTCTTGGCTTTCTTTTCTGTTTCATTTTACCTGGAATTACGTGTCACATTGACTAATGCTGTTTCGCTGTATTTTCATCTCTTGGGTAGCTATCTGTTCTCTCTTGGTTTGTACTTAGATTGTAAAGTGTAGGGGTTGAATTAATCTTTTTGTTCTGGATTTATACAGCTCTCTATGAGCACAGTATGAGCTATAAGAGTTCAGATTGTGGATGCTATGTTATAGTTTGATAGCCCTTTCCCATTAGTATTAGAAATGGAATGATGTGATCTATGAGACGTAACAAATTGGTTGTAATACCAGAGTTTTCTCCTTTACATGTAAGTATATTTATGGCATAATGAAGTGTGATTATTGTCTAAATGCTTTCCTATATTGAATACTAATCTGCAGAGAATGAGTGGCAGCCAGGAAAAGCAATGCTGGTGGGAAAAGGCGCTCTATTCTCCCCTTTTTCCTGCATCACAGTGTGAAGGTAAGAAGCTATGCCTGTTTGACTTGCTCTTGCACCTATGTTAGAATGAAATGCTCTTTCTTACAGACTGCAGTTGTTGGAGATGAATTAGAACTACCATCTGTATTTTTAAAACAAACAAAGTAAACTTCCATAGTAAATTATTTTTATCTGAGAGACAACTGGGATTCCTCAGTTGCATTTGTAAGAAAACTGTCATGCTCTTAGTCTTAAAATGAAAGTACTTAGTAATCTTAACTATGCTAACTATATTTATTCTATGCAAATAGAGTATTAATCTCTGACTCTAAAAATATTTTATTACATTTTTTAATATGTTTCAACCTGAACAATGCTCATTAAGTAGCTAATTTTACAAGGATGTGAAAACATGGGAATTCCCTTTTATGGGTTGGCATAAATAACATGCTAGTTATCCAGTGAATGTGTAGAATTTCTCCCAAGCAGGGAAGGAGAGGGATTTGTCTGTTGGCCACTCCTTTTGGAGTGACAGTCTGGAATTCGTGTGTCCCGCACAGAGTGTAACTGCAGCCTTGCCAGGCAGGCTACTGGCAAGCGGGAGCAGGTGTGCTTGCAGCACTCCTTGCCTCCCAGGAATTTGGAGCATCTGACAGCTGGCCCAAGCCCAGCCTTTCAGTGGGCAGGCAAGAATCCAGGCAGCTTCTGGTTTTTTCTCTATACCCATTTACCTTTTCTGGAGAGAAGGCAAGATGCTAAATAAGAACATTCTGTAAACTGACATTACTAGCAACACTTTCTGATGGCAAGGGCTTAGTTCAATAAGCTTTTGATCAGAAACGTGGTTCCTTAATAACCTGCAAGTAAGTTAGCCAGTAATTATTACTGAACTATTTTTGGAATGCAGCTTAAAGTGCAACCAAGTAAGCCGTGGTTTTGATGCCTAAAATGCTCTAATTTGATGTTCAGGAGAGTTTGGAAAAGCAATTTCTTATTTTAAGAACAACTTTACTCCCAACAATAGAAGTGTGTTGCACAGTGGGAGAGAATAGATTGATCTTACAGGACTGTGATTTGCCTCCTGGTCACAGAAACTTCCCATATTAGAAAAATACCCAGTATTTACAAAGTAAAGATATTTAGTGTCCTTTTGTAAAGTTGTGGGGTTTTTTCCACGATGATAATTGCAGAGGTATGACCGGTCTAACAGCAACTGCAGACTGGTACTCTTGAGTCGATATTTTACACGGTAATCCTGTAAGGAATTCCTGTGAGCGAATTGTGTCACCTCCTGGTGAACCTGCAGAACTGCACCAGTGCTTCACCACTGCCTTCCTCTGAAGGAAAATCGAAGAGACGGTATAAAATACGAAGTCCAGAAGCTCCTTGATACAGTGGCAGAATTTCTGCAAACTAGAATAGTTCCAGGACTTCCACTTTCAAACTAAGTTTATCTTCAGAGCAAGTGTTAACTTTTCAGCTGTGTCTACTTTTTGGTGTGGGTATTTTTTGTATATGGATGTTAATATGTGTGATCCATACTATATGATACATGTTGATGTTGCATATGGAGGTTTACTCTGGTAAGTAGAAACCACGGCCATATGCATCAACTTTATTTTTTTTGTTCAGTTAGGATCAGGTTGCTGTTGCAGTACATTTTGTAGGACTATAGAAATGATCTAAAGCTCCATGCAGTATCAGAACTGAAAAACATACTGAAGCATTTTGAGTAAAAAAGAGGTCCTTGCTCTTTGCAGCTTACCAGTTCAGTGTTTTTATTAACTAGGGAGCTCTTTTTTAGTCATTATTTGGTTATCCAGGTAAGATATGATGAAGGTTCTATAGGGCATTATACTTATCTCTTTAAGGATGTCAGACTATAAACCCCCCCCCACAAGCACAGACTTTACATGCCTTAGAGTGTGAATTTCAAGAATGCTTCTCTAGATGCTTTCATTTTGGAAATAACAGTGTTCCTCAATTCTGTTTTTTCTTCCTTTTTCCTCTGCCCCCCCGTCCCCCCCAAAAAACACAATGTCAGAGTGTTACACAAATGCCAAGGGAGAGAATGGTGTAGGAGAATTTGCGGATGTAAAGGAAACATCCAATGATGATGAACATCTTTTAGATTTTAATATGGTAAGTTTGTCATTGGTTTGTGGGAGGAATTTGGTTATTTTATGAGGGTGTGCATCTTTCTTTCATCACAGTTTTCAGTCTGGTCTCAAATGAAATTCCTCTGAAAACCTTCAAAATCTTTTCTTTCCTTGCTTTGTTTTTTTCATCTTCTCTGCATCTTGAACATTCTTCTGAAAATTTCTCTGAGTGATGCACTTTGGGGAGTACCAACAGTTGTACTTCGGGTAGTTAAGCAAACTCACTTTCCTTTGGGAACACTTGGCCTTTGCTTGTCTTGTGTGTTAAACATGAGTCTTCTTTTCTCAACTTCTAATTTCAGTAATCTTAGAGTGGGCTGATGTGCACTGTGAAGGTAGAAGGGACCAGTAACTAGAGACACAAACATAATGTATGCTGAATTCTGTCCTTGTCACAAGCAAGAAAAAAAAACTGATTACTTTTCTGTGGGGGGAAAAAAAGAAATATTGTCTATATGGGCACTTACTGTTATACTTTTAAACTTTATAGTGATGATAGCACTTAAATTTATACTCTGACCTGCTTGCTAAAGCTTTACTGATTCATCTGAAAATACACTGGGTTTACTTGGAAGTTTAGTCTGATCTCTGCTTTGTTTTCATGATACTTACACTTGCTACCAAAATTGGGAGATGACTTTTGCAGTAATTTTCTAACATGACCTGTGACAATGACGCACTCTCACTGAGTTCGCTTTTGATTCTCTTGCTGTTTTGTGCAAATCCTGAAATTAAGGAATAGGAAACAATAATTAAAGCCCCGCTTTTTTTCCCTGCTGTTCTGCAGTCCTTTCCACATAGGGGACTAAGTCAGGAAAGAGGAGGACTTGCCCGGTAATTGTGACATCTCTTGAACAACTACAAAGCTACATCACCTCCCAGCCCAGAAAAAAGCAAGCGTATTCTTTGTTGTTCCCCATCAACACTGTCAGTTTAAATCCTTAGGTTTCTTCTGTTTATGAAGCAAGATGTGCAGATGATATAAATGCTGAGGCAAAACCAAATGGCTTCAGGAAGAAGATCTACTCCAGCGATAGCTCCAGCTCTGAAGACACAGCTTCAGAAGGTGGAAGCGAATGGGCTGATCCATGTGAGGAGGAGCTTTTTTCTCGAACTCAACTATAAACACTGCAGAGTAGAACAGATGAGTTAACAGTAACATGAGACGGAAAACTATCCTCCTTGAGGGTCTGTAGCTCTAAAACAACAACTTCAGTTTCCTCTTCAGTTAATGGATTCAGATGTGTATTTATCTTTCTCTTCTTGCTTATTTTATAGATGAGGACACAGCTGTCCTGTTGAAGATTTCCCCCTCCCCCCCGAAAAAAAAAAATCCAACCTGTTAAATTCTTGGCTATTTGAACTAGACTAGATTGTGTTGTCAAATCAAGAATGGATGTGCATGTGCTTGTCTTAGTAGTACCACTGCTTTGTTGCATCTTAATTGCAGTTATTTTCATTCGTAACTGTAGTCCTACCACTATTACTATCTTCTTAGCATCGCAGTGTCTACAACTCCTTCTGCTGTTCAGAGACTTCAGCTTTCTGCACATTAGGCTTTGTTCTTTAAGAACTGGGAGATAAATACTTAACACTGTAATCTATCAGTGCCTTTCTGAATGCAGGAGTAAAAGCATGAATGACTTGTCCAGTCTTCATTCAGTAAATCTCATAACTTTGAAGTAGGAACAACAGGGTTGTGCTTTAGAGACTTACAGAAACTGTGTTTTCTATCATCTGATCCCCCTCTCCCACAAACCAACACTGAGGATACCATGGTTTGTATTTTTGCTAACTGGAGAAGCCAAGGATTTTTTTGTAGGTATGGAGGCAATGTGGTGGGGTTATTTTGGGTTTTTTTTCCCCTTTTTTTTCTTTTTTTTGTCCTTTTTAGCAACTTGCCAATGTGGGGCAGAAGTTGAAAAAAAGTTAACACCAAAAATAGTAAACCACTGGGGTGATGTGTGGATTGTTGTGAATTTTGTAACGAGTAATGAGAATGTTGTCTTGTTGCAGATGATGGCATTCATGTAACCTGCAAAAGCATCCTGTACTGAGCTTGAGCCCGAATGACTGAAACTATCTAAAATGCTCAGAGTGTTCCATGTTCTAAATGCAAAAGGGTCAGTGCGTCACTTGAAAGGAATCCTGTGGCTGCTGCAGTTAGCTGCTGTTGTGGCTGTAATTTAGTAAACCCTCGTAGCTCATTTTGTGTTTCCGAGAGAATGTGTGGGGCAAGATACGTGTGGGGGGCGGGTGGGGGCGGGTAGGGAAGGCGATGACTTACAACATACACGTGTGATTGCAGTAGTGATTGTTGCTTTATGTGACTTGCTTTTAAATTTATTTTGTTAACTTAGAAAGTCAATACATCGTCAAGTTGCATCTGTACAAGACTATCAACTCCTTGTGCTTTGAACACATTATGCAAAATGTAGAAGCCAGGAGGAGCAATATTTGCAAAACTAAACATTCTAAGTTTTTACCAACTCATAGTTTAAAAACCAACAACAACTAACTAGTCTATACACTAGCAGCATGTCTATAACATCGGGAAGTGCAGAAAGTCCAATACTGACTTGAAAAGCTTAACCATTGATTTTTGACGGGCAATAAACCTCGCGAGAACTACAGCCGTTTGACACGTGAGCTGAACTGCCTTTGAAATATGTTCTGTGCTAGAAAGGCTTTCAGAGTAACTGGGTCTTGTTGCCTTTATTCAATAGATGATGTAAGAATTTAAAGCCGTGGTGTTCCAACCCTGCCATTTGTTGTGCAGCACTTTTGTTGAGATCCTCACTTAAAATCGGCTTGGTTTGCCCTTACCCAGGGACTTTCTTTTGGTCCTCCTCTTAGTCTGTGTTTTAGGGTTTGTACTCGTACAATGATCTTTTGACACTTTACAGTTTCTTAATTTATTTGCAGACTTTGGATAGATTTTTTATATATTTTAGTTTCTTCTGGAGCTTCCTTGAGAGGTTGTTTAGCACCTGCACTGAGAACTAGTTAACTGTAACATGAAAGTAAAAAAGAACTTTACACACCAATTCTTCAAATCACTACAGTGACGAATGGAATAGACCTTCATTCAAGAACAAGAAATGACCAAATGGACATATTTCAAACACAAACTTCAGCTCAGTTACTTTTGGCTAGAGCTGCTTTGGTAAGAAAGGGCTCAAAACCGAAAAAGGTGTTGCTTGTAGTTACATCGTGGCACGTAATAATTCCAACACCTTTGGGGAAAAGAAAATCGTACACTGAGCTTGGGCAATAACAAATTGTCTTTACTTGTTTTCATAGTTTAACGGCTAAAGCTCTAAAGCTTTCGGTGAGAGTTGAAGTGTGGATTTTAGTTTTTCTGTATGGATAGAAACACACACAACAACAACAACAACAACAGCATTAAAGGTTGGCATACGCTGAACTGCACTGTGGTATGAAGCGCATTGCATATCCATAGCACTGAAGTATCAGTTTTCCATTCCTGGGCTGAAATTTGTTTCTACTTTTTGCTTCAAGTGGTTGTATTGTTCTGATTTCACGTACACCAGAGTAACTGATTTTGTTTTCTTGTGGAGTTACTTAACACCGAATAAAAATGTAAAAGGACAATTGGATGGCGTGTGCGTGTGTTCCTTTTCTTTGGCAAACACACTTCACTCAGCTCTAACGTGGCAGTTGGGCATTAAACCTTCTGGAGAGACAGTATGAGATACCTACTGTGAGAATCCTTTGCATTGCTATCATTTTTTATTATCTTTTTTATACTTTTTCAATACAAGGCGAGAAAATCAAATGTACTTCATACGTTCTTAAAAAAAAAAGACAAGGAAACAAAAGCAGCTTAATCACCGCTTGATTTCTGGAGAAAATACCATCATTTCATTACAGAAATTAATTTGTAATGACAACTTCATGTTCAGAAAACACAGGACCCCCTCTCAAGTAAACCCAGACCTTCTCTCACATAACAATTAAAGAACTTCTGTGTAGTACAGGATCTCAAATAGCAGGCTTTTGTTTCTGCTTTCACTTTGTGTTGAGCTGTCAAATGGTTGGTATCTGATTTTTCCTTTTAGAAAACCGGCATCTGTGACAAGAAAGTGCATATTCCGCGGCCAGACCTCTTTCTATGAAAAAGAAATAAAAGGCCCAGTTTTCAACAGCTCACCTAGAAGAGCAAGGAAAACAGAGAATACTTTTGTTCATTTCTATCTAGTGTGCTTTAAACTCATTAGTTGACACTTTCAAAGGCATAAATGACTTTTCATTATGTGTGAAATGTAGCAGGAGTGTTATTTTCATTGTGTTTGCAAAGATGCTTGATTAAAAAAAAATCAGCCAGGCTTTTCAGTTCTTCAGGATCTCACATCATTTTCTTTTATGACCTGTGAAACGAGTAGCAACAAGACTCCAGTGGTTTGGGACAAATGAGACTTAACCAAGACATTTTTCTTTTTACAGTAAGATCCCTTTTCCATTCAAGTTGCTTTTAAAATGTACTATGATGTGCAAAGGCTTATACATTTTATGAGCTATTTCTGTGTTCCAAGGTGATAATAATGGGATTAAGAAGAGCAAAGCTGAGTGAGTGGGCGGCAGATCAACACCCTGCTGAGCAATGGCAACTGGGTGGCAAAGTGCAGCTTTCCCTGCTCTGCTCCATCCTGGTGTCGAGCTTCACCTGCAAAGAATGCACTGGGGAAGGAGACTGAGGCAGAGACTCCCAGGTACACTGCCTCCTCCCATGTGACAGCCATCTCGGAGGACAGGTGCTTGGGGAAGAGCTGGGTCTGTTACTGAAATGTGTTCCAGCTTCATCTCATTACCCCTTGTCCTGTTGCTAGCCACTATAGAAAAAAGGGATGTCCCTACCTCCTGACACCCACCCTTTAGATATTTATAAATGTTCTCCCCTCAATCTTCTCCAGACTAAACAGCCCCAGTTCCCACAGCCTTTCCTCATATGAAAGATGTTCCAGTCCCCTGATCATCTTGGTGGCCCTGCACTGGACTCTCTCCAGCACTTCCCTGTCCCTGTTGAGCTGAGAAACCCAGAACTGGACACAGAACTCCAGATGAGGCCTCACCAGGGCAGAGGAGAGGGGGAGAAGAACCTCCTGGCCACACTGGCCTGCTGGCCACACTCTTCTTGATGCATCCCAGGATGCCATTGGTCTTCTTGGCCACGAGGGCACATTGCTGGCTCATATTTAGCTTATTATAAATCAGGACTCCCAGGTCTGTCTCTGCAGAGCTGCTCTTCAGCAGTTCGACCCCCAGCCTGTACTGGTGCATGGGGTTGTTCCTTCCCAGATGCAGGACTCTGCACTTGTCCTTGTTGAACCTCGTGAGGTTCCTCTCTGCCCAATTCTCAAGCCAGTCGAGATCCCACTGAATGGCAGCACAGCCTTCTGGGGAATCAGTCTAAAGAGTCCAGACTCTTAAAAAAGTACAGATGAGTATATTTTTGTGTTCATTTCCATGCTTTTCTTGTTGGTAGCCATGGAAATGCCCGTGCAAAGGGCACTGCAGTGCAGTAGCAGTACTGAGAGCAAATGCATAAGCATTAGAACAAACTGTCTGAATAAGGCATTCCACTTCGACCATCAGAGTTTTAGGAATAGATTAGGCAAATGTGTCAGAAATTATGTAGGTATGTATATGTACATCTTGCCTTGGGGGAAAAACAAGTAACTAAGGGATCCTAGATGTCTCTGAATCCTCTTTTCCACACCGGAACAGTTTATATCCATGAGAGATACTACATTGGTTCATAGTTTAAATGAGAAAAAAGAACCATCAGTCTGCCTGTGGGACATGAAAACTTGTGCAGTTTGTCCTTTATTGATCTCAAAACCAGTGTTTGAAAAAAGTGCACCTTGTGCAGGGTTTAAGCCCATTGTCCAAAGAATCCTTGGCCTCATTAATCCCTCCCTGTGGCTGTGCCAGAACCACCCTGACCCCTTCCAGATACAGCAGAGAAATTAGTACTCAGTTTGGTTTTTTTGCAGTTACTTTAATCATACAATAATGACTGTCACCCGATGGCATCCTTTTTGTTCCTGCTAATCCTTTTGGTAGGATTTTTCCCTTTTTCCTTTTCCTGTTTGTTTTTTTTTAACATTTCCTAACTTCTAATTTTTGTATTGATGTTTGGTTTTTAATTGTCTTCACTTTACAAAGGGAGTTTTAGCCCAGTCTTCTGACTCTGGAACATTTGTCTATTTGACCAGGCAAGAAATCTCAATTGTCATTCATGTTGTTATACTATTTTCCTATAGTTTTAGTCACTACAAAACATTAAATTCTCGGCAGCACTGCAGATCCATACAGGCATCATAACTGGATCTGTTATCTACTCGAATGGAATGATATTTGGTTTCATTCATCATTACTAGTTCTAGATAACAACTAATTTTTAGTCCAGTCCTTCTTTTTCCTAGCAAGTTCCAATAGAAAGTTACCATGGAACCAATCCATTTGCATTTGGAAATGTAGTTGAAATTGTGCTTGCTTAAGAGAATAAATGTGCTACAGCATCCCCAGTTTTCCTCATGCAGATGCGCATAATAAAAACCTTGTTTCCTTCTCTGGAATGATTAAGAGATGAGTGAAGATCCGTAACAGAAGCAGCAGAGAGGCTTTATTAGCAGTTATGTGTGGGCACTTAAGATTGTGCAGTTCTGGGATAGTAATGCAAGTAGCGATATTTTTAGTTGTATAATCTTCACACCTTATTACTCAGTTTGTTTTTCCCAAACAGCTTGTAGACAGCCAGAGAAACAAGCCAGCCACACTCAGCACGTTTCAGCAACATCAATTCAAATGTGCTAGAAAGTCTCACACCATCTTCCCCCACCTTTCTGGCTCTTCGTTTTCTTGCTGTCTCACAGAGGGGAACTTTAAACAGTGTAAGTCTAGACTCAGTGGTAACAGAAGGGTTAACTCATGGTAGCTGTGGACCTGGCTTCATTTTCCTCATTCTTTGTCAGGGGTAAGCTCCTATAGGAGGAGGCAGCCTTTTGGGAGGCTGAATGGCACATTCTCCAGCTGCTCCTCTGCAACCTGGGAGCTGAGTGCAGCGGTTTGGCGCACAGATGTTCCAGTGCTGGCAGGAATGTCTGCAGGTGGTGGCTGTGTTGGAAATGCACTGCTGTCAAACACAGCAGACAAACATTACTTGTGTGTAATTGGTGTTGAATTTTAAGCAGAAGAGCATGGTATTCTCCATCAAAAACATCACTGTTTGCTACTTTGCTGTTGTATTTTTTATCAAATCATCATCTTGTTCATTGCTATGAGTAAGTAGAAACCTGAATTCATTCATTGTTTCTTTTTCCTGTGTCATAAAACATGCTTAAGTAATTCTGTAAAGCAAGGAGGCTGAAGATCAATGCCTCATCTCTATTTTGGCACTTACTTTCCAGAGAGAACTTTTCTTTCTTAGCACAATGGACAATAGCAGAGGTTACCCATTAGTTGCTACCCTTAGCACGCTTGCACTCCTGATTCATAGAACAGAATCATAGAATGGTAGGGGTTGGAAGGGACCTTCAGAGATCATCTAGTCCAACCTCCCTGCAGAAGCAGGTCCACTTAGATCAAGTCGCATAGGAATGTGTCCAGGCAGGTCTTGAAGACCTTCAAGGAAGGAGACTCCACAACCCCTCTGGGCAGCCTGTGCCAGGGCTTCCTCACCTCAACAGTAAAATAGTTTTTTCTTATATTTAAATGGAATTTTTTGTGTTCCAGCTTCATCCCATTACCCCTTGTCCTGTTGCTAGCTACAACAGAAAAAAGGGATGTCCCTATCTCCTGACACCCACCCTTTAGATATTTGTAAATGTTAATAAGATCCCCCCTCAATCTCCTCTCCTCTAGACTAAACAGCCCCAGTTCCCGCAGCCTTTCCTCACAAGGAAGATGCTCCAGTCCCAGATTGTGTGAGGGATGGGAAATGAAGACAGTAGCTGTACATCAGCTACCGTTTGATTATGTGCTTCTGTTGTACCTTCACAATGTGTAAGTCTTTTGTCAACTAAAGAAAAAAAAGTATTCTATTGAGACATCTCCTAGTTTATGACAATTCCCGACCTCAAGATGGGCGGGGAGCTGCATAGCCAATTCAAATGAGGCTCAGTTTGGCTGTCTCTGAAAGCAGCTTGCATCATACTTGGCTTCTGATGAATGAAAATTCCATCTACATGTTCCTATCTAGTTCTTGGGCAGGGAGAAGGGGGCAGGACATTGTATCAGTTGCAAAATTGTGGAAGCTTCAAAACAGAACTCAAAGTGTAAGAGGAGAATGGTTTCCCACATCACCAGGTATAAGCAGTGTGAGGAAAGCTTGTGTTTCTATCCCTTGACTCCAAAGGAACTAAGGAAGGACTATTGACACGCTTTTTTCATGTCCATTTGGGAGAAATCAGAGACAGAACAGAACACAAACTCTTCATGCTTTCTTGCCAAGTAGCCATAGAACCAGCATGTCAAATTCTGCTGGCATGAAGGTGAGTTTGTATGACAGAGCTTTTGAGTTCAGTGTTTTTGAAAGATTAGGTTTTTACTCACTCGGTGAACATCAGTTGCCAGTTTGTGGCTGCTCTATGTAGAGCTTCATTTCTACACAGCAGCCACATGCAGCACACTCTTGAACAAAACATCAGGATATTGTCCCAAGAATTTTTACAGAAGTATTTTACATGTTTACCCAACTGAATCAATGGTAGAGGACCGATGATAACCACACTGAGTGAGCACCAAAACTAAACCACGTTTTTGAGGATTTACTTCCAACCCATCTCTTAAAAGAAGATGACTTATTTCTTGGTGTGCCTTTCTGGATGAACTTTTAATTTTGCACAGATGAAAACAAAGGCACTGGAAGGTCCCCTTTGCACTTGCTCATGCATTTATACTTCCCAGACCTGTTACTACCTGCTCTGTTTCCTTTCAATAATTAGGACATGACACACTTCCCTGAGAGGTAATGGTGTGACACTGTATGTAGTCACTTGGTGTCAGCCCTTCAGCTTTTGCCAACATAGAGGAGTAATAACACAAAACATTTACAGATGGAAAGGACATGACCTCGGATGGAAGGGGCTTCAACAGAACTGATGCTAACTACTGAGGCAAAAAGCCAACTTTGCTGATAGTCACAACAACCAGAAATGCCATTTAACCTTTTCCATGAGCTACACAGGCATTCACATGCCATAAAGAGGTGGGGTTTGTTTGTTGGGGCTTTTTTTACATTAATTGGGCTGTGACTTTCTGTAAACGTTGAAGGCTGACCCTGGTATTATTACACTGCCTAATACATTGGGACCCTGGTTGTTCTGTGCTTCTTCAGTGCAAAGAACAGTAAGAATCTTCTTGTGAGTGGGTATCAACCTGTCAACTGAATAGGAAGAGTTATCTGTGGGTTGGAAATGGAAAATATCCACTAAAACAGATCTCATTTAGAATGGGATCTCAAAAGGGATTATGGCTAGGCAGAGTTCTATCCTTAAATGTGCTGACTCAAAAAGCATTTTAAGCACCTAACTCCTTGTAAAATTTGAACCTCTACTCAGTGCTCTGCTACTGCTGAAAGGTTTCCTGTAGCACAGATCTCTGAGTTTCTTCAGCCCATATGTTATCAAGACAGAAGCATCATTATTTCCTTTGGAGACACTGCAGATGTAGAGAACTCATGACTGTTTATTACCATTCAGTTATTTACCCTGAGAACCTAACAATGTCAACCCAGCTTGCACTCTTCTGGTTGCTCCAACAGAAGAACTGATTCTCACTCTCAAAACCAGAAGGAAAATATTAATACTGGAAAAGGAATCTGTGACAGCATATGCTACAAAAGAGCATGTCTCTTGTGTGTAAACAAGTTTATAGTGCTTCAAAGCTGGTTTATTTTATTTACCTTAATACCTACGGTGTCTGCAGAGGTAGCAGTGTTTTTCAAAGAAAGATATGGAGAAATCAGTGCAAACCCTAATTGTCTTATGTTGATACCCAACTTAGAAATCCACTAGAATAGGCACTGATGTTTATTGGTCTCTGACCCAGTCACAGAGAGTATCAGCAGAGGTATGATTTTAGGTTGCCAGTACATTTTCAATGCCTACTTCTCATCTTGAAAATGACATAATTATCATCTCCATAGCACAGAACTGGTGTCAATGGGGTCATGGTGACAAGTACTTCTGTGGAAGTTTACCTCAGGCTCTCCCAGTTTATTCAGCTGTAACTTGCCCATATCAAAGCTTGAATAATCACGGCTTTACTCTTCTTCACCACGAACTAATTAACACAAGTTCAGATACTTCTGCATTTGCTGTACATATACTTTCAGCTTCAGGGCAGACATAAGAGGCTGCTAGAATCTTCACTTAAGATAGGGGACAGTGTTATCTTACTGCCATTCCAGAGGCATGATCACTGAGCCCAGGTGAAAAACGTGTATGCCACTAAACCATTAAAAAAACAAACCCCCAAAGCAGTAACAACATTCAAAGGTAAGGAAAAGGTGTGCACCAATGTCCACCATGCAGCCGCCAAAAGGGAACACTTCTGAGGTGCAAGGTGGAAAGATAAACCAAACATTCTACAGTAGCAACGAGCATCCTCAGAGCCTCTGCTTTTGGCACTGCAGGCCAGTTCCACAGAGCTATGGATACAACTTCACTCGAAGCCCCAGACCTTCTGCAGTCCAAACTTACAAACCCCACATTTAGCTTTTCTCTTAAACGCGGGCGGGAACAGCAGGAGAGCCCCACCGCAGCCCCGCTCCCCCCAGGGCCGCCAGCGCCGGCCCCCGCGCTGCTGCGGCCGTACCGCGGGGCCGCCCGGCACTGACCGAGCAGCGCGCGGCTCCTCTCCGCGACCGCCCTCCGCCGCGGCCCCGCGCTGCCGCCCGCCGCTGCCCCCGCCTCGGCCGCGCTCAGGTGATGCAAAATGGCGGCGGCGCGCAGCCCCGGCGCCCAGCGGCCGCCTCTCGCCCCCCACCGCGCAGGCGTTTCGTTTCGCTCCTCGGCGGGCGGCGCTTCGCTTCTCCCCGCCGCGCTGGGAGGGGGAGCGGCGGCGGGGCGGGCGGAGGCTGAGCTGAGGGTGCGGGACGTCCCGTCCCGAGAGGAGCCGGGCACCTGTCCCGCCGGCAGCGCCCGTAGCCAGGTGTGCGCCGCGCAGAGCCGAGCCGAGCCTGCCGCCGGGGGCGGGCGCCATGGGAGGCCCTGCACCGCGCGGAGAGGGCGACCAGCGGGCGGGGGCTGTTCCGCCTCGTCGCCGCTGAACCCGCCGGTCCTCCGCGGAGGTCGGAGAGCGACATGGATCGCCCGCCGCAGCCGCCAGCCGCCCCCTAGTCCCGCAGCAGCTCCGAGGCGGGTTGGGCATGGCCCAGCCCCAGCATGAGGAGAGCGACGGAGGGCAGCGCTACCCCGGTGAGGCGTCAAAGTTTCTGCGCGGCTCTTCCTCGTCGGGCGGCTGAGCCCGGCGGGCGGCGGCTCGCAGCTCTGCCGGGGTGGGGGGTTGGTGGTACCTGCCGGGCTGCGGGGCAAAGTGCGGGGGCGAGCGGGCGGCGGGGAGCAGATCCGGGGGGTGGGCGGCTGCTGCTGTTTGCCCGTCCGTAGCTACCTTAAAAAGTTAAGAGGAGCAGCTCGACGCCGCTGGAGTCTTCACCGAGTGGTTTAGAGACCGCGGAGGACGGTGAGCGTGGCTTCCACAAGTCCTTGGGGAGAGGCATCGGCTGTGAGGTTTTGCTTTTGTTTCTTTTGGTATTTTAATGGATGAAGGCTAGCAGCTAGGAAACCTTCGCAGTGTCAGGCCAGCCTCAAAGCCCGTGAAAAGAAATCAGCTTTCATCTCCCCCGCTGTCTCCCTAGTCGAAGTCTCCTAGGCGCTTCCCAAAGACAAAACTGCAACTAACATGAGCTGAAGTTCTCACGACGCTGCTGCCAATTCAGCGTGCTCTCGGGTTTTTCAGTAATAGTGCTGTGGGGAGGAAGAAAGCCCTGTAAACTGCTTGTGGAGCAGAGGCTTTAGAAAAGCACTGTGACTCATTTTTATTGCTTGCCTGACATAGCAAAAAAACCCCAGAAATCTGGGAAAGCGGTGAATGAAAGCTTGGTTTATGTATGATCGCTTTCCGATCGCTCTCCAAGCGCTGCGCTCAGAACCGGATCGGTAAAGCCCCCGCTTCGTCAGGGGCACCGGCTGGGACTTAGATAAAAGACTTCTTAATGAAAAGAGACAATCCCAACTTGTTTCTTTTCCTTTTGCTAGTAAAGTGTTGGCACTGCTAGATATGTAGCCTTAATCGCCGATTCTCAGGCTTTGTCGAATATTCGACTTCTGTAGGGTCAGGAATCTTTCACTGTCGGAAGTGTTGTGGCCGATAGAAAGTCAACACTGAAGTGTGAACCAAGAAATGTTTAACAAACTGGGCTTGATGTTCTTGTGCACTGAGAATCACCTGCAGTTACACTTGATAACAGCAATGTGTTTCTTCTTCTTGGTACATGCAACAAAAATATTGTCAAATGCATGGAGGATATAAACCTTCCCCCTCTTTTTTTATATACTTTGAGAAGAAAATCAGTTGCAATTTAGTGATTCAGGAAATTCCTTGCTCTGAAAAACTTTAAAAGAACACCAAAATTGCTGACAGAGATAAGTGTTGAATTGACAAGGTCTGTGATAAAAATTGAGATGTTAACTCTTTGAGAACTGACAAGTGTATATATATATAAACTCTTCTTATGCCTACGAGGTAAGAAGGTATAAAGCCAGCTTTGTAGATAGTTGCCTTACCATTCCTTCTAAATAAGTCCGTTGTCTAAATTGCATTGCAAGCCATGGCAAAGTTGGAAGAATGTGGCCTGAGTTGGCATTTTTCTGATCTTTGCTTTAATAGTTTGGCATTGCTGTTAACTTTCTTTACCTTTTACATAAAAGTGGATTAAAAAGATGTTTTCTTCTAAATCGTAGGGATTATAATAGAATTATAATAAAAATTGTGGCTTGTTCCCTCTGTGTAGTTGAGTGATATGCAAAGTGAAAATCTGTTGTAAAGCCGCTGGTTATTGTCAGAACATGCCATCTTGCATGCTGTGATCAGAATCTGGGGAATGTGAGGCCGCCTGGGACAGACCAAAACTCCACCTGTTGTAAGACTTTACCTGGGAGAGGGTTTGAAAGCAAGACTAAGGTATACTGGCTGGTTCCATTAAGTTCTGATGCTTACAGTTCAGGGACTTCCCGAGTTTCCTTTTCTTTAGGAATCCTCAGTGATTTTTTTTCTTCTCTGAGCTTACATGTAGACTTCTGGCACCCACAGTGTACTAGGGCAGGAGTTATGTGGTTCAACTACCCTTTGAGTGAATGGCTATGTCCTGGTGTTAATTTTGAACCTGCCTACAACAATATATTTTTCTGGTGCCTCTTCTGTTGTAAGAGTTAATGAGTGAATAATATATACCTACCCTCTCCTTGCCAGTTGTGACTTCTGCTGTGTTTTCCTGTCTCTCGCTGTTTACCTTGTTATCTCTTCGGGGTATTCACACTTAGGAGATCATGATTGTTGTAAGACATAGGATGTTAAGACTTGGAAAATACTTTATTTAGGTGATAATTTATTTAAGTAAACCATGGAGCTTATGAATGTTGTGCAGACAAAATTGCTGTTTCTTTCTCAATAGTTTATTGTACTACTAATATACTACTAATGTTAAAATAATAAGTGAATAAATGATTTATGAAGTTAGTATTAGAGCACGTGATGCTTAGAATATTTGACACCAGTTGTCAGATTTTGCGCTTACCAGTGAGGCAGCTAAAATAAGGAGTAAAAATATCACTTCACTGTGTCCTTAAAAACAATGCTACAACAACCTAATGCAAAATTAATCAAGGAGCTGTATGTTTTTTGACGGCTGATTACATCTCCAGTTTTCACTTAAAGCCCGTGATGGGTGTACTTCAAAGCTTCCCACAGTTTCGCTGAACCGTGTAAAACCTTTGTAGCTTGTTACTGTGTAATTTGCTCTAGCAAGCTGTTGCTGTTATATACTTCTGTATTTGCTGGTTGTCCGTTTAAAGGATCTCTTCCTGTTAAATTTCTTGCTTTAAAAAAAAAAAAAAAAAAAAAGCCAAGTTAAAGTAGCTTTAGTACCCAATGTGGAAATTTATTTTCACTTCTCTTTGACCTCTTTTGTTTACATAATTGTTTGGCATTTTGAGCTGCTGTATTTACCGTCTCTTCCAAGGCCACTGGAAAGCTTAGTCGAGAAGAGCTGTGCAATTAAACCGAAGACAGGCTGCTGCTTGGGAAAATCACTGAGCAGAAGCAAAGACAGTTGCTGTAGGAATTCATTATGGGAACATGCTTGTGCTGTTTACCCAAACATCATCAAAGGTGTTCCTGGCTGACTACATTTCTGTACTTTGTTTTCTGGACTGCATTTTCTAGATGTATTCATAAGTGTGAATTGTGATAAAGCAAACACCTGCACCCTTGCTTATACAGTTACGTTGTGTGTGGGTATATACTTTATAGAGTGATGTTAGGGCTGGGTGAGTGATTTAAGAGTGATTATAATGTGTATGAAGGAGTGGATGAGCACAGGGAAGAGCAAACAATCAGACTTAGGTTAGAAAAATAAGTAAATCCAAGAAAGAAGCTCTGAGAACAGCAGATCTAGGTATATGCAGTAGTAATTATAACTAATGCTCCGTGTTATGTCATATTTATACTCAGGCAATCACAATTGATATCATGAACAGTTTATTGCCTGTATTCAAGCATAGCTGTTGGGGGGGGAGTGGTATTTATTGGAGTTTTTTTTCTGTCTCTTGCAATTTCAATTCAGTGAGCAGACAGGTTTGTGATGTATGCAGCAAGCGATCACAAGGCATCACTTCTTTAAACTGCAGGCAATGTAAACTTTTCGAACCCTGGTAATCTGAAAAAAGGAGAAGTTGCTATAGCAACTCTATAAGAAAAGTGTATATCTTCCCAAGCTTTTTAGTCAAAACAATAGGTTTGAAACCTTGCTTAGCCAAAGGATTGGGCAGTTGATGCATTGATTGATTTGGATGGGCAGTACATAGTTGGCTGTTAGAAAATTCTAAAAGAAAACCTAAAAAGAAATATCCAGGATTGTTTCTACTTGATTTTCCCTAAACTAAGGGATGGATTGTACTGGAGTGTCAGATTATCTAGTGAGTAGCATTTACTTAGTAAGCTAAATAGTATAGCATACAAAGCACATTTGGATTCGTTGTACTTATGTGATTGAAAGCCTATGGAAAAAATAGTTATGATTTAGACCAGTGGAATATGTTTGATACGTGTTTTCTGTCAGTCACTGCCTATCAGAATCACAGTGGCAGACTGCATTGATGGGCTCAGATCTGAGAGCATGCAGCACATTGAACCCTGGTGTTTGGCAAGGTTTGGGTGCCATTAACTGGGGAACTGCTGGGAGGAACCAATTTTCCCCAGGGAGATGTTTGGGTGTTGTTTTGGGGTTTGGCAGTGGTGGGGGAGTTCTTGATTGATTGAGTTTTTTTAGAAGTAGAATGCGGGAAGGGCCTCCTAGAGGCCAGCTGGCACCTGGAAGTGCTACACTTGAGAGAGGAGACCAGAAGCAGGAGAGCAGGCTTCAGGAACTGGAGAAAATTCTATCCAGAAAGCAAGCTGTTTGCAAGATGGGAGAAGCGTTCTTCACTCCTTCACACTTAGCCCAGTGTTTCAGAGTGAAGAAATGAAAGCAATATGTGCATATTTGTTCTGCCAACTGCTGCAGAGTAATTACAGCGCAAACTTCAGCAGAGCTGTAGATAGTTTAGATATTTGTATAGAAAGAGAAGAGCTATGCATTGTAATAATAATAATAACAACAACAACAACAACATAGTGTTTTTAAAGGGCCAGTAGCAGTTCTGGGAGCCAGAGCAGGAGTCCTAATGATGTTCCAGGTTTATGAAAGGCTGCATTTGTCCATGAGGACAGTGCATCTAACCTGCAGCTCATACTTGACTGCCCCCTCTTTCAGGGTTGCTCAGATTTAGACTGGAAGTGGGATACTTACGAGATTAACTAACATGCTGTCAGTCCCTGGGAAGACAGTGTGAATGTAAATTGCAAATATGAAGGATGGCAATTCCTGACTGCAGTAAATACAATATATTTACAAGCGTCAGTTTTACTGTATGTGCACTGGTGAAGTACATGGTGTGCATTGTCAAACCGTTGACTATGTGGACAGCTTTATAGCTACTCAGGTTTTGCATCTCTTCCTTAATGCAAAACTGACACATTAAGCACTCCGTTTCAGTGGCAAATGTATTACCAGTTTTATGGTCTACAGAAAAGTGCCAAGAAATGTTGTTTAAATGAGTACTTCAGAATTTTGGATTTTGGTCTAAGTGTATGGAAACAGGTTTTGTAGCCACCCAACAAACATAAACATGCATTTATCTAGGTTCCACTTAAACGTAACAAAAAACTATTTCACCGTGAGAGTGAGGGAGCCCTGGCACGGGCTGCCCAGGGGAGTTGTGGAGTCTCCTTCCTTGGAGGTCTTCAAGACCCACCTGGACATATTCCTGTGCAACCTGATCTAGGTGAACCTGCTTCTGCAGGGGGGTTGGACTAGATGATCTCTAAAGGTCCCTTCCAACCCCTACCATTTTATGATTCTATGATTTATGACTGTATAAAGACAAATGTCAAATATTTGTCTTAATATTGACATGGAACATTCAAGCACTGCAGTTTTTATGGTATGTGATTTCATTTGCAGGAGACATATATGAAGCAAACACTGACACCCAAACTATTTATGGAAAGGTCTTTCTGCATGATGTTTTTTAGAAGCCTAATTTAAGTTGCCATGGTCCTGCTTGTTGAAACAGGGGAAAAGGATAGTAACCATGTGCAAGAGAGTATGAGTAGCTTTTAACTAAAAGGTTAAATTATGACAGGAATCATAGAATCATAGAATGGTAACAGCCAAGAAAATGCCACAGCTTTCCTGCAAACACATTATCTTGTTTTTTTCTTTCTTTTTAAGCAGTTACAAGTTGGACCAAGACAACTGATGCAAATTTATCGAACTCCCTAAACGGTTTGAGCTTCAGGGGAATTCTGGATGCAAGAGTGGGCAGCAGTACACAGGGCCTTCAAAATTTGAACTCTGGGACCCCAAGATCTCTCTCGTTGTCGGAGAACGGGCCTGGCCAGCTGTCCAGTGCTTTAGAAGATTGTCATAGCCTTAAATCAGTGGATTCTGGTATTCCAACCCTAGAAATAGGAAACCCAGAGCCTGTTCACTGCAGTGTGTTAAATGTGAAGAGAAAGCAGTCAGAACCTGACCTTGTTCCTGACAGGGCTTTTCAGAGCGCGTGTACGCTGCCGCCTTACGTGCCTCCACACTCTCAGGCTTCTGAACATGACCACGCTGTGCGAAAATCCTCTACTTTCCCAAGAACTGGGTACGACACTGTCAAGCTTTATAGTCCAACTTCAAAGACACTGAATCGAAGTGATGATATCTCTGTCTGTAGTGTTTCTAGTCTTAGCACGGAACTGTCAACAACTTTATCAGTTAGCAATGAAGACATTTTGGACTTTGTGGTCACAAGCAGTTCAAGTGCAATTGTGAACCTTGAGACTGATGAGGCACACTTCTCGGATGTTACCCTGAATTCCACTAAAGACACTAGTGACCAGAGCCAGCAGGAGTGTTGTCAAGAGACAGACCTGGACAGTAAAAGAAAAATACTGGGACCTTTTACAAACTTCTTTGCCAGGTAAGGTTTCTGTAAAGTAGGTTTGTATTTTAACAATGAGGTTAAGTAGGATTATAGGAGAAAGGTCTTGTGTGATGTTTTACTCTGAAAGAGATAATAACTTGCTTTTTTAATGTAAATGTGTATTAATGTACTGTTTGCTGAGGGAGTAAGCAAATATTACTAGGGATTAATGCTCTGAATCCTGCTATGTATTATCTCTATGATCTATGGAAGCCTCTTAAATGTTGTAAAAAGATTCCTTCTACCTCTCAGTAAAAGCAGTTCTGAACAAGATTTTTTTCCCTCTGAACAGGGCTTTTCTTCCTGCCTTCTCCAGTGGTGTCTTTTGTGATTTTGGCCAAGGTCCTTAGTCTCATGTCCCATAAATATAAAAATATAGATAGGATCCATACCTGCATTGAAAGCTTTGACATCTGAGGGTTCAGAAGTGGTCTAGTAATGATGGGAGTGTTTCATTGCTCAATGTCAGTGTATGATACTTGCCCAACACTTGTGTGACTGTTGGGTTTTTTCCAAATCTCAGTTAGTTTTGTTAACACTTTTTTCCTTATTTTTTATATGGAATGAGAGCATCTGACATTTTGTCCCTCAGTTGTTGAAATGAAAGCATTAGCCACTCAAAGCAGTTACGTGAGCTCTTGTGCGAAGAGTCACATACGTGTGGCCCCTGTATGAAGGATAAGATGTTCTAAATGCAGATCCCCAGTGGAAGTGGTGAATGAGGACTAGTCCACTTTTTGGAGGTATTTTTTTTTGTTGGTACCTTTTGGGGGTTTGTTTGTTAATGCCTTTGTAGTGTCTCTTAAAAATAAGATGTAGTGTCTCAAGTAAGACATTTTGAAGAAAGGGTTCTAGAAATAAACTTTAGCCATCAAGCAGAGTTGACTGTATCTAATCTGTTTTGAACACTGCTTCAGCTAATCTCTTTTTCCTCATGCAGTTGAATGGACTGATATGAATAGACTGATAAAACTACTTAAGAAATTGGCAAACATTATTCTTTGAAAGGCTGCCTTATTTGCCAAGCTTAAGAGAAGCAGTTTCTTTAGATCTCCTGAACTGGCTGAAACCTTTATTGATCTTTATTCTTAGGTTAAAGTTTGAGTACGATGCAGCAGAACTCCAGTTATCAGCCATATTTGAGATGTTGAAGGTTTTGTGGACTTCTGTCTGTTTGTTGCCATGGGACCAGACTTCATTCTGAAGCAGGAGGCTTCTAAGCACTTGAATGCATGAGCTTTTGTTACCCATTCTGATAGCGCAACTGTTAACTCAAACAAATGTCCTTCGGCCTTGGAGGGAGCACAGTGGAACAGGCACATTTAGACACTGCTCAAAGGAGAATGTTTATCTGCTTCTCAACATTTCTCATCCAACAAAATAAAGCCATCTGTGCAATAACCTCTAGTGATTTTGCCAGCGTTACTGAAAGGGTTGTAGTCCTTAGACTGAGCTTTTTAACCTCAATCTTACATTAAATTCAAGAGAACAAAGGCTGTCCTTAGAAACCTTTATGGGGAATGGGTAATCTTGGTCAACTCATGATGTTATCATGACAATATGAGGATTAAGTTCAAACTGGGAACTTCACATTGAAGTTCCAGATCTGTAACCTGGCTTTTAACTACCACTTTCTGTTCTGTTTTGAAAAGAGTCGCTCACTTTTTGTCTGCACTTGCACATTGTGCACCCATATTTTGTGCATAAGTTCTCTTATGTTGTGTTGATCTGGTGGTGAGTTTCACAGGCAATGAAAAAGGAGGGAGCTTTTGAGGACCCTTCTGTGTTACAGGGAATACTATCCATATTTATGCTGTCAGACTTGTCAGGGATCAAAACGTGCTGTTGCTAGTTTTTGTTGGTATTTGCAATCTGCTGTCCATGGAGTTGTAATTGCTTCCTTTGATGTTCCCTGGGGTTTCTGGGAGCTCCTTGGATTCCCAGGGTTTAAAGAAGTACCTCAGTAAATGTACTTGTGCCCTGCAATGTTTTGTTTGAAAGTAACTGACTTCTAGGGGTCTCCTACCTAGCTCACCCTGCACTGCATGCCCTGGATTGGTACAGTGTTAGAAGAGGAGGTGGCATGTGGAATAGCATCTTTGAAGACCAGCTTGCTCAGAAGGGAGCTTCTTGAAGCAGTTTCTAAGAAGTGCTGCAGTGGTAGGTATAAACAGAGTTCCGGAGACCAGCATGTTCTCAGCATTTCACTGTGCTGAAAACAGTTTCACTTGAGAGTCTGTCTTGCAGATTTAGTACATAAACCTTCTCATTTGGAAAGCAAAGATGAACTATGGCAGGAGAAGGCCAAGTTGCCTTGTCTCTGGCCGGTGGCTGGCACACTTGCGTACAGTGTGGAAGATCCCAGCACCTGAGTGATTGTTACACAGCCTTTCTACCTTCCAGCAGCCTGATGGTCGTGGTGTACTCCTCTGAGTGGTTTGAACCACTGAGAGTGAAGATGAGTCAATTTTTGCTCAAGTTGTTAATGTTTGGTAAAAGGAGCAACCTTGCTTCTTGAAACAGCGGCTGTGCTTATTGAACCCTGTCTGTGATCCGAGAGTGTCTTTGTTCCTCTGAACTTGGCAAGGCTGCGTTTGCTCTGTGTATGTTAATTAAAATTTGCAACTGCCTGTAGAGAGAATGCTGACAAAAATTAGATCCTTCCTGTTATTTGTCACGTGCACCTAAGCTGCTTACTTATCAGTTAAGGGTAAATCTTTGGTAGTATCAAGAAAATATTTAAGGAAGCACCTACTCTGGAGTGTCTTTTTATTTCTTAGCACTCTATTCATGAGATTGTATGTTCCATATCAGCTATGGCAGTGACTGCAGTGTTTTATGAAGTGTTGATGTTGGCTTGGGGCTGCAGTTGAAAAGTTGTAGAAGAGTTGTAGAAGAGATAAAAGAAAGGACAACCCCATTGGATCATTGCCTGTCAATACTGGAACCTTCAAGGGCACTTGGGGATGGACTACCCCTGCCCTGCCTTCTTGAGCACTAAGGTGAAGAAAGTTTCCCAACTGTTCCTCTGGCTCAGTTCCTGTCTCTCCTGCAGTTGGAGGCCCTGAACAATATGTCTGTTTCCTCAGGCTGTTACGTGCCTCTTTGGGTGTGACGAGATGATCCAAGTGAGAAAAAGAGGGTGCTTACACATAACTTCCCTCTCAAAAGAGCTTAAGGCATCACAGGTACAGTGCTAGGTGGAGTACTAGGCTCTCATTAGGCTCCAGATTGGCACATGAAAATGGGTTATTGCTTCTGAAAGCAGCTCTAACCGTGATAAAGAAGCCTGATGTGTTGATGTTTTAAGTGTCCCATGTACTTGTATCAGCTCTAAAAGGCTGGAGGTCTTTCACATAAAGCAAGAGTTAGAATTTATTTTCTTCATTTGAATGTACACTGGAACCTGGTTTGAGAAATAGTGTGAGCAAGTAATTGGCTGGGAGACAAAAGAGTCAGTGGCTTGTCTGTCCCTTTGCCCTGGTGACCCAGAGCAGCAAAGGTTAATGAGTTTTGCTTTTGGACTTTGCTTCCATACAGTACTGTTGAAACACACACTTTTTAAGTTGTTGGGTTTTAAACAGCTTTGCTAATTCAGGACCATTGTAGAAGTCATACTTTTCATTTATTGTCTTCATTCATCATTTTGGAGACTGAAGATGAGTCTTTATGGTTAAACGCAGAGTGACCATATGTTATAAGCCACTCAGTTCTTTCCTTTTAATAGACTTTAAGAATCCTGAGCCTTTATTTAGTCAATTGCAATGGACATTGTCTATGTTTCCAGGAATCGGGATCTTCTTTCTTTTCAGACTACTGTGAAATGTTTTTTGATCCAAGTGTTCTAGTTAGTGGGATCTCAGGAAACCTCCACAGCGAATAAGGACTACATTTGAAATAAAAGGCTTTAAGAAGAGTGCTGCATTTTACTGTTTCCAAAGAATCTCTCTATTTTCCAAGAAAGCTTCTGAAGCAGGATTGGTATCTTAAGTTATACATTGAAGCACAAACCTAGTCCAGACTCAGCCTTGTAGTCTGATAAGAAAAAGGGCTTAAGTTTTGAAATAATAGCTACTGGTGTCAGCATTAAGTGTGAAATCACGTGAATTTGATATGTTTATGTCATGGATACACACTCATATGTTTTGAGATGTCTGGTAGTGCATAATTTGGAGTCTGAACTTAGGAATTAGGTCTGTTGATAGCATAGGTAAGTCATCAGTGTTTATGAATAGAACCCTTTCATAATGATGTTTATTGTTTTTAGTGAGAAGACCGCTTACGGTACCTCTTTAATTTTTGTGTTAAAAGGAAAGTAGAATAACAAGGACCATTATGGTGTTGAATTCCCACTTTCATCTCTCCAAAAGGGAATTCACTGACCATAGAAGGGAACAGAAAGGATGAAAAAAAATACTATTCACTAGTCTGAGATGTTGAACTTTATATATGATATTGTTTCGTCTTCTGTGCATGTTTTATGTTAAATGAAGTCAATTAGATAGAGTATAGGCTTCAAGAGGAGACAGGCTGAGAACAGGACTGAAGTGTGTCAGGAGAGGGACAGATATACTGTGGGGGAGGAGATAAGGAAACTGTTTTTAACCACAAATGAACAAAAACTAGCTGAACTGCAGGTGGAGTTGTCCTGAAGCTGGGAGGAAGGACTCCAGAAGCCCAGCCTCTGATGGAGGGAACCCGCATGGACACACAGCACAAGGTGCTTCACTGGACTGTGTGGTGCCGCGGTTGGCTGACCCTGTAGGATTCACACTCCTCTTGGAGGGAAAAGTAAAAAAAGCAAAAGGGAATTTATTAGCAGTTTTATCCCCATGCCCCTCCCCCCCCCCCCCCATCTGAGTGCTTATTGACATATTTGTTGTCAATGTTGGGCATCTGAAAGCGTTGAGGAGAGCAGAAGGAAAAAAAGCTTCTGTTTCCATGGTGTGGGAAGCAACATAGGCACTGGGGATCTGTATTAACAAATGGTACTGGAGATGGTATTTCAGCAACCCACAAAGCATGCAGGTATACTCATCTGATGGATGCTTCAGTCTTCAGAATATGGTTTTGAAGACTGCTTATCTGAAAGCCACTTTATACTTGAGACAAAAGAGTTGTGGTCTTCCCCTCCTCAGTACTTACTGTCACGTGTCAGAATGAAAGAAAAGTTTGCAGAATTTGTCTGAAATAAACATTTTCTTGAAGCAGATCTTCGATAGGTGCAGAGTCAAGAGTTCTATAAAGACAAAGCCTTTTCTTTTGATAAAGGCTGAAAATTGCTGGAAATTGTATGATACAATTTTGAGAATTCCTGTCCTCTAATTCAGTGTGAGATTTCGAATTTTGTAGTGTGGCCTGTGCTCAGCTATATGATGAATAGAAACTGTTCACGTTAGCTTTAATCCTTATTTTCTCTCTGTGTGCAATGACATAACTTTTGTTTAGAATGACTGTTCTGTTCTTCCTTAAATTTTGCACGACATCTTAATTGCGATTTGGCCCTTTAGAATAAAGGGAAGTTGTTTTTGCAGAGAAAATTGTGCTTTATTTAAAGTCCTATTTGTGTGAAATGAGTTTTCAGTTACTCAACAGCAAATCTAGGAGGCTTGTTGGAGATATTTGTTCGTTATGGAAGTTAAAATCTGAGGAGCGGTGCTGTGAGTTTTAGGGGTTTGGATTTTTTTAGTAATGGTGCAAAATCATGCAGTGAGTGAAGACTTAGTTTGGTCCAGTTAAGTTGGTCAAATTTGTAGGTTTCTTTACTAGATGCTGGTGGGAAGCATTAGCAAAGCCTTGTGCTGGGTAATGGATGAGATTTGTAGAACAGATGGGGGTTGTATGTTGCTTGCAGCATTCCACTGTGATATCTTCCCCACACCATTCCTTCTCCTTTATCTCCTGTGTGGGACTGTCTTGTGGAAAGCTTGTAGTTGTTCAGTTCTACTTGCTTCTGAGTAAAAAGAGTTACATATGTTTTGATAGATATATACAAGTCCTCAGAAAGTAATTCAAATTAATGAAATTTAAGTTTGTTTTCATTCTGATTCTTTGTCTATATGAAGATTTGGTGAATTAGTGGGTTAAATGGTCTTTGTGTTTTCAGTTAAATTGCAAGAACTTTGCTGATATTTCTCTTTGTTAAAAGGAGCTGTGGGAGAAGTGGATGGGCAGTGGGAAAGAGGGAGAAGATAGCATGATCGCTGCCATATGACGATCTGTCTAATCAAAATACAATTTATTGGTCAACTGACCTTTTGTTTCCTCCTTCTTTATCGGCAATATCAACTGTTGTAAGTTATTGAAAGTACAGAAATAGTTTTTTAAAAAATTGAGTGTAAAGTGTGCTTAATTGAGAGTCAACATTGTGAGGGAATGTTATGTATGCTTAGGGTTTGGGAAAATGCAGTGAGGAAGGTGAAGTTAGATGGAAGAAGTATCAATTCTTGCTCTTGGATTATTTTTCTTCTTTAATAGTGTCTTCTTGTGCTATGTCATCCATGGGAAGGTTGGAGTCAACATTAACTTTTGATTTTAAACTCTTTATAGTCTCAAACGAGATAGTATGTTCATAAAATTCTATGTATGGGTCAAGACTTATTTAACAGAAATGGTATATGGAGACCACAGGTTCTCTGGAGCAGGAATATGTGTTTTTATGCCTTGCTCTGAATGTTCGGGATTCTCTTAAATACATGTTGAGTGTGCTGGCAGCAACAAAAAGTGATCTATGAATTAATCTTTATGAAGTGTCAATCTCAACTTGGGCATTAGTTAATTGCTGTTCTAAGGATCTGTCTGTATTAATCCTCTCTTTGTAGTCCTTAAGTGACTCAAAGGTTTTCAAACCATACTGTAAGAACAGTAAAGAAATAATCCTACAATAAATGGGTCATTACTCACACCTTACATTGACAACTGATACAACCAACTTCCTGTGTTTATTCTAATCATGAAGTAAGGTGAGGTATTTAGTTAGGTTGTTGTTTAACCCCAGCTGGCAACTAAGCACCAGGCAGTCACTCACTCGCTCTTTCTCCTCACCCTGATGGGATGGGGAAGAGAATTGGGAGAAAACAACTTGTGTGTCATGATCAGTTTAGTAATTGAAAGAAAATAGATTATTAACAATAGATTGTTAACAAAAAAGAGATATAAAGAAAACCCAAGAAAGATAAGCGATGCACAATGCAATTACTCACCACTCACTGACAGATGCTCAGCCAGTCCCCGAGCAGCAGTCCACCCCCCTAGCAAATTCTGCCCAGTTTATATACTGGGCATGAAGTTCTATGGCATGAAATAGCCATTTGACTAGTTTGGGTCAACTGTCCTGGCCCTGCTTCCTACCAGCTTTTTGCCCACCTGGTTGCTGGCAGAGTATGGGAAGTCATTGAGTTAGGATAAGCGCTGCTTACCAACAACTAAAATGTGAGTATGTTATTGACATTCTTTTCACACTAAATCCAAAATACAGCACTGTACCAGCTACTACGAGGAAAATTAACTCTGTCCCAGGCAAAATTAGGACAAGTTAGTTGCTGGACTACCCTTTCTGAGCTGCAGCTTTTTGTAAGTACAGAATCACAAAACAGTTCAGATTGAAGGGACTTCTGGAGCCATCTGGTGCAACCTGCTGCTCAGTGCTGGGCTGACTTCAGCACTAGATCATGTTCCTCAAGACCTGGCCCAGTCAGTTGTGAGTATATCCAAGGACAGAGTTGCTGCAGCCTCTCTAGGCCTCGTGTCCAGGATGTATCCACTACCACTGTTTTGTTTTATTTTTCTCCCCCTCCCCTTTTATCCAGTTAGAATTTACCTATCAGCAGCTTGCTGCTTCACCTCTTGGGTTTTTTTCTGTTTCCATCTCTGAATGGTCATACAGACTAAATGAACCTACCTCTCTCAGCATCGCCACTTGTATGTCATAGGCCTCAGCATCCAGCCATCATAGTGGTCATCCACTGGATTTCCTCTGTTTTTTTCCTCTCTACTTTAGTCTAGGGGCCCAAACCTGGGTACAGATATGGGTACCATGTAGAGATTTTAAATATTTTTTTTTCCTTTTATCTTGTAATGCGAGTCAGTCCTTGTTCAATCTTTATTGCTGCAAGGTCTTATTGCCAACTGAGGTTCAGCTTTTTGCTTAGGGTGACACTTAATGAATTCATTCCATTTTGGATTTCTGTGGCAATAGTACTGCAGATCAATGCACAAATCTGCTTGCAGACTCTGGAAATAGAATTTTGGATTATTCTGATAATATTGGACTAACTAGGAATTTTGCCAGCTAGAAAAGCACCATTATGTGTTGCTGGTTGACTGCAATAGTTTGAACTTGACCCAAATACTGCTTTTTGTATGAGTCTGAACTTGCTGAAACTCCTGTTTCTGTGAGTTCTGCACCATTCGCATGATAGGCCAGCACTGTGCATCATCCTCATGCAAAGTGGTTCTTGGCTTGCTGCAACCAGGCCTAACTGATAAACATACAGGATTATTATCTGATTTGTCTTTTCGTGTCTTTGACACTTCAGTGCAGTCAACAGCTGGCTGCTGTTTCAGCTCTTCTCTCTTATTTGCCGAAATGAGGACTGCCCTCTAAGAAAAAAAAAGGTAGATGCAGAACATCGTTTTCTTGATAATTTGCTTATCAAACCCTGTGTTTTTTTCCCCTCAGAAATCTAAAGAGGTTTTCAAGTTACTCTATTCCAAGCTATTGGGTGTCCTGTACTGTTAATTTGTATTGTGTTACTTGTCTCCCTCAACTCCGGGAATCTTTATTCAAACCCACAGGTATTTGTTACACTGTGAAGTTTCGTTATTCTTGGTTCTTACTGAACATACTGGAATGTCAGTGGTTGGAAAACTTTGTTTATAAAATGTGATAAGGATTTATAAAACATAATTTGTCATTAGTTACCTCTTTCCTAGATAGGTCAACTTCTAGACTGTGTGTCTCTGCTTCTGTTGGGTTTGTTTATCCATAAACCAAGCATTGTTCTTCCTTTACCTTGACCTTTGGCAATCACTCAGAAATAAAATTCAGCAAAAGCTGCTTTTGTATGTGACTTTTGGAATCTTGTCTAAAGCATACCTTCTGACTTGTTGATGGAGATTCTTCACTATTTCACTATAGCCAAAATACTTCCACTCTTTTTTTATTATGTTTTGCTTTATTGAGTTTTCTGTTTTGTTCTGGATTTTTTTTTGGGGGGGGTTTTTTGTTTTTTTTTTTTTAACGTAAAAAGATGATTGAGAGATGATCTGGGGTTGGGAGAGAAGAATGCAGAAACTGACAATCATTCCATCTAGTGAATTTTTTCTAGAAACCAGTGTCCTCTGGTCATGGGTGCCAGTGTCCCCCAGTTGGGATTTGGTACCCAGTATGCAGTAAGTCAGTCTTACCCACAGAGCTGAGATATTTATTTCCTGTTGGTGCAAAGATAGGTGCTAGGTGGTAATGTTAAAAAGCTAGCACGTCCCAACAGGACCTCCTGTGCTGTGTTTATACACAAAACATTAGCATATTTTATATTCTGATACATATGTATTGTTATTCTACTTAGTCATCAATTAGTATTCTTAGGACTGGCGTGTAAATGAGTACACGTGTTTAGTTCACTCCCTCCACCCTCTTCTTTTGGATCTGGGATATGAATTGGGTAAGTGGGCTATGAGCTGATGGTCCCAATCTCCTACTGCCACCTTTGCTTTTCACCCAGCTATTGCTGCTTGTGCAGTCATGGTCTCTGGCACCTTGTGCAGCAGAAGGTTCCATTCTTACCAGTCTGTCCTTCAAGAAAGCGGTCATTAGCAAGACGTGCATTATTTATACAAAGTAATCAGGCTCACACCCTGAAGCTGATGATTAATGGTCATTTTACCTCAGCATCACTGTAGTCTAGACTTAAACCAACTTACAGATTTGTTTGGTCTACACCAACTGTTGGCTTTTACCTGTGGAGAATGTAGATTTAGGGCTTCTCAGAAAATTTTGGTAGATCTTCTGGCAAGAGTTTATTCTCAAGTCCATCATTACCCAAGTCATCATGATTTACGTTTGTTCCTCCACTAATCGAGTAACCAATATTTCCTATGACAGAATATGTTGCTGATTTTTCAGGGTTTATTTTATGTGCATCTGAAAATTAATTGGGCCAGAGTGCACACTTGAAACGTAGAGACGGGAATCTTTCATCTGTTTATTGAGGGTAAGTTGTGAAGGTTATGGTGTTACACAGAACACGAAAGGTCATTGAAGCAGGAGAAGAAAACAATGGTGTTGCACCTTTTGCCTAAATTCCTAGTAGTGTGAGACTGTTTCCCAGATAGCGTTAATAGAATTTGCACCATGCCCAGGTGAGGTGATTGTGACACTTTTGCTCACAATGCAATAAAATTTATGCTAATATATTTTTTTTCTTTAAGTACATTACTTAAAATGTCTTGTTTCAGTGTAGGTTTCTGGATGTCTTGTGGAATAGTGTCTGTGGAGACATCTCTTACACTGTGCTTGTGCTCAACATGGATTTACTTAGTTCTTAAGATTAATATCTGCTTACTGTCAGACTCTCTACTTACTGTCAAACTCTTTAGATAAAGTCTGTGATACACTCCAGTATAATGGACTTTGCAGTCTTGAAGGGCTCAAGACCTCAGTGCTCACTCCTCAGGTTAGTTTAGATTTATCAGGGAATTTCAGGATCTTCCTCCAGAAGCAGTTGATTAAACAAATATTGATTTACCTCACTTCTTTCCTGCTTTTTAAGAATACATGTGACTCTGAGACTAATTTGAAATTGTTTTTCAAGACAATTTTATTCTTCAAAATCGGAACCTTTTGAACTTTCTCCGCTGTCCTTATTTTTCACCTACTCTACTCCTGAGACTGTAAGTCCTTCTGGTTGTTAATTTGCATGACTGTTCCAGTTGTCTCTGAAAATAACCTTCTGAATTGAAAGGCTAATTCAAATTTGGATGTGGCATGCATCTGGAGAGAGGGAAGTGTTGAATGTGTTTCTAACACTTGTAACAAATTTATTTGCAATAGCAACTTAGATTTGGGTAAATGGAGATAAAAATTGCATCAGTCTATGTGAGTTGAGTCAGTTTCCAGTTAACTCTTGTTTCTTTATAGCAACTATCTTTAGGAGGAAAGAACCTGTTTATTTGCAAATGTAATCTCTATGCTAGGCCAGCAGTGTTCAAGAAATCTATAACAGAGCAGCGTATCACTTCTCTTTAACTCACAACTGTCATTCCATACTGCTTGCTAGTAGTTCATGTACTGCAGAACTTTGTCCCAGGAGCCACAGCAAAATAGTAAAAGTCATTACTTTCAGATTTTCTGAAGAACCAAAACACTCCAATTGTGAAAGCTCCAAAGTCCTAAGCTTCCATGCCCTTATATTTCAGGGAATTGATATATCTTGGGACTTCTGGGGAATGAAAACCCGAAAACTATGCATTGCTTGGAAAATCAAGTGTAGGGTGTATGTGTGCACCAACAGACATGAGTGAGTGCACATCTGTCTGACTTGCTCCACTGCACCTTCCGACAGCTACTGTAGAGTACTGAGCCAACCTGACTGGAGAAAACTGTGCTTGATTTTTCTAAAATAAGCAGTTGCAGACACTTAGTGTAAAATGGTTAGCATGTTCAATAGCAATGCAAATGTAGCCTATGACACTTCAATGGCTCTACACTAATGATAATGCAGACATGATGTATCATGTCAAATATCTCTATTAATATCTCTGTTGTAAATCAACATAATGGTTGTGAAGAGGACAATGAGTCTGAGACAATCATCAGCATGTGATCATTTCTTTCCAGGCATGTCAATAGTTTTTACATTCAACACCTCAAATTAATTTTTGGATCTTAAAACACTTGTAACTAAACTTTTGAAATCTTTAATCCTAGGTTTGCTGAGTTTGTCTGTGGAGTGAAGATCTCTCTGTGTGTGTGCTTGTTTTCTAACAGAGATTTTTTTTTTTTCTCCTTGGTAACCTGTATTTTCCATTAGGCAAAACCTTGTGGGGTTTTTTTGTGAATTGTATTTGCTTAGAAGTGAGACTGCTTAGTACTGTTTTTGAAAATCCTGGCATGGCAGGAAAGGAATTCCTTTTTGTGCTGTGGCAGCAGAAAAATGAAAGCTTTTACTATGAATTATTTGCTCCAAGATAGATAGAGAGATGTACGTATAGGGCAAAAATCATTACTTCCTTCTAAGGAATGTTTTAAGGATCTACTTTCAGCCCAGAACTCTGAAGTAGTTGGCTTTATCAGGACCCCATGGTGTTGTCCAGATTTATTGCAAAGCTCTGCAGAAATCAGACCAGAGAACATTCCATAGTATTTTTTTCTCCCTTTAAGTTTTCTAAAATCAAATGCAAAGGGAGCAGTGTTTCTCCTGCTCCTTCCATGCCAACTCAGCTGTCATGTGGTTTACTGTTGGCTTTTTCCAGTCTGGGGCAGATGAGAATTTACCAATGTGGTGTGTCCTCAGTCAAAGCAAGAACAGGTTGTAGTTTGCTGGTTTACATCCAATTGTGCCAATTTGTGACTTTTGATAATGTTAGGCTTTGTGGGAGTTTTGAGGCCTTTTGGAGTGTGTAAAGAATGTGAACACCAGCAAAACACCGGGACTTAGAGAGCAGGGAAAGTGAAGAAAGGGAGAGTAAAGTCACTCTGTACAGAATGAGAATTGTATATTGATCAAGTTTGGTGCTATCAGTTCTGGAAATCCCAGATACAGTAAAAAGAGAGGATGAGATGCCTTAGAACATACAGTTGAAGTCACACAGATGGAGAAGAGTGAGCTGAGCAAGTACCATGACATCTGCTAGATAAACTGTAGAACTTATGATGCTTCCTCTAAAGGGAAAACAGAGATAGGATTTTGGAACTGAACTGAAAGTGAATATCGGGGATTGACTTTTCAGGTTTAGTTCATCTTAGGCAGACACCTGCAGCAGAGAGCTATTTTACTTTATAACTGCAACTGATCTTTATTTTGCTCTTATAATCCCTCAGAGGAGATGGAGGGGATTGTTGCTTGTATATACTTGTGCTATCAATCTTTAATGTGAATAGGTAGTGAGAGAAAATTACCTGTGTGTCCTTTAATTTTCACGTTATTTCAGTGCTAATGAAGTGTGGTGAAATCCTTTCACTTGCAAAAGGAAATCTGGATGTGCACAGAGTTGTCACATATAAAATGGACCTCCTTATGGGGCCCTTGCAAGTGTCCCCAGTGCTAGAAGTTCTTGTTTTCTCCAAAGACAGACAGTATGTAGTCTGGAATTTAGTTTGGTTGCTTCTAACGAAGTAACAACCTGAAAGAGAACTTTTTCCAATAACAGACAGCCTGTCTTGTTATTCCTGTCATGTTTTCCTTTTTATTCATGATTTTAAAACTTGATTGATATTTCTTCATTTGAAATTAACTAAACGTACATAGAAAAAATAATCTCACAACTCTCTGGCTTTACATTTTATTTCCCTGGTAGCTACCTCAAATGCTCATACAAATCCATCATCTCAGGCTGTCTTACTTAGATGTCATGAACTTGGGCAGGGGTAAGAAGGTAGGGAGTCATAAGGCCTTCAGACAGAATGGATTCTTTATTTTGCCAAGGTGAAAGAATTGCCAGCTGTGATAGCTTCCTTGGAGGTTGTTTTTACGATGGTATGTTTTTCCCAGCACTTGCAGTTGTAGTGATAGTAGTGTAGTCAAACTCTCTGATTAGCCAAAGCTTATAAATCTCTTAAGTAGTGTTACAACTATAACGATGAGCTACAGCAGAACCTCATAACACTGAAATGGAGTATGCTAGTTCTAGAGACAAAGCAAGTCTTTGGTTTTGAACCAGTAGTTTACCTGTAGAACTATAATTTTATGCTTTGAAAGAAGTGGAAAGAGAAAACATGTCAGTATGTCTCTGTTTTCCATGCTGTTCTTCAGTGCTTTCCCTACAATTGTTTCCCCTACATCTTTATACTAGTTTTTATTTTATGTGATGTAGGGTAGAGGAAAGCTGAAAGGGTTTTGTACGAGTACAGTTACTGCATGGCTTTGACATCCGTTGTTATTGACTTGTGTGATTTCTATACCCAAACACTTTGTTCTTATCTTTAATATGATAATCTGTTCCTGTTTTGGGTTTCAAGGTAACTCTACCCTTGTGATATAAAAGCATGTGATCATTCCTGTAAATATATGCATGTTTAAGGATGCCAGTGTACCCTATTAACTGTATAATACATTCCATTGCACTCTGATGTTTGTGCCTCAACTGTTTTTTTGTATTAAACATTTCTTCTGTATTCCAAGCATTGTTATCTCTGTTGGTGTATTTATGGTATTGCTTGTCTTAGCTGATCTAAAGTGGCCAGGAACCATGCACCAGTACAGGCTGGGGGTTGAACTGCTGAAGAGCAGCTCTGCAGAGAGAGACCTGGGAGTCCTGATTGATAATAAACTAAATATGAGCCAGCAATGTGCCCTCGTGGCAAAGAAGGCCAATGGCATCCTGGGATGCATCAAGAAGAGTGTGGCCAGCAGGTCAAGGGAGGCTCTTTTCCCCCTCTACTCTGCCCTGGTGAGGCCTCATCTGGAGTCCTGTGTCCAGTTCTGGGCTCCTCAGCTCAAGAGGGACACGGAAGTGCTGGAGAGAGTCCAGCGCAGGGCCACCAAGATGATCAGGGGACTGGAACATCTTTCATATGAGGAAAGGCTGCAGGAACTGGGGCTGTTTAATCTGGAGAAGAGGAGACAGGGGAGATCTTATTAACATTTATAAATATCTAAAGGGTGGGTGTCAGGAGGTTGGGAGATTCCTTTTTTCTATAGTAGCTAGGAACAGGACAAGGGGTAATGGGATGAAGCTGGAACACAAAAAGTTCCACTGAAACATACGAAAAAACTATTTCACTGTTCAGATGAGGGAGCCCTGGCACAGGCTGCCCAGAGGGGTTGTGGAGTCTCCTTCCTTGAAGGTCTTCAAGACCTGCCTGGACATGTTCCTATGTAACCTGATCTAGGTGAACCTGCTTCTGCATGGGGGTTGGACTAGATGATCTCTAAAGGTCCCTTCCAACCCTACCATTCTATGGTTCTATGAATAACAACTTTTTAGGGTTGCAGATGTGTATTCAGCCCTTTTAGAACGTTAAGCTTAATACAGTTCTGTTTCCCAAACTGCCACACTTTATGAATAGGAAACAATCTGAACTTGATGGATCAACCCACTAGGCATTAAGGTAATAACTGGAAGGAAATGCAGTAATGCCAGACTGAAAGCATCGGTGGTATGAAGGTGCTACAACTGCCTACTGGCTGAAGTAGCAAAAATACTTTTGTCTCATTGGAATTTTTTTTTTCTTTCAAATGATGGAGTGAAAGCCTGTAGTTCCCAGAAAAACCTACCAGAAGGCATGTAAATAATTGAATTAACCTGGGCATATTTGAATATTTGCTGAATTAGACATAAGGACAAAAGAAAATCTGTTACTTTAATAGTCTAGACATACCATGGATGTAGAATATCTGTTGTGCTCTTGGAGGAGCTGAGTGTTACCAGAAGCATGAAGACTGACCTGTACTGTATGTCCTCTTTTGGAAAAACATGTTTGTGGTGTGAATATGCAGGTCTGACTTATCAACTCATGATTAAAAACTAGCAATGTCAGTAAAAACAATTTAATTTTCAGTGGCTTTGTGTCTATCTTTATGACTGATACAGTGTTTAAGCTGGTTAACTTGAGACTTCAGAATTAATGTGTTTTGATAACTGCTTTTAAGTTTATACAGAAAAAATTTATTTCGTGAAAGCAGATCATATACAGTAAAAAGCTAATATGTCTGAAACTTTTTTGTGATCTTTTAGTACTAGTTTGTTGTAATAGGCAGGTGGAGAATGTTTGTGCAGCAAGAGATTTGGTGTCTTAGTCTTTTAAAAAAATGAGACTGAGTGATCTAGAGGAAGGCTAAAATAGAAGACCACTTTCAAAAAGTTACACATGAACTTTTTTTTTATCTACTAAAAGTTCTTATTTAACAAAGTCTGTTGCCTAGTATGGTGATAATACTGTGTGATATGCCTCTTGAGGATGGGAAACGCTGCTTTCCAGCACAACCACAAGAGGAACTGGAATATGTGACTGGGATACATAAAGTTAGCAGATTGTCTGTTCTTCTTTTTATTACAATTAATCAATCCTTTTTCTTAAACTTGCTTTTTTGTAGGAACTTGTTTACCAGGAAGCAAAATGCAAGATTTGAAAAACAAAATGATATGGGATGGAGGTTGTTTGGAAAACAGCTCAGAGAAAACTCACAGAAAGACCCAAAGAAAATGCAGAAGGTATTTGTTTAATTCTGTGTTAGGATTAACAGTGAATGTAGAAGCCACTTAAGTTTATGATTTGTATATATGACTGTAAAGCCTCTTTATTGAGTTGCACACAATTTCTTGGTCAATATGAAAGAAGGTTCTTCATTAAAATTGTACTTCTGTTATAACAATGCTGTTCAAAAAGAACCATCCTCTATGTGGTCATTACAAGGAGTACTCTATGAAAACACTCACCACTTTAGCGTAAAGCATTTCATGTGAAAATTCAAAGTTTACAAATGCATATTGTTTTCTTATAGTCAAGCTTTGTGGGTATTTTGAAAGTCTTTCAAATTTCTTTATGTTCTAGCTTTCACTAGTTTTCTAGCCCTTGTTTCATAGATCCATCTATAATATGCTGATTGAAGGGAAATTGTTTTCTGCTGGGTTTTAAATACATTGTGAATGTGGTAGAGTGCCAGAAACTTGTGTTGGAATGCTAGTTTCACCTCTTCCTAATTTTCTGAAGTCTTTGCTGTTTGGAGGCAAAATTTTCCACATGTGGTCTTTGATGAAAATTTGTTTTCTGTTTTGAAATGTTGGAACAACACAGTACAGTTTAGGACAAGTGAATGGAATAGTTTTTTTTCTTTGTACAGTATAGCTCAAAAGGGAGTGTGTATTAAAATTGTTTATTGAAGTGGTTCCCTGAATAAAGAAGAACTTTTAAAGCATCAGAAACGCCAAAGGATTTAGGTTTCTCCCTGTCTTCATTGCCGCTTAACTAGTTCTGACACTTGTTTTTTATTTGTGTGTCTGTTGCTTACATATGCCAGTAGTTAGATCCATGATTTGTCAAATTTTAGCAGTTGCTTTTTGGGAACAGGGGAAAGGGATGAAGGGATTATACAAAAATCCTCAGGCCTTCCTTAGTGTGTCATAAGAAAATAAAAAAACCCAACAGAGTGAAAACCCCTTTTCGTCTCATTGCAACACAGCGTTTTAGAGGACTGGTTCTACTACACACCAATCCAGGTGAATCAAATGCTTTCCTAATGGGGAGGAATCTTATGAAATCGAACTACGTGGTCGGTAGTTCATGAGCTGCTCTTTCAGTGAGAAGAAAACATCCTTTTTCAATCTGTCTTACTTTATCTGGAGTTTTAGGGTTGCATATAGGCATTTTATGTGTTTGAGGCTTTTGTCGTGTTCCATTCAGTTCTTGCTTCCCTGTTTAAACCACCGTGGGAACAGGAAGGTTTGTACAGCTAGAGACCATGTAGTAAGGACTTGAAAACCAGCTGCTGTATGTGAAATGAGAACACTTACTTGAAGGACTGTGGTGCTTAATTTGGGGTAGAGTGCTCTGGAAACCCAGGTTTGTCATCTGATTGTTCTTAGCTGTAGCTTGGCTGTTAATTTAAGTGAAATCTAAGCAGCTTCTTGAAGTTGTCACTGATCAGCCATTCAGACTTTTAGATAAAGCTGGTCTTGGTACAATTAACAGAGTGTTCACTGAAGATTTTTGATGATACAATGGAAGAGACTTAATGATTGCAGTACTTGGACACTTTAGCAGTGTATCTTATTGTAGTCATCTGTTCTTTGGAAGTGGGTTAAATAATTTGGTAACATTTTGTGGTTGTTGCCGGTCCTGTGAAAGTTTATCTCAAGGAAGAGCGATCTTAGACTGTGAGTATTCAGTGTTCCTAGCTTTTGATTGTATTAAATTTGTTTAAAAAAAGGTAGGTGTTAAAGAATTATGTGGTATGGCACCCAACCATTGGTGAGTTTCTGGAAAGACTGCAAGTCTGAAACAATTGTGTCCAATGCTTCTTAGATAATAGTAACTAATCCTTTATAATGCTTTCCTGAAGTTATTTTTGACACTTAGACTTGGAGACATTTACATGAGTAAATGCTGTAAATACTTGAGCCTCACCAGTGCCCAAAAGCACATAGTGGTTAAAGTTACCCCTCACAGGTTGCTTTGACAATGGCAAAGTAGCACTTGTGTTGCAGGAATTTTTCCCATTTACAGTCATGTCTTTAACCCTTTGATTTGTGCCTAAAGAACTTGTATATGTCTAAGTGGGGAAGGTGACAGCATATGGCTATTGAGTTGATGCATGTTGGCCAACAGCCAATTCCTTCTCCTTCCTTGAAAAAAAAAAGGTGCTAGGCCAGAAGAATAAATGCTCTGGCTCTATTTATGCCTTGAAGTATGTATTTTGTTTCCAAGGCCAGAACAGTAGGTGCTTGAAAGATGGAGATACGCAATGAAATATGGGAGATGGGTAAGAAGATGGCTGTGATTAAGGTAAATGATTAGTGTCACAGAATGGTAGAGGTTGGAAAGGGACCTCTAGAGATCATCTAATCCTACTAAAAGATTTCAGTGTCTGCACTTTTTCCTCTGGGGCATGAACCAAGGTGCCTAAACTCTTTCCTCTATAGACAACTGTTAATTATCTACACTTTATATATAAACTTTCCTTGAAAGTGGCCGTGATTCTTTTTAAACTTATTTTTCTTTCCAGAAGTGCTGGGGCCTTCCTTAAATCTCAGTGCCATAGGAGTTAATACTTGTATTATATGAAAGCTATTTAAACATTGGATGCCTTCAGAAGCCAATTGTTTGGGGCTGCAAAGTTGGTGACTGTTTTGGAGCTTGAGACTACATGTCTTGATCAACAGTGTTCACTACCACACTGTCTTACGCAAAGACATGTAGAAAACATTGTGGAACACTCTTACGTGGGCTTGTCAGTATGGGAGCTGGGGCCTGAGGACTGTGCAGGGAGTTGTCAGGCCCTAAACAACAGTGGCAGCATCGTAATTGTTAATTGAACACTGCCAGCTCTACATAAGCTCTACCCTGAGTGAAGTGTGTAGAACACACAGTCCAAGTGGAAAATGTCACTTAGACAGAAGGGACTAATTCAAAATCTATGTGTTCTTTTAGCATACCATTTTGTGTCACTTGCTTTGTGTCAAGAAAACCCAGTTGGAGGGGAAAAAAGAGTCTGTTTTTCAGACATCAGAAGAAATGAGTGGGGTTTGGAACCCTGATGTCTGTTGATCTCTTGAGCTAACATAGTGATTTGTAGCAGCAGTCACCTGTCACTCCATACCATGAATTTCTGATTTTGTTACACAACTGGGCTTGTGCAGACTTGATGAGAAATAGACATTGCTCATGTGCTGCTGCCTGCAGTTGTCATGGGTATTGCTTCCTTCCCATAGTACATTTTATTCCTTCTGTCTTCTGTATGTACAGGATTATCCAACTTCATTCATAGGATTCAGTGATCTAATGGACTTATTTCTAGTGTTCTGTGCTGCTGATGTGATGTACAAAAGAGTTGTATGTTGGCATACCCTTTTAACTAACTTTTCATCACTCTGCGTCTTGAGTATTCATCTGGATTTGTACTGAAGAGATACTCTGTGCCCTGTTAAAGGATTTCATGTTTATTTGTTGGTGGCAGAAAACTGACAGGCTTCTTAGAGTCTGTTACTTGAGGTCCCTCAATATTGGGAAAAGGTGGAGATGTAGGCTCTGCTGTCCTTTTGAGCTTGACCCTCTCCCTGCTGTTCTGGTTCCTGCCTCTGTTGGTGCTGGTACTTGAAACAGGAGCTGCTTATTGAGCAAGAGCCTTTTTGTTCTCTGGCTGCTCAGGCTTGCCTTACTGATTCTTTTCAATGAAAAAAATCGAAACTTATTCATTCCATACAGTCCCAAGTCTTCCTGCAAATTGTCTGCTTGTTGTGATGATATTGTCTACGTGGTGAAATACTCATTAGCCCATAGATTGTAGGAGACTCAATCTTCCTAACTACAGTGGGTCTTGAGCAGTGTTTCTATTAACAAAATCTTCTCAAAGTTTATTTTAAAAGGCAATGTAGTGAAAAAGTGATAAATCCTTCATCGTGATTTTTAGTTGATTATGGTTATCAATTTCTGTTTGTATCAGTCCTCAAGTTTCACATACCCAGGGAGATCCATTTGATTGTACATGTTTCATATGAAGCTCTTTGGGCACAGGAGCCAAGGTAACTGAGCTACCAAGTGATCCTTTCTCAAGTCAGCTTCTTTTGCTTAAGGCCAAATGTCAAAGAAATCCTTTGTGTCACGTCACTAATTAAAGCCCTGTGATTATCCCATTAATTTGGCTGTAGACTCCTGTAAAGTGTTCATTTGAATGTTTGTGATTCAATCTTCTTATACCTTTATTATATGAATGAAAGATAAGTAAATAAACTCCATTTCCCATTTTCAAAAGGAATGTTATTATACCATGACTGAAGATGGCTGTACACATACAACTGAGCCAGACGAAATATGTAAGAAGTAGCATTTTTTTTCTTCTGACTAAAAAGTGGTCAGGCAGACTTTTAAGTACATAAGCCTTTTTTCAAGCCCTATAAAACCTCTTCTGACAGCACTCACTTAGAATCATAGAATCATGGAATGGTAGGGGTTGGAAGGGACCTTTAGAGATCATCTAGTCCAACCCCCCTGCAGAAGCAGGTTCACCTAGATTATGTCTCATAGGAACATGTCCAGGTGGGTCTTGAAGACTTCGAAGGAAGGAGACTCCACAACCCCTCTGGGCAGCCTGTGCCAGGGCTCCCTCACTCTCATGGTGAAATAGGTTTTTTCTATATTTAAATGGCACTTTTTTGTGTTCCAGCTTCATCCCATTACCCCTTGTCCTGTTCCTAACTACAGTAGAAAAAAGGGATGTCCTAACCTCCTGACACACATCATTTAGGTGTTTGTAAATATTAATAAGATCTCCCCTCAGTCTCCTCTTTTCTAGACTAAACAGCCCCACTTCCCACAGCCTTTCCTCACAGAAAGATGTTCCAGTCCCCTGATCATCTTGGTGACCTTGCACTGAACTCTCTCCAGAAGTTCTCTGTCCCTCTTGAGCTGAGGAGCCCAGAACTGGACACAGGACTCCAGATAAGACCTCACCAGGGCAGAGTAGAGGGGAGAAGAACCTCCCTTGACCTGCTGCCCACACTCTTCTTGATGCATCCCAGGATGCCATTGGTCTTTGTTCAATTAGTATATGTTTGACATAGCATCGTACGCTGTTTTAACAGTGTGGGAATTAAAATCACTCCAGCTCTTTATCCTACTTTTAATGCTGACAATATACATGAACATTGCCTTTGATGAAGAGTCAATATTGGGATATGCTCAGATTGGCTTACTTTCCATGGTAACCAAGAGCTTTTGTACAGTTTTATCCAGTTAGATGTTTTAAAGCTTAAAAGCCATCAGAAAAGTAATGTCATCTGAGAAGTTGAAGGTACATTTACAGTGGAGGTTTGTGTAATTAATTTTTTAATCGATTTTGATCCTTTTTGAGCAGAACTGGTTATGCTACCTGGTTTTGTAATTGATGTGTGAAAATGCATTAGAAGTCAGATAACAGTATTTCACTGAGAATTACCACCAAAGCTAAATTCTCTTCCATTCTAGTATATCATAGAGCTGAGATAGGCTTTGTGTTCTCCATTTCTTTCAGGAGCTCTTTTCAAGATTGTCAAGAATAGCAGGTGTAAATGCCATATGTTGACAGCTTTCTTTCTTCTTTCTTCCATCAATGTTAGTGAATGCTCTTGAAAGAGAACTTCCTTAAAAAATTCAAGAAGCAGCGACACCATCCTTAGCATACCATTTATCCCCTCTCGTGGTCAGTCAAGATCTTGTGTGTTAAGAGATTAATGTCTATAGAGGAAAGTCAGATTTTAGCTGTATCCTAGAGACATGTTACTTCTGTCTTCACTGAAGAAGCAGCCTAAATTAAGTTACTTTTTTTTATAGTATATGTCTCCTTTTTTTTTTTTTCTTATAATAGGAGAATCCATTTTTTAATCAGTGCTTAATTTTTTTCCCTTACAAGTGTGGCTTGACTCTATGGAGACTATTCAGTGTAGCTTCATGAATTCCATAAAGAGCTCAATGGATTGTCTTCACTTTCTTTGACTTTCAATACTAGTAAAATTCAGCACATAAAACAGTTGAGACTTTTCAATAACAATCTTTACTCATAAATTCAGGTCTCAATATTTTATAATCTCATTTGCTGATGTTCTGTATCAGAATATTTGTAATTCCTAGTGACAGTTGCTTAATAACAAGAAGTAGCTATGATTCTTAACCTAGGGATTGTCATCTTCCCAAACTTACAAGGACTTCTATTCAGAGAGCTATAGTGTGCTTCTGTGGGGGAGTGAGGGAGACTTCCCCTCTCACCAAGGATAAGGATTCAAATAAATGAATTGCTGGAGAGTTGGATTCCTGTCATGAAGCTACCAATGATGACAATAGTCTGCCCACTTCAGATACAGTGGAAAACTATGGGGGCTTATGTGCAGCTAAGGATAACAAGTTTGCCTGTGCAGGGTGCAGATGTGCATAGGATGGAATGGCAGCTTATAGCCAGGGTTTTCTGTACACCTTGCTTGTTCTGCCCTTCCCACTGCATCAAAGTAATTTCAGACAGATTATTCAGCTTTGATGATCCCATTAATACAGTATTGCTTCTGTCATATGAGCTGCGAGCAACATGTTCCCACACCCTCCTACCAGACTATTTTGAATTCTCTTTTTCCCAATCATTCCTATATTTCTTTCTTTTAAGGAAAAGGGGAGATGGAAAAGTATCACACTTTTTTGTGTCAGTGATAACATTTCTCAACTGGGCTGTCTTCAGCTGGAGACACAACAGGCTTTCTTTTAGGTGTGATGTGCCAGCTGTCAGTTATGTTTTTCTCTAATTAGATCTTGACTGTATGTTGAATCAACATTTTGGTCAATTGAAATCAATTGTACTTAAGAAACTTACTCTGCAGCGTATGATAAAGTGAAAATGAGCTCTTGAAGTAGCTAAATATGTTGCTTGACTCATAGATGATGCTTTTTATGGGATGAATAGTTAAGCTTATATCAGTAGTGCAGGAAAAGCCTTTGTTGATGGGTTACTTATCATTCATGTCGATGTTCACTGATTTTCTTTTTCTAAGCTATAATCCTAATTGATTAATTAAATCACTTTACTCAGTCTGTTTGCTGGCCTGAGCCTATTAGGTGGAAAAGAGTTGCAGAGCAACAGCGTTGAGTGAGAAACACTGAGAGAAATTACTACAACCCACACTTTAGGAAGACAATGGCAAGAGCTCTGTTGAGAGCAGTGTGTTTTATCCAGGGGAGAAAAAAAACCAAACCAACCAAAAAAAAGCCCCAAAACCAAACAAACAAAAACCCCAAAAAGAAAAAAGGGAAAAGTCTACTGCTTGCTGGTAAATGTGAGCTCTCAAGGTCCTCAGGAAGGTCCGTGTGCAGCCCCACGTGCAGCAGCACCATAGATGGAAGCTGTGCATGGGGCTGGCAGCTGCCACATGTTTTGCTGATGGGTAGCAGTTGTCTAAAAAAACTGAGCCTTTCTAAGTGTTTGTTTTAACCATGCTTTATGCTGTGTTCAGACCTGCAGGGCCTTTTGAAGAGGAAGTGGTTGGTTCAAGCTCACTGCTGATTCTGGCAGGAGCTAAATATACAATTTTGGATAAAGTATTGTCTTCTGCTCTTGTTGAGTTTGTCTTTGGATAGACCACTGAATAAATCATTGTGACTAATGGCTGTAGCTGTTAATGGCAGGGTGAATGTTTGCATGCAGACTCCATTCACACTTTAGAGCATCTAGGCTACAAACTCTGTAGTGCATTTTTTTCTGTTCTGTGTAAAAGTCTGAGGGTGTAAATGAGTCACTTCCTGTGTTTTCCTTCTCTGGGTTAATTTCTACTTGTCAGCATTCAAAAAGGCAGAGTTTAAATCTGTCATGGTGTGCCAGAGTTCCTTTTTTTCCAAAAAAAAAAAAAACCAAAACACAACAGCAACAACCAAACAACAAAGAAGTAGAATTTCCGTTTCAGTGCTAGATAGCATAATCTAAAACTAACCTATGCTTATTCTTGTTGCAATCTCTAGACATAAAAATGTAACTCTAATTTTCCTACTTAGAAGTTGTAACCAAAACCTTGCAAGTTGCCTTAATGCATTGCTATTTCATGTCATTCTTTCTGATCCCATTTAAAATATTTTAGTTTTACTGTAATAGTAGGGACATCTAATTTTTGTGACAGGAAACCAAAACAAGAAAACTCCTTTTGCCTCTGATAGAAATAGTCTAAAATATCTTTTTTTCTTCCAAGAAAAACTGTATTAGATTATTCATCAGTTCCAGTAGGCTCTATTACTCTACAAAGACTGTGTTGCCGTTGTTCTGACTGGAAAATTACTTGCCTCAAACAAATCGACTATCATATTTAAACAGATAAAGCAAGAGTAATAGCTCCATCCACAGCAAGTGAAAGGGTAATTTAATACTATGCCAGAAGGATTGTTCCTGAGTATTTTAATAATAGAAGAATGTAATATGAACCACCCAGGTATCATAATCCAGAAGAGTCTGGCTGCCAAAGTGCTGCTTTTGATGCCATTAGAACATCTTCCCTTAAGTTAGGAACATGTGAAAGCCCAGAATATCAGGTTAATAGAAAATAATAAGCCTTGAGTGCCAGTTTTAACAGTTACAACAAACAACAAAGTATTTTTTTAAGAACATGAGGGAGGTTTTTTTTCTCCTTTTATGGCTTTAAGGCTTTTATTTTAGTTTTATGACTCTCTAAAGTTCCTTATAAATTGTCTGGGTCAAAAGGCCCCTGAAAGCTGAAGGACTCCTAAGTAGGTATAGCAGGCAGTATTTAAGGCTAGTTATTTCCTTTCTCTAATAAAGATACTAACTCGATAGGAGTATAAACTTTGTTAGTTTTTAGTCCAGGTAAAATGTCGGCTATTAGTCTCTACTGAGGAGTCAATTTCTGTGCCAGTGATATGTTTTGGGGGAAATGCAGTAAGCTTGAAGTTGTTGAAACAGTTGCTTTGTATCCAAGGTTGGTGCTTAGCATTAGATGGCACAAATTCACGTGGCACAAGTTTATTTTTAAATACAGGAAGCCACAAATTCGTGGAAAAATGCCTGACTTCTGAGGGTGAAACACACAGTTCTTTCTACCCCCAAAATTTCAAGGCCAGGGAAGGCAATTTTTCAGAAGACATGGTACATCACTGGAGTTTGTTCTCATTTGTTGTTAAATGAGAATCCAACACGCAGCTGGTGTTTGCGTATCTGCCAGTGCTTATAGATAGGTACATAAATACCTATGTCCTTGTGTAGACAGCAAGTTTTTGGTGTAGTAACCTTCCACTATAAGTAACACAAAGGAAGCTTTTGGATTTTCCCCTCCAACACCATTGGGTTTTGAATGAAAATAGAAGTCTGTAGAGAGCAATCCTGGAAATATTGGCACATACTTTTGAATGTTTTATTGCACAAACACTTGTCAAAGCATTACCCTGAAGCAAAGGCAGATATGTTAGCCTCTAAATATTGTGGTGGAACTTCTTGTCCAAACAGTAGACTAGAACTTGGACAGCTAAAATGCAAAATTGAGAAACCTTTGCTAGACTTCAGCAGATTATTTTTGTGTTAAACAGAAGCAAGCTCTGAGGAAACCTGACCCAAAGGTTTTCTTTGTCTGTCTTGCAGTTTATACATCTCAGACTTCATCTAAAATTAAAGAATGGGGGGAGGTGAAGGTTTTTGAAAGGCTTTTTACTATGCTCACTAGCAACAGCAAGTAAAGCTGATGTTCTTTGGCTTTGCAAAATGAATGGAGTGACTATGTGTTACTGGAAACCCCAAGGATTCAGTTGTAAGGAATTAGAAAAGTCAGACTAATACATTTTCCTTAGATGTCTTTCTGAAGAAAGACTGGGAAAATATTTATTCAAATTATATGTTCTCATTCTCCCTCTTGATCTCATTTTTGACATGATTTCATTACATGTTTTTATGCCTGTTACAAATTTCCACATAATTTTTTCCTTTTGCTGTGTTAACTTGTTTATCTAGAATGACAAAGTTCAGTGGAAACAGTTTCATGAATATAAAAGACTGGGAATAGTCACTGTTTTAAGCTAGACTATGAAGATATGTTGTTTTCCTTCATATAATGTATTTATACTTGTGTGTAGCTTAATAAAGCTACAATCTCTTCTCCTCAGGACTGAAACTAAAGTAGTAAATAAGATTGTTATTCAGGAAAATTTACATTTTGATACAGTTTTTTGTAAAATTAAATACAGAGTGCACAAGCATCCACTAGTTCGAACAGATGAATCATAGAATCACATGATGGTAGGGGTTGGAAGGGACCTTTAGAGATCATCTAGTCCGACCCCTCTGCAGAAGCAGGGTCACCTACATCAGGTCGCATAGGAACATGTCCAGGCAGGTCTTGAAGACCTCCAAGGAAGGAGACTCCACGCCCTCCCTGGACAGCCTGTGCCAGGGCTCCCTCACCCTCACAGTGAAATAGCTTCTTTTTATATTTAAATTTAACTTTTTGTGTTCCAACTTCATCTCATTACCACTTGTCCTGTTGCTAGATACAAGCAATGATGAGAGATAATATGAAGCATACCAAAATCATGAGTAGAAAAAAAGCATTTATTAGACATGTAAGAAATTGGCACCTGTAGCTGTTTCAAGGCTAACTTCAGGGATCAGAGAAGTAAATACGAATGGAGAAAACCAAGAGGCTTTAGTGCACTAGACTTATTGCCTTGCTTTTCTATCACTTCTAAGGGCAGACAGGTATCAAACTTGAAAAGGCCAGAGATCTGTAGAGGTGCACAAATTCTGATGAGGAAGCAGAATAGAAATTAGCAGAGGAATTTGAAAATAGGAGGGGAGTGGAACATGGATAAGAGTATCAAATTAATTACCTTTTCTCACGCTAGTTTGGTGTACATACTGGAGTCCTGTAGCTCAATCCCAGCCTGCATACACCTCTGTAGAAAGCAAACAAAAAACCAGTAACTGCCTGCTGCAGTGGGTATCCAGACTTCACAATAGGATGAGTTGTTGTGCATGGTGAAGCAGGTGGCATTTCTGGGTGATTTTTATACTGTCTTGATTGCAAGTACTTGAGGGCATATTTGCAACGGATTTGAGAACTTGCAAGATAAAAGATGCCATATTCCTGTAACTTCTGGAGTTAACCTGCTGGTTTGGCCATTTCAGAATGGTGTCAGTGTGAAGCTGATGGGGCATGGAGAGCCCTTTTACTTCTGTGTGTTGCTTGTAATGAGTGGGACAGTTCTGACAGTAGTCTTCAGCCAGGCTGAAGTACATGCTATTTGAGACTTGATAGTAAAAATAAGTTTTCTTCTGCAACGTCAGCACTAATGTGAAATGCTGTAACAAAAACTTGTTGAGAGATTACTTGGAAGGGTATAGTGCTGAGGGCTAGACAGAAAATTGAGGAGGAGACATCAGTGTGTGGACAGATAGTTATGTAAAACTGTTTTTACATGAAGTCCATATGCAGTGTAATCTCAGTCCTTGGAAGTGATGTTTAAGGGATAGGCTGAAAACCATTTAGCTTGTACTCTCTTGCTCAAGCATTTATCAGATGCTTGCACTGCCAGAAGCATTTTTTGTAGATATTTCCACTTGTTTGATATTGCAGTGTATCAGATAGTATCAGCGTATAGGGAAACTGTACACATGTTTATATCTGCAGATTCAGTTTCATCCTTTTCAGTGTTCTACCTAGTAGGGATTTTTGTTGCTTTTGTGACTCACATTGGAGTTACTTGTAACACTATGGTGTATGATCGGAGTGAAGATCCTGCCTTTGAGAGTAAAGAGCTGTTCCTAAGCCACGTGGTTGATAGGTACACTTTGTCTTTCACAGTACTTCAAATATAGCAAACTATTTGAGATTCCTTCCCTGATTTTAATAAAGCATGTCACTCTATATGAAATAAAAAGCACTTAAATTATTTACATACAGCACTAGTGAAACATGAGAACCATCTGATAGGTAGCACCTTGCATGATTAGAAGTGACAGACTCCAAACCAGCAAACTTTTATCCTTTCTTGGGAGATTTAATTTAGCCTTATCTAGGTTTAGGTTTTAAATACTCCTTAATTTGATGCCTCTTGCTCAAAATATGATGCTATAAAAAGTACATATCCATAAAAATTTTTAAAAATAGTCCAGAGGCTGGAGCACAGGACTGCAAAGCAGAGTATGTGGCTTCTCGTTTTACTCTTAACCTTTTGGAAGATGTGTGCATTATTTTATTCATTTAACATCAGTGTGGTTGCATGGGACGACAGTAGTTGCAAGCCCGAGGTCTTTTATCAGTTGTAATCAGAAGAGGGAAGTAGATGCTTCTTAGGGGAGAAAGGGGAAATTTCAGAATGCTTGAAATGATGCCTAAAAATAGGTAGTGTGGCCATAGTCTCTTACCCTTACATTGCTTAAGCGTTCCTAATTTGTTACGTATGGAACTGGAGAAATCCATGGTATTCAAGACAAGAAGAATGTCTGGTGGAAGATAAAACTTCACACATGTAATGTTATATCAGTCAAATTCTGTCATCACATTGATATCTTCTAGTATCCATAAGGGGATTAAATATATATATATAGATGCGCCAAGTTGATTCTTGAACCATTAATTAACTGTAGAACTTGCCAGGATCACTTTGGCAAATTGTGTAGGTTGAGTGTGCAACTCGAATTTCTCAGGTTTAGATCAATAACTAATAAACTAATTGCATTTCAGAATAGCTCTGCACTGGATTTGGAGTTATATAAAAAGCCCACATATATATCCCTTAAGGTGTTGTTTGAAAGTTTAATATCAGAGCTCAGCAGTTTGTATTCTCCTTCTGTTAAATTTTGAAGGATATTCTCATAATCTGAGCTTTGCCTGAGGTGTCAGTCTCCTTAAGTTCACTTTGATTACTGTACATGTAAGAGTCTCCATTAAAATTAACTTTTTCATGGCCTGGTGCCATGTCAAGAATCAGATCTTAGTTTCCTGACTCAAAGATCATCACAAGTTTCATGATCTACTGGTTTCAATTAAGATTCTGGAATAAATGCCTTTGCTGCTTGTTCCTTTTCCTTCCTTATTCTTCCACGTTGACATTGCCCCACAGCAGGCATTGCCAGAGTAACCAAACTCACCCCACAGAACAAAGGGTTAGTTTTTAGCAGTTCTGTTTCCCCAATTCAGTGTATTGTACAGTGACACAACTACTTAACAGTGGCACAAAAAAAAAAAGTGGTGTGAGAGGCAGGAAGGGCATGGAAGTGCTGGTTGTGTACTACCTTAAATTTATCTGGTAAACCCCATTAAAAGGCAAGTGATTGCAAATGGACAGATGGACGTGCAGAAGAAAGCTATGAAGCAACCAAAGGGAATGCTGAAGCAATATTTAGGTAGCAGTCAGATTTAAAACCCAGAAAAAAAAAATCTGTTGGCTTGTGCAGAGCTGGTCAGGTTGCTGTCTTGTATGCTGAATGAGGCAGGAATTCCAGTGGAAAAAATACCATGTCATTAAACATAACTTGTTTGAGTAACCTCAGTTAGCCTTATAATTGTGGTAGCCTAGAAATAGTGACTGACACGAACTGAGTCTTGTGTGGCTAGCTATGGTTTTAGTTACAGAGCCTGCTTAGCTTTTGACTCCACAGAAGTCTCTTCCCATGTCTCTAGGCATCACTCTTTCCCAATCAGTGCTTTGCAGAATTCATAGTTGATTGAGCTCTTTTTTAAATATATTGACAAATGGCCATTTCCACCATCTAGAAGAGCTGCAACATCCTTCTATTTTCAGCCTCTGAAACCACAGACACATACCACAGGAATAGTGTTACGCACCTAAGGTTGCTCTTCCTTGTGACCTGAAGCTTTCATCGTGTTAATAGCTGTAATTTTACATAATTTTTTTAATGTCTGCTAATTTACTGCTTCAGATAGCTTATGAGAAAAAGCATTAGCACAGCATGCTTTAGTGCTTTTCATGAGCTGCATTGACTTGCCATCCTAGTGAGTATTAGTGCTCTTGGGTGGCAGACAGATGTAACTGGTGGTGGTGGGAGTGAAGCTGAGATACTTTTAAAACAGTGAGCTGTTCCTCATTTGGCATAGTATGGCCGCATCCATGAGTTAGGTAAGTCGCAGGTTGAAAACAGTAGCTGATAAAACTGCTAGAAAGTTATCTCAGTATTTGCAAAGCTACCTCTTGAAAGCAGAATACTTGAGTGACTGGCTGTTTTAAAGTCAGTCCCAGCTGCGCATTTTGTGATTCAGGATCAGGCCGTGATAAAGGCCATGAGCAACAGCAGTTGCAAACTGTAGTCAGTGAGATTAAAGAAAATGAAATCCGTGGTGTGATGCTGAGAGAAGGGTGACAGTTGCAAATGAATAGATAATAGGATAAAAGGCGGGTCTACCAAAGATAGTGATGCATCAATGTGGATATCTCCCCTGAGCTAGATAATGGAGCTTCTGGCCAAAGGAAAGACGGCCAATTTAATTCATCTGGACTGAGGCAAAATATTTAACAAGATGTGATGTGGAAGCTGTCTGAGCTGTGAAAGATTGATCTATATCTAAGAGCTGTCTGAAGAGGACAGAGAGTCAGTTGTACTGAAAAGATGTGTATGCTGTAGGAAGTATTTCAGCGTTAACAGTGCTGATGGTTCTTGGGGCTTGCTGTACGGGCTGGAGACTTTGAGCTGTCCTTGCCCAAGGGAGACTGTCCCAGAGGCCGACTCAGCCGCGCACAGCCCCGGTACCCGGAGCCAGGGCTGTGGGAAGGCGAAGCGCGAAGGTAGGGAACGAGAGGAGAAAGATGCCCGTGTGTCGGGAATGCAGCTGCGGCTCAAGACAGCAGCGGCGGAGTCCTGGGCTGGGGTAGGCGAAGTTGATTGTAGGTAATGCAGATGAGCGCGTGCGAGGTTTCAGCTACCCCTCTCCGGTTTGAAACGGGCTGCGAAGGGCTGCGGCACAAGAGGTGGAGAGCTGAGGGCGGGCGGAGCCCGGCGCCTTGGCAGGGCGAGCGCCCGCCGCCCCGAAGCTCGGGCCGGGGAGCCGCGTGTCCGGCGGCGAGCGGGGCGCGGGGCCTGCTCAGGCAGCGCTGGGCGAGACGGAGAGAAGCGATCGGGTGCGGCGGCTCCGCGGGTGATTAGCGGGGCTGGCGGGGCGGGGCGCGGCGGGCGGAGGCGCGGGGCGGGCAGCGCCGGGCCGGGCTGGGGGCGGGCGGCCCGCGAGGCCGTGCGGGCCCGGGCGGCGGCGCGACGGGAGCCAGGCCCGCGGGGCGGGCGGGCGGGCATGGGGCTCCGGCGCCGCTGCCTGTGAAGGACCCGCAGCTTTCATGGTGAGTGAGGCCGCGCTGGGGCTGAGGCTGCGGGCAGCCGTGCCGCCGCGGGCACGGCAGGGCAGGGTAGGGTAGGCGGCTGGCTGCGGGGCGCTTAGGTCAGAGGGAGAGCGGATGGAGAGGGCGGCGGGGATGCGCACTTTAACGCGTATCGATAAAACGTGGCCTCGTCCGCTTTTAAATCGCTGGGTCCGGGAGAGAACCAGCTTCCCGGGAAGCGCGGAGCTCTTTTGTGCGAAGCGGGGCGGGGCGGCGGGACCCCGACGGGGAGGGAGGTGGTGGCACAGGCCCGGCCGGGGGCTTGGGCTGCCCAGCTGCGGGGACAGCGGCCGGGGAAATGCCCGGGGACAGCCGCCTCCCGCCCCGGGCAGAGCTGCTGTAGCCGCGGAGCGAGAATCGAGCAGTCTGGTGTCTGCCACTCCGGCAGCTAGCAGGAGTATTTCATATTCGACTTCCTCGGAGGGTGGCTACCTTTACACAAACACGGCCGAAACAAGATGACCTTGATAGAGCAGTATGGGATGTTGTAGGCTCAGCTCCGCCGTGCTGCTGGTCCCCGAGGACGCTCGGTGCCACAGCCCTCGTTCGGTTAGTGCAGCCGATCCTTTAGCACTTGCCCTCTGTCGTGGTGGGTGGTTTGTGCTTCTCTGTGGAGGTTGTTAAGGATCCCTTTACAGATTAGTTTCTTTTTTTTGAAAAATTGTGGAGGATCACCACAACTTGAGCTTCTTGTATCTCAACTGTGAAGCTGTCAGGATCACCCAGAATTAAACTTGATTTCGGGAGTTGGGTGTATCTGTGGGTTTTTTGTTGTTGTTTGATTTGTTGGTTTTGTGGGTTTTGTGTTTTGTTGGGGTTTTTTTTGTTTGTTTGTTTCTTAAGCGAGTGCTTTAATCTGTCACCCGCTGTCTTAGAACATCTTCAAACCCAAGTTCAGCTATTGTGGCTGAATGTTGAATAGGTTAAGATGAAACCTGGAAGAAAGCCCAAGTGATCTCAGTGATAAGGATATTTTCTAAGTCGTAAACGATCATCCTAAATTGATCCTAAAATTAACTTGCAACTGTATCAGGTTAGTAACTCCTAATTACAGTATAGGATGTAAATAGATGCTGAATTATTATTACCTAGTGAGAGATTTGAGTCTGTTTTTTAAAGTAATGCAAAAGCTTAACGTGAACTATTGTGTGGTTCAGCCTATTGCAGTATGTCTGTATGTGCAAATACTTCTACTTGCTCAGTCAGCAGATACTCTTAATATGAGTTTGTGGAGGCTTCAATCTGTTTCATTGCTCTATCATACATTGTGCTCTGTTCAAATTTACTTTGGCTTCTTACTATAATAAAAGATGGTTTTCATGTCTTTGTGAATTTTGGGCTGTTTGATTTTTTGTTTTTGTCGTCTTGGGATTTTTATTTTTTAAACTGTTTTTTCTGTTTGGGTTTGGTTTTTTTCATTTTCCACAGTGAGAAAGCAGTCTTGTAGATAATCACTGTCACCAACAGATGTTTTTATTCCTTTTTTTGGCTACCACAGGAAAGGATGAAATTGTTACAAAGGACTGGTAATCTGATAAAATGTGCCACTCCCATTTTTGTGCTAGTCTAGCTTCTTTATTGTAGGGTAGTGCTGAATGAGACGTGTCTGTGAATACATGCTGAAATGCAACATGGGCTTTTGCCTTTAAGAGATTTGAATAACTGTACTTAAATGTCAGTAGTGTACCTAGCTACCTGTATTCTAAAACAAAACATTGCTGAACCAAGACATTCTTTGAAGAATTCTATGTGTAGTGATAGTCTGGAGAACTTTGTGCTTAGCTGAATGAGATTTCCAAATTCATTCTACTGTACGGAATAAAATCCCCATTGCAGCCCAACGTGTACAGTTTTTCTTACCTCCCAAAAGCAATTTTGCTCCATAGTTAGCTTTCAATGAAAGATAACGACCCTGAAAATAATTTTTATTAGCCAAAATTAAGCACCTTTTCTAGAACTTCTGCTGTAATAAGCATTGGATGCATATGTTGGATGTCAAGTTTTGTGGTGCGTTAGAGAGATCAATATATGATGATTTCTGCGTATTGGCAGTTTTTTGTGGATGCTGGATGTTTTTTCTTTCATCAGTAGTATCTCAGAAGAGTAAAAATGCTAGATTTAGGGACAAGGTTCACCTTGTCTGTGGGAGCAGTAATAGAGGTTAATATTTTACTATCTTAATTTGTGAAAAATGGGTAATAAAAAACCCAGTCTCCTAAAAGAAACTGGGAGAAAGAATAGCTATTTGCTTTGTTCCTGTCAGCACAGTTGATGTAGTCCACTGTTGAAGGTGCAGCCAAAGCACATTGTAATGGTGCACTTATATGCTCGTTACTATCAACTGCTTGCAAAGAATTCTAAATGCAAGAATAGTGTCTTAGCTTTCTGAATATGATGTTAACCACAATACCTTTTCTTTTTTTACTATATTTCTTTGCTTATTTTCTTGCTAGAGGTTTTGGTGCTTTGTGGGGATTTTTGTGAACAACTGTGTCAGCATGAGCACTGTCACTCTACTAAACAAAGCCAAGTGTTATTAAGTAGCTGAAATACATTTTTCTTGGTTCTTTTCCTTGTTTTCAAACTGATGTCACACATAGCAGTGTTAACTGGTATTAATGAGCCAGACATTCCAAAATCATGACAGTGTTTCCCGTCAGAGCAATGTGGGCATCATAGGATTGATTGCTGAAACAGTGCCAGTTAACAAACATGGGAAAAGAGAGTTTTTCTTTGTCCAGAGAGTTCCACAGACTTGTACCCGTGGGTCCCATAGAATTATCTTTAACTGGAATGGAATTGTACAACAGAGTAGAAGACCGTAGCTGAGTTCCTCTGCATTCATGTGTGGTTTCCATCCATCCTTTTCTTTAAGGTAGGACTGGAGGAGAATGCCTTCCTGGAAGCAGGGCTCTTGGTTTAGATTCTGAGTGGTCTAGGCTGTTGTGATTGTGTTAGAAAAGTTGGATCTGTTGCCCAGGGAAGTTTTGATGCAATTTACAGGTTCGACTGAGAGAAAGAGATTGGTAGCACTTGAGGAACTGTTTATGCTAATGGGAAAACGTCCATGTCTGGAACAGTTCTCATAGTGCTCATTTATAATGACTAGTTTTCACAGTGTAATTTCTTTGTCTATATAAATAAAAAAAAAAGTATAAATAAGCTGCACATGGAAGCAGGTGGATTTTGGAAGTGACAAAATTCATTATGAAGTTGAATATAACAGTGTCTATAATATGAATTTCTTTTTTCCGTTAGACAGTTGGACCATGTTTGTTGTTTGTATGTCACTGCTACTTTGAGTACTTAATGATTGCTGTGGTACTTCAAGCATTGGAGTAGATGAAGTTGTGTAAAAGTTGTTTTATCCCATTCAGTCATGGTTTTGATACATTTTCTTCCAAAACAGTGTTCGTAGGAAAAACAAAAATAGCATTGTACGTGTAACACTAAGTCTTCTACTGTAGGTCATAATGGTACAGTAAAGAAGGGTGGAAGGACCTCTACCATTTAGCATTGTGGTACTTCAGGGTATCATAAAAAGTTGTGGGGTTTCTGTCTCACTGTGATTTTAAACTTTTTTCCCCTTCCCCCCTATCGTTGAACTATTGATGTTGGAAAATAGGTTGAGTAGGAGGAATCTCATGGTGAGATTTTAAGAGAAGGAGCTTGTTGGTTTTGGCTTCAATTTCAAAACCATGTAAATCAAAACAGAAATATTTTAAATAGGTCTTTTATACCTCAGATAGTATCTGCTTTTTGTAAAGCTCATTTTTAGCAGTACTTTGTAAAAGTAAGCTGTCAGTCAGAGGAACTTAAGATGTTTCAGCAAATAGAAGGAATGGAAAAAACCATCACTCTCATCACTCCTGACTGTTTTCAGTTCTGAGATTCTTCTCTTTAAATGGGCTGTAATTGGGCAGAGATTTAAAAGCATTATCTTAAAGACTTGTAGACTCTTTGTATGTTCTCCTGTGCATTGTCTTGGCATTCTCCACACTTGTAACTTGCCCTATCTTTTTCTTCTTTAGGAATGTGAAGAAAAAACTGGACGAGCTCACAGACCACTGTCTCCTAAACAGAACGTGAGGAAAAATCTTGATTTTGAACCACTCTCCACTACAGCACTTATTTTAGAGGACAGACCAGCGTAAGTTTTGAGAACTACCATAGTGAAGGTTTCGTTAAAATGAGGCTAACAGAGCTCTTCTTACTGTGTGTCTGATTAACTTGAACAGATGATTTAAAATTTGAGCGTATCTTTTTTTTTTAAGACTACAGAATATGAAAGTGGGATGACTATGAGAAAAATTATTCAAACAAAAGTAGCCTTATTTTATAATAAAAGCAATAGTTTTGTACAGAAAACTAGGAGAGGAGAGCTCTAGTTTTGAGTAATTCTACCTTACAAACACAAGTAAGAGGGTTTTATTTTCCCTGAGAGGACATAAGCATAAAACTGAAGCTGGCGTATGCTGAAGAAAATGAGAAGTAAGGATATGGTGTCTTGTTTAGACAGAGAAAGACCACACCTCCATAAATAATGAAACAATATAATTATTGTTCTGCAGTGGGTTCAGCTTTGTATTTTAAAGGTTGTCAGGTGCTAGATGTTGTTTCCTACTTCTGTTACTGCACAAAGATTCTTTCACATGCAAACTAACTCCATGATGATTTACTGGCAGCTGCTTTGCCATGGTTTGCTGCAGAATTACACAACTTCAGTGATGGTTAGTCACTTTATGGATGGTACCCAGCTTTACAGGCATGGCATTGGTAGTTTTACCAGCTTTATGCATTGCTATAAAGAACTGACATAACGTACAGCTTTTTTTTCATCAACAAATCTGCATGAGGAAGGCTCATATCAAACTAGCCTAGTTGTAGGGTTATTTAAGATATTTTTTGGCTTGACTGGGAGACAACATGGCAAGATTTCTTGGGACATCTAGAACAATGTAAGAGTGTTTGTTAGAGCAGGTTTTCTGTGTACAGCTGGAAACAGTACATACTAGCTTGTTTGATATATTTAAAACCTGTCTGTTATCTATCATTCTTTATGTGAGGTAATCTGAGGAATACAGATTGCTTGAATTGGTGATACATTACAGAGTAACATTCAGATTTTACTTTCCTAGTGTTGATAGATTGAGGAACTTCTAGCAGAAAAGATATTTTTAAGATTCTAAATGATTGAATCATCATTTCTTTTGTCTATCAGGGAAAATTGTTCCGGACATCAGTGCTGTCATCTGATAAATCTTTCTAAAGAATCTGTTTTTAATTATTTACTTACAGTTTGCATACTATCTGGTTTGAGGATTTATTTATTGTTTAACCTATTAAGCTTGAAGTAAGTTCCTGTTGATTTCCTATGACAAAAGTTCTTAAGGACTTCTGAAAGAAAAATGAAGTTAGATTTACTTTTCTAAAATGGCTGCTCTTGGTTTGGTACTCACTTGTACAGTTTAGATGAATATCCATAGCCCATCTAAGTGTTAATTGAATCTCAATAGATACTGAACATCATGTCACATGTATGATGATGTCATTAAAAGATAGGACATATAATTTAGGTGGTGGAAGTTTAAGTTAGCAGAACATGTTTCATTTAGTTTTCCTTGTAAAACCTTCCCTAATTTACTCAATTTCTAAAGATTTGGCTTTAAAACAAGATGCTGGCCAGTTTACATAAATTAAACTGGAGAAGAGTAGATTGTGGTTAACAGTGACACTGATGTGAAAATCCACTTCTGTTATTCTTTTATCATTCTTGATTTTAAAAAGTACTCCTAGACATGGATCCTACGGTTGTGCATGCTTTACAGATAATATGATTGTGTAAATGATTGTGTAAATAGTAAAGCATTCTAGTATTAGTGGTGACTGTATTACTGGTTAACAACTGCCTTAAATGTCACACCTTACAGGAATGTGAAAGTGAATTCTTGGATATCTTTTTTATTAACCAAAGATATGAACTCCTAGGAATCCAATACAGTGTTCTACAATACAGAACAGTATACTTTGTCATTTCCTGTTCTGATGTTTTGGTGATCTTGTAGCTGTATGAGATACTTGCTCATTATGTTAATTATAAATATGATTAGCTTAAAGTTAATATGATCTGACATATGGCCATGTATATTTGTATGGCAGAGGTGTAACTAGTCCAGGCTTTAATCACAAATGAAGATGGTTGTGTTGGTATGAATAACTGGAGAATACAGAAGATAAGTCCAGCACCACCTGTTTCTGTAGAAGCAGGGAGAGGAGTTAAGTCTTTGAAATAGAAATGAGAGTCTCAGAGAGCAGAGGGGAAAAGGAAGCTGGTGTAGGGAGTCATTACTGAATGGATAAAGATGCACAGTAAGAGTACAGTCTTTTATCTTTAGAGATCAGTTTTGAAGCAAAACTACCAGCTTGGTATATACCAGTATATTCCTTTTGTTTATCAAGATCAGCCTGCAGGTTCACTTGGTTTAATAATAAAAATGCTGAATTTACCAAACATAAGGAAATTAGTCAGCATATTTTGTCTATAAAAGTAGTCCTAGCTGGTCAGTTTTCTTTCCCTCTCTTCTGCTGACTCTGGCAAAAAAAAAAATTCTTTCCAAGGATTTTTTGCTCTACTCTTTGATCAAATATTTTGACAAGAAGCAGTCTGCGCTTTTCTTTCAGATGTGTCTAGAATTTTCTTGACATAGGCATGCCAACTTTAAATACTGATCTTAATTTTTTCTTAATTTAAGGAACCTCCCTGCAAAACCAGCAGAAGAAGCTCAGAAACACAGGCAACAGTACGAAGAAATGGTGGTTCAAGCAAAAAAAAGAGGTAATGGAATTTCTTGTCTTCACAGGAGAGAAGTAAAGTTAAGGGGTATTCCTAAACTTGAAATGCACTTGTGTCAGTCTGTTGCTCAAGTTATGTGGGGAATCTGTACATGTTCTCAAAGAAAAATCGATCCAGAGAAGAGAGTCAAAGGTAGTTTCATTAAAAAGCCTCACCCTAAGCTGAAACAATCCTAGAATCAGAAGGAAAGGATTTTTGAGGTTCATTTGAGGTTATAAAGATCTACTAATATATTGAAGTAGGTTATTGGTCGAATTAGCAAAGACTAATTTAGATAACTACAAGATTCATGTTGGGAACAACCTGAGGCCATAGTACTAAATACAAATTTTTCTACATAGGAAAGTGTACATAGTTATGTTTATTTAATAATCTGTCTTCCATTTCAAATTTACAGCTTTCCCAAAGTTTTGCTTGTAATTTCTTGTCTGATATTGTTCACAGAAGTGTCTGTACTGTGCTCAACAGGTAAAGTTGACAGCAGTAGTTTCCTTCTGCTGATGCTTTTGACAATCAGGGTTTTCTAATTAAAAACAAGCATTGCAATAATAGGAAAGTTTTGTGTCCAGTGAGAGTTACTGGAAATATGCCATATAAACCAGTGGAAAGACTATAGGATCACAGAACTTGCTTGCTTCCTGCAATTGACATATTAAAAACAGTATCCTTTTGTGGTTTTGAACATCATACACCCACCAGTGTTAGTGTATCCACTTAAGGTGTCCAAGGGAGTTTCTCTGTTCTTTCTTCAGGTGTCAGGTTGATGGTTTGGGAGCAATGGGATGATGCTCAGGTTCGGCAGTGGGCTGGGTCCTTGTGCCGTCACTGGTCTGGGCTGTGTCACTCTGTTCAGATAATACCCTGACAAACCCATTTTCCTTGAAGCTGTTCCAGATGAACAATTTTGCAGAGTGATGCATTGTGTAGCAGTCAGGAAATCAGAGAGTATAAACGCCCTCTTTTTGTTTAGAGAAAAATTCAAAGCCTACTTTTAAGCAGGCTTACAAAGCCCTTATATCAAAGCTGAAAAGAGTGAGGCAGTTGATCTGTTCAGACACAGCTTCAGTTGGACTTTAAAGTGAAGCCATCAGGTTGTGCGTGTTCATTCCAAAGACCTTGTTCATGGTACTGCTTTTCTTCTGTTAGTTTCCCTTCCCAGATCAGTGCCTTCCCCCATTGTAGACAGTGTGTTTGTGCACACAGACATTTCCTGTATTTCCAGTGTGCTACTATAAAGACTATCTTGTGTTAAGTTGCACATCTAACAAATTTGCCAGTGGGAAAGAAGTAGTGACTGATGATACAAGAAGAAAGACTCAGTGATAATGTAAAAATGTAAAATATGTTTAAAGTAAACACAAAAAATGATTTCATTTTAATGAACTGAAGGTTTACAATACAAATATAAATATAAATATAAATATAAATATAAATATAAATATAAATATAAATATAAATATAAATGTATTTGTGGAGCATGACATTTAAATTAACCTACACTCTATGTAGCGTCAGAAATGTGGCTCTTGTGGTTTCCTGACAACATACCCAAATCATCATTGACAAAGACAACACATAAAACCAAAACACAAACTTTATATTATTTTAGCCTGTATTTTTGAGTCTGGCAAAAAAAAAAAGGGGTGGGGCTTTATTAGGAAATATTCTGTGTTGGCCTACTAGGTGGGGCAGTTGACTGTCAGATATGCTAATTCAGAGTTAATAATGTGGTTAGATTGGAAGGGTCAAAGAAGCCATATGTTATCTAACTCCCTTTGTCTTGTCCATGGAAAATGAGCCTTATGCATAGTTCCACTTTATTCTTTATTCACATTTAGTTTGCTGTGGCTGGAAAATCTTTAGAATTTGAACAGTCCACTCTACATTTGAGTGAATATCATGGGCTGTTACATGGCTATATAGCCATGACTACCTAACTATGAATATTTGATTCCCGAATTTACTAACTTAAAAAGGAAATTGCTTTTTTGCAGAGCTTAAAGAAGCCCAGAAGAGAAAGAAACAACTGGAAGAACGCTGTAAGCTGGAAGATAGCATCGGCAATGCTGTTCTAACTTGGAACAATGAAATCTTGCCCAACTGGGAAACCATGTAAGACAGTAGGTTATACTGAGTTTAATTAAACTTGCTGAGTCTGTATCCTGAAGAGAAGAGACAAAGTTAACAAGTATAATTTTAAATGGTCTGTCTAGCTTTTGTTTGAAAGTCACTTTTGGACAGTTGCAAAGAAAAGGAGCAATATACATTTAATTATTTCTAGAAAGTGGCTGAAAGTGATGCAGTTCTAACTATTTGTCTTTATTGGAGATTCGGGTTATTCAGAAACTGGGAAACACTGAAGTGATCCGTGGTAGAGAATGTCAAAGCAGAAAGCTTAATGCTTGAGTGCCATGCATTTGTGAGAAGCGAGCTTTCCTTGTCTACTTGAGCTGTTGATGTTATGTCAGATGTAGATTGAAAGATGTGTATGGTATTATGAAGCTCCTTTAATTACAGAGTGGTATACCTGCTGGGCTAATCAAGGGATTGAAAAGAGAAGTAGGGAAAAAGTTATTTTAAAAAAATACTAAGTGCTGAAAGATTTCCTGCAAAGACACAGCACAGGCAATTGGTAAGCTACCTTTGCTGTCTGTTTTTTTTATGGACTTAGCTAGTTATCTTGGATAAAAGAGCCCTCTCCCTGCCCTGCTCAACATAACCACCACTGCAGCGTTGTAAACCAAGCTCCCCAACATACACAAGTACCTTTTGCTCGATCATGGAATTCATTTGTCCTGAGAATAGATGTTAAAATATGGACAGAATTGGTTGAATAAAGGCATTACTAGGGAACTGAAGTAATGACTTCGATATAAGCAAATTGTAGATTTACACATCTCTCTTCAGAATTTGATTATGACAGCTATAAAAATAAAGACACTTTTTCCTATCTTGGTTTATAAATCCAGAACTTCCCCAGCTTATTCTCTGTTTTACATTTTAGTTCATAGTCTTTTTTTTAGCTGAATGTATTGTTGAGGTTTTTGTCACTACCACAAGCTCTCATTGGTGCTTAGGTGCTGTTGTGTTCAGGGTTCTTAGATTGCTGAACATCAGCTGCAGCCATTTCAAAGCCCGTCTTCTGTTGAAATGTCTTTCATGCTCCCACCTAAAAGTTATTACATGTTATATCTTGGTGCATTTCTCTAGAGAGTTAGAGCTGCAAAGGTGAGTGGGAAACTGCTTATCTCATTTGCACAGTAGAGCAATGACAGAGGACAGAATTCTGTCACTTAATTGTGTATTTCATTTTACATGGAGGTGTCCAGCCTGTAGCATAGGCAGTGACATAGATGTGGATTTCTTTTGCATTTTTTTCTGTCCCCTAACATTTTTGCTGATCAAGTGTGATTGCAGGCTAGGGATATTGTGGTTGCAGCACTTCTATCAAAATAAACCATTAACTTGGAAGTAAGCTTTCCTTTATAGTTCAAAGCAAAACAGTACAAAAGAATAGGTATGAGCAAATCAGGTTGGATTTGTTTTCCTCTTTATATTTGTTTTGGTTTGGATCCCTTCAGCAGTGGTAGGAGGACACATTTGTAATTCAGCAGTGCAATACTTGAAATCCTGTGTTTTACTTGAAACAGGTGTTGTTCCCGTAAAGTTCGAGAGCTGTGGTGGCAGGGCATTCCGCCCAGTGTGAGAGGCAAAGTCTGGAGCTTGGCCATTGGCAACGAGTTAAACATCACCCATGGTGAGACTGTTTTTCTTTTTGTACAGACAAATAGTAAGGGAGACAAGCTTGTATTTATTATGGTTCAACTAATGTGTTAGAGTTATTGTTACTTGTAGTGACTGGGGCAGCATTGCTGGTGTGGTAGATAGTACCTGACAGTGAACATGAGGCGTGAGTGTGAGGAGATGTTATCTAATTGCACTTTTTTGGTGATGCTTTGACATGTTTTGTTTAAAAATAGTGTCTTTTAATCTTGTACCTACTGTAGGAATGCTGTTGTGAATCGTTTCTGATTATTCCTGTCGCTCTGTCTTGTTTTGATGTTAGATGGAGATGGTCAGAATTAATGACAAAGCTTGTCATTGTTTCTTTTTTCCATTTTGAAACTTATAATTGTTGTTAATTTTGTAATGCCTATGGATATATATGTAGTGTGCTTCCTTTAATTTAGAGCAAGACACTAGGTTTGTGAGAGATTAGAGGACCCCTTGGAAAACTTGTTTATGTGTATGTTTGTGAAAATAAAAATCGTGCTACTTCAGAGTACAGGAGAACACAGCTCTGAAAGACTAACTTACATAATCAATTCCAACATGGAAATGCAGTAGACTGCCTGTACTCCTGCTGTATTGTGCTGCTTTTCTGTGCTTGACTTAGTTATTTTGGGGTAGTACTTAGGTGGGATTTGCTAGACTTAGCACAATTATCCATCCAGACTATACTGTTGAACGTCAGTGCTCTGTAAGAAAAGCGAATGCTTGGTCATAAAATGCAACTAGTGTCTAGACTGCCTTGTATTTTCATTTAATCTTAAGGTCTTTCAGAACCACAACCTACTTAGAAGTTCAACTACGGTGTTTGTGTTATTGTTACTTGTAGTGAGTGGGACATCATTGCTGCTATGGTAGGTAGTTAGTACCTGACTGTGAACACGAGCAGATACAAGTACTGGACTTGCCCTTCTCTATTTTTCTTTTTCCAGAACTGTATGATATCTGCTTGGCTCGTGCCAAAGAGAAGTGGCGATCACTTAGCACAGGAGGCCCGGAAGTAGAATGTGAAGGTAAGCTTTTTGTAAACATTTTATACTATGCCATGAGAGAAGAGATTTTGAAAATTGTTCCTAAAGTGAAATCACAGATTTTAAACAAACAAAAAAATCAGCTGTAAAGATTTGTTTGGTAAAAAGAAAACATTTGGTGGAAGCAAAAAATATCTGTGTTCTTTCTTCTCAATGAAAGTGTGAACTCTTACGAAATGCACTTGATTGGGGAACTGGAACATCTTTCACACGAGGAAAGGCTGTGGGAACTGGGGCTGTTTAGTCTGGAAAAGAGGAGACTGAGAGGGATCTTATTAATATTTACAAATATCTAAATGGTGGGTGTCAGGAGGTTTGGACATCTCTTTTTTTCTGTTATAGCTAGCAACAGGACAAGGGGTAATGAGTTGAAGCTGGAACACAAAAAGTTCCACTTAAGAAAAGACTGTTTCACTGTTCAGGTGAGGGAGCAGTGGCACAGGCTGCCCCGGGAGGGTGTGGAGTCTCCTTCCTTGGAGATCTTCAAGACCCGCCTGGACGTGTTCCTATGTGACTTGATCTAGGTGAACCTACTTCTGCTGGGGGGTTGGACTAGATGATCTCTAAAGGTCTCTTCCAACCCCTACCGTTCTATGATTCTGTGATTTTTTTCTTTATAAGTTATCTCTAGGTAAAGTTCTTACTTGATGCCAATTTGTAAGAAAAGTTGGAAAGTTTTGGGGCTGTCATTTGAATTGCAGCACTAAAATACTTTGCATCTGTCACTTTGGAATTGAAACTCGAAGCAGGAAATTGCGTTTTAGTCCCTTATTGCAGCTCTGAGCCCATCTCTTGGGTGTGTTTTAAATAGTGGCAATTTATTTTTGCAGATGAAGTGGTTTGAGATTTACTTATTGATTGGAAGAGTTGTCTGTTTTTTAGAGAGGACAAAACTGCATGCAGATGCTTGAAATTGCCTTTAGTGAGTAATTGTGCTGAGCAGAAAAAGAACATACATACTGGCATTTATCAACAGAAAAACGTTTTTGATTGGAAATCCTGTACTTTGTTCTCTTAAGATTGACTGCATGTTAAATAAGATGACATCTAGTAGGTTTCCAGCTTCCTCTTGCACCCTTTTTTTTAGTTGCTCATATGAGATGTAAGCATTGGCTAGTGTGACAACTCAAGTTTTTTGATTGCTCAATAAAAAGCAGTAGATAATTCCTAATTATGCTTACCAGAACAGACAAAATCCAAAGAAAACTTTTCTATCAGAAGGAAAACTAGTACTTCAGAAATTTACTTTGTATGAGATCCATGTCAGTTATGGAGAGTGTATTGCACTGTCCATGATTGTGGAAGGAGAATGGACAGTAGTAGAGATATGTGGCATCCATCAAATGCTTCCCACCACAGTATTTCCATAGAGTCAGCTGCTTCAGGAGCCACTGGGAAACAGTTTTGAGGATGAGGGATCCCAGGTTAACAAGCCTGTGTCTGTGATGTTTTGTCAGCAGATAGCAGTAAAGTACCTGCCCTGCTTTGCCCTGTGTCTTTTTCCTCAACACTTCAGAACACATAGAGTGTCAGTGTGCACCAAGGGTTGCTTCGAGTCAGCACATACTTGCTTCTTAGTTTGTGTGCTTACTTCAGGAAATTGTCCTAGCTTATGGTGGTTTAGCCCTGGCTGGTTGCCAGATACCCACCTAATCATTCTATCACCCCCCTCCTAAACTGGACAGAGGAGAGAGAAGTATGATAATGAGAGGTTTGTGTGTTGAGATAAGGATGGGGAGATAGCTCAGCAGTTAGTGTCACGGACAAAAAAGACTCAACTTGGGGAGAAATGGTTTGATTTATTAATGAACAATCAAAATGGAATAGGGAGATGAGAAATGAAACTGAATCTTAAAACACCTCCCCCCACCCCTCCCTCTCCCTGAGACTCTCTCCCCTCCAGCAGTGCAGGATTGCAGTCAGTTCATTACAGATGGACTTTGCTGCTGCTTCTTCTCAGGGGGAGGCCCGCTCACACTTCCCACTGCTACACTGTGGTGTCCCTCCCCACAGGAGACAGTCCCTCACAAATTTTTCCAGCGTGGGTCCTTCCCAGGGGCTACAGTTCCTCATGAACTGCTCCTGCATGGGTCCTCCCACAGGGCAGCTCCTCACACCCTGCCCCAACATGGGTCACTCACTGGGAGAACAGTCCTTCAGGTACCAACTGCTCCAGCCTGAGTCCCTCACAGGATCACAAGTCCCGACATCAAACCTGTTCTGGTGTGGGCTCCTCTCTCTCCATGGGCTCCCAGGTCCTGGAACTTGCTCCAGTATGGGCTTCCCACAGAGTCACAGCCTTCAGGCATCTACCCACTGTGGTGTGGGGTTCTCCACGGGCTGCGAAGGAGTCTCTGCTGCTCCATGACCCATGGACTGCAGGGGCAGGACCCTTAGCATGATCTTCACCATTGTTCACAGGCGAATCTTCTAGGGCTTAAGCCCTCCCCCTCCGTCTACCCTGACCTTGGTGTCTGCAGAGATGTTTTCACACTCTCACTCCCTGTTGCTGCTGCAGTTTAGCACCTGCACAGTAACTTCTTCCCCTTCTCAAATATGTTATTCATAGAGGCGTTATCTTAGAGACACTAATGGCCAAACCTGGGTCAGGTGCAGTTCCATCTTAGAACTGACTGGTCTTAGCCCTGTCAGCTACAAGGGAAGCTTCTCGCAGCTCTTTGTTTAAAGCAGCCACGTCTGTAGCCCTCTCTGCTACCAAAACTTGGCCCAGGCAAAACAAACAGAAAGGGCTATACCCTTATTCCCTAGCATTTCCATGTAGGTAAATGAACTGTGCAAAAGCTAACCTTGACTGGGGAGGGGGAAAATCAATGCAATAGCAATAACAAAATCCATTAAATTAGTGCAATAACTTTGGCTTTTGTAGATGCTGGATTTTCTGCAGCTGACAGAGAAGCAAGCTTGGAGTTAATAAAACTGGATATCTCAAGAACATTTCCTAATCTCTGTATATTCCAGCAAGTAAGCAATATTAACTTTTGTTTTGACTTCTCAGGGAAACTGAGTTTACATAATCTTGTCCATCCCTTGGCTGAAACAGCCAATTGAGTTCAAATCTGAAGGAGTAGATGTTTTGAGGGCAAAAAGTTCCTAAAGATTTTGGAAAACTATAAGTAATCCAGAAAAGAGTGATGTCAAGGTATTACATGTTTGGAAGAGGCAAATCCCTATCTGTTGCCTAACCATTATTACTCTTCTAGCCTAGTTACTGTTGGTTTCTGTCTGATGAAGTGATGCAAATGAGTGTTTCCAAGTCAGTGAATGAGCACAATAAATAAGAGAGCACAGCTCAGCCAAGCAAGATTTGGTGGCCTTTGTTTGGTTCCTTGCAAGACTTGTATGGTTTTGGTGTGCTTCAACAACACATTTGTGGTTCTATACACAAATTTCAGCAGCCCTGTTAAAAGTTTAGATTGTGATGAATCAACAGTTCTCCTTACCTTTGAAAACTCTTGGTCAGTTGCAGTATTTAGTGATATGGCAGCTGTTTCAGTCAACAATGTGAAGTTGTTTTTAGGTGTATGTGTCATTCTTGATATGCTCTGTTTGTGTTACAACATGTCGGTTTTTTAACTGTTTTCTTCATGGTTGAATTCTGCCTGTAGTCTTAGTAGACAATTAAGTAGTTCTTGTAGTTGTTCTGCTTTCTTGCCAGTATTGTTAAAGTGCTGCTAAGCTATAAGGAGTCTCGTAGGCTTACCTTGCTCTGCTGTAAGCATTTAATATGTAATCGATGGGTTGGATGAACTGTTTGCATTTGTAATAAATATGGTATAGAGGCCTGTTTCATGCTTTTAAAGCCAAAATTATTTTGAAAGACTTGGGGCTATTCAAAGCTGCATAGGGAAATAATGTGTCCTTCATCACAAGTAATGGATACTGTCTGTAGCACTGAAGAGTTTTTGACATGTTCGTTATATACTCAGATACATTGTCTTTTTGTTTCATTATAGGGCGGTCCTTATCATGACACGTTGCACAGTATTTTGGGAGCCTATACCTGTTACAGACCTGATGTAGGCTATGTAAGTAAAGAATTTTTTTGAGCATGTGGGGAAAGTAGAGGGAGGGAGGATTCTGTTAATCAGTTATTACACAGAAGTGTATATAATGGTTCTGATGCTAGATTTAAGCTTTTTAACAGGTTAAATAATAAAAAAACTCGTAAGTGCTTCATAGTGCCTGAAAATTGGAGTCAAAAGAGAAAATTTAGTTAAATTGGTCCTTTGAAGCACGTATTGTTCTTAATGGAAGTCTTACTGAGACTCTTCTGTTGAATTGAGTATCTTACTCACCTTAACAGGCATTTCTGTGCCTTAGCACTATGAGCTTCTGAAACAGTCTTTAAAGCGATGCTCATCAAGGCTACCTGAGCTCCCACAGAGTATCCAAAGTAGTAATTATCAGAGGACTGAGTGGATTTTCAGATATTTCATTTAGTCTTTTTTCCCAGAGCAGGGGTGTATCTAGAAGCTTTATTCGGGAGCAGTTGTTTTAGAGGAGGTAACTGTTGAAAGGTGACATTCCTATTTTGTGAGCAGCACGCGATGCTTGGCAGAAGCTGTTGAATGAGACTGCTGGGAAACAGAACAAAGGGCAGATCAGGTGGTGTGCTCACTTGGCATGGCACCTGTTGTGTTGGGAAGGAGCTCGTTCCTCAGGTTTGCAGGAAGGACTGTCACACCTCGGTCCACATGACTCTGTAATGGCAGCCCTGCACCCTCTGAGTGAGCTTTGTCTAGTTCAGCATTGATTCCATTGCATACTTTGTAGAAAGTCCAACAGCATCATGAGCTTTATGGTGAATGAAACCAGAGTTTAATCTCAAAATGCTACTACTGCTTGTCAGATGAGTCACTGCAGTGTGCAGTTGTCTGTAGCTGCCTTTGTTTCTAGTGTCTTAGTCCAACTTTCCACAAATAGGGGTATCTGTGACTCATCGTTAGGAGAAGAGGAATTAGAAGCAGCTTATTCTTAAAAAAAATCTGCATATTTTAAAATGCTGTCATCCTAGCCTATCTTAGGAATTTTACTTCAAGTCTTTGAAAGGAGGGGAGGTGGGGATCATTAGCCTCATGCTGTGGACAGGCAGTTACCAAAGGGTCACGTGGGTAAGAATCTCCTGCTTTCCTGAACATTTTGCAAAATCAACAGCATAATGGACACTTTAAACACTAGTCATTATGAGGACCAAATGGGGCAGTGTTCTTGGAAAGAACGGTTATTGCTGAGTGGTAACACTTCTCCTTTCTTCAGGTACAGGGCATGTCATTCATTGCAGCAGTATTGATCTTGAACTTGGATACTGCAGATGCCTTCATTGCTTTTTCTAATCTTTTAAATAAACCCTGTCAGATGGCGTTTTTCCGTGTGGACCACGGCCTTGTAAGTACACAAGAAAACTGTAATCTATGTGTTGTAGATATTTGATGGGAAAGTTTTTCTTAAATAAAAAATCAGTGGGCTCAGTAGCTTGGAAAAAGAAATCAGAATTTGTTTTAAAGCACCACTCTTGATAAACAAAAACAACCCGAGTACACATGTGTGAGTGCACACCCCTTCAAAAAACCCAAACCAAACCCCACTAACCTTTTTGAACAGGCAGGTGAAATCAATTGTTCAGCTGCTGTTTTATGACACTCAGAATAGTTAAGGGAATGTTCTTGTAGGTGTTTCTCAAATTGAGCACTATAATAGAAAAATGAAAACACCTTAATATTAGAATTCTGACAGCATTGCTGGAAGCAGTATCAGTCATCTCCTTTGTGTACTTGGAAAAAGAGGACATGCTCAGGCACTCAGTGTGGAAATATGGTTCCTGTGAAGGTCATTTTGGAATTAAGTTTGCTAGAATAGGGGTTTGGGTTTTTTTTATCTGAAATAGTGGTTTTGGTGTGCTCTTGGATAGTGCTGTTAAGTTCTATTAGCCTGTCTAAATATAGGCTACAGGACAAATGAATGTATACTGAAGAGTAGGAAGAGTATTAACATCTCATGAAATTACAAAGCCATGATTCACACCACAAGGGAAACTTCATACCTAATATTTCAAACAGAGCTGTGAGACATAAAGTGAGACACTTTGGCTTCCTGTGGTTAACATACTCATCTGCAGTCTTCTGTCATCTCTTTGTGTCAGTTTTATAGCTTGATAACCAAATGTTGATTTGTTTTAACATATAATAAATTAAATAGTCCCAGCATAAATGAGTTGTGGAAATGTTACTAATTTATGCCAATTGCTCTTTATTTCTTTTGTTGGTAACAGTTTCATTAAACTGGAATCATTTTTAACTACAACTGAGTAAATGTCTTGTGGAATGTTGATTTAATCAAAATAAATAACTGCTATTGCATTTCTAATAGAGCTGCCTGTGTTACTGCCAACAGATGTGATTGTAGCAGTTATGATTAAGATCCCTTCTCTAAAATACTTCTGAAACTTAGTGTGGTGCTGGCATATAAACAGATTGTTTGAGAAGTAGGACTGTCTGTTTCATTATTTACTTCCTTCTTTATACTCACAGATTTCATGTGATGCTTGGATTTCTTGCATTTAAAAATCCCTGTTAGGAAACTATTTCAGTTGTTCAACTCTAAAGTGGGTTTCTAGATTTCTGTTGTTGTGTTTGCCATGAAGCTCTTTCTCAGTAACTGAAGGTTCGGAGATTTTATGTAACTTTGGCTATTTCTGTAGCATGCACCTATCTCTGATTGGCTTTTAAGCCTTATACTCTTGCTCACTGCTAGGCTCCATTTTTTATTTGCCACTGTTAGTGAAGGTAGTCCACCATCTGTTATTTCATTCAGATTAAATAGGAAAAATTTCTGTAGGGACATCAGGGAAAAAAAAGGAGGGAAACAAATCTGTTAAAAGCGTTTCAGATGAAAGGCTCCAGAAGGCTCCTCTTTTCCCTTTACTGTTGCGGTGTTTTGGAGAGAAGCAGCATGATACAACTTGTACTTTGAAGAAATCACAGCCATTCTTTATTGATTTGATTGGAATACTGTAATGAAAACTACTGAGTCATGCAAAGACTCTGCTTAACTTTTCTCTCTATAACATTAGCAGAACAGAGAAGGAGGGAATGGAAGAGCTAAAAAGCCTTTTGATTTAACTTACTTGGATTGGGAGATTTTGTCTGCCGTCTTGTTAAGAAATTTGACCTAAATATTAAAATTTCCAAATGACATTAAAATCTTTGTTTTAAAAGCAGTACAGCTCAGAATTTATGGTATCAGATGGGAGTTACAATCTGTTTCTCTCCCACAGGTGTTTTGTCTTGATCTTTGGCATTTCTGTGTAAAATAAACTCTGGTATTAGAATACGATTTATGAGAGCAGCTAAGTGGATGCTTCACTCCTGCTAGGGACTATTCAATTATTTTAGTTTCATGTTTCATTTAATAATCCACTGGGCCTTGGATTTCATTCAGTATAATATTAAATTACTGCCTCAAGCACAAAACACCATTCTGTTATCATAATTATTTAGGGAAATCAGCAAATAAGTTCTCTCCTGTTGGTATTTTTCTTGCCAAAGGAAGCTGGCCAAGACCCAAACCAATAATTACGTTGCTCAGTATGAGGATGGTATATAGGGTGGATCTAAACTCTTAGGTGCTTGCAGATTCTTTCCTTTATGTAAATGTTTAGCTTTTTATTGTAACTCCTACAGTCCTGTTTTTGAAGAGCGTTAGTTCAACAGCAGATGATATATTTAAGCTTATTAATGCAGCTAACTGCCTTTTTTTTTCCCCATTGTATCTTCCCAGATGTTGACTTACTTTGCTGCATTTGAGGTATTCTTTGAAGAAAATCTGCCAAAGTTATTTGCTCACTTCAAAAAAAATAACTTGACTCCAGACATCTATCTTATTGATTGGTAAGGCATTGAAAGGTTGTTTAATGTGCGTGCTAGCGTGTAGCATGTAGTATTCATGACAGGAGCTGGAGTGCTTTTACCTGATACTCTTTTGAGATAAAGGCTTTATCTTGTCTTCAGTAGTTGAGTTTGTCAATCCATATCGTTCTCACACACTTCTGTGGTATTTAACATTTGCCTAACCTTTATTATTGTACTTCTATTGAGCTTAATGCCTATTTTGAAATACAGCTGTATCATAGTGCTTACCCATATTTAGTGCCTTTTGGCACTAAATAATCTGCTGAGAAAATGTGTTAGTTTCTCTGCTTTACATGCAAGATGTGAACCAGGGGTGTATATCCACACAGGATTACTAGGCTTACATTTGAAAGCTTTAGTTTGTCTTCTTTCACAGAACAGGAAAAGAGTAGTTAAAACATGATATTTCTATCCGTACAACAAGAAGCTGGAGGCTGCAGAAAAGCAAGCTTTTGGCAGGATGAACTATGGCTCCTGTGCAGTGTCTCACCCATATGTTAGGTGGCCCTAGATGCTGTTCAGAGGATCCCTGTACAGGTTAGTAAAAAACTGGTCTTAAACTCATTCCAGTTGAAGAGCTAAAGGGGGAATGTTTTAATTGCTGCAGCTATTCCACTTAGCAGACAGCCAATTACAGCCTTTTTATTTGGTGAAACTACCTTCCTTTTTAGTTCTTTTTCCTTAAAGACAAAAAGAAGACAAGGCTCTTACCTGCACTTCTGCCAAATTTTGGTTTGATATAAGACACTCCAACTTGAGTGTTTGCATTTCTGTCTATCAGACTCAGGTTTGAGGCAGCTAAAATGTCTCTTAGTGGCAGCCAAGCCTTTGGTGTCAGTTTTGGGATGATATAAAATCTTTTTGGTGAAAAACTGGTTTGCATTAAGTTCTCGACAGCTTCTCCCATCTCAGGTGTCTGACCGAGTAACTTCTGCAAAAGATTTTTTTTTTTTCTAGAAGTGGTACATTGTTATTTTGGAAAACATTTGTACTGTTAATACATTACCTGAACCAAGCTCTTGATACCCTGGTGATGTTTAAGACCTAGTTGTTAGCACTGAACACGTCGCTGATCCATTTTCATCCAGAAATCCATTTAAAGTCACAGAATCATAGAATTGTTATGGTTGGAAAAGACTTTTAAGATCATTGAGTCTAACCACTAACCTCACACTACCAGACTCATCACTAAACTAAACCATATCCCTCAGCACCTCATCTATGCATCTTTTCAATATCTCCAGGGATGGTGAGTCCATCACCTCCCTGGGTAGCCCGTTCCAATGCTTAACAACCCTCTCGGTGAAAAAGTTCTTCCTAATCTCCAATCGAAACCTCCCCTGGTGCAACTTGAGGCCATTTCCTCATGTCCTACCATTCATTACTGGAGATAAGAGATGGATTCCTGCTTCACTATAATTCCCCTTCAGGTAGCTGTAGAGAATGACCATGTCTCCTCTCAGCTTTTTCTTCTCTAGGCTAAACACCCCCAGTTCCCTCAGAGGCTCCTCATCAGACTTGTTCTCCAGACCCTTCACCAGCTTAAATATCCATCTCTGGACATCCTCCAGCACCTCAATGTCCTTCTTGTAGTGAGGGGCCCAGAACTGAGCACAGTGTTTGAGGTGAGGCCTCACCAGTGCCAAGTATAGGAAGACAACTGCTTTCCTGGTCCTGCTGGTCACGTTATTTCTGATACAAACCAGGATGCCATTGGCCTTTTTGGCCACCTGGGTACACTGCTGGCTCATGTTCAGCCTCCTGTTGATTAACACTCCCAGGTCGTTTTCCGTAAGACAGCTCTCAAGTCACTCTGCCTCAAGGCTGTAGCGTAGCATGGAGGAGTTGTGGCCCAAGTGCAGGACCCGGCACTTGGCCTTGTTGAACCTCATGCAATTGGCCTTGGCCCATCACTCTAGCCTGTCCAGGTCCTTCTGAAGAGCCTTCCTGCCCTCAAGCAGATCTACACTCCCACCTAGCTTGGTGTAATCAGCAAACTTACTGAGGGTGCGCTTGATCCCCTCATTGAGGTCATTGATAAAGATGTTGAACAAAACAGGCCCCAGCACTGAGCCCTGGGGAACACCACTGGTGACTGGCCACCAACTGGGTTTAACTCCATTCACCACCACCCTTTGGGCCTAGCCATCCAGCCAGTTTTCCACCCATCTCAGAGGGGGTCGATCCAAGCCATGCACAGTTTCTCCAGGAGGATGCCGTGGGAGACTGTGTCAAAGGCCTTACTGAAGTCCAGGAAGGCCACATGTACGGATGTTCCTTTGTCCACTAACTGGGTCATCTTGTCCTAGAAGGAGATCAGACTGGTCAAAGAGGACCTGCCTGTCATAAAATCATGATGGCTAGGCCCTGAACCTTTGGTTATCCTGTATGTGCTGCAGGATAATCTGCTCCATAACCTTTCCTGGCACCGAGGTCAGGCTGATGTGTCTGTAGTTCCCAGGATGCTCCTTCTGACTCTTCTTGTAGATGGGTGTCACATTTGCCATCCTCCAGTCCACTGGGACCTCCCCAGTGAGCCAGAGCTGGTGGTAGATGATGGAGAGTGGCTTGGTAAGCACTTCTACCAGCTCCCTTAGCACCCTTGAGTGGATTCTATCCGGCCCCAGCAACCTGTGTGTGTTGGAGTCGCAGGTTGCACACCATTTCCCCTTGGACTAAATAGCTCGAAGTTGGAATACGTGAGTTTTCATAGAATGGTTGGGGCATTGGAAGGGACTGGAGATCATCCAGTCTAAACCTACTACTCGGAGTTAACTTGAGAAGGTTGCTCAGGACCTTGTCCAGTTGAGTTTTGAGTATCTCCAAGAAAGGAGATTCCACAGCATCTCTGGGCAACTCTGTTCTGTCATTTACCACCCTCACAGTGAACAAGTTTTTTAGTTTCTTATGTTTAAGTAAAATTTGCTGTATTTCAGTTTGTGCCCATTGTCTCTTTCAGTGGAAAAACTGAGAAGAGTCTGGCTCTGGATTCTTTCTGCCCTCCTATCAAGTATTTTTACACATTTAGGTCCAAGCCATCTCTTCTGGCTAAGCAGTACCAGCTTTCTCAGACTGTCGCTATCAGGTGCTCCAAGCCTATAACAATATTTGTGTCAGGCTGGATTTGGTGCAGTATATCCATATGTCATGTACTAGGGAGCCTGGAGCTGGCTCACTGGGACTGACCTGCCTTGGGCTTTCTGTTTGTGACAGTGTCTTGGCTTATTTCCTCCTCAGGAACAGGACTTTGTGTTTCCCTTTGCTGAACTTTGTGAGACTCTTGTCAGTTCATTTCTCATGGTCCCTATGGAGTAGTGTATCAGCTACTCCTCCTAGCTTGTATCGCCTCCAAATTTGCTGAGGGTACAGTGTCACCCATCATCTAGGTCCTTATGAAGACATGTAAAGGTATTGGATGGGTATCAAACCCTGGAATACTACCATTTATACTAGTGGATTGACTCGAAGCTGTACTTCATGCCACTAATGGTGACCTTCTGAGTTTGACAGTTCCAGCCAGTTTTCAGTCCACTGTCCATTTATCTACTTCTTACTTCATCAACGAGGGGTTTAGGGGATACAGCATTGAAAACGTTGCTAACATCAAGCCAATCATTAAACTAAAACCAAGCTAGTCATCTTATTGAAGAAAGGCATCAGGTTGCTCGGAAATGATTTTGTATTAAATCCGTACTGACTCCTCCCAGTCACCTTTGTGCCCATCATATATTTTGAAATGGTCTCCAGGACTTTTTCTTACATTATTTTTCCAGGGATAGAAGTGGGACTGACCAGCCTGTAGTTCTCTGGATCTTGCTTCTTGAAGCTAGGAGTGACATTTGTTTTCTTCTAGTACTCAGGAACTTCACCTGATCGCTGAGACCTTTCAAAAATAATTGAGAGTGGCCTCACAGTGATACAGTAGATGGTTACCTCAGCACTCATGTCTGTATCTCACCAGGTCACCTGCATTTGTATTTGTCCCATTTGATTAAATGTTCCCTAACATGATCCTCCTCTCAGAAGGCTTTCCTATTGGTCTGGGGGACCTGGGATTCCTGAAGGTAAGTTCTCAGTAAAGACTGAGATGAGGGCAGCAGTGGCCTCCTGCATGTGCTTTGTCACTGGTTTCCCTGCCCCATTCAGCAACAGGCTTGTCTTCTCCTGAGTATTTTTTTCTGCTGATGGACCTGTGGAAAGCCCTTCTCATTACCTTTCACATCCAGTGCCACATTCAACTCCAGATGGACTTTGACCTTTGTAACACTTTCACTGCCTACTCAGAAAACATCTCTGTATTTCTTCAGGGTCATCTGCCACTCCTTCAGCCTCTTATATGCTTCCTTTTTGTATTGAAGATTTGTTGAGAGGTTCTGGCTCATCCATGCAGACCTCCAACTGCCTTTGCTCGAGTTTCTTCATTTTCATATGCCTCTTGCACAGAGGTTTGACTTGGCTTTTATACTGGGATTAAATTTTAATGCAACAGGAGTAGAGGAATGAGGGGATGTGTAATGGGTGGGCTCATTTCTCCCAGTATTTGGTGAAATAACATTGGAAGGATTTTGATGGCTAAAGGCTGAGAATATTAGAACTGGAATAGGATAGAGGGGAAGGAAAAGGACAGAGGCTGATCTATTGGATGATAAGGGAAAAGAAGCTGAAATTATGTTGCCTCAGACAATGTTGTGAAAAGCCTGTGTGTACAGGAAGCAATTGAGTAAAAGGCTTAGGAGATTGTCAACATGCTGAAGAATAAGTGGATAGACAATTACCACGTTATCTTTTTAATGGATTACTACTCTAATACGATACTGCTGTAAATAAGGTGAGTTTTTTTCGGTAAGAGAGACTAAAAATGAATGTTTTCGTGATACAGGGAAGTTTTATCACTTGGTTCTCTAACTTCGAGCTTTACATTGTAAAGACAAAATCCTGAGAAACAGATGAGAGACATAGGAAAAGACTGTTTTGATGAAGGTTGAAGGTTTACCTTCCCCTCAACAATTTTGTTTTGATAGATTAGTCTTTACTGAATTTTATTGAGTTAAACATTTGTGATCCATTTACTCTGAGCACATTTATACATTAAATAAGAAAAAAAGACTAGGTTGTGAACAAAGAACTGAAGTGTTTGAAGTCTGAGTGTGTGGGGCACATCAGGCTTCCCTTTCATTCCTTCAATGAATATTGAGAGCACTTGAGAGAACCTTCTGTCAGGAGTGCTTGTGGATGGTCCGTCTCGAGGTCTTTGTACGAATGAACTGACAACCCTTAGCATTTCATGCTGACTCCCTGTATCCACATTAAAGCCATTTTAATCCCAAGGACAATTTACTGTGTTCCTCCCCATCCCTGGAGAGTCACAACACTAATCTCATACGGGAATTAAGACAGTTGAGGTTTTTCTGCCCAATCCTGTATTAAACTTTTTTGACATTTGTCTTACTCATTCACAGCTTGTCTCACTCTGTCTTTAATTTTGTTAGACAGTGGAGCTGGTATTTAACTGTGTAAGATTTAGGTATAATATTTAAATATGTGTGTGTTTATGTGTGTATAAGTATATGGATACATACATGTGTGTGCATACATACATATACTTTCTACTTTAAAATACTTTAATCCTGTGGGAAGCAGATGCAGGTATTTTATTTATTTATTTGGTTTTTAATGGCCACTGGAATCTTAGTGAATTGGACTTTATATGTGCTATCCTTCCATTATTTCCAGGAAGTGATGTAGGAACGATGTAAGGAGAAATCAAGTGGGTGAGTGCTCTCACAAGTGAGTTAACTATTAAGGCTGGAAAATGTTGTTTATAAGGTTGCCTGTGGCTAGAGGCAGACAATGGATTTGCTGCAGTACAGGTACTGCACCATTAAAAACACAACTGTTTCCAGAAAGATAAGGATGTGGTTTCAGTGTGTTTAAAGTCAGGGAAGAATACGGTACAGCGTCCCTCTGAATAGACAGACCTTTTGGTTGTAGGCGAAAATCTCTATGAAACAGCCTTACTTGTATTTAAATATACCTTTGTTCTGAGCTCCAAAGGGATGCCTGCTGCGATCCTGGTGGCTGGTGTCGCAGGCATACGTGCAGCAAATCTCAGTTGGTTCCAGCTTCCAGGAGAGCTCCACTAGCCAATGCTGCACAGACTAGTTGCTGAGGAACCCTCCTGCTCCTGCTGTAGTTAGATCAGAATCAACTCATCTCCTTTGTACTGCTTCCTGTAGCCAGGGAACAGTGGTAAAATTGGTGCACCTCAATCATTTGGTGAAAAAAAAACTTCCAATAAAAAGAAGTACTGTGTGTATAGATGGACCCGGCTATGCAGGTGATACAGTGCTGCTTTGGGTTTTCTTGGGGCTGGTAGAGGACATGAGAAAGGAAGACCCTCTGCCAGTTCACTGCTACCACTGCTTTCTGTGGTGGGAAAACACCAAGGACTTGAGAATTTAAAAGGTACCGTGACATGATTGTCAGCAGATACCTGCCAGAAGGAAAACATCTCTTTTATGAAAAGACGTGTGTGCTTCAAGCCCAAACTCCAGCTGATGAATCTCATGGAAAGAATTAAAGAGCTAGACAAGGTTTTACTTATTTTTTGAAGAATATAAAGGGCATCAAGTGTGAGAGAGTTTTAAAGAGCAACGTGTAGCCAAGTTCACAGAGAATAGAGGGGAAATAGTGTATCTGAACAGCCCAGTTTTGGCCTCTCAGCTTCATCAGCTGATGTAGCACAGGCTCTTGTGAGCATACAATGTGGATTTGCAAAGCACACATGCTGTCTATTTATGGCCTGCTGCTGCTATGCAAACACCTCTTTATCCCTGCTCAGAAAAATGATTTTGACAATAATTATAGCCGAGGGCTTTGTTTGTTCTGATGGATTGATCGGTGGTTCTTTAGTATTACATTGTCTCTGGTTGTGCTCCGTGAACACTGGCTTTCTACTGACACCATTTGCTTGTTATGATAAGGGCCCAAGCCACTTTGTGTGAGTGTTCATAGTGGGGACTTCAGTGAAGTGTTCATAAGCTTGCTATCTGTTAGATTAAGAAAAGCATAGTCCATGTCATGCCAGTAACACTCAGCTCCCGCTTCTCCCCTGCAAATGAAGCTTAAGATGATGCTTTAAATGTGCTTGCCTCCTTTTCAAAGGAAAAATGGACTGCAGTTCTGTCCAAAGGTTTCTGGTGTCATCCTGATTTTTGGAGTTGGGCTTGTTACTGGACTACAGTCTTCAGGGCAGTTTACAGTGTGCTCACTCATGCTTCTGTGGCTGCAGGGTAGGGTGGAATCCAGTGCAGTCCCGCACTGCTGTGTAGAGTGGGGCTTTTTGGGTGCTTCCCACTGGCTGGAAGTTGCCCAGAAACTCACACAGTACTTGTATTGATACATTTTACAGTGCAAACATTTGTTGAGTGCTAAGAAGCTGCTCTTTGGTACATAAATATTTAAGTTTTTCTTTTCCTCATAAGGAACAAAGTAAATAATTCACTGCAATAATTCCCAAAGTGCTAGTAAGAACAGAGATGACACTTTACAATAAAGTAATGTATGAACACTTAGAAAGGTGCAATCTTTGTCTCAAAGCAGATGTTGTTGAAACCAGAATGTAACGACTAAAAATGAGTACTGTGCTGAAGGAGGAAGGATCCAAGAGTAAATAAGAAAGATAAATTAGTTCATCAGTTTCTGCAACTGAACTCAAAAGTTGCAGAAATATTTTTATGCTGTTACAGACTTGGGAAGAAGACTGTGTAGTGCAGGATTATGTAAGGTTTGATTTGTGTCAGCATTGTGTGTGAGTTGTCAATCCAAAAGCCAGCATACCTGTGTCCAGTGCTGTTGCTAACAACAGCTTATTCAGCGTTTTTAATTAAAAAAGAGGGGGAAAAAATGGGGGAGAGGAGGGGAGAAGGAAGGACAAAGGAAAGAAAACACAGGGCCTGGGATTATCATGGTAACTGTGTTTTTTTCTTAACATATATGGTCATATGCTTTCCTGTGAGTAGCAAACCAGCCCAGGATTTCATGCATCTCTCTCAAAGCACACTTTTCTCATAAGCAGGGCTGGGAAGAGCATGAACATCTGGTTCTTGGGGCTACTTTTCCCCTCTTTCAAACAGATGGGGGCTGGCAGCCTACAGTGATGGTCCTCTGACACTGGCCATCTCTGTGCCACTTAGCCCTGCTCTCTGCACCTGGGACTTCTGAGCTGGAAGAGAGCCGCAGGCAGAAAATGATCCTGCAGTGGAGCCAGAGCTGTGCGTGTGCCAGTCGTGTGCTAGCACTGAGAGCTGCTGTTGTAGTCTGACAGCTGCTTTGGTAATAGATTTCAGTGGGGTTTTATACTGGTACCTCAGATGTCTAATAAAAAATGTCTTTCACTAGGAAACGTTTGAGAGGAGCAAATGCTGTGTCCATCCTTAGCAGTAACAATTCCTACTCTTGTTTCATTGCTTATCCGAGGGAGCCCTGTCTCCATTCTTAGGGCTTTGATGCATTTAATTCCATGCTAGTATTAATGAAATTAATTGCCTTGCAAATTTCCTGCAAATTGAACTTCCTTCCAACTATGAAGAGATCAGTGTCAAATAACTTATTTGATGTGACAGCTTTTTTGATGCAGATAAATCTTTTCCTACAAAAAGTAGTGTTCTAATAAATGGTTCTGACTATTTCTTCTGACAGTTAATTTTCTGCATAGCTGCAGATTTAATACTACACGTAGGTAATTCAGGTTAGATCTGAATCATGACACAATAATAGCTTTTGTGAATAAGAACAGATCCAAAAAATAGGCATTGTTACTTAACCAGGACTAGTTTCTGTCTGAACGATGACTGCTACTTGGTGACCAGGAAAGGATCCAATTGAATTGCTTCCTATTACACTGTTCTTCTGAAATGGAAGAGCTGTTGCTGTTTCCTGTGCACGTGTGTGTATAGACAAAAAAGTCCTAAGGCTGCTGTGTTCAGTTGTGGGACATTTTTGTATGGCATGTGACTGTATAAAAACATTGGAATAGTGTACAAAGTGCAATGCATGGTCAGCCAGTAACCCAAAGAGGCTTTTCTTGTGCTGTTCTTCTACATTTGTATATGTATGTGAAATAGAGATATATGAACAATAGTGGTTTTTTTCATCCCAGGTATTACCTGTTAACTTCTAGTTCAGTGTTTTGGAGAATGGAATTTAAATGATTTCTACCTACTATAAAAACATTGCAGTGAGATGTAAAAATAGGAAAAGAAAAATCCGAAGGATCCCAAACATGCATTTAGTTGTCACTTGAATTTGTTGATACCATTTAGTTTTGTCTTGTTCTTGTAAAATTATTTTCCTAAAGTGCAGATTCACAGACAAGCCAGGTGCTTCACAAGACATCATCCAAGTGATCTTTAAAAAGTAAAAAGGAGATAGTGCAGAAAACCTTTGATTATTAATGTTTGCTGTGAAAATGCATTAATTCCTATTCTATCCCTATGCATATGTCTATGTATATATCTGTTCCACTGTATTTTTTTGAATGTGAACCCAAAACTGTTTGATTTAGCATCCTTTAAAAGAAACTTTGTGTTGAAAGATGTGGAGAAGTTTTACTTAAGTCTGAGGCTTTGCTGGCCTCTGCTGGAGAGAGACTTGTTTGCAGTCTTACAGAATCCTTTTATGTAGTGTGTCTGTGGGGAAATGTTCTCTGTACATTCTAAAGGAAAAATCATTGACACTCTTTTCCCTGATAGACTGTAGCATGGTGCCAGGAAATGGAATTCTCTTCACTTGCTGTTATTATGTTGTTGGTGGCAACAAAAACTGCTCTGTCTGTAGTGAAGTGTTGGATAGGGGAGAGAGTAAGGAGCATCTTCACCTTTCAGGCTGCAGGGCTGTCAGCATTTTGATAAAAGAATAAATATGCTCTTGGAAGTTGATGGAAATGCAGTTTGAGCAGCTGGGAGGAGATGCTTACTTCTGCTGCTGCCTTTACTCTTTGGGAATCTCACACGTTTACACTGAGCTACTGTGTTATCACAGCTTTCTACATGTTCTCACTGGACATCTTTTCTGTTTCAAACTCATTAGAGTTTAAACTGATCTTTCCTTCAAAGCTTGTGCTATTATTACCTTGGCAGTCAAGCCTGGAACACAGCATTAGTTTTACACATCTCCTTCGTCTGATCCACAGAATTTCCTTTACAATATGTTTTATAGTTCATTTTTTTGTGTTCTCGCAGCTAAAACTGCATCAGTCTTCAACTCTGAAGTGATTATTAAGTGTGCATTTGATTCTAGCTGTGGCCAAGGTGTGTCCATCATAAAACCACATATATTGTTTCTTCTGGTGTAATCTGATAAAATTTAACTTGGAGACGCAGATTGATAGCAAGAGGCCTGAATGCTTGTACAGTTTTTATTGTTTCATAGAATGGTAGGGGTTGGAAGGGACCTTTAGAGATGATCTAGTCCAATCCCCCTGCAGAAGCAGTGTCACCTAGATCAGGTCACACAGGAACATGTGCAGGCGGGTCTCAAAGACCTCCCAGGAAGGAGACTCCACACCCTCCCATGGCAGCCTGTGTCACTGCTCTGTCATCTCCACAGTGAAATAGCTGCTTCTTGTGGTTAAATGGAACTTTTTGTGTTCCAGCTTCATCCCATTACCCCTTGTCCTGTTTCTAGCTACTATAGAAAAAAGGGATGTCCCAACCTCCTGACACCCACCCTTTAGATATTTGTGAATAGTAATGAGATGAATGAGTTTCATGTGTTGGTATGCTTCAGACTCACTGATGGATCGGTCTGTACACTTCTGTGAGTATCTAAGACATTTTTCTTGTTGAGTAACTCTGAAAATGTTATTGTGTTTTTCAGGATATTCACATTGTACAGCAAATCTTTGCCACTAGACTTGGCATGTCGTGTGTGGGATGTGTTCTGCCGTGATGGAGAAGAGTTCTTATTCCGTACAGCCCTGGGAATATTAAAACTTTTTGAAGATATTTTGACCAAAATGGACTTCATTCATATAGCCCAGTTTTTAACAAAGCTACCAGAGGACTTGCCTTCAGAAGAATTCTTCGCATCTATTGCTGCCATTCAGATGCAAAGTAGAAACAAAAAGTGGGCTCAGGTAAAGAAGATGTAAATCTTTGATAACAAACTATTGTACTGTACTCATGAAAATGGGGCTTGGCAACACCTAGAGGCACGCTTTAGCAGTGCTGGTGTTTGCAGGTAGGTAGGGCTATGTAGCTGGCCCCGTGCTTTTAATATACATTCAGGTGAGAGGATTCCCTGAGCTCAGTCTCCTCTGGAAAGGGGACAGCTTGGTCAACATTCAGAATTGAAATGTTGAGTGAGTGTCAAAACTTTTATGACTTATTAATCAGAAAGGTTGCTGGCAACCTTCCAACTTGGTTTTTAAAAGCAGAAATATACTCTTTGGGAAAATACGACAATTTGTCAGGTCACATCATGCAGTCATCATCTCAAATATTCTCGAGGACCTACTTTTTTTGCCTAATTTTGGGATGTACAGAAGTCATGGCATCTCTGACTTCTTTAGTGGAATTTAGCACTGAAGCATTTGTTTCAGAAATTGTTCAATCACTGTATTTTCAACTGAGTTCCTGTTTAAAGAAAAAGGTGGAAGTGTATTGTCTGAATGTGGAAATAGTCAAGTGGCTATAACAACCACTCATGCTGGAGAGTTAGGTCAAATGTACTCCATAGTGTTAGGAGTGGAAACTCCTTTTTGTTTTCTTTCTTTCTTCAAAGCAGTAATACAGCCTGCTTCATGAGTCATGCTGTAATATAGAGCTCTGCCCTTTTTATCCAAATTCTTTTCTTGCAGTGAAACTGAAAGGTGATGTTAAATGTAGTGGTTATGGCAATTCAGCTGTAAATGGGAGTTTGTGGTTCTTTCCTGGAGTCATAGTCTGCCTTTAGATGCCAACTTGCTATTTGAGATGAGAACTTCTAACCTTCACAGCAGGAGTACATTGTAGCCTTCTGAACCTTATCTTATGTATAAAGGAGAACACAGCTACTGGGTAAGAGCAGCACACTGCCAGCATTTCCTCCCTGACACAGCTTTCCTCACAGCTTAGTTTGCATGTCTCTTCTGATCTTGGTCATAAGTTGCTAGTACAAATGAATTTTGTTTCTATCAAGAACATTTTTCAGCCAATAACACCTCTACAAGTAAACTCTTTATCTTGTTTCTGTTCAAATGGCTCACTTGCTTTGAACATGTTGCATGGGGATGAGAGTTGCATAGCAAATACTCAGCCTACTGCTACTTCACTTACAGGGAAGCACAGATAAGGGCGCTATTCTGCCAAGTACTCTAACAAACCTAGGCTTTCTTAGCCTCTGGTTTTCAGTCTGTGACACTTGTGAAAGTTTAGTGGTGATTACCACAACAGGAGGAGGACTTCAGAATAACCTGGCCC